>NC_141699.1:189306948-190041232 GCF_964263255.1 Lissotriton vulgaris | reverse complement strand
TAGGCAAAACATGTCAGCAAGTGAACGTCAGAATAACTCAACATCGCTCTCGGCTTAAGAGAAAAGTGCAAAATTTATCACAAGGCCCAATGGTCGATTACATTTTTACTTTGCTTTGTCTGCAAATTTCATAAGGAAACTGACTTTACATGGACAGTCCTAGCCGGCATTTGACCCACAGCACCGGTCACCTGATGGCCTGTGATGGGAAAGCGCTACATACGAAAAGAAGCCACTTGATTCGGTTTGAAAATACTTCATAAATACCGGTTTGTTGAACTGTACTCCATGAGTGAATTGTTTTCTTCATTGTAAACTGGCTTTACCATGGAAATCTATCCCTCTACAATGCCCCACAATGCACCAGCATGAAAATGTAAAACATCCCACTTCTGATTGGCTCATTCAGAATGAGCTCACCCCTTTGAATCACTGAGGCAACCGAAACTGCATTCACTCTCAGTGAAGGAATGAGGAAGTGAAGAACGCTGCTAAGCTGCAAGGTAGGATAACCGTTCAGCTAACTGGCAGCGCGTTACGAGGCGAAGCCTGAACAAGATGTAAATAAATTTCAATTAGGGACTAGCTTTCACTATTAGTAAAGTCGACCCGGGCATTGTTCACAGCGCGGCTTGTGTAAAAACACCCAGCGCGCGCACCGTGCCCTTAGATCAGAGATCGTTGCTCCCGAGTGATTTCTAATTGCCGCCCGTGCTTTTTTCAACAGACTCACGGCACTGGTCGCTGTAGAAGAGGCTACCGGCACAACCCCCGGTCTCTTCTTAGAACTAAGGCAACTCTGATTTTCGAAGAGCTGATTATAACAAAGTAAGTGATTATTTGTTAAACACACTATCTGAGAGTGTATTGTTAGCCACATTGAAAACAGCGAGTAATACGCCCATTTTACTTGCAGTTAACTATGTGGAAAGTGAAGAATTCAGATCTGCAAATCGCAGCAAACCATTGATTTTCATTGCACGCACAGAACCCACCAACCCCCCTCAGATCTGCACATGTGGGTTGGATGAATAGAATCACCTCAATTCCCCAGAGGTATGTGTCATTTTAAAGTGGTATATATGAGAAAGCGAGAGTAGGTTGATGGGAGCAAATGGTAACGAGTGTCCCAAAAACCTTTTGTGTCTTTTATTAATAGGTTTAATAAACGGGGAAAAGAATTCAATTGGCCCTGAGGAGAGTTTGAGAAGATACCTCACAAACTCGAAACGCGTAGGCGGACAGGATCAAGTCCTCAGTTCTGACAAACAGATTAGATTGCTAGGAACTACAAGCCTGCTAACATTTCTACAGAGAGGTCGTTTTGTTCTTTTTTGGAGACTCATCAACAGACTCCTGATTGGTCAATTTTAACAATTTTCTGATAATGGCATGTAAAAATATATGGTTATATATTGTTTTCCCCCTTCTTTTGTGAAACAATATCACATGTTTTTTGTACATTGTAATTTTCATTAGTAGTATGTTTCTACAATTTGTGTTGTATGTCGCGTTAAATTGTGGTGTTATGATGCACTTTTTGATTTAAGTTTCTTGTCGTACGCTTGTGGCGAGTACGTTCAAGACATTGTGATTTCTCTAGACCAAAGTGACTTTTACTTTTTGATAAAATTGAAAAATAAAACGGCGCAACTAATCGCCCAGATGAACATATTAAACTTTGTTTATCTTCTTTCATCCTTAAGTTAAATGGTGTGAAATTACCGAAGTGTGGGTTTCTTCTTCTCATACAGTACTTTGGGCCCTTACCCCACTTCCGTCCGCATGGGCCAAACTCCCTTTGTTGTAACAAGTTTTAGAGCGGGTCATTACCCGAGTGAGTTAGGACTGAGACAATTTTTGTCTCTTGGGTGTCACTAAATTGATTCATTCTACTACAAGGAATATTCTCCTTGTTAAAGCATGTCAGAGAATGAAACATTGTCTTTCACAGAAAGCCACATAAAGAATTTGATTGCTTCTAATCCCTTCTCGGGTCTTTCTCTAAGTACTACTGCTAAACATCAAAATGAGGCTGATAAATGAACTCGTCTCCAAAAGAAACATATTAGGACAGAATTGCACGGTTATTTTCTTTTACAGCATTTGCGGGCCGGCACAATACCTTGGGGCCTACAAGTAAAAAATATACCAGTGATATTTGTGGAAGATCAGGAATATAAGAAAGGCTTTAGTTTTATAAATACTAAATGCAGTAGAGACCTCATGGTCCACACGATTGAGACGGCACAACGTCTATGTAGCGAGGAGGAAAAAGAAATTGCTGAACTGTTGAAAGCCATTGCTGATAACAAAACTGAAGTAGAAGCAAAAAACCTGATTGAGAAAATCGAAAAAGAAATACAGACTTTTAAAGATATCACTATTAACACCAAAACTGCCCAATTTGAGAAAGACTCTAAAGCGTTTAAAATAGAACAAGTTTACCCCTTTTTAAAGGAAGATTATTATACCACGGTAGAGTCAAAAAGAGCTTTAAACAACTACCAAGGCAGATCAAGGACGAGATTCACCACCTTCTCATCCACCTCATCAGGATCGTCCCCTGATTCTAACCAAGGTCAACAAAATAAAAAGGGCTCCAACCAACCTTTTTTAGGAAAGGGCGGACAACAAAACGCCCGGTTGAAACCCCGCTGGGAAATGCGGACGAGGAACAGATATTACAACAATTAGATTTATCAACAATAGTGAACCTTTCTGATAGACCCCTCACTAAAGACGAAAGCATGATCCTCAATTTGGGCCTCAAATTTGTCCCAAATCGACGAACTGACTTTACAAAACTGAAGCTAGAGGCTTTGGACTTTTGTAGAAAAATCAGACTGAAAACATACTTTGCCGGGGTAGAAGCTCCCATAAGGGGTGAGACTACTGGCCTTCGAGTAAAATCTAATTTTTTACCTACCACGAATATTCCTAAACAGGTATATGCCTTCGAGCAGGCAGTGTTGTCAGCACTTACAAAACTAGAGAAAAGCAAATCATTTGTCAAATATAATATAAGCAAGGGACAACTCGCAGCCATAAAGGAGTTAAAAACAGACCCTTCTATCATAATCAAACAGGCTGATGCGGTAGTAGTGTGGCCGCGCCCAATGTATCTGTTGGAAGGAAGGACACATGTCGACAACTTAGAATGGTTCCGAGCGGTCAGGAATGACCCTGTTGTTGAAATTCAGAATAAAATCCTGAGTATCACCAAAGATGCACTAGAGAATGGCTTCTTGGGTCCAAAAGAATATGAATTTTTAAACAAGAAGTCACCGAGAACACCTGTTCTCTACTTCCTACCGAAGATCCATAAAAACAGCTTGACACCACCAGGGAGACCAATTGTCTCCGGTTGTGATTCGGCCCTTGAACCAGCTTCGAAAGATATTGATTTTTTCTTGAAACCTTTTTTGACTGGGGTCAGATCGTACCTAAGGGACACTATTGACTTCCTCAATAAACTTCAAGAAATGACATTTGATTCTGACACACAGTTGATGGTAACGCTTGACGTTACCTCACTGTATACACAAATTCCCCAAGATGAGGCTCTTGAGGTAATGGAAATTTATCTAGACCAGCGCGAGAGACCACACAGAGTTCCAACCTCTTTTATTCTAGCCTTGGCCCAGATCACACTAAAAAGCAATTACTTCAAATTCGAAAATGAGTTCTTTGTACAAACCAAGGGCACAGCCATGGGTTGTCCTTACGCCCCAGAAATGGCGGTACTGTACATGTCACAGTACGAAGAAAAATTCATCTATAAGGACAACCCCTATAATGCGAACATCATACAATGGCTAAGGTACATTGACGATGTCTGGCTCCTGTGGCAGGGGAGCCAGACGGACCTCATGGCATTCCATGAATGGTTAAATCGGTGACATCCTGACATCAAATTCTCTATTGATTGCAGTAATCAGCGGATGACATTTCTTGATGTGGCCGTGGGCACTGAAGGGGGCAAGTTCACCACCACTTTGTTCAAAAAGGCCACAGACAAAAACACAATCTTACATTATAAGAGCTTCCACCCACAAGGGTTGAAACAGAACCTACCCTATGGTCAATTACTTAGGATTAGGCGTAACTGTTTGGACCTTGACGAATTTAATGTACATGCTGAGACCTTCTGTGATGAACTGAGCAAAAGGGGTTACCCCAGAAAACTCCTTAAGCACTCGAAAAAAAGAGCACGCTACACCCCCGAGAGGAACTGCTCAAAATAAAAACCAAAAAAGAGTTGGACAAACTCGTGTGTGTCACGACCTATGGATCTCACACGAATAAATTCAGACAGATTATTCTGCGGAGCTGGCATTTGTTAGAGGGATTAGATTTCCCCCTGCAAAAACCAATTTTCGCGATGAAGAAAAACCCAAGTATCGGTCAACAAATCATTAGAGCTGACAGTTTTTTACCAAAACCCAAAAGTGACCTAATTTCTAAATGGAACCTCAAAACCATCACAGGCCATCATAAATGTGGTACGTGTGTGGCCTGTGCAAATGTTGTGGAGGGAGATGAATTTTGTCATAATGGCATCAGATGGAGACACAGTTTACAAACAAACTGCAAAAGTAAAAATGTAATCTATGGGATCCTGTGCGCCTGTGATAAATTATACATAGGCAAAACATGTCAGCAAGTGAACGTCAGAATAACTCAACATCGCTCTCGGCTTAAGAGAAAAGTGCAAAATGCCCCAATGGTCGAACACTTTGTGTCTGCAAATCATAAGGAAACTGACTTTACATGGACAGTCCTAGCCGGCATTGACCCACAGCACCGGTCACCTGATGTGGAGAAAGCGCTACTACGAAAAGAAGCCTACTTGATACTCCGGTTTAATACCATAAATACCGGTTTGAACTCCATGAGTGAAGTTTCTAGATTGTAATCTGGCTTCACCATGGAAGGCACTTCAGGCCCCACAATGCACCAGCATGAAAATGTAAAACATCCCACTTCTGATTGGCTCATTCAGAATGAGCTCACCCCTTTGAATCACTGAGGCAACCGAAACTGCATTCACTCTCAGTGAAGGAATGAGGAAGTGAAGAACGCTGCTAAGCTGCAAGGTAGGATAACCGTTCAGCTAACTGGCAGCGCGTTACGAGGCGAAGCCTGAACAAGATGTAAATAAATTTCAAATAGGGACTAGCTTTCACTATTAGTAAAGTCGACCCGGGCATTGTTCACAGCGCGGCTTGTGTAAAACACCCAGCGCGCGCACCGTGCCCTTAGATCAGAGATCGTTGCTCCCGAGTGATTTCTAATTGCCGCCCGTGCTTTTTTCAACAGACTCACGGCACTGGTCGCTGTAGAAGGGCTACCGGCACAACCCCCGGTCTCTTCTTAGAACTAAGGCAACTCTGATTTTCGAAAAGCTGATTATAACAAAGTAAGTGATTATTTGTTAAACACACTATCTGAGAGTGTATTGTTAGCCACATTGAAAACAGCGAGTAATACGCCCATTTTACTTGCAGTTAACTATGTGGAAAGTGAAGAATTCAGATCTGCAAATCGCAGCAAACCATTGATTTTCATTGCACGCACAGAACCCACCAACCCCCCTCAGATCTGCACATGTGGGTTGGATGAATAGAATCACCTCAATTCCCCAGAGGTATGTGTCATTTTAAAGTGGTATATATGAGAAAGCGAGAGTAGGTTGATGGGAGCAAATGGTAACGAGTGTCCCAAAAACCTTTTGTGTCTTTTATTAATAGGTTTAATAAACGGGGAAAAGAATTCAATTGGCCCTGAGGAGAGTTTGAGAAGATACCTCACAAACTCGAAACGCGTAGGCGGACAGGATCAAGTCCTCAGTTCTGACAAACAGATTAGATTGCTAGGAACTACAAGCCTGCTAACATTTCTACCGAGAGGTCGTTTTGTTCTTTTTTGGAGACTCATCAACAGACTCCTGATTGGTCAAATTTAACAATTTTCTGATAATGGCATGTAAAAATATATGGTTATATATTGTTTTCCCCCTTCTTTTGTGAAACAATATCACATGTTTTTTGTACATTGTAATTTTCATTAGTAGTATGTTTCTACAATTTGTGTTGTATGTCGCGTTAAATTGTTGTGTTATGATGCACTTTTTGATTTAAGTTTCTTGTCGTACGCTTGTGGCGAGTACGTTCAAGACATTGTGATTTCTCTAGACCAAAGTGACTTTTACTTTTTGATAAAATTGAAAAATAAAACGGCGCAACTAATCGCCCAGATGAACATATTAAACTTTGTTTATCTTCTTTCATCCTTAAGTTAAATGGTGTGAAATTACCGAAGTGTGGGTTTCTTCTTCTCATACAGTACTTTGGGCCCTTACCCCACTTCCGTCCGCATGGGCCAAACTCCCTTTGTTGTAACAAGGTTTATATAAATCCGCCAGGACACTGTCAGGGTCGGGAGCCTTATTACTGCTCAATTGCGTAATTGCCAATTCCACTTCACATTCCTGAAATTCGAGTGTATGGCAGGTCCTCCTCGAGTCACAAGTAATTGGCATTTCCTAGCTATCAGTAGCTTTATATATGGTTTTAAAGTGAGTGAGTGATTGATCTTCCGTAATATTGTATTCAACAGGGGCGCTCCCAAACCCGGAAAAGAAAGGTTTGTTGACAATGGCCCAAAAGCTAGAACTATCCTTTAGGACATCCACTGATAGCAAAGCATGCCAAGCTTCTTCTTTAATTACCTTTTAGTGTAAGCTTATACTCTTCATGTAACTTGGCAATATAAACACGATCTCTTGGGGCCCTCTTCAATTCCGCTGACAATTTTCGATGTGCTTTGGAGCAGTTGCTATCAAACCATCTCTCTCCCAACAACTGCCTGGATTTTGTCAGTAAGGTGAGGTCTGATGCTACCTGCGCACAAATATCCTCAAAGGCCATAAGAATTTCTGACCCCTGATTAGCATTGTCAAGACAGGTTGCAAACATATCCCCCTCCTTCTCACACATAGATCATTAAAAAAGAGGTCCGGAAGTTCTTTGGCCCATTTTAACCTCCGTCCTTGGTCTGTTGCTTTCAGACTGATTTTAGCCCCCGGCTTTTCCAATTTCCCCTTAAAGCCACAACCTCTATCTAGTACCAACGTTATGGGGTTATGGTCACTAAAATGAGACCATTTTGCATTATAAGTGATTACATGAGATAAAAGAGTTGAGGAAATGAAAATAAAATCAATATTACTATCCCTCCCCTGTGCTTTAAAAGTGGGAATCCTCTCCACATGGTCAGATGAGCTCGGTTCAAAGAGATCTACGGAAGCCAAGAGCTCTTCTAGACACTTCCCCTGTTGTGTATGTTCAAAATGTACATTGGGAGATAAGCTGGCCCTAGAGGTTCTTTCCCCAAACAAGTCAAATAACATGCATGAATGTTAAAATCGCCCATAATTATGATTGAATAATACGTGGTTTGTTTCAAACAATACATTTCTAAAAACATTTAAATTTATATAGATGTTCATTAAAAAATTATTTTCTCCTGAATGATATAAATGTACAAACAACATTTTGTTTGACTTATAATCAGTGATTTAAATTGCCAAACAATTGTAAGAGCCCTCATCTACCATCCTATGTGCCTCCGCCAGTTTAAGTGAGAAGAGCATAAGAAGACCCCTCTAGCCCTACCTGACAGGGATGGTTGCGCAGGTACCCAATAAGATTTATAACTGTCCACCCAAAACTTGTTGACCGTATCCCAGTTCTCCTGAAGCCCAACTATGTCCTACTCTTTTAACAGACACAGCCACCTAGGTCTTTTTTTTTGCTCCTTAGTCCCGCGATATTCCAACTAATAATGTTGCAATTAGGCATGATACTCTCCTCTAAGCCCTGTCCATTCTCATGTTCGATTAAGGTTACTCTGTTGGCCAAAGGGTGCTAGTCATTCATTTTCATCAATAGAAGACAATGCGAGGAATCTATTTTGACAGTGTCAGCAGTTTTTTCCACGTTCCTCCCAGTGAGCCCTAATGGCATCATCGTGACCCCTGCTAAGCTTCTATGGGCCTCATCGGGGCAAATTGCCTCTCTGATATTGGAGTGGGAAATAGGGCAATCTCGGATTTCCGATGGGGCCAAGCCTCCTGGGAGGAGGCATCTAATGCATATGCCCCCTTGGGAGGGGGGGTAAAAGAATCCCAGTGGCATTACCATGATGCCCCCATGCCCCACCTGGGGACCGCCCTTAAATAGCTGCCCCGCCATATCTACACTGTCAAAGTTGACGACAATGCAGTCGCCATCAATCTGTTTGGTTTTTGGGCCAACCCACCCTACTCGTCTGACCATTATAATGTGCGAGGAAAGATAAGACCTACTGGTAGGGAGTTGATCACACCAGTATTTGCTTTTACGTAGCAACTCCATGGTTGATTCCACTCTATGCTCCATCAATGGAAGGACCCCTGTGAGTATGGCAGATAGAGGGGTGGCTTCTGGGGGCAGATGGAGTCTACTACTGTTAATCTTATTTGTAGCCCCGTCAGTCCCTTGATGTCCATTCTGTATATGAGCCTTTTCTTTTGAGGCAACCTCTTGGTGACTCAGTCCTACGGGTAGTATGTTCCCTTGCCTGACCCCTGTGGATACTACTGCATTAATAAAAGGGTTACATTCAGAGCTAGACTTTAGTGGTTTTTGATTTCCCTCCACTGACTGTCCCCTGCAGGTCATATTTGTGCCTGACGAGTAGAATATTAATAAGTAGTGTCACGAACAGCTCTTGTAACCCCTAAATGGGTCTCAAGTCTATCCAGTTTGGCCTTAAGCCCTTCCACAATATTCACCAGCATAACAATGTCTTTAGCAATGTTCGAGAGAATGGGCTCTAGCCGTGAGGTGAAGATGCCCATTAACAACTTCTCCATAACTGTTTCAATCCGTAAATCAGAATCACCAACCTGCTTAGAGGTTGTATCGGCTAGACTTTTTTTCCCCTTCTTCTTCCCTATAATTGGTGGTGGGTTCTTCGGCCTGGCTCCCTCCCCTCTAGAGGCCTCTTCATTCATCACGGAGATGCCCCTTTTCAGGCTGACACAGGATGATCTGCAACCCCCCCTGTTCCATGGTCCATAATCCGTACTCCTGGTTCCTGGGGACAGGATTTGACTGTATATTATCAATAGCAATTATAGTTGCACTCCCCGGTATATCTTGGGTGAAACCCAGTTGGGCCTCTGCATTATGTATTTCCTTATTCAGGGTCCCCACCGTTGACCGCGTCCGAACAGAGAGCGAGATAACTACTTAGAGCCACTACCACTATGCAATAGTTGTAGCGTTTCGATACCATAATATGGATAATAATGATTTATTGGGCACATAAAATTCCTGACACTGTAAGAATTTCCCGAACCAATAATTCGACGCGATATTATCGCCATACCCCCATAAAACAGACCCATTACATTTTTAACAGTTAGGCTTTGGAGATTGCCGAGCCCAAATAAACTTTGTGAGATGGCCTACATTTCTCCATGAAACAGGTACATTCTAAGGGCTCGGGACCGTTTACAAATGGCCGCGATTGTCACATGACTACCTCAACCAATCAGGGTCCCCGAAAACCGGCATTTGAAAACCTAAATATATCGGTGCAACACTCGTCCGGCGTTCGAGTGCTGAGAAGACGCCGAACGACTATTCTCTACTGGTAACCCTTTGATGGACCTATTTGGTTGTGTTTTTATGTAAAACAAGCAAGGTATAAGGACGCTCTTTGAGTAGATAACCCTTGTTTGTTTGGCACTTTCTTCTAGTAACAGAACTGAAGGGAGATAGGATCACGCTCACCTATGGGGGCTGCTTTCCTGTTTTAATGTTCCTCTTGGCTGGTATGAGAGGCAAGGCTAATTGAAGGGTAATTATTATCTAAAACAGCATGGCTGTTTGACAGTGCACATTGATCTATGTATAGTATACAAAGGTGGACAGCAGGTAACCTCATTTATGTTTGTTTGTATTACAGCACGCAAAGCACAGTGTCTTTGGCAGTGGCATTTAATTGAGTTGCCCTGAGGAAATTGCCTGATAGAAACCAAGGCAATGAAACATGTCGGCTGTAAGTAGGGTGTGAATCGATAGGTAGTATTCACATTCTCCTTTTTTATGTTTATGTGTTTACTGTTTGCAACAAAGAAAGGGACATGAGTAAAGTTTACTGTCCTGGTTGCATAGTAGCTTGTATGTTAAATGTTTAATGTTGTAAGTTTTTGTCACATATAAGTTGTGTCCACTGCACCACTTACTGTCCTTTTATTTTGGGTTTGAGACACGTTTCTGTTAAAGCTTGATGGCACCAATGATGAGAACAGGGCCATGCTGGTGAGTATCAGCCAGGGGTCCCATTGGTGGTGCGCCCGTGAGGTGCCATCTCGCTCTTCACACATTTTTTCTGTCGTCTTCCAAGGTGATTGTTGGTCTTGTGTTGTTCTAAGTGTGTAGATCAGAGCTAGGCTGCTTTTTATAAAGGCAATAGACTCAGACATCTTGATAATCTCTAGATTAAGAGATTTCCTGGGGTGATTGACGCTTAACCAGCGATGTTTGCAGATCAATAGACAAGAATTGCCTCGACAACTAGGACCTGTGTTGTTTGATGATCCCCACCGTTGAGGTCAGATATGATAAAATGGAGGTGGAGTTCCTGGGCATTTTTATTCTTGCATTCCCCTGCTCCTGACTACAAGGTTTTTTTGATTACCCATGGTATCTGTTGCAGATGGCGATGTCAGGGGTGTGGACCAACCCGGTCTACTTCGGGCTCTGATGGGCACAGACGGGCCTGCCCTTGGCCCAGGCTTTATCCGGACCTGCGGGAGCCCCTATATGTTTTTAAAGGCACCTCCTGGTGCAGGACAGATGTTGGAGGCTGCGCGAGTGCGCTTGACGCCACTAGGAATGCTGGGGTGTGTAGTCCTGCACTCCCCCTGCTCCCGCACTCTGGCCCGCTTGGCACTCCTCCGGTCTGTGGCCCCTTCGCTGGGTAAACAAACAGCAGCAGGGATTCCTGTGCTGCGGGAGACCCTAGATGTTTTTAAAGGCACCTCCTGGCACAGATGTAGGAGATTCACTTCTGTTAAGAGCTAGAGGGAATCTCTTTCCATTGTGGGATTACAAAGGAAAACCGTGATAATTGTTGAGGTTCTATGGAAAGGGGTTCTCCACAAGGACACAATTCTGGATCAGAAATGAAGAATAGAAACAAATAGCAGCTGGACAAAAGCCTGCAATATGACTGATAAGAATTCTACCCAATACAATAATAAAAATGATTATAAGATTGTGTGTACTTCTTTTTCTGAAAGAAACAGTAAATGTACTGTTTGTATCACTAATAACCCCCAAAATGTTTAATTACAGTATTGTCATTTCATAACTTACAACATCATGAAGTTCAACACCATTAGAAATGGTATTTCTATATGTGCATCTACTTCTCAGGCAATCATCTTCTTCCTGACTTTCCTTTCAAACTTCCCCACAAGACAGTAACTTTAATGCCTATTTTGGTGATTGAGTCAGGTACAAGTGATGAGTTTCAAGTAGTTTTATTCAAGATTAGAACAAGATCATACCAGGAGCAGCCATCATACTGCTCAGCCCAGTCGACTGTGACTATTTGACTCACAACATCCCATAGCATGTCATCACAGTACGATTCTACAGGCAGGACATGAATAGCATTAAACTCAGGATATAACATATCCCCCTTTCTCCCAAATATACAAAAGAACAACAATGAGAGAAGAAGAAAGATTAAGAGGAGAACCAGAAAGGAAATAGAACCATGAACCAATGAAAGAGGAGAGCAACCTAAAAGGATGAGAGTAACAAAGAAAAGAAGAAAACAAGAACATAAGAACCATCCTCCCTTCTATACACAAAAACAAACGCAAGAAGAGAAGAAGAGGAAACACGATGGACTGCCCCAAAACACACCCATTGGCCAGAAAAGGAATGTAAGGATGTTGAAAAATGAAAAACCAACAGATCAAGAAAACACAACAGAACAGCAGAAGAAAGCTCAGGATCCACACGAGACACCAGGAAGGTGACAACCAAAGAAAAACAGAAAAGAGGAAAGAAACAAGAAAGATGAGGAACAGTATAAGGATAATCCTCACACAAGAGAAACACCATCATCAATAAAAAACGAAAAATATAATGTAACGACAAAAGTGTAAATATAAAATTCAATATAACAATAACATACCTATGTAGTTTGGGAGGACTATAGCCCAACAGGAACTCCTAAAAAGATAAGGGATTATAAAAGTAACAGATGGGACTAAGACCCATAGGAACACAGTCCTTGCAAAATTGACATCATGAAAACAAAGAGAGGTTGAGTGATGTAAAAAAAAAACTGATATGGGTAGGGTCCCATATGATAATGTGAGTGATGTCAGAAAACAGATATGGATAAGGACCCATATAAAAATGTGAGTAACATCAAAAAACATATATGGAGAGAGACCCATATAATAATGTGAAAAGTACTAAAACCCTTGCATAGCTCCCAGGAGGAAGACAGAATAAAGTTGTGTTGTGATTCCAGTGTAGGAAAACTAAAGCATGCATGGACTCTTGCCGGCATGTAGGATGATAGCATGTACTTACATGTTGTATACCTAGGGTCCTTAAAGCCCGTGGAAACCAGAAACACTCTAATATGTGGAGTGAAAGACAGGTGGGGACCCGTCAACTGAAAATGTCTGGATAGGAACCCATACTAATGCAAAAAAACTGTAACCTTTGCATGGATCCCCAGTAAAAATGGTATACAGTGTAGGAAACAAATAGTATGCATGAGACAGCAAATAAACAATGGACTCGTGACGGTGTGTACCTTGACAGGGTGTATCTAAGGTGCATGAAAAACTATGAATAAGCTGACCCATTGTACAAACCTGCGAAGGATGACCATCCAATGTGAACAGTGAAAAAAAACAATGGCAAAACACTAATATAAGTAGCAAGTTAGTAAAGAAAATAACCTGTGACCCACACCGGTGAGCGACTACTCACCTAAATAACACATGTTCAGAACATGCCTTGCGAAAAAGAAATAATGATCACCATAACAGAAAATGTATACATGTAACAAATTTCTCATCAGTAGTTCCCCAACTTGTTGAAAACAGACATCTGATATGGTGGTATAGAACATTGAGCCAAAGGTGTAACAAACAAGACAAGAAATAAAATTCAAAGGTGTGCCTGACACCGGGATTCTGTGGCAGGCGAATGCCCTGCAGAAAAAATAACAACAGAGGTACTGCAGTGTTAATGGCAGAGTGACTCGGAGGTTACGCCACCACTGAGCAGAAGACAAAAGAGAGTACCTGAGGTTGCAGGATGATCATCAAAAACAGACAAGCGCGAAACAAAAAGACACAGAATGAAGACATTCTATGCTCGTCAGGGAGGTCCGTAGCTAGAAACACAGTGAGCACATAAGACGTGGTTGGCAAAGTGTAGCGAAGAAAAGGCTCCGAGCCACAAAATGGCGGCATGTTGTGTAAAAGGCACCGAGTGGCTTACGGTTGCAGTGTGCTCCAAAGGTTTACTAGGTAGCTCTCATAGAGATGAGTCGCAGAGGAGACATGAGGGTGTCTGTGAAAAGCTGACCTGAGAGACATTACAAAGGTCCCATGAGGAATGCAGAGTCAGGAGGGAGGCACAAAGGCACAGCAGGTAAGTTGCGTGTGCTTAAAGTGTTCGCCAGTTGCTCGAGGAGTTCAAAAAAAAAAAGATAAAACAGCAGTCCAACTGCCATGTCGCCACGCTAAGTACTTTAACTAAATAAAACAGAAATAAAAGTGCCCCCGCTCACCGGATAATAAAAGGTCTCAGTCTCTGGTACACCAAGTAAGCACCCCAGCTCTCCAGAAATGCCGTACGAGACACAACAAGACGCTCTGGCAGTCCCTTTGAGGAGGCAGATGGGCTCACATGCAGTAAAACCCCTCCCAGAATGAGACGTAGATAGCAGTCTAGCAGACTAGTCATGTTCACGGTGACACTGTCCACACAGCAGAAAGTGCACACGTCCGTTGTGCCTGTGGGAAGAGCTTGATGCTGCAAAGACCCTTTAAGAGCAGAAATCTTTCCAAGTAACAGTAGATAACAGTTATCCTCTCAGGCAGCGCAATAAACAATGTAAGGCAGATGATCAGAGGCAAACAGGCTTACCCTCTTCGCTTGGAAAATGCAGAATTGTATAACACTGTAAGACACTTCAAGTGGAACAAACATCCAGATTGTAGAGACACCTTGGCTGGAGCACACATATAGTTAGGGGTGGGCAATGAACTCCGCTCCACTAGCGGAGTTTGCAGAGACTTGTTAACTGCACATTCCATGAAAACAACAGAATTCAAGCAAAAACTCTGGTCCTTCACGTAGCATAGACAAATGCTTTGATAAAGCAACTTTACATGCTAAAAAGCATATAACCAATTCACAAAAGTACATTTTCAAACAAAAATGTCAGGCAATGAGAGAGGTGATGATTTTGTGTTCCTTCCTAACCTTTGGGGAGGACCACGCAGTTGCCTTGAACACAATGAGCATATCATGCTGAACTATTCAGTGGTGGTCTCATCCTCTTAGGACCACCCCAAGCACAATTATTATGGGCAAAAATACAATCCCAACCAAAGGCCCTGCAAAGCATTATGGGACGAGATTAGCAGTAGGCAGTGAGTATTGTAGTATCCAATATCAAAATAATTCTACAAAGAGCTGCAGCTCAACTCAACGTTACTAGGTGACCCTCACGAGTCAAATGCAAAAGCATTTAAATAATGACATTAAGCTGTAGTTCCACTAGTCGTTACTAGATGTCCCTCACGAGTCAAATGCAAAAGCATTGAAACCCTTTAATGAATCTGCATTTCCACTAGTCGTTACTAGGTGTCCCTCACAAGTCAAATGCAAAAGCATTGAAACCTTGAGCTGAGAGCTAATACTATAAATTCAACAAAGAGCTGAACTGCAGCTTCATGAAAGGGTTTCAATGCTTTTGCATTTGTATCATGAGGGACATCTAGTAACGACTAGTGGAACTAGGCCTGGGCCATAGTGCGCGAAGTCGCGCTACGTGAAGCTTTGCAAAGATGTTCTTGCACTACGCAAGCTACGCGTAGCTTCCCAAGCACGGGTAGCTGCTTGTCGGGCCCGTTGGCAATGCATTTTTCTTTTTCTGGAGCGCATTGTGCGTGTTCAGGGTTCTGTTTATGCGTGCTCGGGGGATAGTAGCTCACAAACTTACCCATGCGGTCGCCTATGGACGCGACCATCTTGTTTTTTCAGTTGTCTCGCCCGCTCGCAATGCCTTATTTCCTGTTCTGGGTCGCATATAGCGTGTTCGCTCAGTGCATGTCATGTTCGGGAACGCTATTTACTTGTTTGCATCGATTAGTGCGTTCTCGCAGAAAATATTGCGCAAACTTACCCACGCGGTCGCGATGGGAGCAGCCATCTTGTTTTTTCACTCTATGCTATGGTTCCGGGCCTAGTTTTCTATCCTTACCTGATCTTTGAAATCCTTAGTTTTTGACACTGTTTTCCTGACTTTTTTTACTTATCATTTATCTCTCGCTGTTCATAATTTGCATTTTATTTCTACTTTTACTGTGTTTTTTTTTACTTTTCAACTGTTTTATTTTACTTCTTCCTTTAAGCTTCTACTTCTTCCCCCTAACTTTTTTTCCTTCTGTTCTAACTTTTCTTTTCCACCTCAACCCCAGAACCATGGTCAAGGGCAGCAGTACCGGCTCCAAGGGCATGGTCCTGCGCCTAAGAGCCGGCTGCCTTGCGGCAGAATGCGCCCTGCAAGGCTGCAGGCCCGGCAGCTTTTTGGAGAGAGGGAGGTGGCCATCCTTCTTTTTTTCATCCAGCGCCACCTCCTCTTGACCTTGGCAGCAGGCCGCAGGCCAG
Source organism: Lissotriton vulgaris (assembly GCF_964263255.1). Taxonomy (NCBI): domain Eukaryota; kingdom Metazoa; phylum Chordata; class Amphibia; order Caudata; family Salamandridae; genus Lissotriton; species Lissotriton vulgaris. The sequence continues at coordinate 190,025,234 of NC_141699.1, read as the reverse complement.
GCTCCGGGTACCCTACCCAGGAGCATCACCGCCGGTGGGCGAAGGTGCACTGGGCAGTGGTTTGCTGCTCTGGGATTCAGTGCACCCACAACCAGCAGGCCCACCAGTGGTCTGACATCCTGGACCCGGAGCAGGACCTGTTGGACCTGCTAGGTGTCAAGGTCGGGGGGCTTGGTGAGTAGCTAATAAATAGTAGTATAAGTGTTGTGTATAATTTTTTGACAAACAACACGATTACGGGTGCTTACATTGCAGGTAAATTACATTTCAAAATCTTCTGTGATTGTAGGACACATGTGCTCGATGCTACTCTTACTTGTTGGCAACTTTGTGCTAGCTTGAGCTAATTAATGTAAGAGTTTACTTTAGAGAACTGAAGTTAGTTAATGCTATTGCTAGAGAGAGTCTAGTTCTTCCATTGTCCTTCTGTGAAATAGTGGTGGATGGATACTAGGTTTACTTATTATTAGTTCATATTTTTTTTACAGTCTGTGTGACGTCTATGAATCAATCAATCAATCAAGAAATTTGTATAGTGCGCTACTCATCCGGAGGGTCTCAAGGCACTTTGGGGGGTGGGGGTTCGCTACTGCTCGAACAGCCAGGTCTTGAGTTGCTACCTGAAGGAGAGGTGGTCTTGGGTAAGACGGAGGTGGATGGGGAGGGAATTCCAGGTCTTGGCTGCCAGGTAGGAGAAGGATCTTCCTCCCATGGTTGCTCTTCGAATGCGTGGAACGGCGGCGAGGGCGTGGCTGGTCGAACGTAGTTGGTGGGTGGGAGTGTAGAAGGTCAGGCGGATGTTGAGGTACCTAGGGCCTAGGTCGTGGAGGGCTTTGTGTGCGTGGGTGAGGAGGCAGAACGTGATGCTTTTGCCGACGGGGAGCCAGTGCAGGTCTTTCAGGTGTCCGGAGATGTGGTTGTGACGGGGGATGTCCAGGATGAGTCGTGCAGAGGCGTTCTGGATGCGTTGGAGTCTTTTCTGCAGTTTGGCTGTGGTTCTGGTGTAGAGGGTGTTTCCGTAATCCAGTCTGCTGGTGACAAGTGCCTGGGTGACCGTCTTCCTGGTTTCAGTGGGGATCCATCGGAAGATCTTACGGAGCATGCGTAGGATGTTGAAACACGATGACGAGACAGCGTTGACTTGTCTGGTCATCGATAGGGAGGAGTCCAGGATGAAGCCCAGGTTGCGAGCGTGGTCATTGGTTTGGGTGCGCTGCCTAGGGCCGGGGGCCACCAGGAGTCGTCCCAGGCGGACGGTGATGATCCAAGGATGATGACTTCCGTCTTGTCTGAGTTCAGTTTCAAGCGGCTGTTCTTCATCCACTTGGCTACTTCTTTCATCCCTTCGTGTAGGTTTCATCGCCTCCTCTGTCACTGAGTGCTGCTTACCTAGTCCTCCGTAGAACCTTTTGTAAATTGTTTAGTGAGTGGTAGTCTTAGCATTGTCAGTCAGTAGCAGAGCAACATCTGATGCAACCAACCAACAATTTGGTGTATGCACAAATTTATGCATGTTTCCTCCATCTCATCTATGCATTTTTAAGGCAAAAAGTTAATGGAAATGGAGACTTACTGAACAATTGGCCCGTCTGGAGTAGGTGGTCTAGGTCAGGTGGTACTTAGGCTTCATTAGTATTCTGGAATCAGAATGATTATGGAACATTTGATTAGTGTTCATAAATAAGTAGACGGTCCGTGAATCCTGCAAGCCAGTAGTCGATCAGATTAGATAGGTCAATTTTATTGCAATTGTTTCCTAAAATGTTTTTTGACTGGTTTTTTTTAATGATTTATTTGTTGCAGAGCACTCATTAATGTTTGTCTCTTTCTTTATTATTTCTTACATGATCAGCACCCAGGGGCAAGAAGACAGGGTCTGAGTCAGTGGGACAACCTCCAGAGTACCGCTTCTCTACCAAGGGCTTTGCTGCTGGGCCCAGTAAGTCCTCCAGTGGTTATATTAATGATAATATTTCCCTAACTTTTACTGCACCTTATTTTTTCTGAACTATTAATAAATTCGGTTCCACTTCCTAATTCAATTTTTTACAAAAGTTTCTTTGACCTTGACTATCTGTTTCAAAATTCTGGTTATCCCTGTCTTTAAGTTCCTTATAACTGCCTCTGCTATGACTCTATGTACTACTACTATTAGTCTGTCTGTAGCTAAGCTTTCTCAGTTGGCCACTCTTTATATAAAGTTTGCTTTTGAATAAAGCTCAGATAGACTAATAGCTCTATCCACTGGTTCCACTCCTGTCCTTTGGGTTGTCCTCTTTAATCTCGAAGCTTTGACAATTCCCACCAACAAAATGCCCAACAAAAAGTTTGACTAGTATTTTTTTTAGGATAGTAGTACATACTACTACTGTTTTGGGGATTCTGCACAGCCACATACAGAACTATGCACAAGAAAATAGGATGTTAGTGATGGGAGGTTGGACCTTACTCACACCTCAGTCAGAACTCAGAACCCACAATCTCCTTACCAACTAGTTATAGTGTCTCATTAGGTCCCAAACCCCCACACGAAGATACCCAATGATTACCCAACCCAGAACATAACACCCTTTCGCTCACTCACTCGTGTAAGTCCACAACGCCACACCAAATACCACAGAGTCTATGTGTAAGTTCAAAAGGTTTATTTATTTTCAAAAAACAAGCTTTGTACGTTGTTCTATGAAATTACAACAGCCAGCTCCAACATGCAAAAATGTATAAGAGTAAAAACAGTAAACATTTGGTACAAGTGCATGATAGGAGAAGACAAAAAATCTGTGTGAATTCTGGGAGACCCCTCACTGTTGAAAGTAGAAATACTGGTTACATGCATCGTCCCGTAAGCTCTGCAAATCTCTGGTTTACTTTGTAGAAGGGGATCTTATGCCTATTATGAGAAAAATGGTGGACGTTAGACAGTATAATGCAATTATGCAAGCATTTCGCAGTCATTCCAAAAAGTGTAAAATTATTGCTAAGCAACAGGTTCTAACCGAACTCCATAAAAAAAGTGGATTGTTTTTCGACCTCTTCACTTGTACGCAACACTCATGTGGCCTCACCGGCGTCTTACTGCATAACAAGCTGTGAGGTAACATGCGCAAAAGAGTATACATGAATCTAAAATGGTTACATGGCTCAGGCTAACTTTCCAAAGAGTAGAGTAGGAGTAGAGATGACCCTAGGGACCTTAATACTACTAATGTCTGTCTCCTGACTCTACTCCAGTATGCAATTTGGACTAGTGATGATGTATGTTGTACTTTAACTGTTTTTTCGATCTTCAGAGAAAACAAATAAAAAAGGGGGAGGTGTACAGGCATCTAAAAATGTGTAGCGGCGATTGCGATGCTGCCATTCCGGAGGGATCAGGAGATAGAGCAGCTGCAGGAGCTCCAGAAAGGGATCCAGCAGAAGTGGTGGGGGGTGGTGAGTTATATTCATTACTTTTTGGCATTACTACTAGCTGGAAGGGGAACACTTCACTCACTGTGCTGTGAGACTTATTAATTAAGTATGAACTTGAAGTTGTAGTGAACAATATACAACGCTTGAAGAAGAGTAGACACCCTTTACTTAGCATTCCCAATGCATTAGCAATAGCATTACCAGGGTGCGTTGAGTAACTAATGGCCTCTTCTATCTGATTCCAGCTCAGCTGTGAAAGTTTTATGGAGAAGACTAAAAGTCAGATCATATGACCTTGATGGATGTGTTGAACAATAAGGGAAAGAAGGGTGGAAGGAGGAAGGAAGGGCGAGATGAAAATTATACGACTACCAGAGAAGTATACTTTGGAAGCAGCATGCAGGTGGCAGATAGGAATCAGATACATGGGTTGTTGAAGGATTGGTGGAAGGTGAAAGAAGATGCCTGCCTGGGTGGGTGGGTGACACAGTATGTGTGGATACTGGAAAGCAAGAATCATCAGCGGTGTTTGGGTCAAACTCAAAACCAAAGGAAGGAAGGAGTGGACGCATGGGTGAGTGTTGGTGAAACAAGCTGAGGTTTGTTAAGTGATATATAAAAAAGGAATGATAGACATTTAATTTTAATGGATTGATGTCTGGATGTATTCATCATAGACAGCATAGGTGGAGACTGTCACTGCATGCAGAGTCTTACTTTGAAGAGAATGTAAAAGAAACTGCACCAGAGTAGCAAAGCAGAGGGGAATATAAAAGTAGTACTTTCAGAATACAGTTGACTCAGTAGTTTGCAAGCACATCACATATATTATCAAGCGCCTTCCTCTGACTTCAAGGACTACTTCCTATCTATGTTAATTTATTTTCGATTCTGTCAGCCTGCCTGCAAAGGGTGGCCTATCTGTTGGTTACACAATCAATGAACAAAGTACCTTATGCAGTTGCGGTCGGTGGTGGGAGTGCTGGCGGGTGGTGATGTGGGGATAGCGGGAGGGGCAGGGTGGGGGGTAGTAAACTATGGATTATGAATGCAGTGCACACAACTAAATTTGCTTTATTTATTTATATGTTTACTTACCAGTAAATGTCAGCAATCCATAGTTTACTACCCACCACCATGCCCCTCCCCCTCCCCACTTCACCACCCATGAGCACTCCCACCACTGACCGCTACTGTACTGATATGTCGTCGTTCCATATATAAGCAATGATCATTGGTTGGATCAGATATATATTATTAATCTGCCTTTTTGTAGTAGCCAAGGTAGATTAAAAGTGAAATTCAGCACTTGCCCTTCATGTAACTGAGAGAGTATGGCCAGTGCCACCGGAAATAAAAAAAATATGAGCTTCCCCACCTGCAGACAGTAGTAAATAAAAGTGACGGGAGTCTGTGTATTGACTCCTATCGTAATTTCGCCTTGGACGCAAGCTTAGCTGACAGAGCTGGCATGCCGGCTACATCAGGGTTATGTAATTTAGCTAAACTAGAGATAAGAAAAAGGCTGGTGTTCTGTGTACTGGAGTCTATAGAGTACTAGGGCAAGTATAATGCCTGAAAAAAAATCCAACAAATGTTAGAGGCCGAGGAAGTGGGAAGATAGATACTTACCACAAATGTTATGTACTGCGCTTGCTAGTGCTACTGTGCCACTTTGTGTTGAATTAATTTTGTCTAACTGTTTTGCTAAGAGTATTGGTTGCAATTCTGTTTCTTTCTTTATAGATACTCCTTCCCAAAAACCAACGCGGAAGGAGTTGGCAGCCAGGGCCCGGCGCCGTAAACTGGAGGCCATCTGTGAAGAATACCATCGGCTGGTGGCTCAGGCAGAGGAGGAGGAGACGGCAGCAGCTGCAGCCTTTTACAATGCCCCGGGCCCCAGCCAGGCCCCGCCTCTAGTGGTACAATGCCGCGGTCAGGCAGCCACCCACCGCCGCACATTTCCAACAACTGCTGCCCCCCATTGATGCAAATGCAAGTGCCGGGCATTTGAACAAAAAATTACCCTCCGGGTGGCACAGCTCGAGGACCAGTTAGAGGAGCGAGTGAAGATCACGGTGGAAACACACCTGAAAGCCCACCGGATGTAGGACCCCATTCATTGCCCCTTTTTTATTACTTTTGTTGGTGGGTGGGAATTGGGTGTTGGGGTTTCTTCAGACTTTCTGGACATTTGGACTTTTTTCGATTTGGACATTGGTTGGGGTTAGGGAGAGGGGTGGGTCAGGTGTGTGATAGTTTATTTTTGTTAGGGAAATATATTTTATTTATAACTACACATACAATGTTAATGTTTTGTGGGGGGTGGTTACTGTTTTACGAATTTATTTATGTCACATGGTTGGTTTCCTTGCTGCTGCAGTGCAGCATCCATAGTTGGATTTAAATAATCTGCCAATTTTGTAAAACGCAAACAAATAGATACGGCACCCCTCACTGAGGTATATTTGTCTTACTAGTACTGTCAGTCCCTCCTCCTAGTCTATTATATCTCCCAGCAAACTTATCTTACCTGTGATTGATGATGATAATTAAGTTCGGCACCACAATGTCTGCATGGTTTCCCAAGAGAATGGAGAAGATGCTGTGGTTGTGGTGGTAGTAGTCACTGGCACTAACATTTGCAAACAAAAAAAGAGACAGTCACTTGCTTGAGAGAGACTGTGGGAGTAGTAGAATGAAGTAAAGTACAGTACAGGACAAGACTGCCAAACAAACAATATTGCAACTTCTAAAGTAAAATAAAACATAATGGTGGCAAGGACAGCCTAGTACAAGAGGTTAAGAAGTTATAATAAACTGTAGTTGGGTCAAGAGAGTGTCTTAACACAATTGTTATTCGTACACTTTACTGCTGTGTGGTAGGGTGTTGAATTGGGTGATGAATACAATAAATGCCGGAAGTTAATTATGATGTATTAGGTGGTTTCCTTTGGGAAAAAAAGTGGCTTGCACATACTGGACTGAGCATGGGTGGGCAAGCAGAGAAGATCCTCACCCTGCCCCTCTCCCTGCCTTGAAATTGAATTAGTGTTGTTTTCATCACATCTGCCCCAGCAAGGTTGTGATCAAATGTTGGTGTACATTTAATGTAGTCACATCACACCTCAATATAAATCACACAGCCTGGGGGTAGAGGGTTAGGGTTTGATGAATGGATGGTAAGGGGGCTTTGGGGGAAGGTTTTATGAATATAAACAGTACTCATGGACACAACAAAAGTAAAACACAATATTTGAAGACAACGATGATCCACTACCCAATAAATCTATAAAGAGAGAAAAAGGAAATGCATGCATGATGAAGATAACTTGATGGTTAATGAGTACTTACTAACTACTACAACACAATTAGAGAGTACAGGGCAGCAGTATTATATGAAATTTGCCTTGTCTGTATGCCGTCATAGAGACGGTACCAGGCTTACTTTTAAAGCTAGCAAAGAAAATTAAAAAAATAGTTGTAGGGATGAATTAGCAAACAAACAACAAGACAACAACACACAGTCATAATGATTGAAGAGAAAAAAGGAATCACATTATTTAAAAGGCAAATGAGGAATACGATATAAAAGTTACTGTATTATCCAGGTCCCATTGTGGAGTTGCATCTCATCATTCATCTTGGTCCTCCCTTTCATGGACACTCTGCACATCATTCTTGGGGGTCATTGCCTGCCAGATGCGGATTGGTAAGGTAAGTGTGAGTTGCTGCTCCCAGTATAATAGCACTGGGTAAAGGCCGGCCTGTAAGTGTAGATGGAAAAACAGAAGGGGTACTATGGTGTAGTGCAAGAAGACAAGACTCTTGAGCGAGAACACTTTCAGACTGAGGCGGCTTTGGTACATCGTGTCTACTTTAGTATTTACACAGTATTAAGCTACAACAACAATAGGACTGGAGCCAGCACAGAACAGGCCTACAGCACCGGGCTGGCCTATGACCCAACCTCCATTTATCTTAAATTTTGACAGAGCCAGACAAAAGGCATATACAGCAACCTAGCATTTTCCAAATCAAGTGACTAAATCAATGCGCCACTGTTAGTCATACCACTATTCGACTACACAGACTTGTAGCCTAGGTATGCTGTGGTTCTTGTTGTATTGTTGTGTTTAACTTTTATCCTAGTTCATGAAACACAGTTATTCCATCAATAATCTCTGATCCAACTGACTGCGTGCAAAGATAGTATGGTCATCATCATCATGGTGTGGTACGTGTAGGTGTTGTCCAACACTAACTCAGTCTGTAGTGAGTGACTCTGACTAAGGCCAGACTGTACCTGCAGAAGTAGGAGTACAAATAATGTGGTTATCAACAAGGATACATTGACTGTCACACGAGTCACTTTTACTTTGTAAATTACTAGTATAGTTTGACTTCATGCACATTCGCTTAGCGTCAGCAAGCATCCAATGCAATGCATGGCATCATTCACTAATCATACCTGCCTTGCTCTTCTCTTTGGCTGTCAGCCTTCTGACAGTGATGAGTTTACTTTTGGATGCCTGCTCAAGTTCTTCTGAAAGTGAACATTTGTGGATGCCTGCAGACACAGGCGATAGCCTTAGGCCAATGATGAGTTTCGGACTTTCGGCTTGGAAACTGCAAAACAGAAGATAGCTATAGTAGTCACGTACGTTTCACTTCTTATGGAGAGACTGTTAGAGGCAACATTTATTGTACTATTCTCCATCTCCATCCAATGTCTGGCTTGATGGAAATGTATTTAGGGTGAGTCAGGAAGATGGAGCAGGACTCTGAGGAGTGGAGTGGACAGTTAAATGCACAGACGTGCAACTCCAATAGGTAAATAAAAATAGGAGACGGTGATGATGGATTTGTTGTGATTTGATTTGAAGCAGAAAGACAGATACATACAAAAATAAAGGAAGGAAGAAAGTAACAATTTGAAAACCTAGTTGTCAGGGAAGAGGAGCTCGTTCTCAAACTGTGGTGGTTCGGACAGAAGTAGGTCATGTAACACACTACTTATTTCAGGGTCGCTCTCCTCTTCCTCCGGCTGTGATTCACATATTTTGTACTACGGTGGTATGAAGTGCTGATTCATTTTGATCATGGTTAACCTCTCCGCGCTTTTGGGCGAGATACTGGTCCTTTTCCCAGTTACAATGGCACCAGCAGCACTGAAAACACGCTCAGAAGAGGCACTTGCGACAGGGCAAGCCAGATAATTTATCGCCAGCCTCCTGAGCACTGGCCATTGGCTTCTTTTCCCATACTCGTTCAAATCTTTATTTCGGCATTACGCCATAAAAGAGCCGTTTAAACATTACAGTTTAAAAAAATGAATGACAATCATTAAAAGAATAAAATACATTTTATATAACTGTGCAACACATATTGATAAATACTTGGAGCATGGCAATAAAAATCATATGAGACAGGAGTACACCACAGTAGTTCTATAAGCAAATTCGATTTTGTAGTGCTATTAGTACTAATATGAACAAATTCAGTTCCATAAACAAGACCAAAATTATAAAAAGTTCAATTCACAGCTGATGGCCCATTTTTTTCCTACGGTAGCAAATAGAGAGTAGAAATCTACTGACACTGAATATTATCTGTTGAGAAGTGTTAGTAGTCAAAATTCTCAGAGCCTGATGGCAGGACCTCAAGCCTAATAAAAGGCATATCGGTTTGATCCATCTTTTTCTTTCATGGGCGTAGATAGGACAGAAGAAAAGAATGTGCTGCTCATTCTCTATTTGGTTGTTTTCACAAAGTGAGCAAGCTTCGTCCAATACCTCAGCCGATGGATCACGGTTCCTTGCCCAACGAGCCAAAGTTGATTTTAATAAAAGATTTCCATATCTAAACTTTAGAAATAGTGTTTTGGCAAGTGGGGGCTCTATTTCGTCCATAAAGGACTCATAAAAGGGTTCGTCCTTAAAACTTAGGAATTTTGAGACTAATGAGCCACTAGTACTGATGTTTACAGTCATATTTGCTACATAGGACCAAAAAGCTTTTTTCAGGACTAGTTTGGGATTAGATGGTAACAGCTCGGGATGCACCCAAAAATGTTTCAGGCCTATAAGGTTAAGCCAAGTCTTGACGTGTGTAAGCCAAGGGATTATTTTGTTACTATCCAACGCCATGATCTCTATCAGCCCTTCTCTGTAAGCTTGAAGCTCAGAAACGTGCCACAATCTTACCCAGAGCATAAGCGGTCTAATAAGAACTTGATGATCTGTTCTTTTAAAATCGAGGTCCAATTGCAGGGGTACTAATGGGGTTCCTCTCGGAACCCTTACCAAGCTTCGCATAAAGTTGTTATCGTGGATACTAAAGGTCTCCTTGGACCCTGGCCCCCACAATTCAGCGCCATATAGCACTGATGATTGAACCTTGAATTTAAAAAGTTCCATAACTGGACGCACCGCTTTACTGGTGCTTAAGCTTTGCTCTCTGAGTATTGGTTTAACGTTCTGAGCAAATAACAGTTTGCTTTTTTCCAATTGTGCTTTCCACGTAAAGTTGCAATCTAGCGTCACACCTAAATAAGAAAAGTGAGACACTGATTCCAGCTTTGTCCCTTTTAAGGTTAAGCAACCCTTGTCAGGTTTGGTTGGATTAAGGGCCATGTATTTCGTTTTCTTTACGTTAATCTCTAGCCCCTTTTGACTACAGTAATCATTAAAAGTATTCAGTAAAGTCTGCAAGCCATTTTTTGTTTGCGATATCAGAATAGTATCGTCAGCAAACAATAGAGATGCTACTCTTTCGCCATTCAATTTAGGTGCATCATTTTTGCATCTTTCTAAGTATGAGGGAATATCGTTCACGAAAATAGAAAAGAGCGTGGGGGCCAAAACACATCCTTGACGAACTCCACGTTCGATTGGGATTTTCCGTGATAGTTCGCCATTTTGTCCCCATCTAATTCTCGCAAAGTTCCCCTCATGTAATTTTATAATTTGAGCTACTATATTGTTTGGCATACCCGCTGCACTCAGCGTCTTCCACAGAAGATCACGTGGGACCAAATCGAATGCTGCCCTTAAGTCAACAAAGGCAACATATAAGTGGGCCTTCTTTATCTTTACGTACTTCCAATAGAGGCAGCAGAATCTGAAGCACTGATCTATAGTGCTGACTTTAGTTCTGAACCCGGCTTGAAATTTAGTCAAGAATGAATTTTCATCCAACCAGTTACTCACTCGTACTAAAATATGGCGTGAGTAAATTTTCTGAAGGATGTCCATTAAGCTTATTGGACGATAATTACTGGGATCCTTCCTGTCTCCTTTTTTATATATTAAAACAATTTCAGCTCCTTTCCAGCTTTCAGGAAATTCTAAGCTGTAAGATAGTTTGTTGCATAGGTAATTGATATATGGTGCCCATATTTTCAAGTCATGCTTGTAAAGATCCCCGGGGATTTTATCCAAACCTGGGGCTTTCCCAGTTTTTACTTGGCTTATAGCCAACTCAGTTTCCCCCAAGGTAAAAACAAGCGGATCTACTGGAATTTCGGGACTTGCTGCAGTGGATGCTGTATAAGGATCGTCATATTTCCTATACAAATTTGTAAAATGGGTTACCCAGGTTTGCTCGTCTAGAAAAGTATCTTTGACCACCCTTCCTACCTTATTCCCATTTGCTATCAACTTCCAGAAAGCTACAGTGTCGTGTGATCTTGTAGCTATCAGTAATTCCGCCCACTTTTCTTCCTCCCACGCAATTTTCGATATCCTTTGGGCAGTTTTATAGTTACTTCTAGCTTTTTTAACATCCAATTGCGACTTAGATTTAATAGCAATTAACAGTTCCCTCTTGGACTCTCTACAGGATCTGTCATACCAAGGCTTACTGTGAGACAGATTCTGAGTTTTCTGCTGGGGTTTTTTAGACATTTTAGTTACCAGTAATTTTAATTTTTGGAAAAACTCCTGATGTATGGCCAAAAAAGGGGTTTTTGCTTCCTCCTCGGGAGTTAGGCTCAGATATGTAGCAAAAGTCCCAGCGAAAAGTGAGTATATTTCGCTCAAGATATCACCATGATCCAAAATAAATGGCCATTTTAGCGATCTCCTGTTGTTACTGATATGAATATTATTACCATCCCCAACACCCTCCTCGAGGGAGAGTGGTGAAGAAGGATCGCTAAATAATGCAGCGTTTAGTGTCAAGTTTAATGGAAAATGATCACTTTCTGCCCTCTCCATTATTTCAAGATCTATAAGATACGACCAAAGAGGGATAGAAACTATCGCAAAATCCAAGTTGCTCCTATGTGTGTTCCTACTAAAGGTTGGTTTTTTTAAGGTGTCAGAAGGTAACCGACCGTTACAGGCCCTAAGGTGATGCTCTGTACATAATTTGATCAGTTGAAGAGCCAGAATGGAACATTTCACCGATTTGTTGCTCCCGAGGAGGGGGATGTTATTTGCCTGATCTTCCTCCTCAAAAATCTCACTTATGCCCAACACAGGTTCATAGTTACAATTCAGATCCCCAGCCAAGATTACAAAATCCTCCCCAGGATCCAACCCCCTCAAAAAGCAATCCAACTTAAGAACAGTCGGGGATTCCTTTGATGACGGGGCTGGCCTATTATAGATATTTATTAGGAATAATTTATTCCCATTGGAGGTTATTATTTTTAGTGCTAGGATATCTGCGGAATTTGTGTCTATCACCTCGATGTTAACCCTTAGATTGATTTTTGCCCAGATCAGGAGACCCCCAGACGGCCTACCACTCCTAGATGGGATTGCTCCAATACCAAAAGTCTTGTAGCCCACCCTATGGGGAGTGTTGACTGCCCATGTTTCCTGAAGTAAGAAAAAATCAAAGGATTCCATAAATGCAGCCCAGTCAGGATCCCTCAATTTGCTGGCAACCCCAGCTACATTCCAACTGACAAGCTTAACCAAGGTCCCCAATGCAGAAGACATAACAGTATTAACCCGTGGCATCTCGTCACCGATATATGTCACTTGTTGGATTCCCGAAGATGTTCCCTCAGAAGGTGAGTGTCTTAAAGTACGGGTAGGTTCTACCTGTTCTTCAGGAATGTTGTCGTTGCATATTACATTTTTTCCCAAAGGTCGAGATACAACAGTTGGCAATAGGTTACACTCAGTTACAACTCCCATATCAGTGTGGTTCCTTGTGTCCCTTCCCTCATCCCCCCCACTCGGAAAACTTCAATCACAACTATCAAGGCCACTGAAGACATCAAAACGATTTGACGTTTCAAGTGGTGTGAAGGGTTTCAGATGATCCATCCTTCTGTCCTGAAAGTTATGAAAGTTTTGATGTCTAACTGGGACAAAGTTCCATCCCAAGGGGTCTGGGACTGTTACAGGGCAAGGGGCACAAGACATATTTCTCATACTCTGATGGATCGGGGGGTACTGAGCATATTGACTGCTCCCAACATTCTGTGCAATTGAATAATTAAGTGGCTGAGTTTGACTTGAACCCTGTAAGAGGGGAAACTGAGATGGAAACACCACTGGTCTTGGATAAAAATATTTTAAAGGTCTTGGGGTTATAGTGGTATTAGAGCTGCCCATCTGCCAGTTCAATATATAGTGGACAGCATTTGGATCCCTGAAATTAACAACCACTACGTCACCTTCGATGTCTTTTGTTCTGCCCCCTAACCATTCGAGGCGTCGAACAGAACTATTTCCCCGTTGATATAATTTGCAATAGGCCTATGTGTTTTCAACCAGTGCGTTATCTTGTTTTTTAGTTGGGAAAACCCTCCCTCTTGTTTTGTTCAAGGGCCGGCACACCTGTTAGGACTACCACATAGGGTAATGCCTCCGGTGGAAGTTCAGGCAACGGAACCCTTTTTGGTTTCCCCCAGGTGCGTTTAGTTTCCCTCACCTCCCTTGTTAAGTCTGTCGAAACTAAATTAGTTGTATTGCCAATACTTTTAGTTGTATTAACACAGATGTTACTAGCAACAGTACCCAGCAGTTGATCACCAGTTTTTGCTTGTGATGGTCTAGAAGCAGCATGGTGATGAACAATAGCAGATACTGTATTCCCCAGGGATTCTGATGCAGGTAAAGTTGAGGAGGGGGTAGGAACAACATGAGGGGAAGTAGAAGGCAGAGATCGAACAGTGGATAACAAAACTTGTGGTGCACAATTGAATGCCTGACTGTCTGCGTTGTTAACACCTTTATGGCCTACAAGATCTTTTTTGGGCAATGCATTCTCAATTTTTGACAATCTACACTCCACCTCCATTAACCTCTCCAGAATAGATGCAGAGTATGATCTAATCAGATTCTCAATATCAAGTAGGGACACAGGACCCTTGTTCTCAATCTGAACATCATCTCTCGCACTAGTATCCATATTGTCCTCTTTATCTGCAGATGTATTCAGTCGGGCTGGGGATGCGGAAATGATATGGATCCCCTCAGGGTCGGACTGAACAACACAGGGATTCTTGGCAACTGTGGACAATTTTTTGCCAAAGTCAGAACAACTCAATTTGGGTTGCAACGGATCCCTCCTTTTCCGTCGTTTTTTATTCGGCGGGGGACCATAAGTTTTCCCCGTAGGTGGTAATTTTTTGGTCTTAATGCGGGCTGCATGCAATTGTGACAAAGCGTCTCCCTTTAGTGTCGATGAGCTACTTCCGGTAGATGTTACGGACAGGTCAACCGTATCCGCTCTAGATACGGTTTCAGATGAATGAACAGCCGTATGTATATCCAGGAGTATACCATCTAATGAGGGGATCGACTCGTTGACTAATGTCCCGGTAGCATTGGCAGGGGGTCCAATCAGGGGAGATAATGATGGTAAAGCGGACCCATTCTTCATACTTTCCACTGAGCGTCGGCGGTCTGCCCACCGCTCCGCCAGCACAATCTCCCTAGCAATATCAGGCGATGATTTGGAGAAGTAACTGTCCAAGGTCCCATTGGGCAGCAAACCCTGTTTGTCCTGCACATGCTGCTCAACATTAACAGTTGCCATGTATAAAAAACAGGGATTGGTTGGTATGGCAATGACGAAGGTGATACAAAGATTGAGTAGTAGAACAGACAGTACCTGTAAACAAGAAGGTATGCCCAGTCCGGTCTCCTCGGTTCTCGGAGGGTCTCAGAGGGTGCGCCCTTAGTCCGGGCTTTGTCCCGGGATGAGTCCCGCACACGCGTCCCGCTAATGCGCGCTGGGTTCACCTAAAGTACGAAGCAAAGGACTGAAGGGGAGGAGACCCGGGAAGAGGCGGCAGGTGTGCGAGATGTCAGAGCGCACTGCCTGGTGGGCCTCGCAGTCCCGGTCTCCCGTAGTTCAGCACAGACGCACTTGGATCCCAGCAAGGGCAAAAGGGCAAAAGCTGCTTTATTCCTCTTGAAATGGCAATCTCGAGATCCAAAGATAAAGCGACTACGAGCGGCTCCCGCGGAGCGGGGGCCGCGAGTCGTCTTTTAGCAAGCCAGGAGTCAGAGTCAGAAGAGGGGAGGAGACCCGGGAAGAGGCGGCAGGTGTGCGAGATGTCAGAGCGCACTGCCGGGTGGGCCTCGCAGTCCCGGTCTCCCGTAGTTCAGCACAGACGCACTTGGATCCCAGCAAGGGCAAAAGGGCAAAAGCTGCTTTATTCCTCTTGAAATGGCAATCTCGAGATCCAAAGATAAAGCGACTACGAGCGGCACCCCATACCAATTGACCCAATGGGCTTTGCTCCATGAAGACCTCTATTGTGTCATCCATATAGGCCTGGACCATCCCGCTCAATGATCAGGGGTGCTCAGATTTGCTTGGTCTCTTTTTACTTTGTATCAGCAATGGACTTACCCATACCTTTCCGTAGAAACCAATCAGTTACCATTTGGTCTGATGACTCTGTTGGTGCAGTTGTTGATGTTATTATTGGTAGTGTTGGTGACTGCTGGGAGGCAAATGCACTGCTCTCAAGCTCTGAAGTAGAACTTGACTATGGATGCCCTGTAGTACTTGTTCAGTCCTGGGGAGGCAGGCCTCTAATTAAGAGGCGTTCAATTTCTAAATCAGTGGCTTCCTCAGCTATCAAAGTTTTGTACTTGGCAACATCCATTTCTGAAAAAAGAATTACTGCATTACTGTTCAGAAATAATTTGTACTGTGGATCCAAAATTGTGGCAGTAATGTAATGTTGATGTGACACAATCTTATTTTGAATCCTTGTATTTTCAGATTAGTGAGTGGCTAAGGCATTCGCCAAATAACAGGAGTCTACTTTGTCATTCACACCTTCATACTTTTCTGACACCTCCAAAATGCTGTTGCTCTAGCATGTACAACAATGGGAAAGCTTGGTCCATAGTACAGTCCTCCCTGCTGACTGCACGTGTGAAGACCTCAAAAGGAAGTAGCATCACTGTCAGGCATTTAACAAGGTCTTATATGCCCATCTCAACAGTTATGGCTTTCACAGTAGGATCCCCTAATCTTCTTGTCATGACATAAGCATTAAGTGGTATGTACTGCTCAAACAGATGATCAAGCATGTAATATGTTGAGTTCCAACGTGTTGGCACCTCCTGGATGAGTGCTTTGACTGGCATTCTATGCTCATGTTGAATGACCCTCAGCTGCTTCCGGGCTTTAAAAGAATGGTTGAAATGTGTGCATATTCTTCTGCAGGTGATCAGTAAGTTGTTGACCTTGCTTTCATTTTTCAGAAAGTCTTGAACAACAATGTTAATGCAGTGTGCCAAACACAGGACCCTGAAATAGCCACCATATTTCATGGCCTTAACTACATTACTGCCATTGTCTGTGGCAACAAAACAAATGTTAAGCCCTCTTGGTCGCAGCCACTCAAATACCTTGCTGTTAAACTCATCCAAAATGTTTGCAGCAGTATGAGATTTCTCCATAGCAAACATGGCTACAGTTGCATGTTTGCGAGTGTCATTAAAAATCTCAGCAGTGTCAACGCCTGCAGATATCTCTTCTCTAACACCCGAAAAAGAGATCCAGTGTGCAGTGATGCACATGCAATCAGTGGCTTGGCAACTGGTCCACATGTCTGTTGTCAGGTGGATACTCTGTTTTAAGGTTTTTCCAAGCAATTCCAGCACATAGTGATGTAGTGCTGGAACAGCAGCTCTGGCGAAATAGTAGCAGCTTGGAACCTTCCATTTTGGGCAGATGGTTGTCACAAATTCTAGACAACCCACCCCTTCAACAAAAGAAAAAGGGAGAAGGTCCAGTGCTAACATTTTAGCCAGCTTTGCATTATACAAACGTGCTATTGGGTGGTTGCGTTTGTACTGCCCCTCCTAGTAAACATGCAAAGAATGGTACACTTAATGGTATTCCTCTCTGTTGGCTCGATGCAGCACTTTTTTGCATTGCAGCACTCCTTGGTGTCTCAGGCTGACTCTTACTCTGGTGCCACTGAGATGTTGCTGATGCTGAGGATGTGGGCGGTACCAATGCAGTGCTGGGGACAGGGCTACTTTGTGTACCACTACCAGAGAGAATGTCTCTCTCTTCTTCTTCCAGTTCCACCGTGAGCAGACCTTCTACTCCTTTATCCCCACCAACAGCAATGATTCCAGTTTTTATGTGATGAAGGTGGTCCTCCCAGTTTATTGATGGTGTTTTTTCAGATGGGTCATTGAGCCTCTGGTACCATAGTTTGTACCAAGCTTACCATGACTAACAGTGGTATGACAAATTGAGCATATCGCAATGTTCTCCTCCTTTACGCTAACCATAACGAAGTCCCACACTGGGGAGGTTAGCTTTTGTCTCCTGCTGGAGGTGCCACTTCCAATGCCAGATGAGCTGGAGGGTGTGTTTCGAATTTGACTCTGTGGCTGTGCAGTACCACTACCTACTTCTGCTGAGGTGGTGCTTGTGCTGGTTATTGGACGCTGCCGGCCCTTTGCTAATGTAAATATGGAAGCTGGAGGTCGTGTTGGTGTTACATGTGTTGGAGGTATGCGTGCTACATCCTACTAGTCACAGCCATTCTGGATAGGTCCTCGGGCCGGGAGTGATCTTCGTGATAACTGGCTCTTCATCATCATTATCCTGCTGTTCTACACCGTCCTCCATAAGTCTAAGGCTTTCTGGAACCTTCCTTTTCACTAGCTAGTCTTGGGATGTGTCTCCCTCTCATGCTCAGATTGTTGTGGCTCCCAAGTAAAATCTAGATCATCAGAAGGGATGCTTGGTGAAGAACTCAGTGGACTAATCTTCCTTTCCCTTGCTTGTGATTTGGGAGACAATGGATCTCATGAATGAGTGGCTTCCTCTTGTTTTTCCTCTGCATGAGGCTCAATTTCTTGAACTGCCCCTACTTCGGGAGGAACAACAGCTACTATTGCCATTGGTGGTTGCGGCTGATGTTGTTCACCACTTATCTGCTGTGTTCCCTCCTGCATTAATTGTGTACTACATTGAGATAGGTCAGGCTCAGTATCACTGCTTTCCACCATTAGGTTGGCTACCTCTTCCACACTCATCTGCTTGGGCCTGGGTTGGGCCCACTGATGCAGAGGTGCTACCCCCAGCTTGCCCCCCCGGACACCGTAGCTGCAGGCGTAATTTTTGTTTTCCCCAAAAAGATTTTGGGGTCAACACCACACTTAAGTGTCACTTCCTTCTTCTGTTCTTCCTTCTTCTCAGCAACTTTCTTGGAGGACCTGGTACCTGCTTTCTTTGGGCCCATCTTCTTCAGATGTCAGCAGCACTCAGTTGCACAAGTTGCAGAGATGTTTGGTCAGGTCACACCACACTTCACGTACAACAGCAGGACGTCTGTCTGGCAGTACAACAGGCGATGATGACAGACACCTTCTCCTCAGTCTTTTGTGCACCTAAAAGCAAAAAAGCCCAAAAAAATTAGTAAAACTTGGAATTTGTTATGCTTTAAATTGAATTACTACTACTGTAATGTGTACACTGAGGAAGAGTAAGAATAGCAAAGAACAAAAATTCAATTGCAGTGGAAGTGGAACTTGTTTGGCCTTAATTTGCACATCATGTGGGATGGATGCAACATCAGGGACCTGCAGCTGGCAATGGGCATGGAAGCAGTAAGCCAAGAAGAACAAGGAAATACACATAGGCCTATGTGGCAAAAACAGCAAACTACTACTACCACCACAAAATGGCCCACAGCCACATGGTAAATCATCATCACAGGCACAAGGCCCGTAAAACAATCAACACAAGCAGGCCTATATCCCTATATGGCCAGACAAAGGATGCCTGTTACACAACACAGCTTTAATAAAAAAAAATGTAAACACATTTTATTGAGTTTCATTCCACAGTCATGACATTTGTACTAGAGCATTTGAATCTCCCACCCCCATTGCAGCAAACAGTTACAACTTCCCACTGCCGTTCCATTAAATAGACGTCCAGTGCAACACTTCTCGTGCATGCAGGATTGACTATCTGAGGTGAGAATAACAAGGACCCCCTGGGTAGTGACAATCTATAGACTCCTAGGGCAGGGCAGCAACAGGTGTGAGAAAAATTCCTAGGACATCTGGGTGTGTGAGTGGACAATTAGGTCAGGCCAGTGATCAAGAAGAAACAATAGGAAAAGGTTGCCAAATCTGTATAAAAGGTATATTTTTATTTAGTATATTTAAAAATCATATTGAAACTGACCGAAGGCCAAACAATATGATGGGTGTTAAAATTTCTTGTCAAAATTATATACAGGTACAATAAACAATTAGCATAAAACTCATATTTCACAACGTAAAATAATATATTGACAAAAACATAAGATAATCACAAAATTAATGAAAAAAGTATAAAAACTCGACGCGCGTTTCGGCAGAGGACCGCCTTCTTCAGGAGACACAGTTTTAATTCAACAAATGAGGCTCTATCCAAGCAGCAAGAACACCGAAGGTGAGCACTTCATGTAGTAATTATAGATGACAGTATAATTGTTGGATAAAATGGATCCTGAGATTCCAGATAGGACGTGTAGGTTAGGTTGATACAAGTTAGTCTTTGTACAGACAACGATAGCCGTAGTGTAGATGTCCCATATCAATAAGTAAGACACAGTAGCTTGATTTTAAAATATTATGGCGACTAGTAGACTTGACGTAGTAACCAGACTAACCGCTCAGGGCGCCTTATTTTGAGGTTCAAAAGAGTGAGCTCTTAATTTGATTTAGAATAGTGCTTATGCTGTATATACTTCAAACAGGTCGGCTCAGGATGGCGCCTTGTTATGGAGTGACATATAGACTCGGTAATCGGGAGATCAGGGACAGACAGCACGATGTTGCTGCTCCTCCGTGTTCCGTCGTGTGGGGACTCGTCCTCCGTAGAAATAGAAGATCCCCAGCTTTAAAATCAAGATACTGTGTCTTACAATTGATATTGATATGCCGAAACGCGCGTCGAGTTTTTATACTTTTTTCATTAATTTTGTGATTATCTTATGTTTTTGTCAATATATTATTTTACGTTGTGAAATATGAGTTTTATGCTAATTGTTTATTGTACTTGTATATAATTTTGACAAGAAATTTTAACACCCATCATATTGTTTGGCCTTCGGTCAGTTTCAATATGATTTTTAAATATACTAAATAAAAATATACCTTTTATACAGATTTGGCAACCTTTTCCTATTGTTTCTTCTTGATCACTGGCCTGACCTAATTGTCCACTCACACACCCAGATGTCCTAGGAATTTTTCTCACACCGGATTGACTATCTGAGCCTGACTAACTCAACCTCATCGTATCTTAACCAACAATGGTCACATGCTATAAGAACAACTTAACTATCGACTATCCCCCCTCCCCTTCACATCTACACCCTCCCCCCACCCCATCACTGGTGTGCTCCCAATGAAGATTAATGTGCATGCAAGGTCTATGATAACAGCAAATAAGGATATTTCATTGTGGGACTACGATTACTCCTGCGCCCTTCCGTCTCCTTGATCCCCTTTCTGATCGGTTGTATGGGTAATCAATGATTGAACTAACTCTCCCCAAGCTTTCGCCACTTCCAGTGCCTTTTCATTCTTCTGTCGGATCGCCTTTTGATAGTGGATCGCACTCTCACTACCAGCCCACTTAAGGAACTCCCCCCTCCATCTTTTACCACTGGGCCCCTCTTTGGATTACCAGCGCATCGTTAGTTCTCTTTTCGCTAGTATTAGGCCCAGATCCAAAAACTTACTAGTCACCCTCGTCTTGGGTGTGTGAGGAAACCAATGTAGGATGCAGGTCGCCATATCGAAGTTCAATTGGCCTTTGGTAACTAGATTTAAAAGATCCCCCACCTCAATCCAATAGGTCCCCAGGACCGGGCATTCCCATACCATATGTTCCAAGCCTGCACCCACTAAGGCACATCGAGGACACACCACATTGCCAGCGTTATAATGTTCCATGATCTTGCCCGGTATCAAATAGGCTCTATGCAGGATAAAGAAATGCACCAGTTGGAGCCGGGTGTTTCTAGTTCCCTTCCATGCCCTACACTGCAAGTGCCCCCACGTTGTCTCCGGTATAGGCTTACCAATACTACCTTCCCATTTCAGAAGCAGGTCGTCCAACGGGGCCAATCCTTCGGTCAGCATCCTCAAGTACAAGCAAGTAACTACCTTGAAAGTGCCAGCCGCCATCATCATGTACTGACTACGTAGTTGTAGGCTCGGTCAATCCCCCTTTCCAATGCTTCTGTATCGCACGAGTTAGAGCCGTATGTATCAAGAAGCCTCCCCTGGGGAGATCAAACCTCTCCTGTAGCATCTGATAAGCAACTCCCCATCTTCATATAGGTCCCCCAGCACTTGGATCCCTGCCTGCTCCCAGTTCCTCAGCGATGACCAATTCCCTTCATGTGGCAGTGCCGTCAACATGCCCAGCTGCCCAGCTGTATCTCCGGCGCATAGGGGTGCATCACTCCCGCCCTCCGCTGCGATCTATTCCAACACAACCTTAGGGTGTTTTCCTCCAGTGTGATGTCTCTGAGGTCCAACTTTTGCTACAATGCTATAAAAGAGAGGACATGTCTCGGGATTCCCCCTCATCTAACAGAGTCAGGTCCCCTGAACTCCAATGCCACTGCCTGCGTAAGGACCTGTAGTTGCGCTGCTATATAGCATAATTCAAGATCGGGCACTGCGAGGCCACCCTCCGTTCTTGGCCGCATCAATGTCTTGAGGGCCACTCTACGTCTCCTCGATCCCCAAAGGAATCCCACTATCATGGACTTCAAAGTGTCAAACACCGAGCATGGAACCCAAATAGGCAGCGTTCTAAAAAGGTACAACAGCCGGGGAAGTAACGCTACCCTCCCCATCAGGGAAAGTGGAAGGGCCCCCCAAAATGACATACTCCCCTTAAGGACCAGTATGGATCTCCCTACATTCCCTTCCATCATGTCACTGACGCCATGATAGATGCGAACTACCAGGTACGCTAAGCAGGACGGTTCCCACCTCACTGCAGCTCGGGGACTCCCCTACCTGGCCGCACCAGGCATATCTTAGACCAATTAACCTGTAGACCCAACACCACCCCAAGCCGGACAGCAGCCGTCCTGCCCCTGCCAGGGCACCATTCGTGTCCGCCAAAAACATGAGTAAATCGTCTGCATACAGGTAAATGTGTTGCTGATCCCCTCTAAAGGGTAGGCCCTCATACCATCGTCCTAAGCGAGCTCGCGCCACCAGCGGTTCTATTGCCAAAGCAAATAATAATGGGGAAAGTGGGCAACCCTGTCGCGTCCCATGGGCTACCACATACCTGGAGGAAATCATTTGCCCCACCTTGACTCGTGCCACTGCCGCGGAGTATAACACCGTCGTCCATTTCACAAATGCCTCGCCCAACCCAAAACGGCCAAACCTCTTATATAAATATGGCCATTCTAGGCTATCAAAGGCCTTTTCTATATCTACCGAGAGGATCGGCGCCCCGGGTGAGCCATCGCTCGCTTCCCCCAGGACCCTCATCAGTCTTCGGACATTGGTATCAATGTTCCTGGTGGGGATGAGCCCAGTCTGATCCCCATGCACCAGGCTCGTCATATGCTGCATCAGGCATGAGGCCAGGATCCTACTAAGGATCTTGTAGTCTGTGTTCATCATTGATAAAGGGTGATATGCTGCCGTGTCTACGCTATCCCTCCCTGGCTTCAATAGTGGGATGATGAGGGCCTCCCGCATCGTCTCCGGTAGCCGACCTGTTTCCCATGCTTCCCTGTAAACCTCTAAGAGCCTGGGTGCCAGTATGTCTATGAATTGCAGATAGAACTCCACCGGCAAGCCATACACCCCTGGGGTCTTATGCCGTGCCATCTGTTTAATGGTGCCTCGTATCTCCTCAAGGATGATGTCCTAGCCCAGGTGGTTCGCCTGGTCCTCCTCTCAGGGCGGGACCTCCACTGCCCCTAAGTAGGCCTCAATTTCGGCATCAGCTGCCGTTAGTGCACTCTCATACAACTTCTTGCAGTACGACCAGAACCCCTGCACAATCTCCCTTTGGGTATATACCACCTTACCCGCACCTGCCTCCAGAGCCAAAATCAGGGGAGCCCCTCAGTGAGGGACTGGCCAGCCAGGCCAGCAATGTTCCGGCCTTATCTCTCTCTGCGTGAGCCTTCTCCACGTAATTCCTATAGTCAAAGCAGCAGAGCGTCTCTATTTCCTGGGCCAGCTTCTCTTTAGCCTCCGACACCTCTAACTGAAGCTCCTGTCGCTCAGTCCTCACCAGTTCCGCTAACCTCAAGCTTTTTTCTGCCGTCTCCACATCCTGCAGCAGAGTTTTCCTCACTCCAGCATATTTACTAATGCATATCCCCCGCACCACTAATTTAAAGGCGTCCCACTCCATCGCTCTAGTGGCAGCTGTCCCAGCATTCTCGTTAAAGTAATGCGCTATCCCCTCTTCTACTTCCACCCTGAACGCCGGATCATCTAGCGACTCAGGGCGCAAGCGCCACATGGGAATGGCAGCTTTATCTCTTGCCCAATGTAACATGATCTTCACAAACAAGTGGTTCTGTTGGGTATAGATAATCTCTTTCAGGTGGGCTGAGGGCAGCTCCAAAGCACACAAACAAGCAAAACTCTCTGATAGTCAAAGTTTTTATATTTTTAAAAACAGGAAAAAAGAAACAATATAATTGGAATTACTTCATTCCACTACATTACTGACAATTACTAGGCAAAAACGTGAGTAGTGATTGTGGTGATTCAAGTGACAAGTGCAATATTTATTAGTGACACTTATTTACAAAAACATTTATTTACAATAAAATCACAAAGAAAGGGGACTGGGGGAGGTTTAAAACGATGTGATTTCTATCGTTTATGCGGCCAGTTTTATATAAGTAAATGTTCCAAGGAAGATAAGTGGTTAGTGTCCATATTCCTGGAGTTAACTTGGCCAAAAGTGAGAGCGTCGACGTTTCGACCCAGGTTGCGCCCCAGTTGGTAGTCGCAGCGGGTCTTTATCAAGACAGGGGGGGGGGGAAGGGGATCGGTCAAGAGGTGATTTCTTCCAGAGGGTAGCCCGTTGTCCGTGGAAAACGCTCGTTTCCCACGGACAGCTCGGTTGGCGTTCAGATCCAGATCGCCTTTGGCTACATCGCGGAGTTTGATCGCTGATGTTACTATATCAAGGGTTGACCAACGGGCTACCCTCTGGAAGAAATCACCTCTTGACCGATCCCCTTCCCCCCCCCCCTGTTTTGATAAAGACCCACCGCGACTACCAACTGGGGCGCAACCTGGGTCGAAACGTCGACGCTCTCACTTTTGGCCAAGTTAACTCCAGGAATATGGACACTAACCACTTATCTTCCTTGGAACATTTACTTATATAAAACTGGCCGCATAAACGATAGAAATCACATCGTTTTAAACCTCCCCCGGTCCCCTTTCTTTGTGATTTTATTGTAAATAAATGTTTTTGTAAATAAGTGTCACTAATAAATATTGCACTTGTCACTTGAATCACCACAGTCACTACTCACGTAATTGCCAAGTAATTGTCAGTAATGTAGTGGAATGAAGTAATTCCAATTATATTGTTTCTTTTTTCCTGTTTTTAAAAATATAAAAACTTTGACTATCAGAGAGTTTTGCTTGTTTGTGTGCTTTGGAGCTGCCCTCAGCCCACCTGAAAGAGATTATCTATACCCAACAGAACCACTTGTTTGTGAATTACATATACCCAGGTTCTGAGGGACACAGGGTCACCCCATTTTGTTAAAACAATGTAACATGATCTGCAGCGGGTTGTGATCCGACAGAGTTCTCGTGAGATATTCGGAGTGGGTCACTGAGGATACCACCGACGGAGACCATAGCACAGTATCAAGCCGAACATGCAGCTCGTGCAACGCCAAAAAATAGGAGTAATCCCTATCCCGCGGATGATGCAATCTCCATACATCTACCAACTGCCAGTGAGCCTGCCAATCAGCCCTATACTTGGAAAGCCTATGTACCGGAGACTCCGCTAAGGAGGGGGGAGACCTGTCCATGAATGTATCCGTAATTGAGTTAAAATCCCCTCCCATGATCATTGGGCCTGCCAGGAACTGCGCCAAGGTGCCGGATATCCGAGCCAGAAATGGTTCCCATTGGGTCCATAAACACTACACAAGGTCACCTCCCTGCCTTACAGGCACCCTTCCACCGCTACAACCTACCCTCCCCGTCAATCGTGTGCTTGAACGCCTGAAAGGGGACCCCCGCTCTGATCCAAATCAGTGCCCCCATAGCAAACACTGAATAAGCAGTGTTAAAAAACCTGGCCCCTCCATCTACACTGCAGCGCCAATCCTTCCGCCTTCGTGAGATGTGTTTCCTGGAGTAGTGCTATGTGTATCCCCCCGTCTAACCAAATATGCGTGAACCTAGTGTCGTTGCGTCATCGAGTGTAGCCCCCACACATTTCAAATCAAGTATAGTCCCCATTGTCACATTGCATTCCCTGCCTCCCATTGGCATTGTTCAGCACACCGGTTACCCCCAAGACCCTGCCCCCTCCCCAACGCCCCCATTCCCACTCCCACCCTGGAACAGGTCCTAAAACAAACCAGTTAGCACCCATCCCAACCGTACTCACACACAACACCCAACTAAGCCCAGCGGTAGCCACTGCAGGCACACCTTAAGGGCTACAGGGGGTGGCCAGGTGCCAACGGGTGACCTTACTCTCACACATCTTAACTCCTCTGAGGTCCCATTGCAGGTCTCCGCCCATCCCACCAGCTCACCAGCCTGCAATGTGAGCAAAGCAGCACAGTCTAAGAGCTTCCTCCCAGCCCTAAGGGTCACCACCCCACATTCTCTCGTTGTTCACCTTCGGCCACCAGATCTCCAAAAACATTTCCCACGGGCCTCACTCACAACCCTCACCCCTACCCACCAGCTCCGACAGCCACAAACATGAGCTATCACTCGTCCATAAGTCCTGCGGCATCCGAATACTGCCACCCTCGATGTCTCTGTGTCCGATTGTGTCTTATCTTCCCCAGAGTCCGTACCCTCTGGCGTCTGCATGGTGTGACTGCCTGATAGCGCTGATAGTGCCTGTAGCGCATCATGTTTCCCTTGGGCAGCCTGAGCTTGAGATGGTTTCGGTACCTTTGGTCGCCTACGATGGAGGCGCTGCGATTTGCGCAGGGGCAAAGCCTCAGAAAGTTCCTGCGATCGCTGCTCTGCTCTATCCGTGCCAGCTCTGTAAGTCTCCAGCCACGTCCATGCATCTTCTGGGGTCTCATGGAAATGGGTGGCACCATCGAGCAGGATTTTCAGTTTCGTGGGGAACAGCAATGAGTACTGGATGCCCTCCGTGCGCAGTTCCCTTTTCACTGTCAGGAAGGAAGCGCAGCGGCGTTGGAACTCCAGAGTATAGTTCGGGAATATTGTCACTCTACCGTTGTCAACCTCATATGGCCCGTCAGACCGAACCCTCTGGAGCAGCAAGTCCCTATCTTTGTAATGCAAGAGTCGTGCCACCACCGGCCGCGGTGGGCGTCACGGCTGCGGGGGCTTATCAGGCACTCTATGCGTCCTTTCCAGCGTGAAGAAGGTAGACAACCACTTTGGCGCCAACAGTGTCCGCAACCATTGTTCTAGGTACAGCACCATGTCCGACCTCTCCTCTTTTTCAGGAAGTCCCACCACACGAATGTTGTTTCGCCTATTTCGACTTTCCGCGTCCTCGGCCCTCCGTTCCAGTGCTTGAATTTGGTCCAGCGCGTCCACCATCTTGTTCTCCAAAACTTTTTAGGCTACCTCCTGCACAGTCATTTCCACTTGCTTCACCCTCTCCACCAGTTTGGAGTGGGCTGCCCTCAAGAGTCCCAGTCCCGTTGCAACTTGCGCAATGTCCTGCCGCAGGGCCGTTCGGGATACTGCTATAGCTGTCAAGATATAATCAAACTGTCGCTGCAGCTGTGGATCCTGGGTCTCCTCCATTTCCACCCCGTCGCCCAGAGATTGCTGCTCACCCTCAGGCTGCTGGGCCACTCCACCCAGTTTACTTCTTGGATTCCCCATGGCTCGCAGGGTGAGCACAGGGCACCAGCACTTTCGCGTTTACCTTTCTGGCTGCCTGGGTTTGCCCCACTGTATGGCTCCACCCGTGTCCAGGAGAGGCACCAGCCGGTCAGGTCCCCGGTCGAATCTCACAGCCCCTTTTCCCTGGCCACTGCTGCAACAAGGAGGTATGGCCATTTCACTTTCTGCACTAGGCCCTGCTATTGTCTGGGCTCGGTAGCCGCAGTTCCGGGCAACATGCTCCAGCCCCTCAGGGTTTATAATGGATCAATGCCCTTCTGGCTGTATTCCGGGCCGTCTTCCCTCCTCCAGCACCACTCACTGTCCACCCAGTCTTCTTCACCGTGAGACCGGGCCACTGATCGCCCACACCGCAGTGCCAACTCCCCTCTGTAGCACGCCAGTCGGCCTCATGCAATAGGTCTTAGGGTCCCGGATTCTAGGACGCCTCCCCAAGTCGACCCCCCAGGTATGTGGGCTTCAGTTAATTCCAGCTGGGCACCAGCCCACTGCTCCAGCCCCCACCTCCAGCTGCCCCGGCCCGCAGTGTGCCACCGCCCCCTGGCTCCCCGACCAGCTCCACAGCCGAGGGCCACGCGACAGGCCGCACACCAGTCACCAGGTCCCGGGGACGTCCGTCATGGGGGCCAACATTCAGATCTCCGAGTTGAGATCACTTTGTGCGCTGGTCACTGCTCCCGTATCCTCTTCTCCGTCCTCTTCCGGCCCCTGTTCGCAGCCACGCACTTCGTGCACCCTCCCCGCAGGCATCGCTGCCCCCACCGAATGCCCCGGGTTCCAGGGGCTGTCGCTCGCCGTTTCGGCACCAGCGGAGACTGTGCGGGGCTTCTTGCCGCTTCACAGTGCCGTCGCCGATGACCCAGGCTTTCTCCTCCGGGCCGCCACCATATTGTGCCGCCTCCTCGCTGTCTTGCTCGGGCTGCTCTCCATCCACTTCCGGCCTGTCTCCTCAGCCAGAAACTTCCGGTGCTCTCCCTGCAGGCACTGCTGCCCCCCTGAATGCCCGGGGTTCCAGGGGCCGTCGCTCGCCGTTTCCGCACCAACGATGTCTGTGCAGGGCTTCCAGCCGCTTCACAGCGCCCTCGCCGAAGGCCCAGGCTTTCTCATCTGGGCCACCACCATTTTGCTCCACCTCCTCGCCGTTTTGCTCGGTCTGCTCTGAGGTTCGGGGACCGTTCCTCACACCCTTCAGTGCACTGGGCGGCTCCCCAGGGTGGAAGCTCCTCAGTCAGGGAGTGCCAACGCTGCCGGCGGGCGGCAGGGGGTTCTTAAATCAGGATTTCTGGGGGACCGACCTGGAGCTCGGCTCTCATGCAGCCAGCTCCATCGGCCTCCAAGCCACGCCCCCACACAACACAGCTTTAATGCAAAAAAGAAAATCTGCATGGCTAAAAAGGTTGGAACGTTACACAACAATAACATATACACATGCAACAAAGGCATTTATTAACACACACCCAAAAAGTTAACTAGACCCCAAAAACCCCATTTTGAAATTCAATCAAAATGATGTTTAAATTCAACAGACAACATAGAAACAGTTGCATCAAGCACCCCTGATGGCTGAGTACCTCTGGGAGTCTGGGCCTAGTGGCAGAATAGACCACAAGGTTGGAGGCCTATGTTAAAAGCACAGTTGATAGTCCCACAAAATGGCCGCCACCCCATGGCCTGGCCATCCACAACAATGTGAAAAGAAAGAGAAGACATATAATGCAGGCCTATGGCAAAAGCACATTGCTTGCCTTGACAAAATGGCCACCACCCACATGGTCAGCCCACCCAAAATAACAAGGAAGTACATACAAATAGTAGGAACAGAAAGTTGGGGTCTCTGGGGAACTTCCTTCATCTTTTAAAAAAAAATGAAAAACAGAAAAATGACTCCATGCTCAAAAAACTACAACCAAATGACAACCTGAGGAGTTTTTTTAGCAAAACGAACAAAATCATCATCTTCGAGAAGGGTTTATGCAGCTCTAGAGATATTATTCGCAAGATTGCAAATTCGGAGTTTTCGGCATCGCGAACTGTGCAAAAAGTCGTTATCGGGTGTGCGAACACGCAGATTGAGCGTGCGAAGAAGACAAAAACTGTATGTCCGCGTTGTTGCGCTGTGCAGAGTTACCAAAACAACCGAGCTGAACTCCTAGGGTTACCTACTGGCAGAAAAGCCCTATTTATTTAACACACATCCAAAAACTGAAATTCCACCCCAAGAACCACATTTTGCAATTCAATCCAATGCCATCCATGACCTAAATGATGTTTAAATTCAACAGACAACATAGAAACAGTTGCATCAAGCACCCCTGATGATTGAGTACCTCTGGGAGTCTGGGCCTAGTGGCAGAATAGGCCAAAATGTTGGAGGCCTATGGTAAAAGCACAGTGGATGGTCCCACAAAATGGCCGCTACCACATGGACTGGCCACCAACAACAATGAAGTACATACAAATGAATTCAAGCATGCCTATCTCAGTATATGGCCAGACAAAGGATGCCTGTTACACAACACAGCTTTAATGCAAAGAAGAAAATCTGATTGGCTAAAATGGTTGGGAAGATACACAACAACAACACATACACATGCAACAAAGGCATTTATTAACACACATCCAAAAAGTTAACTAGACCCCATGAACAACATTTTGGAATTCAATCAAATGCCATCCATGCCCTAAATGATGTTTAAATTCAGCAGACAACATGGAACCAGTTGCATCAAGCACCCATGATGATTGAGTACCTCTGGGCGGGTCCCACAAAATGGCTGCCACTACATGTCCAGCCCACCCACAATAAAGAAAGTACATACAATGAACTCAAGCAGGCCTATATCACTAACTATATGAACTCCCAGGGTTACCTATTGGCTGAAAAGCCCTTATTTAATTAAAACACACCCAAAAACTGAAATTCAACTCCAAAAACCACATTTTGCAATTCAATCAATGCCATCCGTGATGTTTAATTAAAACTTGAAATTCAACAGACACCACAGACACATGGTTGGACCCATGGGTACCTCTGGCCTACTGGCTGACATTTCAAAGAAATACAACTTGGCCCCTGAAAGTACAGGCCACCCAAAACAATAATTTTTAAAAACGATGAAAAGCCCAGAAAACTGTAGGTAAAAAAAAGCCCCAATCAAACAAACATGTACGCCAATTCTCCAACTTACTTGTAAAATAAAATCTCAAAACCAAAAGTCCTCAATAAATCCAATCCAATGATATGATGCAGCAGACATACACAAAAAGTGGTCCTTCCAGCTCCAAATCCAAATGAAAGTGAACAGCACATGGACAAAGCACTGGGAGGAGCCTGCTGGTCTAGGACAGGAAGTTGGAGACTCAGGGGCACTTCCCTCTTCTTGAAAAAAAGAGTAGGAGAAAAAAGAGGACTCTTTGCACAAAAGACTACAGCCAAATCACAATCTGAGGAGTTTTTCTGAGCAAACTGATCATTTTTGAGAAGGTTTTATCATGCTCGAGAGATATTCATTGCCAGATTGTAGTTTCCTTGAGTTCGGAAACGCGATCTTACTAACACTGCCGCCGGAAGGAGATAGTGCGTCTGAATGACGTATTCACGCGTCCGAATGACTTGGTCGCGTTCGCACAGTCTCGCAGGATCGTGCGGCCGGATTCCAAAACTCGTGACGCACGCGACCGGGTTAGAAAATCAAGTCCGCGAACGCGGAATCACGGTAAGACATTACTGCGCCTGCGAGAATGCATCTTGAACGCGAGAGGAAGAAAAACACTACGCTACACAGTAGATTGCATAGTATTCGACAACTTCGCGCTCTACGCGAACCGCAAAGTTACCGAAACTTTGCACGCTCCGCAAGCAGAGCGGAGTTCACCGCCCAGGGTTAAGTGGAACTTCATCTTGATGTAATAATTACAATGCTTTTGCATTTGACTCGTGAGGGACTCCTAGTAACGACGAGTTGAACTGCAGCTCTCTGTATAATTATTTTGATATTGGATACTATAATATTCACTGTCCACTGCTAATCTCGTCCCATAATGCTTTGCAGGGCCTTTGGTTCGGATTGTATTTTTGCCCATAATAACTGTGCCTGGGGTGGTCATAAGAGGATGGGACCACCATTGAATCGTTCAGCAAGATGTGCTCTTTGTTTTCAAGGCATCTGCTTGGTTCTCTCCCTGGGTTAGGGAGGATCCCAAAATCATCACCTCTCTCAATGCTTGCTAAATTTTCATTTTCACTTTTGTGAAATAATTATATACATTTTAGCATGTAAAGACAGAGATACTTGTTTTTTTACCAAAAGTAACTGAGTTCTCTGTTGACAGAGCGAAGTTGCGGAATCACTGAGTTTTTGTTCAACACCGTGGAATACCACGTAGCCCTCCCTTACATATAGTAGCACACTTCTTAGCCCACCCTTACATATAGTAGGACACTTCTTACCCAGACAGTGTGCAGACGTAGATATGTGGCAGGTGAACACACTAGATTAGGCTTACACTCGCTGAAGGCAGAAAACAGGACGCAGACATCGTTGAATGGCAGGCTTACCCTCTCAGAAGGCACAGCAGAGAAGCGTAGAGATGATGGGGAGTGGACACCCAAAACTGTAAGGGCAGCTCTTGAAGTAGCACTTCCCCAGAGGAACAGGAACAACTGCTGTGGGCGACCGATGGGAGGTCACTGGTGGGGTCAGGATGCCAGTTGGGTTAACTTAACTTGAGTTGCAGTAAGTTCTGTATTTTTAAAGCTGCTTGAGGTTCTTGAAGAGGTGACAGATGCAGTTTCGCTTCAGGATTTTCCCCAAAAACTTGTGGTGATTGAGTCAGGTAGAAGGGATGAGTTTTAAGTAGTTTTATTCAAGATTTGAACAAGACCCCACCAGGAGCAGCCAACATGCTTCTTAGCCCAGTCAACCGTGACTATTTGACTCACAACATTCCATAGCATGTCATCACAGTAACATTCTACAGGCAGGGCGTGAATAGCATTAAACTCAGGACATAACACCTATCTTGATTTTTTTTTTTTACTTTAGAATTCTGATGCTTCTTACACACTACATACACTTCACCAGCTACAGAATTTGCACCCACATGCATCAAGCAGAATTGCATTCGCAAACGGTGCGAATCGCAAAAATCGGCCGTTTGCGAATGCATCATGAAGAAATGTATTTTTTTGCATTTTGCCAAATCGCAATTCTGTTTGCGATTCCTTAAAAATCGCAAATATAAGGAATCACAAAAAAAGTCAAAAAAGTGTATGCATCAAAATTCGCAAATTGCGATTTTTTAAGGAATCGCATTTAGGATTTCCTAAATTTAGAAGTACTGAGAGCAGGTGGTATTTTTTTTGGGGGGGGGGAAACATGTGAAACCAATTTGTAGGGTACTTAAGGGGTTCCACAGTTGAGCTAGACCTCTTTGAGGATGGCAGCAGTCATTGTCATGGCACGTCGCTGGAGGTTGAGAGCAGCAGGAAGGAGAAGGAGGATGCTCAGTGAAAGGATATTTAGATTGCGCATTACTTTGTTTGGTCAGACACAGGCTGAAATATATGACAAGTATAGGCTGAATGCTGACTCCATATTAGATCTCATTGCTGAATTAGACCCTATTTTGCGTAGAGAAACTCGTAGGACCATAGCCATACCCACCCATGTGCAGGTCTTATGTTGTCTACATCTTCTAGCCTCAGGTTCCTTCCAGGGAGTTATAGCAATTGCTGGGGGGTGTCACAGAGTGCACTTTCTAGATTTTTCCATGACTTCCTAAATGCAATGCTGCTAAGGATACGGCATCACATTTTTTTTCCAAGAAATCCTCAAGAGTTGTTGGAAACAAAGTTGGACTTCTATAACATGGCTAATTTTCCACATGTTATAGGTTGCATAGATGGAACCCATGTTCCCATCTGTCGCCCATCTGTAAATGAGTATATTTTTTGTAACAGAAAACGTTATCACTCATTAAACATTCAAGTAATTTGTAATTCCAAAACAATAATCACAGACTTAGTTGCAAGTTACCCTGGGAGTGCCCATGACTCCTACATTTTCAAACATAGTGCCATCCATGGGCGACTGTTGTCAGGTGAATTTGGAGATGGATATTTGCTTGGTAAATAATGTTATTTTTTCCAAAGTACATTTCAATTACATGCTGTTGCAAGATATGTCAACTTCAATTGTACATTTTTACAACCCCATAGGAGACAGTGCCTATGCAGTGAGATCATATATACTTACACCATACCTCAATCCATCAACCCGTAAAGAGCAAAACTACAACCATGCCCATATTTCCACCAGAAATGTTGTAGAGAGGACCTTTGGGTTCCTGAAGTCTAGGTTCCGGATCCTGCACAAAATTGGTGGAGCACTGCAATATCGCCCTGATGTGTGCTGCAAAATAGTAGCGACATGTGCCATCCTGCACAAGATTGATACAATAAGTGGAGTCAGGCCCTGGGACTTGTGGGTGGTTGGACCATATATATCTGGGAAAAACAAGCATGTACCAACCACACTTTTTTTTCACTCCTATAACCCAGGAGAACTTGAACTACCAGCTAAACTTCTAAAGAAAAGGATCACGATCGATAAAAAGGAAAAACGTGAAACCTGTAGACCGGCGGCTGCTGGACGAACAGATACTTACTAAAAGACAGAGCCCTCAAAAGAACCTAGGAATTCAAGTCAGCTGGTTCGAAACGTGTAGGCATAGAAAATACGACATCAATTGACCTATAGACCAATGAATTGAACTATGGTTTATATTATTTGAATATATTGTCATTTATACCGAGCGTTACTTTGTCAAATTTAGACAAGGATCTGAGTGCATTAATTGGAATAAGTAAATATTGTACAGTTTGTATATATATATATGATGAATGTTTTGTATTTTTGTGTAAATGTTTTAAATGTCTTGTATTCTTTTTACACATAAAAATCTTTGCTTGAAAAGTAAAAATAGATATTAAAAGGGTAATATTGGTTTGTTTCATCCTGCACAACATTGCCACATGCAGAGGCTTGGAACTGAATGTAGATGACATTTTACCAAACAATGACAACCAGCCACAACAACCACATGCAAGAATTCATGGACCAGATGCAGCTGAAGGAAGGCGAAGGCGAGCAGAAATCACAGAGCATTATTTTTAAAAGAGGTAAGAAGCCAGTTTATATTCAGTAAAGCAGATTGACTTTTATTTGTAATCAAAAAAGGAGTAATGCTAAACAATGGTCACATGAAAGCAAAATAAGTGGAAATTAAATCAACATGTAGCTTTTGACTTTCAGCAGTGTTTGGCTACTATTGTCATGATGTCAACCCTTTAGGATGCTGTCCATTTATTTCCTCCCTCTCACACCTAAAGCTTTGCTTTTGTATTCCTCAGAGCTGAAGATGTGTTGCTTTGCAGTGCAACATGTCTTGAGCTGCGGCGTCCAACAACTGTTTCTGCTTTGGATTCACAAGTGGGTTTAGCACCCTCATTTTCATTATCCCCATGTATTGATGGAGGCACACTCATGTCTGCCTCCATGACATCCTTGGTAGTTGTGTTGGCAACCATTCCTTCAGACAGCTTATTGC
This sequence comes from Lissotriton vulgaris, assembly GCF_964263255.1. NCBI lineage: Eukaryota > Metazoa > Chordata > Amphibia > Caudata > Salamandridae > Lissotriton > Lissotriton vulgaris. The sequence continues at coordinate 189,990,651 of NC_141699.1, read as the reverse complement.
AACATTTACTTAATTCCTTTTGCATGCACAGTGTAGTTGTTATCATTTTAGCATTGCTATTGCACAAGCGATGTATAGCTCTGGTATAAGTGTGGATGCTTGACATTAATCTTAAGTGCCTATTGCAATTGGCAATGTTCTGTGCTTCTATTGCTTCACACATACTTTCCATGGCTGTTGCCATGCGCTCCAGTTTGTTACTTGACGCCATATGTGCAGTTTCCATCACATTTGTCATTCTCACAAGACTGTCACTCATGGTACTGATGTTGTTACTAATATGGTTCATTTTGCCCTTAATGGCCCTGATATCTTTGCCTTGCATCCTTTGGACTTTGAGGAGCTTCTTCTCTACTATACTGGCCTGGCACTCATCTTGTAAGGATGACCTTTGGTTTGCAGGACGTGACCTTCTTCTGTAAAATTGTTGCAGTCTACTACGTTGATTTACATTTCTCTTTGGAATGACATTCATCTCAACTGCTTGTTGCAAATGTGCATGTGCATTGGGATCTTCATCAGTGTCAGAGTCTTGCAGTTGACAAAACCTTTTACTAGTTTTTTTCTTTCCAACTGTTGGTGAGGATATCTTTTCATTTTGGACTTGAGTGTTCTCTATATCAGTATTAACTGTGTTATCCAAATCAATAGTTTCACCCTCTTTTTGAACATTTACAAAAGGAAAATGTATGTACTACTTACTTTTCAAATGTCTGTGATTTTTCATTTAAATGCGTAAAATTGCATTTGTGTTTCTAAATAAACATCTACTTTGCAAGAAAATAAATGTACTCACATATGGGATAACTTATTTAGCATTTGGAAATCATTTCCATTATTAAGTAATTTTTTTGCAATTTGGAAAAAAACTACATCTCCCAAGATGCATTGCTTCTATGCTAAATCATTGCTATTACTTTAACCTTTTTGTATCTGCTTGAGATTAGATGCTGGGGATTACTTATATCATTTGAGGTTGAATTAAAAGGCAAGTATCTGACACACATATACAAAGCAAAATTAAAAAATTACACACTTACCTTGTGAAGTACCAGCATGTTCAGAGGTGTCTACGCCAATCACACCAACCACAGCTTCAGTGACCAGGGTCCCCTCAACCATGTCCTCCAATGGGGTATTTGGTTTATCCTTCGGGGGTCCTCCACCAGTTTTATTCACACTTTTTATCCTGCACGCAATTTTTTCCTTCGCACGGCTGCGTAAATCATACCAGCGTTTTTGTAGATTTGTAATGTCTCTGTGGGCAACCCCCACAGCATTCACTTTGGATTGAATAGCCAGCCACAGTCTTCTCTTCACTCCTTCAGGGACCTTAAGGGAATCTTGGCCAAAAAGCTGATCATGCCTCAGAGTGACCTCCTCTATTAAAATCTCAAGTTCCTGGTCACTAAACTTTAATTTTCGTTTTCTGGCATGCAGGTCTTCCACAGCACTTTCAGTAGCCATTACTCCTTCAAGAGCACACCAAACACACTCCTCCTGTAGCTGCAAGCAGAGCTCCAACTGCCAAAAGCCACTCCTGCAGTTTGAATTGGGCTTCAGCTGTGTGTAATCAGTGTGCTGGCTTCCTGGGTGTGTCCTCATTGGTATGCATCAAATTGCGAATTCGCAAATTGCGAAATCACAAATTGCGAATTCGCAAGTCAAAAATCGCATATTTCTTGCGATTCGGTAAAAATTGTAATTTTTACAGAATCGCAAAAAAATAGCAAAAAAATTGATGCATACCATTTTGCGATTCGTAATTTGCGATTCGGTAAATTTCACAAATTAGGAATCGCAAAAAAATACTATGATGCATGTGGATGATTGTCTTTTAAGCCATTTAATCATAATATAAGACATAAGTCTGATCTCATATAATGTGGAGGAATAACTTCTTAACATTCAGGAATTGAAAATTCTGTAGAAACTGAACTAAAAATTGCTTTAAACGTGAAGAACCCTTTAATTTTATGGTTGCTGCAGGTGCAATGAATTGATGGCACAAAATAAATCATTAAATATTTTACCTCAAGGTTTTAATGAGATTCTGACTGTTTCTCCAAGTTGTTTATTGATGTGTATTGATGAGTGACATCTAATGACACTATTTTATTTGTGTGCAGATAAGAGTTAGATAACAGACCTATTCTTACTTTAGTAAGAAAATAGCAAAGATGATGGAGGCAAAGTTCCCAAGTCACGAATCTTTCTCTATGAGTAGTTGTTACTTGCTTCTGGCATAGGTGTGAGGCAACCTCTCGAATTCCCGGACTAAGATAGGCTAACACAGAGTCACTGATGGAGAAAAGTTTTGTAAATCAGACCTACAACATAGGAAAGCCGGCTCTGTAAAAGTCCACATCCTAAAATATTTGAAACAAGAAATTCACCAAAGAGCCTGATTTAGAGTCAGAATGATTTATTGAGTGTAAATTTCTAGCATGCAACAAATGCCCATGGGCATCAGAGCCCTGTAGTCCTTATAGGCTGCAAGGCTGGAACTGAAAACAGTCTTACTAAAGTCTTATACTTGTTTTTCATTACTGTGAGGCCTACTTCTCCCTTAGCATAACATTGGGTCACCATATCATATTTAATAAGTGCTAACGTTTGATTGTGAACAGGTGGGAATCTAAAATACGCCTTAAAGGTAATGTCAGATTTGAAGTTACTAATAGGAAAATGCCACTTTAAGGAAGTTTTGTGATACAGGGTTACACCCAATTGAGATAGCCAGATAGGATGTGGAAAATGTTTTTCGAAAAAAGATCTGACCACCTTATTTTAGTTCCTTCTATTTATTTTAGCAGATTAAGGACCTATAAAACTACTATATCTTGGCCCTGGCTATCACTTTGGCATTACTTGAACACCTTTGGCACGTGTTTCATAAGATTCAAATGCATACTAAAACATAAAACGATACACTTAATTCTCATAACAAATCAATACATGAGGTGAAAACAATTATTTTTGTTAACAAGTACATGAATCAGATTAATCAAAGCTGCAGTAATCACATTATACCTACAATTTGTCAAGATCAATATCTTACAGGAACTCTATTTTATCAACCATTTGGCTGACTGTATTAGAGTTCCTTAAACCATGGGGCTAAGTGCAAGGTCTTTATGGGATATGTTTTTAGTTCATTATCCCTATCTTGCCTTAGGGCTATATTTCATGTGCATCCCTCATGGCATAATAGAAAGGTGCTGACACGTTTCAAATCCCTGTATATTCATAGGATTATCTTCAGGGCAAATTGACATGGTGTAATCTGAAAGATTACAGGTAAATTAAAAAAATAATAAAAATTGGACCCTTTTCTGTGTGTGACACTACTTTTTGTCTCAATTATTCAGTAAGGTAGAAATACCTGGACCGTTACTTGTTTTGGTATCTCGGAGTTTCTTCTAATCCAGGTATTTAGAGTTCTGGTAAGAAAAAAAGGGGGGTTGCTTTTATCTAAAAGCGGAAAGTATTTACTTGAAGGTTTGACAAAAGTACATATTACTGAGCTGCTTACTTGTTTAGTCAGTCGTGCTGTAGGCACTCCAGATTGTTCAATGTTTATTGTGCTCTCTTTCTACTGCCAGTGGCGTACTGTGTATACTTTCACGGCTTTTGCTATTTCTGAAAAGTAAAGGAACCCAGAGTCCTACTGAGTTAGCAATTGGACCAGATGTGATGACTATTAGGAAACATTGTTTTCAACTCACTTTCTAGGTGCTTCATTGTTGCAGTGTTATAATCCTTATTGCAACGCGATGAATGAACGGTAACTGGAATAATTTTACAATGTCTGTGATGCCAACCGGTTCGAAGGTCTGAAAGCTGAAAAGAGTGCCTTTTCATGAATATGCGGTTTGAATTTACATTTTCCTCGTCACTCGGCATCGGTTAACAATCCGGATTATCTGTACACTTACTTAGTTAGACACTGCGGAGGCACAGACTAATGGCTTGGTCTGTTCTCGGCTTAGCTTCCAGAGGACTCCGGTCCCTTTCTGGTTCATAGCGTTAGTTTTAAAACGGTCATACGATTTTAGTATTATTGGTATAAAGCTTCAAAACTTGTTGAATCTTTCAGATCCTTTAATTTTCATACATTATGAACCTTGCTGGATGGAAAACTGTTTGTGCATTGTTTTTCCTGCACTGTGTACTCCACGTTAGGCTAGTCTATTTATTGTCATACATTGCCACTGACTTAGGGTATGTACATGAGGCTAAGTTACAGTGTGTGAGCAGTCTGAGTGACTTGACATGCAATTTGAACAGTTCAATGGTTGTTAATCTGCAAAGTGACTCTTCATTTCTTAAATTACTCACTTTGATTCACATGAGTGGAAGGCAGCTGTGAGGAGGAGGGTTTTCCTGATTGTCAGGTCAGAGATTCCTACTGTCAAGATGGACTCTTCCAGAAACTTTGCCATTCTTTCACAACTTGTTTTTTTTTAACAACTCATTTTATTGCCAAAAGACGCAGCCCTCCGTTCCCCGGAGGGACTGCAAACAAGCATTTCTTATCATAAGCAGCGATCTATACAGTATCTTAGAACATAACCCCTGTACCCCCGCCCACCTACCCCACCCCTTCCGCCAATACCCCCCCCACCCGGATCCCCCCTCCCCCTGGCACAATGTCATTTCGGTCCTGTAGAGAAAAGAAGAAGGTTACAGACATAAAGCAATGTGTACTATGTCGCCCTCGTGACCCCATCACATCAGTACCTCGGTGTCTCTTGACAGCGCTGGCGGTTCCAACCATATACCTCTGTAGTCCGCCCATCATTTCCATATTTTGTAATGTTTCCTAGGGCACCCCCTGGCTTCAAAAACTGGCCGCTCCAACCCAATACAAAAAATAAAGACCCTTTTTCCACACCATTACCTTAGGAGTCTGGGGTCTTTCCAGGCCTGAGCCACATCTCGCTTCGCAACCGTAAGACCCAACAGGAGCAGATGTCTCTTATATAAATTGCCACCCACTCCTTCGAAGACGAGAAGAAGCCCTAGTTTGGGAGTACGAGGAAGGTCCCAGCCCAGCACTTCGGATAAGCAATCCCACACCCCGGTCCAAAATCTAGCCAAATTACGACAGCTCCACACCGTATGTAGGAAAGTGCCCACCTAATGACCACATCGCAAGCATTCAGGGGATTCAATCCGTCCAGCCCGCCACAATCTCTCCCTGGTGTAGTAAGCCCTATGTAGGTACTTGAATTGGATAAAGTGCAGGCGCATGGCAATAGCCGCTCCTCTTGGGGCCTCGAGGGCTTCTTGACAATCTTCTTCCTCTAGCTCCCCCACATCCCTTTCCCAGGAATCCTGCAGCTTCTGCAGTGAGGAGGAGCAATGTGTGACCTGTGATTGGTAGATGCAGGATATTTTCTTCTCCTCCCGGTCTCCCATAAACAGTTTTGCCTCTATCGGGCTAAACTCGGGCAAGGAGTCCAGTCCCTCCAGGGTAGGTGTAATGGCATGACGGAATTGCATGTACCTAAAGAACTGAGTTTGGGGCATGTGAAACTCCTCACTGAGCTCTTGAAAGGATTTAAGTGACGTGCCTTCCAGAACGTGCCCCAATGTGGAGATTCCTATAGAATCCCAACCCCGAAAGCCCAGCAGTGACGCCAGTGCCGGCAGTCGACCATTTTGCCAGAGCGGGGTCTCCTCCGTCAGTCTACCCCACCATCCCATGCGACACAATGCCTGCCTCCAAATCTGGAAGACCACCTGGGTAACCCTGGGCAGCCCTTTCCTCAGCCGTGCTGAGTATAAGATGGTGTGTAACGTATCAGGTTCCATGAGGTATCTCTCAAGGGCCTACGCTGGGTCCCCCCTATCCCCATACCACCATTCATTCAGAATGAGGAGGTGGGACACCTGGTAATAAGACAGAATATCCGATGTTGACAGCCCTCCGCAGTATGTGGACAAAAAGCAGGTACACAAGGCTACTCTCACAACCCCCCTGCCCACAGGACCTGACCCAGAGTTTTACTTTACTTTACTTGCCGAAACCATTGCGGCGAGATTGAATACGGGTGGTTCTACAACTGGTACAGCAGGCGTGGAAGGGCAACCATCTTAAAAATAGCCGACCTGCTGTAGATATTGAGGGGCATGTGAGACCAAGATTTCATATCTGTCCGAACCCGGTCCCAGACCGGCACTATGTTGCGCTCCCAAGAAATAGCGGGTGAAACCGTTAAAAACACACCCAAATACTTGAGGCCCCCGGTTGCTACCTGCAGTGGCGATGCCCACGAGCCAAGCCCTACAGAATCCCCCAGCACCCACAGAGTGGATTTACACGGGTTCAGGTACAATCCCGACACTCCGCCGAATACTCTCATGATCTCCAGGACTCGAGGCCAGACCTATTCACATCTGTAAGGAAGAACAGGACGTCATCTGCATACAATGCGATTCTGTCAAATGGACCAGCATCCCATTCAAATCCCCGTAGTTGTGCGTCCACTCGGACCCACGCGGCCAGCGGCTCAATAGAGAGAGCAAACAGATACGGCGAGAAGGGGCATCCCTGTCGGGTGCTCCGCCCTATGAAAAAGGCCGCAGACATGGCCCCCGCCACCCTCACCAAGGCCATCAAATCAGTGTACAATAGCTTCAGGTAGGACATAAAGTGTGGCCCAAAGTTAAGGTGTAAGAGGAGTGCAAAGAGGTAGACCCAGCTCAGTGAGTTCAAGGCCCTGTCAATGTAAGACAGTAATAGCACCGCCTGGGCCCCGGTGCCCCCAATCACCTCTACCGCTACATGCACCCGTCTGATGTTGTGTCTTGTTGCCCTACGGGCATGAACCCGGCCTGGTCCGGGTGGATCAGTTCCGTTATAAGGGGGAGGAGCCGGTTCGCGAGTGCCTTGGCCAGTTTCTTGGCCTCGATATTTAGAAGGGAAATCAGTCGATATAACTTGTGTATGTCTCGGGTCGTCCGGGCTTGCACAACACTACAATCTCAGCATGTCTCCAATCTGCTGGCAGGAGTCCGTGCTGTCTCGCCGCCTCTAAGGCTTTTGTTAGGGTTAGCCCTCTTTCTATGACCATGTATGCAGCATCACATGACCTACCTGGCTTGGGGTTAAATGTTGTGTACGCCCCTGCATCCTTGCTTGGTTTCTATCTGGTGTTGGGAGTTTACTCCAGGTCTGGGTCCTGCTGAAGCTGTTGCTTTTTTCTACTTCTCAACACTCACGGGCTCGTAAGTCTTCATCTTTCCTTCCTGAATTTGTTCCTGTCCCCGCCCCCTCCCTTCTCTTCCCTTTCGTTGTCTGGGCCCGACTTTGGTCCTTGCTTATTTTGTTTGCCCCCTGGCACTGGACTTGTGGTGGGGTTATCAGGGCTCCGATACCCTTTTGGAATCTTCCTTTGGATCCCGGTGAGTCGCAGTAGACGCAGACGGCTTGCCTTGGATTATTTGATGTTGCTGCCTGGTCATAGTTAAAGAGAGGTGGGATTCTATAGAGTCAGCCAGAGCAGTAGAGTAATCAGGTGTTATTTGTTTTCCAGGTGCAGACTTATTGCGACTGTACTGTTCTCTGGGGTGGTCCAGATAGACGCTCACCAATCTCCAGGATCTTCTTTTCCTCCCTCTCCCTGCACTCAATTGTTTGCTCGCTGTGTATTGATCAGAGAGCGACTTTGGGGTGCAGGAGGTGGGTTGGGGCATACATCGTTCCTGCAGCATTCTGGGCAGGGTGCAACCCAACAGCTTTCTTATAGTGTAACCCTAATTGGAGATGGTATTTCTTGAAGAACTCGCTCGGAAACCCATTAGGCCCGGGGGCCTTGCCAATGTTAAGTTCCCCTAGGGCCGTGCCCAGTTCCTCAGCCGACAGCAGAAGTTTAAGGCACTCTCGCACGTCCTCTAGGAGTGCGCGCGGTGGGAGATCTGCAATAAAGCTATCTATTTCCGGCGCAGATAGACACTCCTGTGGGGCATACTGGGCCGCATAATACTGAGCGAAGCAGTCCGCCAGCTTCTTTGGGGCCGAGATCGAGGCCCCAGCTTCATCTCTAAGGCCCGCCTGCACCTGCGCCCGGAATGTGTTTTGGCAGAGTCTATGCAACATTGTGCTTGATTTGTCGCTCCATTGATAAATTCTACTCCGTGTCACCAACCACATTTGCTGGGCCTCGCCGAGCAGCAGGGACGCATAAGACTGCGGTGCCAAGAGTAACTGCCCCACCTCCCTACCGTCCTGGCCTCCCCTCATTGAGTCTCCAGCAACTCCACCGTTGCTGCGGTCTTCACCAACTCTTCCTTGCGCTTCTTACGAGCCGCCGAGCACCAGGCAATGTCCACTCTACGGAGCTTTGGCTGTAGGGCTTCCCAGAGCGTCACTACATCCGTCACTCCCACCTCCTGCATATGGTTCTGATAATCCTCCTGCTGTAGGTTCCACGCTGATAGGTGCCATCGAAATGGTTGTCTCACCCTGTCTAGAGTAATGTCTACCGTGACTGGAGAGTGGTGAGATAGCCCCCGTGGTAGGATAGACGCCGAGTCAACTCTCCCTATCACTGCAGTGGGGACAAAGATATAGTCAAGTCTAGAAAATGATTTATGGACCGCTGAAACATATGTATCCTTCCGACTATGTGTGTGCAGATAACGCCACGCGTCTACCCATCCCATTCCATGCTCCATATTTCCCAGTTTAGTGGGTGTGTCTGCAACTTTCCACCCCCCGGGCCTACATCGATCCATTAGACAATGCATAACATCATTCCAATCCCTCCCAACCACAGCCAGTGCCTCCAGAAACTCCGCCCACACTGTAAACAGCTTCTCCACTAGTGACCACTGTAAAGGGGGCGGGGCGTACACACTCCCGACCACTAGGGATTCCGCACCAATCATCCCCCTAATAAACACATATCGGCCCTGTGGGTCAATCCACTGTGTCGAGTGGACATAGGACAGTCTACGATGGACCAAAATGGCCAACCCTTGAGACCCCCTCACAAACCCCACATGGTAAACCTGGTCATAGCCGTATCTCTTCAGGCTAAGCATTTTGTTGCCCAACAGATGCTTCTCCTGCAACAAGAGAATGTCCGCTCTCTCCCTTTTCCCCAACCTCAGAACTGCGCCTCTCTTAATTTTATCTAGCATCCCCCGCATATTCCAGCTCAACACTCGCATAGAGGCCTTAGGTGTCTTCAGTCTGAGACTCTCAACCGCCATCCAATCGCAAGCACATCACAGGGCCTAACAAACAGTATAGTGGGCATAAACACATCAAGAATGAAAATCTCAACGACATTGTGCAGAGCAACCCCATCACCCCAACTCCCATCCCGCCCCCACCCCTTCCCCTCCCCCAAACTCCAAATCCCATACCACCCCCCCAACTACCCCTCAACCCCCCAGCCTCCCCCCCCATACCTCATCAACGTTGAAGTATCTGTCGCGGCATAGGTTATCGCCGACCCCCAACGGGAGACCTTAGACCATCTACCCCAATGGATCCCCATGAACTGCCCACCCAATGTCCAACCTACCCCCCCCCTTAAGGAATGAACTCCTCTGAACTCGGGGAAAACGTCCGCCCTCCATTCTGCACCCCCCACCCTCACAAATCCCATGTCAGCAAACCCATAGTCGTCCAAACCTGTCTGGTGATGATTCCTGAAGTCTTCGTCAATCCTCAGCTAGGAATCTCGTGACTTCTCACACCTCTCACATGTATCTGCGTGCCAAAATTCTGATCAGTCCAAACGAGCCTTCACTGATCCGACATCTGAGTGTCAGGAGCATCAACTGTCTCATCCACCACCTCCTTGGAGGGAGATCATTTCTGAGGTCGGGATCTCCAGTTGCTCCTGCTCCGTGATCGTCGGGGGGTCCGCGGCAGTGCCGCCGCAGAGGATGAATCAGAGTCTCGATCTGGTGGAGTGTGCACCCTGATTCGGACAGTTTCATCGGTCCGAGTGAACACCTCCTATGGAGTGGTAAAGAAGAGGTTACAGGACTGAAATTCACCTCGCAGGTGGGCCGGGTAAAGCAAGACATAAGGGATCTTAAGGTCTCGCAAGCGTGCCTTTGCCACTGTAAAGGATTGCCGTTGTTGCTGCACCAGCTTGGTGTAGTCCGGGAATATCAGGATTTTCTGATTGTCGCACATAAGGGGCTCCCTTGCTCGTGCTTGTCGCAGGATAGTGTCCCAGTCATGATAATTTAGTAGCTTGGCTATCACCGGTGGGGGCGAGCGCCGACAGGCGGCTTCTTGATAAGCGCTCTATGTGCTTGTTCAATTACGAAGCAGCGTGAGAGGGATTCCGGCGGAAGCCATCCCTCCAGCCACTGAGTCAGAAAGGTCTCCATGTTTCCTTTTTCGCAGCCCTCTGGAAAACCAACAAATCTCAGGTTGTTTTGCCGAGCCCGCGTTTTCCGCCTGGAGTGCAAGGCCCTTCTGAATCCCCTCCATGCTAGCCACCTTCTTCTTCAAGATCGCCACATCGTCCTCCACTCCCGATATTCTGGTCTCAGCTTCTGCTATACGGGCCACGGCATTTCACAGGTCTTGGCAAAGTAGTGTAACGTCCGCCCCAACCGCCCCAATCTTCGCTTCCAGCATATCCCTAGATTGTGTAATTGCCGCAATGAGAGCTGCGTTGTTCGGCCCCGGCGCTTGCTGTCTTCCTGAGGCACCTGCACCCTCACTTGGGCCTGTAAACTTGTCTATGGGCCCCTGCTTCGAGGCTCCTCCACCACTCCCGCCTCTGGTCATAATTGATCGCGGCTGGGGTCCCCACTCTGTGACCCGCTGTGCGTATCCCCAGGTTCTTGTTACAGTACCACCGGAGAGGGGCCACTCACCAATGCTTCACTCAGTCTCCAAGGCCCAGTGGACCCGCCAGCCGCACTGCCACTGCTGCACTCATTGTCTCACCGCCCCACTTTACCGCTCTTGTCCTTGGCTGCAATCGCCCACGGTGCCACTAAGGTCCCCTCCCAGCGTTATCCACAGGTTCAGCTCCAACTCAGGGCCCACCCCGGGGATCGTTCAGCGGCCCTATCCGCCCACAACAGTCCGCGGTTCAGGGGCCTACACTTCACTGCCCCTCGTTGCTCCGGGACTCGGGCCCCCTCCACCTGGGCCCCTCTTCAGTCCACCAAGCGACTCCCGGAGCGGGCCCCTGTTCCCTGCAGGCCCTCTGGCGGGCAGATTCCTCCAGCGCGCACAGGGTCAATGGCACAGGGCAGATCACCACCCGGGTCCCGGAGCGTGCTGCACCTCAATAGTCTGTCATCACAGGGCAGGTCGCCAGTCCAAGCACCTCATTTAGTGTAGGCCCACAGCCGCTCCGACCCCCCACACTACGCCCCGCGGCCCGAATTAGCCGCTGAGTAATCTAGCATCGGCTCCGACAGGCTGCTGCACCACCGGGGCCCTCACAGCACTCCCGGGGACCACACCTCCTCACCTCCGCCCCACAGAGCCAGGCACCGCCAGGGAAGGTCGCTGCAGGGACCGACGAGCGGATCACCGCAAATTCAGTCCCCGACTCCGATTCGTCGCGTAGGCCTCACTGCGACGCGTGACCCCAGGGCCGTCAGATGACCATGTCCCGGTGCCACCAATCCACGCACAATGAGGTCGGGGGCCCAGTATTGCCGCCGGGGTGCCTCGTGGGTCCACTCGGCACCAGCGCTGCCCGCTCTCCCGGTCCGACGCTCTCCAGTAGCCGCTGCCCGGCCTCACGAAACTCGAGGTCCCGGCTGCGTGGCGTGATGTAGGCCTCTCCACCTCGGGACTCCTGCACCGGCCGTCTGAGCACTGCAGTGCCCCAAAACCACTTGTCAGGCTCGCCGCTTGTTTCCGCTGCCAGAGCGCCCCACTGGGTTAGTGCTGGGTGGCAGAGGGATAGGATAAATCAGCGGATCAATAGCCGGCGTGATGGAGCTCGTCTAGGCAGCGTCCGCCATGCTGGCTTCCTTTACCACGCCCCCTAAAAGATTTTCTTACCATACTGGGAGTAGAACGTGGAGGGTTTCTTTCACTACTTGGTAGTTGGTGCTCCCTTTGTTCAGGTAGAGTGATGGTATGTGGGTATTGTGTGAGGTGGCAGTGTAGTCAGTGTTGTTGATGTACTAGACATACTAACATGGTGTCAATTATTTCATCAGTACACTTGTGAGTGAAATGCACAGTGGTGCTTACTTTAAGTTTTCTGTTTGAGTCAGAAATGTTATTCTATGTTGCATTGTATGGCCTGTCATTGTGTTATGTGGTCTGCCATTGTATGTGATGTGCCTATCAATGTCTGCTTGGGGGCTGAGGTGATCTGTAAGTGTGTGGCAGTGGTGTGTAATGTGTCATCTACCTGGGCTCACTGACTCAATCCAACACCTTGTTGGCCTCCTGTGAAGTACACATACATACCCTACTTGGTTTGCCCTCCTCTGTTCCACATTGCATGTGAACTGATCCTTATTTGTGAGCAATTATGACTATAGTCATTTTGGAGGGACTCTTGCCTCACCCCACACTCATGTTCCTATTCAACTGGTGATGATCGTAAGGAGATGTCACTGTAGACAGTGTCCCTGCACAGGACTTCTTGCTGCAGATATGTTGTGCTGAGCGGTGCTTCTTTTAAGTTACATGTGGTGTGGATGATGTGATGTTGGTCTTGCTTGTCCGGGATAATGTCCTGGACTCGGGCCAGTTCTAGGATTTGGGGGCCCTATGACAAAAGGGAAAGTGCGAGGCCCCTCTAATTTATATAAGTGACCCCTTGCAGGGAGAACATTCAGAGACATTGCAGGGACACCCATTGTCCAGCATTTTAGCGCCCGACAGTTTTAACTTTCAGCCCACAGACAAGTCTCATGCCTTCAGCGAAAGGTGTGAAAATTGCTTGTGGGCTACAAGTTAAAACTGAGGGGCATCCCACAATGTCTCTAAATGGTCTCCTTGTAATTGGGACAAGAGGAAGCGTCTCCCTCCCTCAGGCCTCCAGACACCATCTCTGAGAGGCATTGGGAAGGGACCCCTCCCAAGGACCCTAATTGCAAGAAGACACATTTCTTTGCATTGATAGGCAGGGAAACAACAGGACACACGTACAGTGCAGGGCTTCATGCTGATAGGCTGAGTGTGAGGCCCTGGGCAGCTGCCCACACTGCTAATGCCTAGCTCCGGCCCTGATGTAGACTTGAAAGGTTTTTCAGCACAACAGTTGTGTGTTGTGGTTGTATGCGGAGATGTGTTATTTACTTACCTGCAGTGCTGACTGTGACTGCATCTTATCTGCTGGTAATGGATGAGGTACAACAGCAGAAGAGCTTGTAGAGCTGGATCTATAGCAGCCAGGAACGTGTTGAGGTGCCTCGGATTTGAGTTTCGATCTCTGCAGTTGTGCTTCCGCCGTCTCCGGGTGGCTGGTTTCTCCGCTGCGTGCTGATGGACTGTTTGAGGCATTGTGATTTGGCGGCGGTCTTAGCGTCATTCCGCACGGCAGTCTTTCTCAATTGGCTCCCTCCACCACCATTGTGGAAGGAAAATTCTGGCGGATCTGGAAACTCCACGACGGACGGCAAATGGGCTCTCTTTGCCTATTGTAATATGGCGGACGAGAAGACCGCCGCAGGAGTAAGTAAATGGATGGCAAAGTGAATAAAAATCTGAGAGGCTGTAATGATGGACAAAATGTCAATTGATAGATTAAAGCCTTTATTGATGAATGGGTCAGTCAATGATGGGTGGCTGTATGAATGGATGGATGAATGCATAGATGATAAATGTGTGAACGGATGGTTGGATGGAATAGCCAGTGGCTGGAAGGAATGATAAAAGACTGAATGATGGATGAAAGAATGCATGGGTGATAGAATGTAAAGATGAAATGATAGAAAGAGGTTGAATGGGAAGGGGAAATGATAGATGCTTGGATGGAAGAGACAAGGGAGGGTTTCTATAGAGGGTTTGGCTCACTTGCTTTGGTTCAAAGTAGGAGGCAGTTTAATTTTTTGGCTACTCTCTTACATTTAAGTACACTTAATTATTAATGATGTTTTGATAAAATGGCTCACTTGAAGTACAGAGCTGCTTCAGTCCGCTAGGGTGTAAGACCACAGTCAAGTGTTTAGTCCGAAAGTTTACGTAGATGAGGGTGGAAAGGCAGCATGCTGCCACTCAATTGGGGCAGTATTTGGTTGAAACGCTTAACAAAAGAGAACAGTATGTCTCTGCTTTCAAATCATAGGGCCATCTTTAGAGGTAAGGATACTCTATCACAAAGTGGTAAAAATACCTTTCATCGTATTACAAGTGTCAAAAAGCTATAATGCACTTGTTATGCGGCAGCCGGGACATTTGCCGCCTTTTTGACAGAGTATAATCATATCCGCCAAACTCCGAATAAGTTCCCTTGCCATGCTGACTTTACCTTGGATAGCCACAATCTACATCTGTCTAAAACAGCGGCTGCTGCTCAACGGCATAACTACACAGACATGCTCTCGCGCACTAAATGCATTTGTTCCACCACAGACAACCACCCACGAGCTGTAATGTAAGTGGGCAGAAGTGCGTACGCGCAGCAAGCACATGCAAGCACAATGGGCTGTGTTTTTTTCTGAATTCAACTCTGACAGACCCTTTTCCTGCTTGTTGGTTGTAAGCATCTTGCAGAGGCCAACCTAGGCGGTGGACATGGAAAAAAAAACAGAGAAGAGAAGAAACGAACGGAAGCGGAAAGAAACTGCGTGAGTGTAAGAGAGCAACAACCAGAAACTCGAGAGATAGAAAGGGTGGAGAAAGAAGCAAGAGCAGCAGCGCGTGGAAGAAGTTGTGAAAACATCTGGGAAAGCAGGGCAGCAAAACAGAATACAAGGCGGAGATAGTGGGGTATGGGGTAACAAGAAGCAAGTATTAGGGCTGGGGAAGAAAACGAGGGAATTAATGATTGAGAGAAAGAAGGAGCACGGAGAATAGACAGAGTGTAAGACATTCTGGAGGTAGACAAGCCAGAGTCTGGAGGGAGGGGAGGCAATGCTGGAAGTCTGAGCCAGACGGGGGAGGCAACCCAGAGTAACCCGAGATGGTGAGGTGGCGAGAGGGGAGCAACAGGACAGCAAGAGAGGCAGCAAAGGGAGAAGAAGCAGGCCCGGCTCCAGGAATTTTTATTTGGGTGGGCCAAGGGTGCATTTGGGTGGGCCACTGGGGCTCGATTTGTCGCATATATTTCTGGGCAGGCCTACTTCGCGGCCCTCCTTTATCTCTTCTTAGTCTTGCAAGGCCCAGCAAAACGCACTCTTTTCCAAATCTCTTTCTAAATGTCATCACTCTCAAAAAGTGTTTTTTCCATGTAATGTTCCTTTGACGGGAAGAGGAGGTTTCTGAGGTGGGAGGTTAAGGCAAGTGACACTTCTCGGGCTCCCCCTGTGCGAGCCTTCAGGGAGAATCCCTCTTCATTACTACCTCCACCTGACCCCAGACTCTGCAACATACTCCCTTACAGTCTTGAATATCTACTACTCTTCTCCAGTGCACCTTATCTCACAGCTGACCTTAGGCCCCTGCCCCATATCGGGCACCATCGGGCTCCACTTTCATTTTGCCCAGTAAAAACATTAGTAAAATCACCTTCAAACTTAAACATTGAATATAGCAGTAAATATAATTAGCACGCACTTTAAATAAAGTATGTTCCACAGTAGCCCTTATGACCCGACTGCTAATTAAATAAACAAAAACCGAAAGGCCATGACTTATGCGAAAGTCTTTTTTGGCACCGCACCATTAACCTCTTTTTCCGTAAATACCTTTGCTACTACCTTCCAACAGTGCCCCCCTCCATTACCGCCCCTATTGACCTCCTCCTCAGATTTCCTCACACCACAAGTGCCCCTCATATCCTCCATAGCTCCTCCCCTTCATGACCTCCTCCTCGAAGACCAGTACCCCTTATCTCTGTAGCCCCTCCCCCTCTTGACTTCCTCGTCTGACTCCCTCACCACCACCTCCACCAGTGCCCTTCATCTCTCCCTAGCTCCCCCACCCCATGGCCTCTTCCTCAGATTCCCTCACTGTCATCCTCTACCAGTGCCCCTCATCGCTCCATAGCCCCTCCCACTACCTCCTCCTCAGATTCCCTCACTGCAAACTTCGAACAGTGCCCCTCATCTTTACGTAGCCCCTCTCTCATATGCATTTCATTTGTTGTATAGCGCTACTCATATCAGTGTAGTGTGTGTCAGTACTTTACATCACACACACATTATACAGAGACAATGAATCATACAAGTATGTAAATCAGCCTATAGGGAATGTTACTTAAGCAAATGAGGATTACAAGGTGTATGAATCACGTCATCCATACTGGTGGGCAGTATATTTTAAAAGGGTTTGATATGGGGAAACACAAACTTAGGATTTAAAGAGTATTCCATGGGGGTCAACTTTACTCATAAAAATGTACATCTGCCCAAACATACTCATTTTAGCAACATTAGAATAATGAAAGACTGAGAAAGTTCTAACTATATCACAAAACAAATAAAGCGAAGTTTTAACTATACCATTCATGTTTGTAGGCAGCTCTTTGGTGACAGTTCATTGGTCACTGTCCGATGTTAGGATTGTACCTTCTGTACTGCAAGTAACACAAGGATGTCTGAGACGAAGGCAGTAACCCACTGAGCTTCCACATAAAATACTGTTCATCTGCATTTAAAAACTACTAACAAACAAATGATTGCTCTCCAGCAGGATCATTAATCACCAGCGTTATCTGGGCATTTAGTATCGTTTTATTGTTGTCCTGCATTGGCCACAATATTGATAAACACTGTTTAAATGAAGCACACACAAAGTATGTGCCCTGCTGGGCCTGTGCAGATTTTAAAAAGAAAACATTTTTGTAAAACATTCTCTTACCTACTCCATTAGTCAAACTGTGTGTCACAGCCTGATGTGATAAGCCACTGCAGGGGTTAGGAAAGGTGACTAGGAATAAACAAACTTATTTTCTCCTGCGCTGCATAGAAAAATAAATATCAATGCAGCAGAACAGCAGAAAAAAGTTACCAAAGGTTACCGTTGTCAAAGAAAGGATTTGTCACCTTTCACCATGCAGAGATTGAGGGGTGAAAAAATAAACAAAGCCTCATTAACATGTTAATGGTCTTTAAAGACCTGTTAAGTACTCGGGTGGGGGGCTGGGCTATGATAATCTCTAATACTGTCTCTGTGCGCGCGCCCGGGAATCTGTCTCTGCCTGGCTGATAGACACGCCTGCCTTCAAGCCCTCACTGCCAGGGCCAAGGCTCCTCTTTGGGTGGGCCAGGCTCATGTTTGGGTGGGCCTGGCCCACCGGCCCACCCTCTAGAACCGGGCCTGAGAGGAAGCCGAGAGAACGAATACTGACTGAGAAGCAGGGAACAACAGAGACAGGAGAGCAGGGAGAGAGTCTGAGAAAAATGAGTGTCAAAGTGGAAGATACGGAGATAAGAGTGTGAGAGAGAAGGAAGCACGAACTGCGAGGAAAACAGTGAGATAGCATGCATTCACCTGCCACGAAACTTTTTTTCGAATGGATACTTTGGACTTGACTCTTGGAAAATGCCTTCTTCCTGCTCCTTCATGCCAGTCGCGAAAGTGAAAGCGGTCGCGCTAAGAAGCAGCAGCTGTTTGCCTGTGTGTGTGCGCGCGTGCAGTCTGCTCTTTTTTGACGAACATACTTGTGCTTGTGGCGCGCCCCTTCTCGCTCCTGCAAGGTGGATGCCATCACAAGCACGAGTATGTGCTTCGAAAAAGAGCAGAACGACGGCTAAAGGTCCTCCTGTATTGGCGAGACCTAAAAATACTACCTCGAATAAAACCCAGCCAACAACCAGAATCGAATACAAGAGAAACCCAGCACAACCATCTGCCCAAGAAAACACATGATCATAACTCTAATAATAAGCCAACATACCAGCAGTGGTGCAGCCAGCAAGTCATGGGTCCTAGTGCAAAGGAGAAATTGGACCACTGACTTCTCTTTGAACTGTGAAATAAAGCAACAATCAAGGGTCATTGAGTTGCTCAGGCGTCTTTGATCAGTACGCGCACGCAAAGGCCTGAGGCTCTTTATTAATTAAATGGGGCGAACACCCAGCCTCTTCTTTAATTAAATGATGCCCGGCCGCGGCGTACAGATGTCTCCGCTGTCTTTAGGGTGGGGGCTACAGATTAGGATGAAGATGAGAATTGGGTCTGTAGTCAAATACACAGGTTAGTGTGAAGGTGAGAATTCGATTATGATGGGGTCAGTTTTACATATTAGGGTCAAGGTTCAGGGTTGGAAAAGCAGAAAAAGAAAATCTGAACCAAATGATTCAAACTACTGCCTAAATTGACACACAAGGACATTTTCAAACTATTTACAATCAAACCTTTTGATTTGATTGAGATGCTGTTGAAACTATTTGCTTCTACTAGTCACAGAATCATAAATGCACCAGAATCTTTCGATCTTTTAAGTCTCTTTGTTGATGCAACTCAAAGGAACTAACAACGTACACACACTATCAAGAGGTGCTTCGCAAATATTACGTATACACACAGGCAGTAAGCGCAATGAACACCAACAAAGCCGATGCACAATAGAGAACCACGTCTGCAATAACCCAAAAGGCACTAAAAGGCTTTTTTTCCTTCCGGTTTTATATAGTGCAAACTCGTCCCAAAGGCATCAGGGAGCTTTACATAAGCACCGGTTGCGTCACAGATGGACGTATTAATTTTTTGTTAGGCACAGGGAAATGAAGTGATTTACCCAGAATCACAGGATGTTGAGGGTCCCTGCCGAGACTCGAACCCTGTTCCCCAGTTTCGAGGTTGACCGCCCTCTTTGATAACAATGCACATACCCAAATAGAATGATCACCAACCCTGCATTTACTCTAGCACAAAGGCTCTATACCAACAATGCATGGACACTATGCCAACAATGCATATACAAGCACAAAACCCATCTAACAATGCAACACAAGCACTTAGAATCTATTTATTAATGTTGCTTATGCCCATGAACACTAGAATAGTAAACCTATACAGGAAAACACTAAAAACCTCTCTGCAAACACTGTGCATGTGAAAAGCTGCCCCATAATAGATACTAAATGCTATTTTCACCAGTAACATGCATGCCAAAATGTAGACCTTTGCTAATAACACTATAGGTAAGCCTAGAATGGATATTTTTCTTTAGCAGTATACCTGTTCAAATGCGAAAGTCTATTCCTTCATATGCTCATGGTGCATACAGTGGCCAGCTATCCCTAAACACCACCTTCAAGAGACAATAGGGCTTTACACACTGCACATAATCACACACTAGATACTCCTTCATTGCACAAAAAACATCACTGGGGGGAGGGAAGATCATAGCCGAAACCATGGGCTCTCACTTACTGAACATGAATAAACATATGGCGTAAGGCAAGGAGAGAGCAACTGGACAGGTGTCAGGGATTAGCTTTTAGCAGTTAAAGTTTGCAAAAAAGTGGCAAAATTCAGATGAAGTGATGATTTTGGGATCTTGTGTTTTTAGCCAATCAATGCCCATAAAGCGAATTTGTTAATGACAAACGTTTGCAACAACCTCAAATATTTTATGGGCTTGAGAATAGTACTTGTAATAGCATAAAATACTTTAAGTAATGCATAAAAATGCCTGTGTGTATAACTCACACACTGGTATGTCACCAGATAACTATTATGCCTTAGCTTTAACTCAGCACAACTTTGCTTCTAGCAAATTTAACTGGCAAATAAAAGTGACTTGTACCTTTTAGTTAATTTTATAAACTAGGGGTCCAGTTAGCAATTTCACTACAGCTGTCATTCTGAAAATATTATATTATTTCAAACCCTAAAATCCCTTTGTGCCAGTATTCCTGCCCACCCTACTTTTCCTCTGACTAACAATCTACTCGTGTGTATCTGGGCTTTTTCTCTCAGCCATGCATATAAGGTTCTCATGAATAACACTGTTAGGCAATATCCTGAGACAGGGGTGTAGGTGGTAGGCTGACATGGAGCAATGAAATAGAGAAAGAGAAATTAGTGGAAACACCTTGCTAAAGGGATAAATAGAAAAAGTGATTGTGAGGGAAAGAAAAATTAAGGATGTGAAATAGAAGATGAGTATATGAAAGAAAGACTGGTAGGATAGAAGCATGAAAGGAAATAAGGGAGAAAAGGCAGGAAGGAAGGGAGAAAGGAATGATGAAAGAATTAATGAATAGAGTAGTGGAAGAATTGATAGAGGGAATGTTGAAATGGTGGATGGGAGAGTGAAAGATCTATAGGTTAAAGGGTGAATGAATTGAAGGATGAAGTATAGATAGATTGGGAAGAGTGAAGGTTGAATAGTTTAAATAATGTGTAGTTTGTATATATGAAAGGACTACAGTCTTCCGATCACATCCACCTGTCAGGGTTGGTGCACAGCAGAGGGAGCATGTCCCACTATAAAAATACAAACAGCCCTGCATCGTGGTCACACACAGAGGAAAGCTCGCATTCTGGATTTAGTTGCCGTAATAGTTTATTCAAAAGTTTATTCAAAGGACTGACGTGTTTTGACCGGAATGGTCTTTGTGGTGTTCTTTCTGATATTTATATGAGTTGATCGTCTTCCTTGCCTAATTGTGCCCCCAAGAAAGTGTCACTCTTAGTCGTTGAAATGTCACTCATATTTTCACTGAAATTATGAAAATGTCGCACATGGCATGCAGATAATTCACCAGTCTATTTCTCTTAACTTTCGCACAATACTGAGTTATATCTTGTGTACTTCTCATGTATATTGTCAGTCAAGGTTTTATGGAATTGCAGGTTTGGGATTGTCTTTCAAAGTTTCAAGTTATTGTCCATTAATGTCAATTCTATTTCAGACGCTTCATAGTTGTTCTTTGCTCTTCAGCCATAGGCAGTTCCTGAGACAATAAGATCGGTCCTTGGCATTGTTCTTATTGCCGCCTCAGTTAAATAATCTGCTTTTGACAGTATTGTTACAAATGGCATAGCTTGTATGTTAAGAGCGTATCCGAGTTTCTCATTAGAACTTAGAGAGACAATATAGAGTCATTTTATTTAAATGTTGATGGTTTAAAATCAAAATATACTAGATTTCTGGGTGGTAGGGCAAAGTGGTAGGTGGTAAAACGGGCCGCCACAGGGGCCCCCTCCATGTGCTTTGCAGAGGGGCCCCCTTAAATTTCGCTACGCCACTAATCAAAAGTATTCCGTATGGGGAATTTTTAAGAATGCGGAGGATCTGCGGTTCTGATAAAGATCTTGTTGAATCCCAAGCACAGAATAGATTTATTGCATGTGGATATTGTCCAAAAATGTTAGAAATAGCAAAAGCAATAGCTAATAGCCATACAAGAGAGCAATGTTTGTGTGTAACCTCTAAATAGAGAAATAAAGAGATTGGTGGGGTGAATAATGACCTCCACCTATGTGATGATCAGGTAATATTGATAATGACATTTAGTAGTGAGGAGAAAAAAGTTAGGGGCATCATTAACAAGTATTGGCCCATACTTAGAACTGACATAACTTTATCTCAGTTTTTACCAGACCACCCTCTTATTACCTTCAGACGGGCACCCTCAATGAGGGATGCCCTGGTCAAATCTAGTCCGGAAGTGGTAGTCTCTACCAACTCGTTATCTAAAAAAACAGGCTTCCATAAATGCATTTCATGATGGGCCTGTAAGTTTGGTATCAACACAACATAATTTTGGAGCGCATTTGACCCAGGTTCCATCAAAATTAAGGGGTTGTTCACTTGCCGCACGGATTTTGCGATAAACATACTTGAATGCACTTGTAAATTAAAATATATCGGTAGTACCAAGTTACAAGTATTCAACCGGATTCTGCAACACTTAGGGGCAATAGTGAATTCAGATCCGAGTTATCTAGTAGCTCGTCATTTCAAACTAATACATGAGAATAATTTGAATGATTTGAGCAATTTGTTTATTGACTCAGTGCCCAAGAACCTTAGAGGAGGGAACTGGGGGAAACAATTAAGACAATTGGAATCGAAATATGTTGTATTACTCAATACTAGGATTCCTTAAGGTCTCAATATGGAGGAGGACCTCCACAATTTTTTGTAAGTAGGGAGGGACCTAAATTCAATTTTCTTTAAATGTATGTATTCTGCACTCTTTTATTTGAGATGGGGCTTTTTGAGGCCTATCTTGGGGACTGGTTTGGGTCTCGTTTTTACAGTGCTTTTAAACCTTGGTTTTGGTCTAGGTGACTGCAAGTACTCTTTCTGGTTTTTGGGATGGGTTTTTTTTAGGCTGTTTTTAATATTCTTTTTGATTTCAACTGAGTATTTGATGTTTCAACTAGGATTGGTGCAATAATACAGAGTGAACTGTTACCAAATTTGTCAATATAATGAATTTTTGTGAGCCCAGATGATTCACATAGGTTAATTCACCTGTCAGAATGCTTTTTATATGAGGTTTTCTTTATAGGATTTTTCCAACAATAGAGTATTCAAACTGAATTGAATTGAACTGGTAGTGTTCCCACTGCTTGGAAGCAGGCCACTATCATACCAATCCTAAAAAAAACGTCTCTTGACCCTTCCAAATCAGAGCATTACCGACCTATTTCCCTCCTTCCTTGGATGGCTAAAATAGCTGAAGCTCACGCCAATATGATCTTATCCCTCCACCTGCAAGATGCAAACATACTGGACAACTCCCAGAATGGGTTTCGAGCCGGTCACAGTACCAAGACCGCTCTTTTGGCGGTGGTGGAACACATCGGGAATATACTTGACCAAGGTCAGACGGCGGCACTGATCCTATTGGATCTAAGTGCCGCGTTCGACACGGTCTCCCACCACATCCTTTTACACCGCCTCATGGAGGCAGGAGTTGGAGAACAGGCGCTTGAATGGTTTCGATCATTTCTTACTGGTCGAACCTTCAAAGTTTCTACTCCTCCCTACATCTCTGCCCCACGTCCCATTCTGCAGGGAGTTCCACAGGGTTCGGCCCTCAGCCCCACCCTTTTTAACTTGTATGTTGCACCGCTGGCGCAGGTAGCTGGCAGTTTCGGTCTTACAATAGTGTCATACGCCGATGACACGCAATTGGCGGTGCCACTCAATGGCGATTCCAACATGAACGCCCCCACCTTTCAGGCAGCCCTTAAAGCTGTCGCCGGCTGGATGGCGAACAATCGCTTACAACTCAATGCCACCAAGATGGAGGTCATTCTTTTCGGTAGAGACAGCGAGCTCTGGGGAGACCAATGGTGGCCTTCTGAATTGGGCCCTGTTCCTACTCCTGTAACCGAAGTCAGAAATCTGGGCGTATGGCTTGACGATCAATTGTCTTTTATTCCCCACATCAAACGTGTTGCGGGAACCTGTTTTGGCGCTCTTCAAAGCCTACGGCCTATTTTTAAATTTTTTGACGCGGACACCAGGCAGATCATAGTCCAAGCTCTGGTGTTGACCAGATTGGACTACGCCAGTTCCCTGTTTCTGGGTGTTAATCAAGCTGAGCTTGCCCGTCTTCAGCGGGTACAAAATTCGGCGGCTAGGAGGCTGGTCGGCCTCCCCAAATTTGTTTCAGCTCGCAGCACTATCCGTGACCTTCACTGGCTCCCAGTAGGCCAAAGAATTAAGTTCAAGGCTTTGTGCCTTACTTTTAAAATTCTCAATTTGGCCTCCCCTCCCATTCTCACCCAGACCATCCTCCACTATGTCCCCGCAAGAGCTCTTCGGTCTGCAGGGTCTAATCTGGCCATTGTTCCTCGTTTTAAAAAGTCCAGAATGGGTGGACGCTCTTTCTCGGTGATGGCGGCTACTCTATGGAACTCTTTGCCTGCTTCACTTCGTTCCATCCACGATTTGTTTCAGTTCAGGAAACAATTAAAAACTCATTTATTCTCCGCTGTATAGCTCTGTGTTTTTGATCATCATTGTTGTGTTGTGTCTTCTATCTCCAAAAGCGCCGGGACGCCTCTTGGCTGCGGCATCTGCGCGCTATACAAAATTTAATAACATAACATAACATAACATAACATAACATAACTTGCACTTTAGCGGTTTGAGAAAATGTATTAGCATTGGCCTTCTGCCTTTCATTTCTCTTTTTTAAATTATTTATCCAGTAATAGATATGATTTTAATATCTGCCACTTGTGGATAATTTTGCACTGTTTCACAGGTCAAAAAAATAGTTTTTTTGCACTTGCACTTTATCTAGGCATTTATGGTCTCATTCTGACAAGGGCTTATTGTCAAGCTATGGTACTCTCATGAGTCAAGGGGCAGAGTTGTAACCACTTGGTTTTATATTAGTCAACACAAGTTACAGTATATACAACTTTTTTACTTGCTGACTTGTTCGTATTTGTTATAAAAATGTATTTAAACTGTATATTTTATTGCATTGCAAACAAAGGAGGGGACCCATGTTTTTATCATACAATACTGTAGTATGGTTTTAAGCTCTACTAATAGCCTTGTTTGACCTGACCTTTGTGTCAAGAGAATCGCTATAAAAGAACCCTTTTGGTTCCGGGTTGTCATATGATCAAGGCTGTGACACCACAGCCGAAACGCCTCTTGCTGACTGATTTGGTAAATAAAGCACTTTAATTAAATTTGCACATTGGAGGTCCGTGTTTGTAATACCAGTTGAATAGGTAATCCAGGATCACTTGGTTTTATATATACATATCTATACTACTATAATAAAGGAAGAACTTTCAGCCTTTGAGGCGGGTAAACTCGGGAACCACAGCGCCAATCCACACACCCGATACACCGTTGGAATCGTCAGGGTGTGTAGATGGTTATAGGCTATATAAATAAAAAAAAAGTTATTTAAAAAATTTACAGTAAAAAAAAGTAGTCCCTCCGAAGTAGCACCGGCCGTGACGTGCCTGCTCACGTCAGGAGCGCTGGGAGGAGCGGCATCCAGGAGCGTGACGAGGAGCGGCAGACATGGTGTGTGGGAGGAGCGGTGACGTGAGGAGCAGCGTACAGGCCAGCGGCGGTGCGAGCAGCGGACAGGCTGGAGGAGCGGCGGCTGAGGTAAGGGAGCGGCGGACATGGCACGGGGGAGGAGCGGTGACGTGAGGATCAGCGGACAGGCCAGCGGAGGTGCGAGCAGCAGACAGGCGGGAGGAGCGGCGGCTGAGGTAAGGGGACCCATGTCGGGGCAGGCGGGGGTTGGGGCAGGCGGGGGTCGGGGCAGGCGGGGGACGGGCCGGGCGGGGGCCCGGGCTGCTGGATAATGTTGGGGCGGGCGGGGGCGGGGAAGCCTGTTTCTCCCGGACAAGGTCGGGATGGGCTGCTAGTATATATATATATATATATATATATATATATATATATATATATATATATCCAGGATACCACATCTTGCTTCCTTCACTCAGGCTTTCCCCCCGAACAAGGAGACACAGACACAGACCATTTCGTGCAAGTATTTATTCAGCTCAAGTTAGCGCAGGACGTTTTGGCTCTCAGCGAGCCTTGTTCACATGACAGTGTTACACATACTGCTCAGTTTATTTAAAGAGCCCGAGATTGTTTCAAACCACATGACGTGTCTGGGCTGAAAAAATGTGTGTAGAAAGGGAAGACATACTTGGGGAAAATACCAGACGCTTCCTATGGTCTCCATAAAACCTTTCACTTCATATATCTACATGTTTTTATCACAGTAAATTTCCGTAAAATACTCTTAATTCATTGTGCATTTGATCTGTTGGGTAAGTATTAATACCATTTATAACAATTCATCATTAGTAAAATACCTTTTGTAAAATCAGGGTAAAATATATATATATATAACAAATACACTGGCAAAAAATAAAAAAATGCTGATTTAAACATAAAAAGTAAATAAATATAAAAAATATGTTTTAATACAAATACCTTAAAACTTGAATATATTTCTTTATATAAAAATATAAAATGAAATACACAAACACATAAAAATATATGTCTAAACAATATTAGCAAAATTATTGAATTCTAGGAATATTAAATATAATATTCCCACTCCAGTGTTGGACTCAGGAGGGGTAAAATCTAATGTTCCCATTCCAGTTGGTGCAACTGTTGGGAGAGCGTTGGACTCAGGAGGGGTAAAATGTACTATTTCCACTCCAGTCTGTGCAACCGTAAGGAAAGCGTTGGAGTATGGAGGGGTAACATTTTCTATTCCCACTCATCTGTGCAACAGTAGGAAAAGAGTTGGATTTTGGATAGGTCAAATGTACTATTCCCACTACAAACTGCACAACAGTAGGGAAAGCGTTGCACTACGGAGGCATAAAATTTACTATTCCCATTCCAGTTGCCGCAACAGTAGGGAAAGCGTTGAATTCAGGATGGGTAAAATGTATTATTCTGACTCCAGTGTGTGCATCAGTATGCAAAGCATTGGACTCAGGAGCGGTAAAATGTACTATTGCCACTCCAGTGTGTGCACAAATAGGGAAAGCTTTGGACTCAGGAGAGGTAAAATTTACTATTCTCAGTCATGCCGGTTCAAAAGTAGATAAGCGTTGGGATCAGGAGGAATAAAAATTCCCTGACCAGTGTGTGTAACAGTGGGGAAAGCGTAAGACTCAGGATGGGTTATTACAATTCATACTCCAGTCTGTGCAACAGTTGGGTAGTGTTGGACTGAGGAGGGGGAAAATGCACTATTCCTACTCCAGTCAATGCACCAGTAGGGAAAGCATTGGACTTTGTTTGGGTTAAGTTTACTGGTCCCTCTCCAAAAAGCACAGCGGTAGAGAAAATTTTGTTCTACAGAGGGGTAAAATGTATAACTTCGACTCAAGTCGGTGCAACAGTAGGGAAAGCATTGTATTCAGGAGGAGTAATATTTACTATTGCCACTCCAGTGTGTGCAATAGTAGGAAAAGCATTGCGCTCAGGAGGGGTAAAATGTACTGTTCCCACTCCATTCGGTGCAACTGTAAGGAAAGAGTTGGACTCAAGAAGGGTAAAATTTACCATTCCCACTTCAGTCTGTGCAACAGTAGGAACAGAGTTGGACTCAAGAGGGGTAACATGTACCTTTCCTACTCCAGCATGTGCAACAGTAGGCAAAGTGTTAGACTCAAAAGGGGTAAAAAGTACTATGAACACTCCAGCGTGTGCAACAGTAAGCAAAGTGTTAGACTCAAAAGGGGTACCATTTCCAACTCCCGCTTCAGTGTTTGCAACAGTAGGGAAAGCGCTGGACTCAGAAGGGGCAGATTTGCTATTCCCAATCCAATTGGTTCAGCAGTGGCTAAAGTGTTAGCCTTGGGAGTGGTAAAACATACTATTCCCACTCCAGCATGTGCAACAGTAGAGAAAGCATTGGACTCAGAAGGGGTAAAATTTACTATTCCCACTCCAAGCGGTGCAGCAGTAGGGAAAGTGTTGGACTCAAGATGGATAAAAGGTACTATTCCCACTCCAGTTGCTGCAACAGTGGGGAAAGCATTGAACTGCGGAGGGGTAAAATGTACTATTCCTACTGTAGTATGTGCATCATTAAAGAAAGTACTTCACTTCAAACACATATCATTTTTTAATACATGTATTAATTGAACAACGATATAAAACTATTTTTATATATGTACAGTTCATGGCTATACTGACAAGATGCTTAATGTTGCCATGTCCAAAGGTGTATTACTATATAGGACCCTGATACTAGGACAGAGCCAAAATGTTTTACAGTCTTGATAAAGATGGAGTGACCATTTTTTCCATCGAAACGCGTCGACGCATCCTCTACGTACAACTCAAGACGCCAGCACCCTAATAGCAGCACAAATTATAAAGTGTGCGATATTTAGGGTGTCACTAGGACACCGAGTGTACCAACTGTACTGCACAATTGTTAATGTCTTACTTTGTTTCTGTCCTTCCATGTGATTATGTGGATCATAATCGTTAATGTCTGGTTTTGAACTGTATTTGAATTGCATTATTCTGTTGAATTTTTTTAAGTGATTCTTATTGATTTTATGTACTGTGTTTATCATTGTATTTTTAAATGATTGTATATTTTCATTATATATGGAATAAATCTGATGTTCGTTTTACATATTTAGTTGTATTTGTAGGATTGATGATCATACGGTTTTAGAATATATGTAGATCAAGGGGACCATCCACACATTTATATTTATATATCCACTCATTCTTCAATGCAAAGTAGTGTATTTATAATACATATTTAAATATCAAAGCAAACCACATTCACTGGATGATGTCATCAGTGATGTCATTTGAGATGTCATCAGTGATGTCTTCAGTGATGTCACTGACCATGTCATGAATGATGTAATATGTGACACATCTTCAGTGGATTTCAGGCGCGCAAATTATAGTGAGTACAACGAACTATAATGGTTTTGTATGAGTAAAATGTCTAGCTAACTATAACTGGTGTGAAACCTAGGGTTTTTTCAGTGAATTTCAAAGGTGTTTTAAATGCTAATTCCTAACTATAACAAGTGTGAAACCTATGGGGCCTTATTTACGAGCCCCTTGCGCCTCCGGAACGTCACTTTTTGTGACATTCCGGTGGCGCAGAAGACTGAGTGATATTTATCAAAGTGGTACAAAAAGGGGTGGTGATGGACAGAGCATCTGAACCAATCAAACACTCACACCCAGTCAACAGATCTGGGTTTAATCCACCACCGTTCTTTAGACCACTCTGCCACCCCAGTTCAGACATGGCCATATGCAAATCAGCCTGACCCTGTGCCTCAAGAAAACAGTCCAGCCCGAACTGCCAAGCCATGCCTTCCCTGTACTGGAAACAAGGTTCCGAGGACCGGTTTCTGGCATTTCAGCCGTCTTCAGCCCGGCTGGCTGGAATCCAGTGGCAAAGTGGGCAAGGGAGTCACGTCTGAGCATACCCTGCCAATTTATGGCGAACAAAGTGGTACATAAGGGGGTGGTGATGGACAGAGAATCTGAACCAATCAAACACTCACACCCAGTCAACAGATCTGGGTTTAATCCATCACCGTTCTTTAGCCCACTCTGCCACCCCAGTTCAGACATGGCCATATGTAAATCAGTCTGACCCTGTGCCTCAAGGGAACAGTCCAGCCGGAACTGCCAAGCCATGCCTTCCCTGGACCGGAACAACGCTTCCGAGGACCGGTTTCTGGCATTTCAGCCGTCTTCAGCCCGGCTTGCTTGAATCCAGTGGCAAAGTGAGCAAGGGACTCACGTCTGAGCATACCCTGCAAAACTTATGGTGAACAAAGTGGTACAAAAGGGGGTGGTGATGGACAGAGCATCTGAACCAATCAAACACTCACAACCAGTCAACAGACCTGGGTTTAATCCATCACTGTTCTTTAGCCTACTCTGCCACCCCAGTTCAGACATGGCCATATGCAAATCAGTCTGACCCTGTGCCTCAAGGGAACAGTCCAGCCGGAACTGCCAAGCCATGCCTTCCCTGGACCGGAAACACGCTCCCGAGGACCGGTTTCTGGCATTTCAGCCATCTTCAGCCTGGCTTGCTTGAATCCAGTGGCAAAGTGAGCAAGGGACTCACATCTGAGCATACCCTGCCAACTAATGGCGAACAAAGTGGTACAAAAGGGGGTGGTGATGGACAGAGCATCTGAACCAATCAAACACTCACACCCAGTCAACAGATCAGAGTTTAATCCATCACCGTTCTTTAGCCCACTCTGCCACCCCAATTCAGACTTGGCCATATACAAATCAGTCTGACCCTGTGCCTCAAGGGAACAGTCCAGCCTGAACTGCCAAGCCATGCCTTCCCTGGACCGGAAACAAGCTTCCGAGGACTGGTTTCTGGCATTTCAGCCGTCTTCAGCCCGGCTTGCTTGAATCCAGTGGCAAAGTGAGCAAGGGACTCAAGTCTGAGCATACCCTGCCAACTTATGGTGAACAAAGTGGTACAAAAGGGGGAGGTGATGGACAGAGTATCTGAACCAATCAAACACTCACACCCAGTCAACAGATCTGGGTTTAATCCATCACCTATCTTTAGCCCACTCTGCCACCCCAGTTCAGACATGGCCATATGCAAATCAGTCTGACTCTGTGCCTCAAGGGAACAGTCCAGCCCGATCTGCCAAGCCATGCCTTCCCTAGACCGGAAACAAGCTTCCGAGGACCAGTTTCTGGCATTTCAGCCGTCTTCAGCCCGGCTTGCTTGAATCCAGTGGCAAAGTGAGCAAGGGACTCACGTCTGAGGATACCCTGCCAACTTATGGCGAACAAAGTGGTACAAAAGGGGGTGGTGATGGACAGAGCATCTGAATGATATTTATCAGGCAGGATTAAGCCACTTTTTGTGGCGTACTCCTGCCTGATAAATATAAGTCCCTTTAACGCAGTGTCCTGCGTTAAAGGGGCGTGCAATGGGTGTTGCTGGGGGCGTTTCCAGCAGCATCCATACACTTGAATAATTCATAGCATCCTCAAAGTCAGTCTTTCAAAAATTCCAAGGTATAGGACATGATAATCCAAATCCAAATGTTTCTCAAGAAAAGTCAAAACCGTGTCCGTGGGTCATATCTACCCAAACGCCGATATTCCGAACAATTGATACCGACATAACTTGAAGGAAATAAGAAAGCCCTGAAGAAGTTCTGTTGTACCGAACGAAATGCGTCGGCTGGCTGTGGTACATAAACTTAAGGAAATTAAAAGCATTTGAATATACACCAAGATTCAGCGCTTCAATAAGGACTCTAATTGATATGATTTGATTGGACTTGTTGTGCAAGTGGTGCTGTGCCAAACTTTGGAATATTCTCCACTACTCTCTACTACTCACTCTCTACTACTCTACTACTCTCTAATACTCACTCTCTACTACTCATTCTCTACTACTCTACTACTCTCTACTACTCTCACTCTACTACTCACTCCCTATTACTCACTATCTACTACTCTCTACAACTCACTCTCTACTACTCTCCACTACTCACTCTCTACTACTCTCTCTCTACTACTCACTCTTTACTACTCACTCTCTACTACTCTCTATTACTCACTCTCTACTTCCCACTCTCTACTACTCTCTACTACTCACTCTCTACTACTCTCTCTCTACTACTCTCTACTACTCACTCTCTACTACTCACTCTACTACTCACTCTACTACTCACTCTCTACTACTCACTCTCTACTACTCACTTGTTGTGCAAGTGGTGCTGTGCCAAACTTTGGAATATTCTCCACTACTCTCTACTACTCACTCTCTACTACTCCACTACTCTCTAATACTCACTCTCTACTACTCTCTACTACTCTCACTCTACTACTCACTCCCTATTACTCACTATATACAACTCTCTACTACTCACTCTCTACTACTCTCCACTACTCACTCTCTACTACTCTCTCTCTGCTACTCACTCTATACTACTCACTCTATACTACTCTCTATTACTCACTCTCTACTTCCCACTCTCTACTACTCACTCTCTACTACTCTCTCTCTACTACTCTCTAC
Source organism: Lissotriton vulgaris (assembly GCF_964263255.1). NCBI lineage: Eukaryota > Metazoa > Chordata > Amphibia > Caudata > Salamandridae > Lissotriton > Lissotriton vulgaris. Next base: position 189,959,085 of record NC_141699.1, on the reverse strand, counting down.
TACTCACTCTCTACTACTCACTCTACTACTCACTCTACTACTCACTCTCTACTACTCACTCTCTACTACTCACTCTCTACTACTCACTCTCTACTACTCTCTTTCTACTACTCTCTTCTACTCACTCTACTACTCACTCTCTACTACTCTCTACTATTCTCTCTCCCTGCTACTCACTCTCTACTACTCACTCTCTACTACTCTCTACTACTCACTCTTTACTACTTTCTACGTCTCACTCTACTACCTAATCTCTACTACTCACTCTCTACTACTCACTATCTACTACTCTCTACTACTCACTCTACTATTCACTCTACTACTCTCTACTACTCACTCTCTGCTACTCTCTCTACTGCTCTCTATAACTCACTCTCTACTCTCTATTACTCACTCTCTACTCTCTACCTCTCTCTAGTTCTCTCTCTACTAGTCTCTACCTCTCTACCGCTACCTCTCTACCTCTACACCTCTACCTCTCTACCTCTCTATACACGCACACATATACACATTTATATATGCATATATATGCATATGCATTTATATATGTATGTGTATATATATATATACACATACATATATAAACATATATAATCTGCATATCTATATAAATACAAATATAAATGCATGCATACATATACATATATGCATACATATGAATGTTATTTACATGAAAGTTTGAGAAACACTAATAAAAGCGAAGCTAAAAAGTCACCTCATTACAAACAAAATGGCTTTAACTTAAACGAGGGCGAGATCTATTGCATTTTCAATGCTTGTTTACTTTGGTTCGATCAAGAAGGCATTCAGATGTGTCACACATTTGCCATGAATTCTGAATGTTAGCACTCTAGTTGCTCATTAGATCACTGTAGTAAAGCTACTGCTCATCAGTGAAGTCTGCTGCTGGTATTCAAAGGGCATGTTTCAGTCTGCATGTCAGAATTTTTTTAATGAAACAGAAGAGGATTTGAGAAGTCAAAATGTGCCCTAATTTTTATTTCTTCAGCACTACTTCGGCAAAATGAACCCCCTCATTTTGTTCCTTTGCAAATTAAATGTTTTAAGTGTTACCACTTTATTCCAATCAAGATGACTTCAGGTGTGCAATACTTTTGTCATAAGTAAGACTGTTAGCGCTCTAGTTGTTCTTTAGAACACTCTGGGACATTCTGTCGTTGGGCTATATTTGGGCTACATCTGGGGGATGTTTGTGCTACATTTGGGTTCTTTTGTCTCTGGTGGCCATCTTGGGAGACTTATTTGTTATGAAGTTTCCTAATTTCCTCATTTCCTACAGTCTCCTCAGTAGGAAACACTTTCAGTTTTCTACTTTGATTCCATCAAGAAGGCATTCAGATGTGACACGCATTTGCCATAAATTCAGAATGTTAGCACGCTAGTTGCTTATTAGATCACTGTAGTAAAGCTACTGCTCACCAGGGAAGTCTGCTGCTGGTATTGAAAGTGCATGTTTCAGTCTGCATGTCAGAATATTTTAATGAAATAGAAGAGGATTTGAGAAGTCACTCAAAATGTGCCCTAATTTTTCTTACTGAAGCACTGATCATACTTTCTATGGCAAAATAAACCCCCTCATTTTGTTCCTTTTTAAATTAAATGTTTTCAGACTTACCACTTCATTTCAATCAAGATGGCGTCTGGTGTGCCATACTTTTGTCATAAGTAAGACTGTTAGCGCTCTAGTTGTTCTTAAGAACACTCTGGGACATTCTGTCAATGGGCTATACTTGGGCTACATCTGAGTGATATTTGGCTAGATTTGGGCTCTTTTGTCTGTGGTGGCCATCTTGGGAGACTGCATGTCAGAATTATTTAATGAAATAGAAGAGGATTTGAGAAGTCACTTAAAATGTGCCCTAATTTCTTCTTTCTTCAGCACTAATCATAGTTTCTATGGCAAAATATACCCCCTCATTTTGTTCCTTTTTAAATTAAATGTTTTAAGAGTTACCACTTTATTCCAATCAAGATGGCTTCAGGTGTGCCATACCTTTGTAATAAGTAGGACTGTGAGCACTCTAGTTGTTCTTTAGAACACTCTGGGTAGCTGCAGTAGAACACAAAGGAATCAACTGACAGTCTCTGTCCTTGTTGGATGTACATGTTTTACTGAGAATGTCAGACTTCATTCTCACATGACTGAGAAAGATAATGTGAATTTACAGAAAATATGCTTTCAGTTTAGCTTAGAGATCCCCTTCCAAACCACTGTGGAAAAAGCATGAGATAATAGTTTTCTTTCAAACATGATTCATGATATCCCAGCAGAAGGCTTTTTCACATGGTAAAATCACCTTAGAACACGCCACAATTCCTAAAATGAGTATGGTACCATCAACAAATGATTTATAATGTAACTAAAGTCCTAAAACCTTCTATTAACTGCAATTCTTTTTAATGAGGTGCTATCATGTATATTGGTCCCAAGCTGGCTGCCAACACTTATTGGATACAATGAGATGTGTGGTTAGGCTCCGCCCAGATATATATATATTTTCTTTTGATTTTCTCAGGAACTACTGGAGGGATTTACACCATTTAACCAAAAGCGTGATCTGCGTACCAGACCCTGCCATTTTCCCAAATTTGGTGTAATTCCGTTCAGTGGTTCGGGCTGTAGCCGTGTCTAATCGTCCTATCGAAATTAACATGGGGAAAACACGTTTTGGGGCCCCCCTTTTTTCTCGGCCCCCGCTTGACGAATCTTCCCGAGACTTTCAGGGAAGGAGCGGGCCATCTTCTTTGAGAAATTCGTGAAGATTCAACAACCGGCGCAAAAGTTATTCCCAATAGAATGTTGCGGATTTCCTATGGAAACTAGGTCATAACTATAACTAGCTACTGGCGACCAATGTGACCAAGAGCCCGTGAGCTCGAAATGCGTCTGTTTGTGCCCGAATAAATACTCAAATCATACCTGGCTGGTGTGGCTTGTCGTCCTTTCAAGAAGTGAAGAGGATTCTGTGGATATACATATATATATTCAATCCCAGAATTGCGGTACACGGACCCGCCCTATGAAGAGTCTTGGGAGTCACTGGCAACTTGCTCTCTTCCTTCGAGGTATCGAATTACCCAGGACCGCCACGGGAACAGGCCAGAGATGGGGCTGCTGCCTGGTTGCAGTCTGTGAATTACACGGAGGAGAGGGTTAACACAGGGCTCTCTATAGTTCTGCTTCTGAGTTTCCTGCGAACGTGTCTGGGGCGTTGGGGACTTAAGGGACCTCTGACTTTGCAATTTGGGATGCTGCCTGCCACTACACGGCCCCCCCTTGACTCGGTACTCCAGCTACTAACCCCGCTCTGGTACTTACCATGATGTTGCATTCTGGGAACTGCAGTCACGGATCTGACTACAGCTACTCCCAATCAGGCAGGGTCAGCTGATCTCCTGACATTAGGAGCTCCGGTGGATTTTTCACTGAGGGAAATGGCACCATTCTGCTGCAAACAAGTGTCCGAAGTAGACAGTTTAGCCGAAATGCATCACGCTGCGCAACTTTCAAAGAATAAAGGGCTCCCTTTTCAATCTCCACTGTGACCTTGAAGTCACTACAACTCAGGTGCTCTTTTTGGACATATATATATATTTATATATATATATATTCACTGAAAAAACCATAGGTTATAGACCATATATAGTTAGGGATTAGCATTTACAAAACCTTATTTTACTCGCATAAAACCATTGAAATTCGCATATATAGTTAGTTGCGCTAACTATATATCGCGCACCCGCAATCCACTGCTGATGATGTCACATATTACATCATTCATGACATGGTCAGTGACATCACTGATGACATCACTGATGACATCATCCAGTGGCTGTCTGTTTCTGTAAAGTTAAAATATATCTTACATATTGAAGAATGAGTGGATGTATAAGTGTCTGGATGAAGGATTTAGTAGGTGCATGACTGACTGTATGAGAGAGTGATTAAATGTGTCTTACTGAGTGCATGGGTTAGTGACTAAACTGTCTTAATGTGTACATCATTATGTCTGTTGTTCTGTAAACTGCTGCATGTGTTGATCAGTAGCTATATGAGTAACTATATGGGTTATTGATTGGTTGTCCAAGTATTTGTATGGGAGAGTGAGTGTGTGTGTGTGTGGGGGTGGCTGGGAGGTGTGTGACTCTGTGCATACATGTGTAAGCAGTTGATTCACTAGATCTATGGGTTCAAAAGTGCATGTGGAAACAGCTGTATGGGCGGTTGACTGTGTGCATGAGTGTATTGGTGAGTGAATGGATATCTCAGTGCTACATGTCAAAGTAAGTACATATGTAAAACACAGTACATGTGAGAGTTGACATATATAAATTACTGTGCATAAGAGCCAGTGAATGTGTGAGTGGCTGCATGGATCATTGAAAACTTGTATCAGTGATTGTATAAGAGAGTAAATATGTGTTAGAATATGTTTGAATAAGTAAGGTGTGTATAACTGTATAGTTGAGCAAATGGAGGTGTGATTGATTCTTTGCATGACTGACTAGGTGTGTGAGTAATTCCATGGATGAGTGACAGTCTCCATTTGATTGATTGTTATCCAAGCATTTAATATTTTTGAATTGGTTCTCTTTGGTTCATTCTGTATTTACAAACAAGCACAGAGCCGCAATACTCTGTTTAGTCTTTGCAGATAGTGAAAAATCGTTTAAAAAAACAAAAGGAATCGAGCAAAATCAGTAGGCCACTAATGGGATCTGTTTTTGACCTCGCTAAAATAGAAACATTAAGAACAACCCCTCATGAGAAATACGAAACTAGTGAGATGAACTTAGCTCCACACCATGATGGCTGCAAGACAGCTCGACTCTGCCGCCCACCCCACCCCACCCAAAATAACGACAAACCCTATGCAAATATTATAAATATATACAACACACCAGCAAAGTAACAGGGTAAAACATTTTATTAAATAACTATTTACATAACTATTTTATACTTTTTGTTGCCCGATCCGGCTATCTCAATCGATCGAGCATGAAACTCATGCACTCTGATAGCAAGCGTTGCTGCTGATGCTATGCAGACAAAAACTGGTTTTCAGTTTGTACATTCTTCAAGATTTTTCCATCCAAGGCTGGTTGAGAGTTTGTAGAACGATGGCTTCAGATTTTCAACATACGGTGTGGTGGCGCGGACTGGGAGGGGGCGCTTGGCTCCTGCCCCCTCCCCAAGTAAGATTTTCATACGTGAGTGTACGTTCATGGTTTTGGTCCCTGAGTTGCTTCGATGTCACTGCCATGCTCAAATGGCATAAGTCCTGGATGTTGGGTGCCGTAGTTCAGAGTTCTGAGCAGCGCTTGTAACACTGTCTGAAGCTTATTTGCACCTGCTGCAGCTTCACTATTCTCAAAGTAAGTGAGGGCCGTTTGTGGACCTGACTGCATTGGAAAACAATGTGATGCGGTGCCTCCCTGAACCGCTTGACGGAGGCCCCCGAGGGGTGGTGAGATGGCACTTAGCTCCTGCCCCCTCCCCAAGTCGTGTTGCCCTGGTGTGGCCTGAGATCGCCCCCGACATAGGCGGCCGGCTCCCGGGGTCCGGTGGAACTTTTTGCCTTTTGATGACTCTTCCATTCTGGACCTTGTCCCACAATCCGTTTGACCTGAAGACACGCTGTAGTGGGGCGCCCCTTTACCGTTTCAGTTGCCATTCCGCCCGCTTTTGCTACACTGTGCCTCTTCCGCCATTCAGCTGTTTACCGCCCGCTCTTGCGACTACAGCGTCTCGCTCACCATGTAGTTGAGTTGCTCCCGCTCTTGCGATGCAACGATAGGCGGCTGCACAGGACTCTCAAAATGGCGGCCGGCTCTTCAGATTTGGGCGTGGTCCACTAAAATGGCCCTGGGACACCTTGGAACTCGGACGCTTGCCTGATAGGGCTTGGGTCCCATTCTCGAAAGCGTCCCCTCAGCCTTGAAGATTCTACAAAAGTCTTGGGGGCCCCGACTCCCGCAGGCTTCTGGTGGGGAGTGGCTGCCATGATTGCTCGTGGAATGGCCACGACTGAGCTACGAGATGGTGGTGCTCTCATGCTGACGCCAGCTTCAGTCTGAAACATCCAGAAACACTGTAGACTACCAATTCGATCAGTTCCGGTAGCGCCCCAACATGACCCGGTAGAGAAGAACTTGCCCTCGCCTCTTTGACTGATGGTTCTTGTTGCCTGTCCCTTCTGTTGTCATTTAACAGAACTTTTTAGACTGCTGAAAGGGGTTGTGTTCCGAACGCTGGTTGGTGGAGACATTTTGACTATATTCTGGACCTACGTTGTCGAGTAATGCGTTATATGACACGCCGCGTTAGCGCACCCGGAAGTGCTCCGGTGCGCGAAGCGCAGCTTCCCGGAAGCGATCCGGGGCGCGGCGCGCAGCGCGTAACGTAAGCATAACAGGTCATGTGACTTGTTAATAAAACTTTTCATTGGTTCATTTTACTTTTGCTATTTTAATGATGAAAAGCTTGGTTATATGACCTAAAAATTACGCTTTTTATTGGTTTCGAACATTATTTTTTCTTAAACATATATGTTATAATGTTCCAGGCTAATGTACTTTCCCGGAAAATTTACAACTGTCCTGCAAGTAAAATATATTCCTTTTTGTGAGAAAAAGGGCGTTTCTTCGTCCCATGACAGAGCCGTTGAGTAAAAGAGGCTCGGCCTGCTGTCTTAGTCGCCGATACGCCTGATTATCAGATTCTTATCGATCACTTTATGTTGCAGGAGTGGAAAACACAACTGCCCTTGACCATTTATCTTTACTGCGTTCCTGCGTATTATACCTTTTATCCGTCATGTAATTGGACTGCTTTAATTCACTTGCCTTTTACTGATTCGAAAACAGTGACTAAAATTAAAAACTTTACCAATGTAAATACTACTACCATGTTTTGTTTTAAAAACCTTTATTGTGAAAATGTCAGTATACAAATACGGGCCTATAACCACGTGGGCGGGCCACGGAGCAAACTGAAATCGTATATGATGAGGAGACATTTACATTGTAGAAGAACGTAACGAGCGGGCCATTAGGTTGCAAGAACTAAGGTGTCTAACAGTTGCGGAATCGGTGGACGTACATTTTGTAATTAAAATACGACAGGGCCACTTTCAATAAAATTATCTAGATATACATTTGCGGGCAAGTACCATGGGTGACGTTAATTCGAATCAATAGGGATGTCGAAATATTCAATCAATTCTCGTCCCCGCCCGCCATGAGCATCAAAACTGCATTCATATCTCGTGATATCAAAGTTGTTCAACCAGTACACAACAAGGAGTTACGAGTCCCATTTATACCGGCGCCATTTTGGGCGAGGCCGGGCAGGTCCAGGATATAGTCAAAATATCTCCACCAACCATCGGCCAGACCAGAACCCCTTTCGGCCCTTTATGCTACAAGATGATGTCTTCCATTCAGAAAATATTGTTGGCAGCATTTTGAAAGGAAAGATAAACAGCCGTTCTCCTAGTGAGTCTCACATTGTTACATTTAGGAAGAATGTTGAAGAGTAGTATGTTGAAAATCGGAAGCCATTGTTCTACAAACTCTCAACCAGCCTTGGATGGAAAAAAAAATCCTGAAGAATGTACAAACTGAAAACCAATTTTTGTCTGTATAGCATCAACAGCAATGCTTGACTCAGCTTTGTGTGAAGCCGCCATTTTGATTCAATCAATAACGTCCCCCTGCACACATTCAGGGACCTGGTCGTGTCTTCAGGTCAAACGGATTGTGGGACAAGATGCAGAAAGGAAAAGGAAAAAAGTTCCACCGGACCCCGGGAGCCGGCCGCCTATGTCATGGGCGATCTTTGGCCACACCAGGGCGATAGTGAAGCTGCAGCAGGTGCAAATAAGCTTCAGACAGTGTTACAAGCACTGCTCAGAACTCTCAACTATGACACCACCTCGGTGCCATCCGGATCTTGGCGCCTTGTGACAAAATGGCGGTCAACAGTTCCTGATTTCCATCGAATCGAACGTTAACAGACGTCACGCAGCAAAAAAAAAAAACCGCTCACGCACAGCCGCTGGAAGACATGTATCAACATATATGAGCCTCCTCAGCCACCCTCAGAAAACATAAGGGGTCAGGATACGTCTCCCGTCCCCCCTTATACCCTGTAATTTAATTAAAACGAAACACAAAATGGCGAATTCCCTTTTCGCTACCAGTTTGCGGCCCAGTTTGCGGCCCGGGAAGCGCTTCTACCGTGAAAAATCAAATTTTTTTTATTTTCCCCACGGGACCCTTTAATAACCCCAACATCATTCCTAGGGGGTCAAGAGGGGTCTACCTTGCCCCCTTTCATTAAATTCCCCCTTCGTTTTTCACCTCTTCTTGTCTCACGATCCTACCGACAAGATGGCGGCCGCACCGGACTGTTTAGAATGTTGACAGACGCCGGAGAGCCAATCAGCTTCGCTACGCAAAGCTCCGTGACGCGAAAAGTACGCGATCTGGAGCGCTATCTGGGACGCTGTCACAGATATATAAATTTTTTAAAACGTTAATTTCTCAAAATCCACTGGAGCACATATATTGAGACCGAGCAAAGGCACATCGGGCTAACAGTCCCTACAATTTTGCCAAGTTTCGTGCAAATCTATTCAGCCGTTCGAGCTAAAAGTGAGGCCAAACGCCCTATGGAAATTAACATGGGAAAAACGTGTTTTGGGACCCCCCTTTATTCTCGGCCTCCCCTTAACGAAACCCCCCCAAATTTTCAGGGGCTGCCCAGAAACAAAATGTGCCATTTTCCTGAAAATGTCAGCCGATTCCGTCCACAAACGCCAAAGTTATTAGACATAGAATTTTCAAAAGTCCCCTAGAGAAAAAATCCTAACTATATATACCTACTGGCGATAGCCAGTACGTAATATATATATATATATATATATATATATATATATATATAAACACACACAGGTTTGGCGTGCTTAAGCCGTCTTCCACGGCGGGCTCTCGACGGGGAACGCCAACCCCTATAAATCAGCACACTCCTGGTTACAGCACTTCATAAATCGAAAAACCAGAGTCGGAGCCCAAATCAGATGCGGTGTTGTCAAGGTTTATTCAGCAAAGGAAACACCCAACGCGTTTCGTGATCCACTGACCACTTTCTCACGGGTGGAGTTTACCTGGGTCAACCTTCATTTAAAGCAACATACTGTTTTGGGTTTTGCACACGTGATCATAGACATGGAAAAAATAGTGATAAACAAATTATAGCTATGTTAACAATTTAAAAGACATTGTTTTCAAGTGAAATTTTGTATCACATCCAGGATTATTGGATACATAAACGGTCCATAATAGTGGTGTGCAATTCACTGAATATTGCACGTTTTAAACCCGTTTTTAAACTGAAACGAGGTAATTTCATGTGCGCCAAGATAGGCCAGGCTGATTATATAGTACCATGTTACACATTCACATCAGTACTTGTGATGGGGTATTTAGAAGTCGTGTTGCCCCAGTGGGCAATTCAGTCCATTCCATGAAAAACAGGGTTTTCAATAAGCTCCAAGTGGACAATAATTGAGACCATATTCCTGGAAAAAAATGAAAAAAGGAATAGCTATAGATGATAGTGGTTACATTTGGATCAGTGCACAGTTAAAACCAATCAATTAAAAGCTTTTGAAATTGTTACCAAAGAAGCAGCAGCATTACAGTTTCACATAATTTAGTCACAATCATTTACGTATTCAGATGGATTGCGAGTTCTTCCCCCAAGTTATGACCTGTTGGTTGCAAAGTGTTGTACATAATGATATATTTAGATTCCAGTTTCCGCAAATCTAACCACCTGTTACCTCCCCTTTCGTTGCTTTCAATGCTGTCCAGAACACAAAATTTCATGACATTTGGGTTTTTATTGTGTGCATCAGAGAAATGCCTCGCTACAGGGTATTGCTGATTTTCATTTCTTATTGCCCTTTGGTGTTCTAAGATTCTAAGTTTAGCCTGTTTTGTAGTGCACCCTATATAAAACTTATTGCAGGGGCACTCAAGGGCATAAACAACATACTCCGTAGTGCAAGTTAAGTGTTTTGTGATTTTGTGGGCCTCTCTATCCGTTGACAATTTTATTGACTTGCGGTTGTTGCTGTATTTGCAGGCTTTACATTTGTGACAGGGGAAGAATCCTTGGATAGGATTGATTTTCTTTTGGTCTTTTATGAGTGTACTACTCAATATGTCTTTCATTGATCTCGCCTTTTTAAAGGTCAGTGAGGGATTTTCATGGATCACATCCTTCACATCCGGATCAAGTTTTAGAGTTTCCCAATATTTAGTCAAAGATTTACGTAGTTTCCATGATTGATTACTGTAGGTAGTGATGAAGCGTACCTTATCATCAACCGTACGTTGCTTAGGGACCAGTAAGTCTTCTCTATCCATAGCATTAACCTTTGTGAGGGCCTGCTGTATTACCTTTTTGCTGTATCCTCTTTCAGAGAATCGTTGGGTCATAACATGGCATTCTTTGGTAAAGCCCTCTACCGAGCTGCAATTTCTCTTGGCCCTGATAAGTTCACCCATCGGGATACTTCGTATAAGACTTGGGGGATGTCCACTCCCTGCATGTAGCAGGCTATTTCCAGCTGTTGATTTGCGGAATAATGTGCTTGTTAATTTTCATCACTACCTACAGTAATCAATCATGGAAACTACGTAAATCTTTGACTAAATATTGGGAATTAGCAATACACCTATGTACAACCAATCACTGTGGATTGAATATATACAAACACTTTCTGTGCAATATTTAGCAAAAATAAAGTGCGTTGTGCATTATTTACAAAGGAAGGGATTTGATTAATATTGCCCAAGTGGGCATGGTTAACATTCTTCTGGACCACTGCTTCTACATTGCTTGGTTATTTCCTATTGCCTCCAAACACCATTAAAAAGAAATGTGTGATTACCCAATTGTGTATTGTCTAATACTATTTTAAAATCTGGCAGTGATTGATAACATAGCCTTTATTGATGAACCTACGCCCCGATTCATTTGGACATTTCCATTCTCAAATCTCTGTGTTCACCTGTAGCTTTCATTCCAGATGCAAGCAAGTGTACAGATCCTCTGTCGCGTTTAGGCCATATGGTGCCTTAGTATCTAATTCAAGGATATAACGGGTTTCTAGTACTCGTAAACGTGCCTCCCTGTTTCCTCCTCTGCGTAAAGGCTGCACCATATCTATAGCATAGTATTTTAGGTAGTTCACATCCCCCTTATGGCATAGATTGACATGCCTCGCCACAGGGTAAGCCTCATCTTTGTTAATGACTGCCCTCATATGCTGCAATATGCGCTTGTGGACTTGTAGTTTAGTGCTACCAATGTAGCAAAGTCCACAAACGCATTCCAAGACGTAGATGACAAAGTCTGATTTGCATGTTATTTTCTTGGTAATGGGGATTTCTGCCTCGCTAAATGAGGAATAGTACGTTGTCTTATTCTTCCCTATGGTGCACGCTTTGCATACTGCACATTTTATCAAACCCTTACTTTTTCCTAGCCAGTTGCCCCGTGTTGGTACTTCCGGGCTACTACTGACTAGCATGTCACTCATGGACCTGGCAAGGCTATATGTAATAGCCGGAAAAGTGGACATAGTTTTACCAATCACAGGATCCCCTGTGATTATATGCCAGTTTTCTTTACAATTTTCTGTAGTTGTCTATGCTGGCAACTATAACCTAGAATGAATCTTGTTTGGTCCACTGCTGTGTTTGTCACCGTTGAACCTACCCCCATTGGTGTTTTTGGAGATATTGCTGTCTTATTGGCCCTTTCCATTGCTTTAGACACTACACTTTCCGTATAGCCCCTCTGTAAATACCTTGTCTTGCTTTCTTTCTGTGCTTTTGAACAATCTTCATCGGTGCTACAGATTCTTCTAATCCTCAGCATCTCCCCGTAGGGGATGCTGCGGATTAGGTGGTTGGGATGCTGACTAGAGGCATGGAGGATAGTGTTACCTGCAGTTTCCTTGCGGTGTAATTTCGTGTGCAGTCTCCCTTCCTCTACATAAACCTCTACGTCAAGGAAATTTACTTCCCTGTCACTGATGGTACCTGTGAAGTGTAGATTCAATTCATTCTGATTAATATCACTGATGAACTGTTCTGCTTCACCTGCTGTCCCTCTCCAGATTATAAATAGATCGTCGATAAATCTGTACCACACTAGCACTTTGCTACACATGATCTCACTAAAGGCATTGCCCAGGACCTGCTCCTCCCACAGCCCCATGTGCAGACATGAGTAACTGGGGGAGAAGCAGGCCCCCATTGCCACTCCTCGTAATTGCTGGAACATCTGGTTTTGAAACAGAAAATAATTGTTATAGAGACACATTTCTAGCATCTCCACCAGCATATTTTTGTGTTCCAGCATACACATGGGCCTTTTGCTCAAAAAATGTTTTACTGCCCTTACTCCATCCACATGATTGATACTCGTGTAGAGTGCAGTAACATCAAGTGTGACCAGTAAATACTCTGTGCTCCACACTACTGATTTTATTTTTTGCAAAAAGTCCATAGTGTCTCTGATGTATGATGGCAAGGATTTCATGAAATCTTGAAGGAAGTGATCAATGTATCTGGACACTTTCTCAAATGTCCCCCCACAAGCTGAAATTATGGGCCTCCCAGGTGGCTTGGCACTGTCTTTGTGGATCTTGGGGATCAAATAAAACACTGGAGTTATGAGGTGGTTGGTCTTTAGAAATTTTAACTCGTCCCCACTCAGGAGTCCTTGTCCTCTCCATGTATATAATTTTGTGTTTAATTTGTCCCAAGCTTGCTTAAATGCTGATTGGTCACATCTACTGTAACAGAGTCTGTCGCTCAGTTGTTTCAGCGCTTCCTCCAAATATGAAGACAAGGGCCAAAGAACAATGTTACCTCCCTTATCAGATTGCCTGATCACAGTTTTTTCATCAGTCTGTAATTTTTTCATTAGGCTGCCGAAAGGGTTGTTGTACTGTAACATGTTTTTCTTTATCATCAGAGTTTTTTTGTTCAATTTCTTCATCTCTGAGATTACCACATCACTGAATACATCAATGTTGTCATGTGCCATTATTGGGTTGTACGTCGATTTCGGTTTAAAAGATGTGTTGCCAGGGAAATTAGTTACCACTGCACTCGCTGTCTCTTGGATGTTATCTAAGTCCCCCTCATTTAGAAGGTCTTGTAGATCGCATTGTAACTCATACTCCCTCACTGATAAACCATTATCTTCTGCCCCCATGGTAATTTCTTGAGGTTTACGTGCCTTCTGTTTGTTAACCAGGAATAGTTTTCTGAGTTTCAGCTTCCTCACGAATTTAAAAAAGTCCATTCTGGTTCTGGCATAGTCAAACATACATGGTGGGCAGAACGATAACCCTAATGACAAAATTTTCTGTTCTTTTTGACTTAGGCGAGTGTTAGTTAAATTTACAATTGTCATGTTGTCACTTACTTGCGGATTCAACGCCGATTCCATCTCCTGTATGGTTTCTTTTTTGTACCTTGATTTGGCTGCGTTGTGCTTTCTTCGTTGGTTACGCTTGGTGTTCCTTTGTTTGTGCCAGGTTTGGAGGCATGGGACCTTAGTGATTTCTTGCGGTCGTTCTGGAGGCACTCCACCTCCTGTTCCAACGACCGCTTTGTAAAACCCGCCTCCGCCGCAGTCGAATCCTGTTCAAACTCGGAGTCACTACTCGGAATCGTGCTTAAATCCGTGGATGACATTGACGGTGTTTTCTGTCCTGCCCTCGCCTGAGGTTGTTTAGGAGTTTTGTTTACAGATGGAGGATCAAATTTCTTAGAAAAGGTGTAAATACGGCCATTTAAATAATCTAATTTGTCCCTTCGGAACTTAAAGGCTTTTCTCTTCATGATTATGTCCTCCTCTTTCGAAAGTCTTGTTGTCATCGTCTCGCTTAACTTTTTCTCCAGCTCCTCTTCATTCAGTGCTTTGATTTGGTTATTTAGTTCTTTCACTTGCATCTGTAGTTTGGCCCCATCACTCTCGGCGTATCCCACCAAGATTCACATGAGGCGACTGGAATTGTCCAAATTACATTGTGCCCAATCATGAAGCATCTTCGGGTCGGGGTTTTCAAAGCTGGGAGCCAGCATGATCCTCAGGCCACGGGGGACCCTCCCCACTTCCAAGTATCTAGTGAGGGATTTTTGCTCCCACCACTTGGCTTGTTCCACTTTCATGGCCTTTTCCAATTGTCTAAACAGTTCCCTTATTTGGCTGTTTCCGGTCCCAGATGTTGCACTGACACTCGCTTGTTGGGCCTCTGTTACGGGGCTGTCATCAAATAGGCTTACTGCCGCTTCCTCTCTATTTTTTCTTCTGACCACGTCGTCGGCGTCCATGATGGTGCACAGAAAAATACTTTCACTTTAAGGATATATACGCTTACACACTTCGAGCAATCGTGTCCGCTCACCACAATGGTTTTGCTCCCTTGCGTGTATCTTTCCCCAGTACTGGCTATTCCGCTGCACAAGCCGCGAATTCTTCTCGCGCCAAGTAATCCTTCACCGCCGTGAGGACTGTTAGCGCCACTCGTATTTTCGCTCAGTCGGGAACGCCGGGGGTAACAAGCGGTTGTTCCTAACGGAACTGTAGAGTGCTTCCGGGTCACCGTCAGCTTCGCTTCCTTTGCCGCTTACCCTTAGAGCTGGGGGGATCCGTGTCACACCTAGAAGCCTGCCGCTGTGTAAATTATGACTGGAACTTCGAAATTCAGCGCAAACCAACAGGAAGCCAAATAACGAAACGGACCCTAGTAAGTTGATTTTAAGCGTCTTTATTCCATTCTGTGCACCCTCTCGATCGCCATGACGCGTTTCGGGCCCTGGAGCCCTTGATCACATGACATGGTCGAATTACACCCAGTGATTTGTAGTGCTGGACTAGTCACATGGTCCCAAGCCTATAGAAATAGAGAAAATACTTCAGCCTGGACCAGAATGTATAACCAACGATTTTTACATTGCATTTACATTTTACAAATCCCATTTGTCTTAATTAATATTAACACACAATCCTAGGAAATGTGCAAAATTTCGCAATAAATATTTTAAAATCAATATTTACACTTGTGCAAAATTAGCAATACACCTATGTACAACCAATCACTGTGGATTGAATATATACAAACACTTTCTGTGCAATATTTAGCAAAAATAAAGTGCGTTGTGCATTATTTACAAAGGAAGGGATTTGATTAATATTGCCCAAGTGGGCATGGTTAACATTCTTCTGGACCACTGCTTCTACATTGCTTGGTTATTTCCTATTGCCTCCAAACACCATTAAAAAGAAATGTGTGATTACCCAATTGTGTATTGTCTAATACTATTTTAAAATCTGGCAGTGATTGATAACATAGCCTTTATTGATGAACCTACGCCCCGATTCATTTGGACATTTCCATTCTCAAATCTCTGTGTTCACCTGTAGCTTTCATTCCAGATATATATATCTGGAATATATATATATATATTCACTGAAAAAACCATAGGTTTCTGCCACGTTATAGTTGGGAATTAGCCTTTAAAAAACCTTAGAAATACACTGAAAAAACCATAGGTTTCACACATGTTATAGTTAGCTGGACATTTCACTCATACAAAACCATTGAAATTCCCCCATTATATTTAGTTCAGCTAACTATAACTCGCGTGCCCGCAATGCACTGCTGCTGACATCACATATTACATCACTCATGACATGGTCAGTGACATCACTGATGACATCACTGATGACATCTCAAATGACATCACTGATGACATCACTGATTACATCATCCAGTGAATGTGTGTCTTTCTCAAAAATAAATATTTTTTATATATGTATATCTAAAGGTCGATGGAAGAATAAATGGGTAAATAAGTGTCTAAATGTATGTTTTTTTGTAAAATTGATTGTATAACTGACTTATTAAGTGCATCTTAGAGAATACATGTATTAGCGAGTAACGTTTAAATATGTAAATATCTGTATCAGTGTCTCACTTTGTGTATAAGTGGCTGCATGGGTTGGTGAGTAGCTACATGAGTGTCTATATGGGTTATTAGCTGGATTTTTGAGTATCAGAAAGAGTGTCTGTATGGTTTGGTGAGGGTATTACTTAGCGCACAGATGCATGAATGACTGACTCTCTGTTTGTATGTGTTTTGAAGACAGCATGTGTGTAGGACTGTATGGGTGGATGAGTGTGTGTATGGGTGTGTTAGTGAGTGAATGACTGTCTCAATAGTATCTTTATGAGTAAGTACATATGTTTTAAACTAGTATATGTGAGTATTGATGTATATAAGTGAGTATATGTGAGAGTGAGAGATTGGAAGAGTTCCTGTATAAATAAGTATGTGTTTCTATAAGTGATTGTTTAGGAGAGTAAGTATGTGTACGTTTCTGTAGAAGTAAGTGTAGTGGTGTGTGTATAGCTGTATATGCAGGTAAATGGATGTTTGATAGTTTATTTGCATGTGTGAGTAACTCTATGGATGAGTATTGGTCTGTAACAGGATGTTAGGTGTATGAATACATATGATGAGTGAGTACATGTATGAGTGACTATATAGAACTGTTGGTGAATGAGTGGATGTGTATGTAGATGTTGGAATTACTGAATAGGTTGTTGTAACTGGTATTGGTATCTCAATTTTCTGAAAATGTTAGTTTCTATTTTTGAATGTGTGTATCAAAGGTTATATTAGGGTGAGAGGAGGTCTGCCTCTCTTTCACAAGGATGATGTCATCAGTGATGTAATCAGTGATGTCATTTGAGATGTCATGAGTGATGTCATGAGTGATGTCACTAACCATGTCATGAGTGATGTAATATGTGATGTCATCAGCTGTGCATTGCGGGCGCGTGAGTTATAGTTAGCTGAACTAACTATAACAGGGGAATTTCAATGGTTTTGTATGAGTGAAATGTCCAGCTAACTATATCCTGTGAAACCTATGTTTTGTTCAGTGAATTTCTAAGGTTTTTTAAATGCTAATTCCAAACTATAACGTGGCTGAAACCTATGTTTTTTTCAGTGAATTTCTAAGGTTTTTTAATGCTAATTCCTAACTATAACGTGGCTGAAACCTATGGGTTTTTCAGTGAATTTCAAAGGTATTGTAAATGATAATTTGTAATGTATTAATTGTTATATTTGTTATACTGATTTACTACATTGTTTTAAAGTATTTATTTTTAGATATTTTATTTTTAAATGACATTACATATTTTTTATATAAATTGAAAAAAAATGTTTTAAAAAATATTAAAATTAATTTATATATATTTTATATAGCAGGCAATGATATCCTATGGAAGGAAATTCAAGTTACTGGTTAGTAGGGTTACAATTACTTTTCAGAAACAGTAGTGAGCTGAAATATGCAGTGCTGAGGTCTCTCCTGATAACAGATGAGTAAATCGGAATTCGTAGTTTGACTGATTTTAGAGGAATTTTTTTAAGTTCCAAAACTCCACACTTAGAAGAATTTCCAAGTGAAACCAGTCAATGTTAGTCTATAAAAGGAAATTAAAGTTACTGTAAGTATGGTCAGAATTACTTTTCAGGATCAGTAGTGAGCTGAGAGATGCAGCACCGAGGTCTCTCCTGATAACAGGTGAGTATATCAGAATTCGTAGTTCGGCTGATTTTAGAGGAATTTTATAAAGTTCCAAAACTCCAAACTTAGAAGAATTTCCAAGTGGAACCAGTCAATGTTAGCCTATGGAAGGAAATTCAAATTACTGTAACTACGATTAGAATTACTTTTCAGGATCAGTAGCTGGGCTGAAAGATGCAGCACGGAGGTCTCTCCTGATAAGAGGTGAGTAAATCGGAATTTGTAGTTCAGCTGATTTTTGAGGAATTTTTTAAAGTTCCAAAACTCCACACAGAAGAATTTCCAAGTGAAACCAGCAAATGTTAGCCTATGGAAGGAAATTCAAGTTACTGTAAGTATGGTTAGAATTACTATTAAGGATCAGCAGTGGGTTGAAAGATGCAGCACTGAGGTCTATCCTGATAACAGGTGAGCAAATCGATATTCGTAGTTCGGCTGATTTTAGAGGAATTTTTTTAAGTTCCAAAACTCCGCACTTAGAGGAATTTCCAAGTGAAACCAGTCAATGTTAGCCTATGGAAGGAAATTCAAGTTACTGTAAGTATGGTTAGAATAACTTTTAAGGATCAGTAGTGGGTTGAAAGATGCAGCACTGAGGTCACACATGATAACAGGTGAGTAAATCGGAATTCGTAGTTCGGCTGATTTTAAAGGACTTTTTTTAAGTTCCAAAACTCCACACTTAGAAGAATTTCCAAGTGAAACCAGTCAATGTTAGCCTAAGGAAGGACATTCAAGTTAATGTAACTATGATTAGAATTACTTTTCAGGATCAATAGATAGGCTGAAAGATGCAGCACTGAGTTCTCTCCTGATAACAAGTGAGTAAATCTGAATTTGCAGTTAAGCTGATTTTTGAAGGAATTTTTTAAAGTTCCAAAACTCCACACTTAGAAGAATTTCCAAGTGAAAGCAGGGCCTGAGGTGACATGTGTGCAAACACACCCTGTGGCGCGTTTTAGGTTGGGGAATTATTTTCTCTTCAATCCTGAGGTCCCCTGTGAGCCAACTAGCCCACCAGGTACCTCCAGTATGCTCCAGGTAGCTGCGTTGCAGAGAGGTGTTCAGAGGGCACGCCCCCTTTTTACAACACTCTGCAATTCAGCTCCGTGGCGCTTACTGGAGGTATCTGTTGGACTAGTTGCCCCCTAGGGGACCTCGGGATTGAAGAGGAATTAATTCCCCAACTTAAAACGCACCACAGGGCATGTTTGCAAACATATCACCTCAAGCCCCGCCCCTACCTTCACTACTGTGCACACGCACCCCGTAGCGTGTTCTAAGTTGGGGGATTAAGTCCCCTTGCATACTGGGAGTCCCTGGGGGCCAACTTGCCCACCAGAACCTCCGCTATGCACCAGGGGGCTGCATTGCAGAGGTGTAAAAAGGGGTATGGCCTCATTACATCTCTCTGCAACTCAGCCCCCTGGCATATTTGCAGAGGGGGAACTAATTCCCCTTGCATACTGGGGGTCCATGGGGTCAACTAGCCCACCAGGAACCTCCAGTATGCACCCGGGGTGTGGCGGCCCCCGGGGCTGCGAGGGGGCCGTGAGCCCCCTGAATACATTTTATGGAAGCCCCGGGGTTGGTGGTCTCCGGGACGGGCCCCCCATTATTACAAATAAAAGAAGCACCGGGGGTGGCGGTCCCTGGGGCTGGGGGGCCCCCTCTGTGCCCCCCTTTACAAAGAGTCAATTGCCCCGGGATTTGGCCCCCCAAGGGCTTAACAATATGCTTTTTTTTCTGGCAGGGTACGCGCACCCTACGCGTATCCAACAATTATTTAAAAAAAAACATTTGTTTTTTACCTTGGGGGTCCTTGTGGGACCCCCTAAGCAGGTCTAGGGGGTCAGGGTGTTTCTACCCTGTCCCCTCTTCCCTTTTTTCGCATTTCTTTTTCTGTTTTCTTGTGCCTCGGTTCTACAGAGACACAAGATGGCTGCCAACACTTCTTGGTTTGGAGTGTTGACAGCAAATTAACATAAAGCTTGTGCTCGGGAAGGTATGCGTACTGTACGCGTACCGTACTTCATCTATAGATATATCTATGATTTTACTTTTTGATTTTCTCAGGAACTACTGAATGGATTTACACTGTTTAACAAAAAGCGTGATCTGCGAACCAAACTCTACCTTTTTTCCAAATTTGGTGTAATTCCGTACAGCAGTTCGGGCTGTAGCCTTGTCTAACGGTCCCCATGGAAAATTGCATGGGGAAAACACATTTGGGACCCACTTTTTTCTAAGCCCCCGCTTGACGAATCAACCCCAAACTTTCAGGGAAGGAGCGGAGCGGGCCAACTTCTTGGAGAATTTCGCAAAGATTCGTCAACCGGCGCCAAAGTTATTCCAAATAGAATGTTGCGGATTTCCTATGGAAACTATGTCCTAACTATAACTACCCACTGGCGAACGCCAGCAGGTAATATATATATATATATATATATTACCTACTGGCGATAGCCAGTAGGTATATATATTTAGGACCTAGTTACCATAGGAAATGCCGAACATTCTAGTGGGAATAACTTTGGCGCCGATTGAGGGACCTGACTGTTATTTTCCTCAAACTTGCCTCGCTGCGCTCCGCTCCTTCCCTGAAAGGTTCGGTGGGATTCGTCAAGCGGGGGCGAGATAAAAGGGGGGTCCCAAAACGTGTTTTCCCCATGTTAATTTCCATAGGGACATTCTGACAAGGCTACAGGTCGAACGGCTGAACGGAATTACACCAAACTTGGCAAAATGGTAGAGCCTGGTATGGAGTAGTGCCTTTTGTATGTTTGGTGTAAATCCGTCCAGTAGTTTTTGAGAACATTGAATGTGAAAATGAGTCCAATGCAATTTTGCATTGGACCTTTAGACACAGCTACAGCTACTTGGCAAAATTGTAAAGACTGATATGCAATAATTTATTTTGTATATTTGATAAAAATCCCTCCAGTAATTGTTGAGAAAATTGACTTTTTTCAAATTGTATATCTATAGGCGGGACACGGTGCACGCTCGTGCGCGCACCGTCCTTGCACCGTCCTTTCACGTGCGCAGACCTTAGCGTGCACGCTCGGAATTCTGATTGGCTGTTGGACGTCTGTCAACATTCCAAAACAAAAATTGTTGGCAGCCATCTTGTGCCCCGGTAGACTGAGGCACAGGAAAGCAGAAAAACAAACATGTAGAACTCAAAAAGGGGGCATGGTAGAAGTTTCCTGACCCACTAGGCCTGCTCAGGGGGTCCCACAAGGCACCCCCAGGCCCCAAATGTTTTTATTCTTTTTGCAAAAAATCGCGGGGGTACGCGCACCGTGCGTGCACAGTACGAGTACCGTACGCGCACCGTGCAAGCACCCCGTGAATTTTCAAAAAAGAAAAATTTGTTTTTGGGCCTGGGGGGCCTTGTGGGACCCCCTGAGCAGGCCTAGGGGGTCAGGGTGCTTCTACCCTGTCCCCTTTGCGTGTTTTGCACCTTTGTTCACTGCTTTCTTGTGCCTTGGTTCTACCGAGGAACAAGATGGCTGCCAACACTTCCTGGTTTGGAGTGTTGACAGACAGTGGTAGCCAATCAGCATGCATTTCACAGGAAAGCAGCATGCTCATTGGCTGTCAACACTTCTAACCAGGAAGTGTTGGCATTCATCTTGTGCTAGGTAGACCGAGGCACAAAAGAAGCAGAGCTCACAGCTCTCACAGCCCACACAGCTCTCACAGCCCACACAGCACTCACAGCTCTCACAGCTCAAACAGCCCACACAGCCCTCACAGCCCTCACAGCCCACACAGCTCTCACAGCCAACACAGCGCTCACAGCCCACACAGCTTTCACAGCCCACAAAGCTCTCACAGCCCACACAGCTCTCACAGCTCTCACAGCCCACACAGCCCACACTCTCACAGCCCAAACTGCTCTCACAGCCCACTCAGCTCTCACAGCTCACACAGCTCTCTCAGCCTACACAGCTCTCACAGCCCACACAGCCCTCACAGCCCACACAGCCCTCATAGCCCACACAGCCCACACAGCTCTCACAGCCCACACAGCTCTCACAGCCCACACAGCCCTCACAGCCCACACAGCTCTCACAGCCCACACAGCCCTCACAGCCCACACAGCTCACATCCCACATAGCTCTCAGAGCCCACACAGCTCTCACAGCACACACAGCTCTCACAGCCCACACAGCTCTCACAGCCCACACAGCTCTCACAGGCCTCACAGCCCTCACAGCCCACACAGCCCTCACAGCCCACACAGCTATTACAGCCAACACAGCTCTCACAGCCCACACAGCCCACACAGCTCTCACAGCCCACATAGCTCTCACAGCTCTCACAGCCCACACAGCCCACACTCTCACAGCCCAAACAGCTCTCACAGCCCACACAGCTCTCACAGCCCACACAGCTCTCACAGCCCACACAGCTCTCACAGCCCACACAGCCCTCACAGCCCACACAGCTCTCACCGCCCACACAGCCCTCACAGCCCACACAGCTCACATCCCACATAGCTCTCAGAGCCCACACAGCTCTCACAGCACACACAGCTCTCACATCCCACACAGCTCTCACAGCCCACACAGCTCTCACAGGCCTCACAGCCCTCACAGCCCACACAGCCCTCACAGCCCACACAGCTATTACAGCCAACACAGCTCTCACAGCCCACACAGCCCACACAGCTCTCACAGCCCACACAGCTCTCACAGCCCACACAGCCCACACTCTCACCGCCCAAACAGCTCTCACAGCCCACACAGCTCTCACAGCCCACACAGCTCTCACAGCCCACACAGCCCACACAGCTCTGGCAAAGATAATACCAGCAGCGAACAAGCACTGGCAAAGACAATAACAGCAGCAAGCAAACACTGACAAAGACAATAACGGCAGAAAAAAAACACTGGCAAAGACAATAACGGCAGCAAAGAAACACAGGCAAAGGCAATACCAGCAGCGAACAAACACTGGCAAAGATAATACAATCAGGGGGGCAGGGGCACGAAAAACGGCACAATCAGGGGAAAGAAGGCCCGACAAACGGCACAATCAGGGGGAAGAAGGCAAGAAAAAAATGGTACAATTAGTGGGCAGAAGGCAAGAAATACGGCACAATCAGGGAGCAGAAGACAAAAAATACGGCACAATCAGGGTGCAGAAGGCAAGAAATATGGCACAATCAAGGTGCAGAAGGCAAGAAATACGGCACAATCAGGGGGGCAGAAGCCAAGAAATATGGCACAATCAGGGGGCAGAAGCAAGAAATATGGCACAATCAGAGGGGCAGAAGGCAAGAAATACGGCACAATCAGAGAGCATCTTGCTCCGGTCCAAAAATCGGATCTCTAGGGCTACTCAGGTTGTCCCACAAGGATATTAACATATTTAAACGTTATCCGCTAATAGAAGTAGCATTTAAAAAACCTTGCAAATTCACTGAAAAAAACATAGGTTTCAGGCCTTATTTAGTTAGGAATTAGCATTTAAAAAACCTTGCAAATTCACTGGAAAAAACACAGGTTTCAGGTCATATATAGTTAGGAATTAGCATTTAAAAAACCTTGCAAATTCACTTAAAAAACCATAGGTTTCAGGTCATATATAATTAGGTATTAGTATTTAAAAAACCTTGCAAATTCACTGAAAAAACCATAGGTTTCAGGCCTTATATAGTTAGGAATTAGCATTTAAAAAACCATTGAAATTGCTCCTATATAGTTAGTTGTACTAACTATATTTTGCGCACCCGCAATCCACTGCTGATGATGTCACATATTACATCATTCATGACATGGTCAGTGACATCACTGATGACATCACTGATGACATCTCAAATGACATCACTGATGACATCATCCAGTGACTATATGTTTCTGTAAAGTTTAAATATGTTTTACATAATGAAGAATGAGTGGATGTATAAGTGTCTGGATGAATGATTTAGTAGGTGCGTGACTGACTGTATGAGTGAGTGATTAAATGTGTCTTACTGAATGCATGGGTTAGTGACTAAACTGTCTGAATGTGTGCATCAGTATGTCTGTTGTTGTGTAAGCTGCTGAATGTGTTGATCAGTAGCTATATGAGTAGCTATATTGGTTAATGATTGGTTGCCCAAGTATTTGTATGGGAGAGTGAGTGTGTGGGTGTGTGGGTGGCTGGGAGTTGTGTGAGTCTGTGCATAGATGTGTGAGCAGTTGATTCACTAGGTGTATGCAGCTGTATTCTGCAAAAAGTGACATAGTGACGCCTTTGTGCCAGTTGGAACCGGTGCAGTGCCCTCCAATGTAGTGCCGATTCGACGACAATGCAGGTCTCAACAACATGGATTGACAATGACTCAGCACCGATCCGAAGACGCTGCTGCAGGGCTCGACTCTAACACAGAACCTACCCTTCAACCCCGACTGTGAGGCTCAACTTCAACATATCGATCCACCTACGTGAATCTGAAAAGATGCAAGGAGTCCTCAATGCCAACGCTTGCTCCACACAAGGTACCTATTCAGCGGGCCCTGCATAAGTCCTGTAGCCTGCCTGCCCTCCATCGAAGTCAGCTTGGAACTTTGGATTTGCCCCAGTCTAGCCTGACCTCAAGTAACCTTTTAGCACTATTGACCTGTAGGCACTGTTTTTGGACTTGATCTTTACAAATTCAAATCTCGAGTTCTACTAATTGGATTTTTGTAATTTTGGTTCTGTTTTACCCAGATGAATATTCTCTATTTTTCTAAATTGGTGTGTGTGGTATTTACTAAGTCTGGGCGGTGAACTCCGCTCCGCTCACGGACTTTGTGGATCCGCACTCCGCGTTACACAGAGCTCAGACAAACTCTGCTTCTCATAGTTTTTTTCCTCATTTGCGATCGTCAATATTAAGTTGGCAAGCCTGAGCATGGAAAATCAACCTTCTGGCGAGATTTCTCAACGCGGGCGGTCAGAATTCTCATTGCGAGTGGTTGCATATGCTCGCAACCACTCCCTTGGAGAAACCGTCTGTTCACATTGAGAAAGCTGCGGCTCGAGTAAAAATCTACTTGAGCAGCAGAAAGGAAGCTGCACCCTCTTGCTCTGTGCATGGTGCCATTTGTGATGATTGCTCAGTGCGGACAAGCACCTGTCACTGAAAACCACTGTGGACGGCATTTATCTACCGAACACTGCTGCTCGGGGAGCTCTGCGTAGCGTGGCAGATTTTATTTTGCGCTTCGCAGAGTTCTGCATAGCAGACATCCACGAACTCCGCCCAGGCTTAGTATTTACACTCAGTTACTCTAATTTAAGCATTGTGCAAATACATTACATAGTGCCTCTTATATTAATCCTTACTGCTCTGTGACAAGGTACCAGAGTGTGGGAATAGGTTAATTTAGGGGGTGTATTTGACTTACCCTTACTTGGACTGAGGTCCCTACCTTGACAGGGTGCAAACCTCTGCGAACTAGAGACCCAATTTCCAACATTGGTGATCAGAGGTGAGAATCACTGGATGTAGCAAATGAGACCCCAGAGGACAGGTAAGTAGGAAATAGAGTAGGATCATGGGGAGGACCAGGATTCAGTGAGGAATTTGGGACTACCTTTGGGCCAGGGGCAGCCATCCCAAAAGGAAAGATGGTGCCCCCAGGGCAGGAATCAGTGTGTCCTCTAAAGGTCTGTCCCCAGAGAAGCTGGAGGACAGGAGGGAGGAAAGGAAATTCAAGTCACAACTTGCTGAGCTGAGACTTGAGGCAAAGCAAAATAAATAAGCATTATTGGGGAAAAGACTAGCCATGGAGATGGAGGAAAGCCAAAAGAGAGTGGCTATTGAGAAGAAAAATATGATATTGGCTCAGGAATTAGCCTGAGAGAGCTAACATCAAGGCCAGGCAAATGGAGCCCAGCAGTGATAGCAGCAGCAGCAATTCTTCTGTGCCTTTTAGTCGGAAGGTCACGTACCCACGGGTCTGGTATCTGATTTTGTGGGGGAATATGACATAGACACATGGTTTGAGGCCTATGAATTTGCACTCCAAATGCACAAGGTCCCTTAGGCAAATTGTGTGGCTAGTCTTTGGTGACATATCCTTAGTGCAGGAGGGACTCTCTAATGGCCCAAGTAGGGAGTGACAGGATAAGGTACCCCCAGGAAGGAGACCCTAATCAGAAACTTTGGGCTTCTCCCAGAGAAATATGGACAGAAATTCAGGAATAGTCAGAGGATTTCCCAACAGACCTGGGTGGCTTGTGTATTATTTTTGCAAGGCCTGGATGTTTCGGTGCAGGGCAGGGAGGTAAAAGAATATTAAGGGCTGTATAATTTGTTTGCCCCTTCCCCTGTGCTTTAAGACTCTTGTGCCTAGGATCTCCTTTGGGACACCTAATCTGCAACTAGCAGCAACCCTTTGGACGGATAAAATCCAAAAACTTCAATACCTCTGCCTACCTCTCGCGGAACCCGCTGCTCAGGTCCCGCTTCGTGTGGGGTGAATCCAGGATCTTCGAGGACCACGACGGTGTCCCTGTGAAGGAGAGTGACAGGCGGGGCTGCGAGTGAGAGCAGGCGCTGGACCGGGACTACAGTTCCCAGGAGCACTTGCCAGCCCCAATTCTGAACACCTGGGCCGCTCTCCCTGTCTGCTCCTCCCCTTCCCCTGTGCTTTAAGACTCTTGTGCCTAGGATCTCCTTTGGGATGCCTAATCTGCAACTAGCAGCAACCCTTTGGACGGATAAAATCCAAAAACTTCAATACCTCTGCCTACCTCTCGAGGAACCCGCTGCGCGGGTCCCGCTTCGTGTGGGGTGAATCCAGGATCTTCGAGGACCACAACGGTGTCCCTGAGAAGGCGAGTGACAGGCGGGGCTGCGAGCGAGAGCAGGCGCTGGACCGGGACTACAGTTCCCAGGAGCGCTTGCCAGCCCCAATTCTGAACACCTGGGCCGCTCTCCCTGTCTGCTCCTCCCCTTCCCCTGTGCTTTAAGACTCTTGTGCCTAGGATCTCCTTTGGGACGCCTAATCTGCAACTAGCAGCAACCCTTTGGACGGATAAAATCCAAAAACTTCAATACCTCTGCCTACCTCTCGAGGAACCCGCTGCGCGGGTCCCGCTTCGTGTGGGGTGAATCCAGGATCTTCGAGGACCACAACGGTGTCCCTGTGAAGGCGAGTGACAGGCGGGGCTGCGAGCGAGAGCAGGCGCTGGACCGGGACTACAGTTCCCAGGAGCGCTTGCCAGCCCCAATTCTGAACACCTGGGCCGCTCTCCCTGTCTGCTCCTCCCCTTCCCCTGTGCTTTAAGACTCTTGTGCCTAGGATCTCCTTTGGGACGCCTAATCTGCAACTAGCAGCAACCCTTTGGACGGATAAAATCCAAAACTTCAATACCTCTGCCTACCTCTCGAGGAACCCGCTGCGCGGGTCCCGCTTCATGTGGGGTGAATCCAGGATCTTCGAGGACCACAACGGTGTCCCTGTGAAGGCGAGTGACAGGCGGGGCTGCGAGCGAGAGCAGGCGCTGGACCGGGACTACAGTTCCCAGGAGCGCTTGCCAGCCCCAATTCTGAACACCTGGGCCGCTCTCCCTGTCTGCTCCTCCCCTTCCCCTATAGATATAAATTGACACATCCAACACCGCTGCGCGGTAGCGCGCGGGAGCGCCGGGAGAAGCCCGGGACAAGGGCGGGACCGTCTGTGGCCGTCAGGGGCCGAAGGAGGCCGGGCTGGGCCAGTCCCCTGATATTTTCCCTATTGGATCGCATTGCAGTAAGTAATATCTAAGTGCTTTACTTTGTTGGCGCTCACTAGATCAATGTCTGCCTCTACAAGTAGTACTATTCCAACAACTCCTTCTGTCGAGACTGGACCACTGGCAATTGGTCCACTGGACAAATTCTTTTTTAACCGCCCATCCCTATCCATTGACAAAGAGATAACTCTTGCAGAGAGGCGCGCTGAGCGCAGATTGTCTATAGAACTGCTTAAAAACTCTACGGATAAGCACCCTGCCCAGGTATATCCTGCTTTGGTAACACCGTTATCTTCAGTAAATCTCCCAGTTGTAAAAGAGCGATATGATGTACCTTCAAATGTAACAAATAAGGACAATGTTACTGAACTTATTTCATCTGGTGCGAGTCATATTGATCCTATGATGCTTCCTGATTCAGGTGCCCAGTCTATTTTGGCCCATCCCAAGCATGGATCTAAAAGGAAAAGGACTACCATACCAAGAAAATGTAAACGTGTTAAACTCTCACATAAACACAGAAAGTTACATAAAAGTATGTGTACTAAAGTGGTTGCCTCTGAACCAAGTTGTAGCATAGGAAGTGCACAGGATGGGGAAGTTGTTTTATTAAGCAGCCCAGTTCCTGGAAGGAATTTTTCTCCAGAGATAGATCCCCCAATTGATGACAAGCTATTACCATTCGTAAACTTGATCCCTGAGTTAGAAAAGTTGTTTAGATTACTCCTTTCCCCGATCGAGGACCGAATTGGTAAGCTCTCTGATCGATTAGATCATTTTGAGCAGGTAACATTAGACAATTTCCATTCAACAAAAACTTTGATCAAAACCCACGTAAGGGCAGATGTAAGTAGTAAGCCCCAGAGCAGTACTCACTGTGCTACTCAGGAAAAGGGAAGAAGGCAACAAACTAACCCTCCACTGCCGCCCAAGCCGGGTAGTGTGATTGCAAAAAGACCTCCCAAGCCTGTTGAACTAGTCCATCCAGGCCCTGCTGCAAATCCCGTTAATACTGTAAACCCAGCTCAGACTGAGGCGCAGCAGACGACTACAATATCGAATCCTCCCTCTACTGGTGGGTCAGGGGGTAACGTGTGCCCTCCAGTGGGCAATGTTACAGTCCCTACCCAACCAATTAATACCCAGCTAGCATCAAACTAACCTGCACCCCGCCCTGTTCCTACAGCTACTAATCCAATCACAACACACTTGACAAAGCCACCACATAGGAAACCCCCCGTGAACCTTACCCCAGATTCCTTCCCCTACGTAGCAGTCCTCATAAATGTTCCACCATTACCTGTAGGCCAGAGAGAAACCTTCCAGATGCTTAAAAACAAGATCATGCACTGGTTAAGGGTGAATCGTCCTCTACCTGGTGACGTCGATGGGTTAATCTTGGGGGTAAGGAGAATAGATTGGATAGGCTACACAACCAAAAGTCTGGGGGGGGATTGCATTGTGGTTAACTTCCAAGATCCAAGGGTGGCAGGATGGATAACTATACAGGGATGGGGTATAAACAAGGGAGGAATTGGAATTGTCGACCTCACCTTTTTTATCCTCGCCCAACCAGTGTACTGACTAGTCTGCTCAACGAACACACAAATCCCCCCAACCTATAATGGCCGATGATTCCCACCCCGGCACCACCTCCACTGTGCCAAAATTACACCACCTGTACCAATTTTAACCCTCTGGTTAGATGGCAAGACCAAGGGTGGGGATGTTGACAAACCCCTCAACATTTGCGCAGTAGTGGAGGAGGAAGTAGCAGTGACTTACAAGGGAGTTGCGAAGAACTTGATGTCAAATCTGGTACAATCCAAAATGTTAGGAACACGGGAAATGGGAGTTTGATTGTGGTGGAAGGAGGCGGGATAGCAAATATCAACGCTGGTGTAGGGGAACTATCCACACCTACAGTAAATGAGGATGATGTCATCGATGGTGGGTTTGTGAGGGTTACTAACAACATTGAAAATCCAATGACTTCTCAAACATGTCCCAATAATAACAATCCTAGTGGGGGCGAGCTTAGCCTTGGAATGTTTTTATCTTGGAATATTGCTGGGCTGGGAAGCAAGCTAGATTCTCAAACGTGGGTAGAATTCATTAATGGTTTTGATGTGTGTTGCTTCCAAGAAACTTGGGCTTGTGACCCCGTTTTCCTCTGTGGCTATTTAAACTTTTCTATACCAGCCTACAAAGGAGGCAGGGGTCGGCCAATGGGAGGACTCACTGTATGGATAAAGCAGGACCTGGACATTTCCATCAATGTGTTGGATTTGGGTACTAGTGATTTACAACTGCTAAGAATTTCATCAAAAAAGGGGGTTTCAATTGATCTGTATAACGTCTATGCAAGAGGTAGCAATTCAGCTAACTCTCCCACTCTAGAGGTTCTGTCTGCCTCCCTAGAAACTAAGTCCCAAGATAATAGGGTGCTAGTAGCCGGGGATCTTAACAGGACCTTCGAACCCCTTGACAGTACAAACGATCCCTTAGGGAAGGATGAGGACACTCTCTGGGGAGTACCATCTTTATGTTTAAATCCTGTCAAGCGGTGGACAAAGGACATTCTGTTATTAAACGCTATCTGTATGGAGCACGGTCTAAGAGCCCTCAATGGAAGAACACCAGGGGACAAGGAGGGCAGTTGCACTTTCGACAATGGCCATAGCAGGAGTAGAATTGATTACGTTATTTGTAGTCTCCAGCTGTGGCAGGGAGTTACCGACATGGTCATTAAGCCCAGAATAGAAAGTGACCACAATCCCCTTTGTGTGATCCATAGCTGGTGGAATGTTGGATTACAAAATATACATTTAAGAAACAACCAGTTCCCAGTAATGGCAAATAATGCACGTAGGTTAAAATGGCCAAGGGTATTGGCTAATGATGAAGTAATGACCTATATTAACCATGAGGTGGATAAGGCAATTTCTTCTATGGAACCTGCAGATACCATAACTCCCGGGGCTAGGGATATTACAGATATCCATGATAAGCTATTTTCCCTTCTTAACCCTTTTGATGCTGATGACGAGCTCAGCTCGTCATCACCCACGGGTGTCGTGTGCTGATGACGAGCTGAGCTCGTCATGGTGCCACTAAAATGGCATTTTCCAGCACAGGGGGGGGGAAACGCCCAGCAGCCATGTGGTTAAACCATGTTTCATACAGTCGAAGACTAATAAAGGGGAAAAAACCACGGACGTTGGTAGGTGGTTTAATTGCCAGTGCAGATCTGCCCGATTGAAATTGGGCCAAGCCATAAGAGATAGGGATAGTGCTGAAATTAGAGCAGCTAGGAAATTGTATAAAATAGCCATTTACCAGGCAAAGAGGAAATGGGATGAAGATCACTGGGCAGAGTTAAAGGAGGCCTCTAGTAGTAAGGATTCTAGGCTTTTTTGGAAAATTATTAAGTGGGGCAGGGGAGGTATCCCCGCAAGGCCTGACAACAATGTAGCCGAAGAAGCCTGGGTTGAGTACTTCAAACCACAATACGCTGAAGTAGAGCATCCCGGGATGGGGGAGGTCATACTGCCAGTCTTTGCTAATGACAGTTTGTTCTCCCTCAAAGAAGTAGAGAATGCAATTGGTTCTGTACAATGCGGGAGGGCACCGGGGTTAGACGGGATACCCTCGGATGTCTTCAAGCATGACATTAAGAGATGGGCGAGGTATATTTTTCTGCTAGGAAATGCTCTAGCCAAGGGGGGGGGGGTGGTACCCGAGCTATGGCAAGGAGCAATCATCATTCCCATCTACAAGAAGGGAGATCGTTCTCTCCCCGCCAACTACAGGCCCATAAGTCTGATAGCAACCATACAAAAAGTAATGGGTAAAATGGTTGCAAATCAGCTTATGGACTGGGTGGATGATAACAACGCTCTTTCTCCCTACCAGGCAGAATTCAGGCGGGCATTCAGCACAGTTGACCAGGTCTTCCGTTTTACTATACTACGGTGGAGGACGGTTCTGCTTGCCAGGGGCTGCCTGTACGACGCATTTGTCGACCTGCGGGCAGCTTTTGATTTGGTCCCCAGGTTTAAGTTATGGCTGGTCCTGCAAAAACTAGGTATCCCGGTTGAATTACTCACCTTAATCATGCGTCTGCACGAATCCAATTTTGCAAGAGTCCAGTGGGGTGGAAATGGTGAATCAACATCGAATTTCCCGGTGGAAAGGGGGGTCCGCCAAGGCTGCGCCATGGCACCCTTACTCTTTTCATTATTCATCAATGGGATTGTCGAGCGAATGTTAGAAGCGAGTATAGATGCACCATCGTTAGCGGGTGCCAGGGTCCCGATCCTGATGTTCGCTGACGACACCCTGATTATGTCAAAGACTCCTGCAGGGTTACAACGTGCATTAAACATATTTGATGTTTTTTGTAAAGAGCACGGCTTAGAAGTAAATGTGAGCAAGACGAAATTAATGGTCTTCTCCCCACGCCGTAAAACTCATCCCAAGGTAACCCAGAATAACACTAAGCTAGAGATTGTCAAGGAGTTTACGTACCTAGGGGTCCAGATAGCAGAGGGCTCGGGTTGGTCCCATCACCTGGAAAAAACAGCCTTAAAACATCAACAATTATCAGGTGCATTGCGGGGGGAACATAGAAAATCTAAGACCAAACCGATCAAACCTGTTCTCATAGTCTACGATGCAAAGGTCCTAGGTGCGACCTTATACGGTGCAGAGTTGTGGGCTTGGGACAACCTTTCGACCCTACAGATATCTGAAAACAGGTTCCTTAGAGGGATCACAGGCCTTCCGCAGAGCACCCCCCTAATACCATTGTTCCTGGAGCTGGGTAGACGGACAATTAGCGATAGAGCGCGTCTGCGCCCTGTTCTCTACTGGAGATGTCTTTGGACAACTCCTGAGATTAGGCAATATGCTGACGGTTTCCTCTCAATTATTGACAATTTCCACAAGATAAAGTGGTTAAAAAATTTAAGGGCCATGTTAGTTAACCTGGGGCTTTCTAATCTTTGGACCAACCCGCAGGGCGAAGTCTTTCCAACCAAGGAAGCCCTCAAATCCCAATATTGGGATTGGGTGGACAACAATCTTCTGAGAGGCGCTAGGTCTGATTCTATGGCGGGTCGCTTCTTGGAGGCTAAAATCTACCCTATCCTAGAAAATTACTGGGATAATATTACGGTCCCACTGGAAGGAAGTTAGTTTTTCAGCTAAGATCTGGATCCATCCCGCTAAAAAAACTAACTGCAGGTTGGCAGAGGTCGACCAACATGTTATGTCCAGTGTGTGAAGCAGCTGTTGAAAGCCTGGGTCACTTTCTATTTGTTTGCAAAGCCTATTCATCACCTAGGAGGGCATGGCTTACCCCTGTATGCAAAAACCTTGGGACCCGACACAGTGCAGTGGCATTGAGAATTTTATGTACATCTACCCAGGAGTCGATCGTTCTTGGGGTAGCCAAATACCTGGGGTGGGCCTGGGCAATCAGGCGGCGATCTATGGGTGCGCTTAGTTAATCTGATCTTTTTTAAATGTCTTACAAATTCCAATTTAACTTGTTATACATGCGTATTTTATATGTTGGTATTGAATAAGCTTGCACAAAATGTCTTATATGAATTTGTATATGTACAATGATCTGTTTTTTATTTGTTATGGTTGTTTTTATGCTGTGCTTTTATGAGAAATTATCTCGAATAAAGCTTGTTTATGATTACAATTTGTTTGCAACAGAACATATAGGCATTCTTTTTTTTCCAGATCTGCACCAACATCGTATTGAAAGTAAGTTCACTGACCCCAAAGAGCTTGCTAAGGAGTCGGATCGCTGGGTCAGCACCAAGTTCCACAGAAACGTATTTGGGGGAATCACCACTTGGGTGGGCAGGGACCTCACCAAAAGAAGGAGTTGGGGGACAAAAAGAGCAAGGAGTTCTCTAAAGGGCTCGAAATTAGTTATGTGGACCACGGTTTCCTTCCCGCTTCTTTATAAAAAGAAGAAATGTTTCCCTGAGAATAAGTCTACAAAGATGGCCCTCATGAAGTGCTATGAGTGCCAGCAAGAAGAACGCTAGAAAGTGGGGCGCGAAGTATCCCAGGAGGCACAGTCCCCTACCGGTGGACTTTCACTGGGGGTGGCTAGTGAAGCGCTTTGGGAGGAGTTTGCCACAGATTATTTTGGAGAGAGTGTAGAGGATATCCTAGTATCCCTGGAGGATGGAGTGATGGTACAGAGAACCCACACGCATGCCTGACTATACTAGGAAGTAAAGTCAGTCAGTGGTTGTCCATCAATGGGCAGAGGATGGAGGCTCTAAGAGACACAGGTGCTAGCATGACAACCATCAGGTGTCATTTGGTGTCTTTAGAGCAGGTAGACCCTAATATGTTCCACTAGGTTGTTGCTGCAGACAACCATGAAAGTCACTATCTCATGGCTCTGGTTCCATTTGAGTGAGGGGGGATCTTCTGAAGGTAGCTGTGAGTCGGCCCATGCCTGTACATTTTTCTGCTGGGCAACGACCTGGAGCACACCATCTGAAAGGAGTTGGAGCTCAGATCACAGAGATGATGGGGTTGCCTGAGTGACTATGCCTTACCACATGGTCCATAGCAACTTGAGAGGGTGGTCAGAAGGACCCGGAATCCGGAAAAATTGCCAAAAAGATAAAGGGCAACGGGCGCATGAAACCCTCTCTTGAAATTCCCATGCTCGGGAGGAGGCTGAACCTAGGAAGGATACCCCGTAATCTACAGGAGAAGAGGTGAGTAAACTGGGAAACCTGCCTGAGCTGATCAACTGGCCGCAGGAAGGGGCCTCTCCAGGGAAGAGTTCTGCAAGGAGCAGAAGTAGTGCTCTATTCTTGTGGGTCTTCAGCAGCAGGCTGAGGCCTAGGCAGCCAGTGTCACCTCTGGTCAGCACCTGATCTACTGGGAGAATGATCTCCTAAATAGTGAACCTAAGACTGCTGAGCCAGATGCAAAACATGTGTCAATCAATCAGTCATTTGTAAAGCACATCGCTGTCACTCCTAAGGGTATCTGGGTGCTGAAGGTGCTAGTTCTCTGTTGCAGATTCAGGTCTTGAGCCTATTTTGGAAGTTTGCCAGAGTGGGTGTTGTTCAGAGGTGAATGAGCAGGTCGTTCCAGGTCTTGGGGGCGATGTAGGAGAATGAGCGGCCCCACCTGCAGCTGCGTCAGATGCAGGGAATATGTGCGAGTGAAGCAGACTGCAGGTGTCTTGGGGGAAATGGAAGTTCAGTCAGTGGTTGATGTAGGATGGTGCTTGGTCCTGGAGGGCTTTGCAGGAGTGCGCAAGTATTTTGAAGTGGCATATGGGGAGCCAGTAGAGGCTTCTGAGGTGGGAAGTGATGTTGGTCTGATTGCGAATGTCTAAGATAAGTCACGCTGCACAATTCTGTATGGTCTGGAGTCTTCTGAAAAGCTGGGTAGGGATTTCATCATAGAGGGCATTACTTTAGTCAAGGCGTCTGGTGACAAGAGCCTTTGTGACAGGTTTTCTGGTGTTAAATGGGATCCATTTGAAGATTATGGGGAACATGCGGAGGATGTGGAAGCAGGAGGAGGTGACTGCTTTGACTTGTCGTTTCATGGTCAGTTGGATGTTGGGGATGAAGCTGAGGTTGAATGCATGGTCTGTAGGAGTGGGTTCAAGTTAGTCTGGCTACCAACTGTGTCCCATGCAGAGGAGTGTGTTGGTGGTACCCCAGTGCTTCAGGGCCTTCCTACTGGGTCTGGGTCATGATGTGCCATGGTCAGGAAGACAAGACCTTTGACAGGCTTGTCACCCACTTTCTTGGCCTCAATTGAGGTGGGCCTCAGATGCGTTCTGTAGGCCCTGTCCTACCTGCCAGGCAAGTGGCAAGTGCAAGGCCCCCTTCAACATTTCTCTGTCAATAGCACCCCTGTGGAGTGGGTTGGCCTTGACACTGTGGGCCTCTGGCTCCCAAGACAGCCATGGGCAACAGATTTGTTCTGGTCTTGGTGGACCATCCCACCTTGAACCTGGAAGCTATCCCTCTCAATACAGTGACTGTGCCCCTCGTGGTCAGGGCGTTGATGTGAATCTTTACCCATGTGGGTTTCCCCTAGGTAGGTTGTATCCGGCAGGGGTATCAATTACATATCCAACTACATGAAGGCCATGTTGAAGAGTGTGGGGTGGCCTATAAGGTCACCACTACTTACCACCCCCAAAACAATGGGTTGGTTGAAAGATTCAACCGTTCCCTCAAAGCCATGATTATGGGTCTACCCGAACCCATGAGACAAGTAGAACATCCTGCTGCCATGCCTTTAGTTCACCTACAGGGAGGTTCCACAGAAGGGGGTTGGCTTAAACCCTTTTGGACTTCTATATGGACACCTTGTGGAAGGACCTCTCAGTTTGGTTTAGGAAGGCTGGGAGCACGCTCCCAATAAGCCACCCCAGGATATAATTAGCTACATGCTGGTGTTCCACAAACAGAGAGCCTGCTTCCAGAAGCTCAATCGGGAGAACCTGGAACCTAACCAGGAGGAAATTAAATGATGGTACAACCTGAATACTGCTCTGGGTGAGTTTTAGCCCGGTCAGAAAGTGTGGGTAATGGAGCCAGTGGATCCCTGGGGCCTGCAAAACCATTGGATTGGCTTTATGAGGTCAAGGAGCGCAAGAGTGACGTCAGCAGCTTGGTCGACCTCAAGACTCCTAGGAGCCCTTTAAGGGTCCTGCATGTGAACAGCCTCAAGCTCCACTTTGAGAGGCCTGAGATTACCATGCTTCTGGTAACTGGTGATCTGGTGGAAGAAGAGAGTGAACCTCTCGCTGACATTCTATGTTCCAAGGAGCAGGATGGGTCAGTGGAGGGTGTCAGCCTCTCCCCTACACTGACCCTAGATAATCATGGGTGCTGCCACCAGTTGATGGGGAAGTTTGTCTCTGTGTTTTCCCTTACCCTAGGACTCACTACATGGTGTCCCCATGATATTGATACTGGGGACAACACACCAGTAAAGAACAACATTTACTTGCAGTCTGATAAGGTGTGGGCTAGCATTAAAGAGGAGGTCTTCAAGGTGCTGGAGTTAGGGGTTATTGAGCCCTCAAACAGCCCATGGTCCAGTCTAGTGGTGTTGATTCCCAGGACTGCCCCTCCAGGTATCACATCTGAACTTAAGCTCTGTGTGGACTACCGTGGGCCATGTATAAATTAAATCTTAATCTTGACTTAGATCAGTGGTGTGGAGACAACCCTTGTACATTTAGAGATATAAATACTCTCGATGTTGATGTGGTAACAAATGGTATAGAAAATAGAGTAAATGGGTGTGATTTAGCTCATCTTATAGAGAAACCACTACAGGGAAATGAAGGTAATCGGGTGGAGGCTAGGTGTTTTCGTTTAATTTCTTGGAATATAGCCGGCCTTGGGCGAAGACTAGAGGATCCTGTCTGGCTAGACTATATTGAATCTTTTGATATTGCCTGCTTCCAGGAGACATGGAGTACTGTGGATCAGAGTTTGGATGGGTTTCAAATGTTTAATGTTTGTGCAACACCATCGCAAGCAGGGAGAGCTAAGGGTGGGCTTATGACAGCTATCTCTGTAAAGCAAAACCTAAGTCATGTGAGCCGAGTGGTGGAATCACCTTGGTACCAATTACTTATGATCAAGGACTTATTTCCGGTAACCCTTCTTCTTATAAATTGGTACTATAATATATTTGATCCCCATGTAACCGTAGTTATTGATAACTTACAGGAAGAGATTGTTAAGGTGACAAACAGGGTCTTCCCTCTTTTTATTATATGGTTAGGTGATTTTAATTGTGAGCTATGTAAGTTCACTGGTTCTAGGGTGTGTGGTCTGATGGATTTAACCGACCAACCTATGGCTCATTTTACTCATTCCAAACAAGGGGAGGCTCTAAATAGTATTGTCATGAATAATGATCCATGTATCTTGGATATGTCTAGCTTTTCTGGTGCATTGAATATACCCACTTTCCAAGGTACAGGGGGCAGAATGAGTGTAATTGATTTTGCCATGGTATCTAAGGGTTTCTCTCATTTTCTGAAAGACTTTAAAATTGAGGTGAACCCAGCTAGTGACCATAACCCCCTAACTTTGAGTTTTAACCTGGCTGTCGAGAAGAACCAGTTTGTGGAACAACCCATAGTATATAGCCAAAATCAGGGTGTTACATTATGGTGGGACAAAGTACATGTGAGGCAACTGGAAGCGGATGTTTTTAAGGATAATAAGGATAAG
The DNA here is from genome assembly GCF_964263255.1 of Lissotriton vulgaris. Taxonomy (NCBI): domain Eukaryota; kingdom Metazoa; phylum Chordata; class Amphibia; order Caudata; family Salamandridae; genus Lissotriton; species Lissotriton vulgaris. The sequence continues at coordinate 189,921,372 of NC_141699.1, read as the reverse complement.
ATAGAAATTTGTCTAACACCTATATCTGATCCAGACCACATAATTAAGAATTTTGAATTGTTACTGGGAAACGTTGCTTCACACCTTGTAAAGACAGGGGGGAGGAAACAAGACCGTGGACCGAAATGGTTTGATGCGGAATGTTCTTCTGCTCAAACACATTTAACAAAGGCATTACGCTGAGACCCACGTGATAGAGAACTGGTTAGATCAGCTAGGAAAAGATATAGTGAGGCACTCAGCAAGAGGAAAAATGATTTACGGACCAAAGCATGGGAAGACTTGGAAAAAGCGGTTGATCTAAGGGATAATAGGCTCTTTTGGGAGGTAATAAACAGGTCTTTTTTAAAATCAGGGGAAGATAATACTATTCGAGTGCACATACCTGAAGACTCCTGGGTAGCCCACTATAGTAAAATCTTTAACCCAAATGAGAAATTGCTGACTGCTACCACGGGTGAGGGTGATTATAATTTTAATATAGAGTCAGCAAAGTCACTTAGTGATTCATTAACCCTTTCAGAGGTAAAGTTAGCTTTGACCAAGGGGGCTGCTCTAAAGGCCCCAGGCCCTCATGCAGTACCCTTGGATCTTTTTAAACATAATTTGGAGGTCTGGTCCCCATTACTTTTGAATGTTTTTAAGGCAATAACGCTGTGGTCCATTCTGACCTCTTGGAAAGAGGCAGTTGTGGTACCTATTTTTAAGAAGGGTGATAAGTCTGACCCACGCTGCTATAGGCCAATATCACTAATAGACGCGTCATGTAAGTTAATGGGTAGGGTGATATTGGCTCGCCTTGAAACATGGGCAGAGTCAGCGGGGTTATTGTAGAATCCCAATATGGTTTTAGAAGAGGGAAAGGAACCACTGAGCAGTGTTTGAATCTAGCACTGATTATGGGCAAGTACATGGGTGCCAAGAATAGTTCTATCCATTTGGCATTCATGGACTTGTCCAGTGCTTTCGACACGGTATGTAGGGGTAAATTGTGGCGGATGATGGAGTCTATGGGGTTTGAGGAGCCTTTGGTTACTCTGCTCCGCAGGCTTCATGCTGCCACAACGGTGAGAAATAGATATGGCCCTGGGGGAGAGAAAACTAGACCTATATTATCTACCGAAGGTGTCCGCCAGGGATGTATTTTAGCCCCCTTTTTATTTATGGTTTATACGAACGGACTAGAACGTTTCTTGTTAGAAACTGGTGCTGATTTTCCTCAGATCAATGGCAAAAGAATTCCAATGTTGTCATATGCAGATGACACTGTCCTAATGACCCTTACTCCCAATAGCATGCAGATTTGCCTGAATGCTTTTGATATGTTTATGGGAAACTTAGATCTTGGGGTCAATTTTACTAAATCTTTTGCCATGACTTGTGGTCCGAAAAATGTTAAAATCCACAAGTACATGGTGAGGGATTCAAATATAGAGAAAGTTGATAACTTTAATTACTTGGGAAACCTTTTTAATAAAAAATTGAACTGGAAACCTCTGATATCAGCCCGGGTTCAAAAGGTTACACAATCAATTGAAGCTCTTTTTCGTTTTGCTAGTAAATTAGGACGTATAGCAGAAATAATATCTGTATAAAGCTAAATGTGTCTCTGCTATGACCTATGGTGCTGGTGTCTAGGGGACACAAAATTGTGAAAAGCTACAGATTATGGAGAATAAATTTATAAAACGTCTCCTATCTGTCCCATCAAGCACATCAAACATTTTTTGCCATGGGGAGGTTGATATTGAGTTTGCAAGTGACATTATAAACGTAGATCCATTAGTATTATGGTCTAAAGTTTGGCAGTCTGAGGAACTGAAATTGACAAAAGACATCCTACATGATAGCCTTAAACTTGAGTACTATAGGGAAATTCCATGGCTTCGATATGTCAGAGATACCCTTTATAAGATTGGGTTAGGTAACATGTTTATAAACCCTGGCATGACCAATAAGGATGCTAAGTTAACTATCAAAAACGCCTATGGTTCTAAATTGGGCTCCTTAAGGAACAGTGGATATGTATCACGTGTCCGGGGCAAACTAGTTCGACCCTTTTATTTATCATATATTATGAATACGCAATGGCGTTTCTATCGCCTTAGTACTCTACACTTCCTTTTTGCCTTTCCAAAGCAGGGGGGGGTGGAGTGAGAAGCTACCTTGTTGCCCCTGTAATAATAAGGTCTCGCAAAACACCCTGCACCTTATTCTTTTTTGCACTTTGTATAAGGTCCCAAGAAACACTTTTATTAGACCATTACTATTATCCTTTGGGTCGTGCTATTATAAAGAAGGATATGAATATCTATTATCTTTGTCAACTGCAAACATCTGTAATGCTGTACTGAGTTTTATTAGATCAGCTCTTGTGATTAGAAACCGATATTGAATGTTTATGAAAATCAGAATTATGTAAATATGTACCGTGGTTTTATTGTAGTTGGTGTTTTATATTGATGTATACTTTTATGATTTCTTTGTGAAATCGAAATAAAGTTATGGAAATGAAATGAGAGGCCTGAGATTACCATGCTTCTGGTAACTGGTGATGGGGTGGAAGAAGAGAGTGAACCTCTCGCTGACATTCTATCTTCCAAGGAGCAGGATGGGTCAGTGGAGGGTGTCAGCCTCTCCCCTACACTGACCCTAGATAATCATGGGTGCTGCCACCAGTTGATGGGGAAGTTTGTCTCTGTGTTTTCCCTTACCCTAGGACTCACTACATGGTGTCCCCATGATATTGATACTGGGGACAACACACCAGTAAAGAACAACATTTACTTGCAGTCTGATAAGGTGTGGGCTAGCATTAAAGAGGAGGTCTTCAAGGTGCTGGAGTTAGGGTTATTGAGCCCTCAAACAGCCCATGGTCCAGTCTAGTGGTGTTGATTCCCAAGGCTTCCCCTCCAGGTATCACATCTGAACTTAAGCTCTATGTGGACTACCGTGGGCTCAATTTAGTCAACTGGACTGACACATAACCCATCCCCAGAGCTGATGAGGTCATAGATTGTCTTGAGCTGCAAGTTCCTCAGCATGTTTGACTTAATGTCTGGGTAGATTGCATTGAGCAAGGAAGCTAAAGACAGGTTAGTATTCTCAACACCAGAAGGGAACTTTCCATTCTGGGTCAGGCCTTTTGGGTTGAAGAATTCCCTTGCCACCTTACAGAGGCTGGTCAATCAGTTTCTGGCTGGGTTGGAGAACATCAGTGCCATCTACCTAGATGACATTCAAGTCTTCAGCTCTAGTTGGGAGGACCACAAGAGCCACATCCAGGAAGGGGTTGTTGCTTGAGAAGGGTTAACACTCCTTCAGCTAAAAAAAAAAATCCTTACAGTAATCATATTTTCTCAGTCCAATGACTAGCCGCAAGAATGTCAAGTCTATATGGTCAAAAGCTATCTCTGCTTCCAAGAGTACCAGTGCTGCTGGAATATTTTTCTTCTGGGCTTTCTTGAGTAAGTGGGATGTCCACCTGTTCTGAGTGAGTGAAGACCATGTCTGGAAATTGCAAAGATGGAAAGTGTCTTGTCAAGGAAGTGCTACGAGGCACAGGAAGGTGTTTTGGGACAACATTCAGAGCATAACCAACCCATCAATTCACTGCCTAGCATGCAAAGGATGAGTCAGAGCATCACTGCCTCATCCATGAGAAGAACTGCGGTGCTGAGGTGCTCAATGTGTATCTGGAGAATGTAATACAGGATGGTATCACCCACACCGAGCACAGCAAATAGAAAATTGTCATTAATATGGATATGGTGAACACCCCTAGGCACCAAGGGTGCAATAAGTACGGATTTGGTGGCTACATACTCTACTAACTTCCAAAAATAAAAATGATGTTGTCATGAGTCTGTCTGGATGTTATAAATCCAAATTAGTCAGTGTACATTAAGTATAGTATGAATTTGTCCATTCATATAGCAATTATTTTCAGTAATATTTAACATCTATATTCAGGAGTGTTTGGGGTCTGTATGAGTCACACAGTTGAAGGTTCTTTCTCTACCTATGTATATCAATTATGATAAGTTCTACCATTTATTGTTACGATTTTACCATGCTCTGCAAAGTGAGTAAACAATTTCCCCAATTTTGGTGTTAACTAGAATCAAATATTTTAGCCTGGGGCTTCATTTCGTCTGATCAGTTTATTGCCAGTTTTATTTCATATTTAGTTATTGGGGAGCCTAAGACTTGCCGGTGTCCAGTTATAAGCATGGGAAAGGGTATTCTATCAAGATACTGTCTCAGAAGATTTATGGGGCATTCATCGTTTGTAGATATGTGTTTTAATACAGTTTGGAGGATATTCTGCCTGTGACTTCCCTTCTGGTTGTTGTGATCACTCATATGTAGCCTATTCCCGTTCTTTCTCATTTGTTCTCTGTGGTATTTAAGTGTTTTTAAGATACAACAGTGATAATTATGCCATGTTAGTGTGAATTGCCCTGAGTTGCCCATGTATATTTATATGCTTCCAAAAATTAGCCATAGTGGCTGATTCTTTATATTCTTCTTAAGTGTCATTTATTTCCTATTCTAGCTTCTTATGTCTTGTAATCAAAGTTTGCAAAGATGGGGTATAAGTAAAATCACTACCTTCTCATTGCTGCCTCATTAAGAGAAAAATACAGCTCAATCTGGGAAGGGCATGGCCTAACAAGTTTGCGGTGTATACGACTACGTGTCTGCTGGTGCTCCAGCCAACAAACTTCTAATCCAACATTATCCTGGTATACCCAGTAGCATTCCCCCTCGGATATGACAGAGGACGTCCTGGAGATTGCTGAGACTCACCTGGGATCTCGCTGGTGGTGACCACCGGAGGTGCGGAGGGAGTACCGGAGCAGCTGTGTCCTGGAGAGGCTGGGTGCCATCTGGGAGGCCTAACAGTGCACCTCCGAGGTGAACGTAACCTTGACTGGTGAGCCACAGTGAATCAGGTGCAGTGTCCGGGTCCCGCCGCTGCTGACTGGCCGAGTGTTAGTTGGCTGGCCTAAAACGGGGAGACACTGAAAGAGGCAAGGGGCTGGTTGCCGGCTTGTGTGGAACCTCCTGGATCAGAGGATCGGACTTACCGGCTCCCCGATCCACTGCACTCATTAGCAGATTTGATGGCCAATACGGGTCCTGTTTAGACCCTGTGGCTGCCGGTGAGTGAGAGTGCTGGTCTGGACGAAGCCCTTGGGATCACTCCTGGTGGCCTGTGTGAGTGGACTGCGGCAAGGGCCGGTAATAGAATGGACACCAGGCAGGGGTCTCGATCTGACACCTGGTGCAGCAGCTTTGCAGCATGCCAGATAGCTGTATGCCTCCATAGGGGAAGCCTGGGCTGACCAGACTGGCCGTTGGGCCCAAAATGACAGTAAACTGCTGAGGGGCAACCCAGAGCAACTGCTGAGCCACTGGAAGGCCTGATTGGGGGGATAATACCCCATACTAAGATCCAACAAATGTAATCAGCACATGATATGCCCATGCCACCGTTGAGGAAGATAGCCATGGAATCGACAGTGGGTCCAGTTGCTGTGGCCCAATACTAGTTGGACTGGTCAGGCATATCACCTGTGGTCTGGCAATGGACCATTGCAGACTTACCTGGAGGCCCTGAACTGGACAAGTCTGGGCAGAGGCTGGTCACTGGTGCCTGCAAAGGAGCTGACCTGGGAACTGGCGGTGGTGACACTGAGAAACTATGAATCATGAACCCTAGCAGTTGACAGAAAGATAGGAGCTGCAGTCAGAAGGACCAGATCACCAGAGAATGTTGGTTGTCCTGCCCTGCCCTGCCCTGTAGAGGCTTCCTGGGCTGCCCTTTTGGTGACGAGCCATAATGGTAGAAGACTAGGGAGGCAGGGTGGTGCAAACCAAGAAAATCTTGAATTATGCCAAGCCTCTTCCCCAGAGTGCCGGTCCTCAGGTCATCACCATGGCAAGCAGTAGTGGGAAGGCCACAGAGGTGGACCGCAGCTACCCCCTCATTAGAGGACATGCTGGCAGCAATGGAAACCAGCAGAGACGCTATAGTCCACAGAATAGACTCTGTGGCCATAAAGGGCAATCTGCTAAGATGCGCTCTCTGGAAAGTCTCCGAGAGAGTGACCACCTCTGAACACACCATGGATACCCTGCAGGTGAAGGTCCACTGTCCTAGATCTTCAGAAATAGTTGCTACACCTCGACGACCGGGCGGAGGACTTAGAAGGAACGTCACATAGGAATAACTTACACTTCATGGGATAGCATGAGCAGGCGGAGGGTCCCTCAGTTGAGCTGTTCCTAGAGGATTAGATCATGATGGTCTTGGCTGCCAGGAAGCTACCCAAGTTCTTTAATATTGAAAGAGCACAAAGGGTGCTGATCCTCCCCCCCCTCCAGACCAGGTGCACCGCCTATGGCCATCTTCGTCCGGCTTATCAATCACTGGGAATGGGACGCTATCCTACAGGCCACCCGCACAAAAGGACTGCTGCTTTTTGAGGGCCAACCTACTTCAATCTTCCCGGACAACACACAAAGGGTGCAGGACCAACGAAAAATGTTCCTCGACGTTAAGTGATGGCAACGGGATCTCAAGTTTAAATACAGCCTCCTCTTCCCAGCTAAATTTTTTTATAGAACACAAAGGGAATGTGTTGTTCTTCTCAGCTTCAGCAGAGGTGAGTGATCAGCTGGACTCCCTGGGCCTGTCGGAGGTGTGTTCGGTAACCTCAACAGGGCCCTCTCATTCAGCTGGACTGAGTGGATCAGACTGTGTAAGGCAGGAACCTCGAGGCGGAGGAGGGAGTCCGGATGGGACACTGCAGGCTTCAGAGACAGTCCTGGGACCGAGCTTTCCCCGAGAGGCAAACAGTTAATGCAGGAACATACAGACACACCGGGAGGGAGTCGCTAGGAGGACACCATAAACTGAAAGGAAGGATGCTGCTTTGGCAGTAACAATGTAGAAAATCTCCTTACGTGAACAACTAATTGTCGGTGAGATGTCCCTCCCCGTCAGCGGTTGACACCGGTGGCCAGAAGATATAGGTCTTGAGCTCACCTCCCCCACTTAGTCGAAGACTAGCGCTACACACAGTCTCCATATAGTTTCACTAAATGCCTGCAAATCGAGTAATATGAGGCTGTAGATGTTTGTTTTATTTTGCTTGCAGTTGAACAGGGTTGTGGGGGGCACACACATTTCTTTACCCCTTGTGCTTGGAAAGGGGAGGGAATGGTGATACTGTCCATGGAGTCGGGGATGTTGGGATTGTTCAAGACCTACATGTTGTGGTAAAGTTTGCTCTGTTTCTATTGCTCCCCATGTCAAGTCGCAGGAATAGCATTGCTGACAGTCCTGGAACCGAGCTTTCCCAGAGATGCAAGCAGCTAATGCAGGAACATACGGACACGCCGGTAGGGAGTCGCTAGGAGGACACAATGAACTGAATGGAAGGGTGCTGCTTTAGCAGTAACAATGTAGGAAATCTCCTTACATGAACAACTAATTGTCAGTGTGGGGCCCTTCCCCCTCAGTGGTTGACACGGGTGGCGAGAAGGTAAATATCTTTGGTTCACCTCCACCGCTTAGTTGACCACTAGCGCTGCACACAGTCTCCATATAGTTTCACTAAATGCCTGCAAATCGAGGAATGAGGTTGTAGATGTTTGTTCTATTTTGCTTAAAGTTTAACAGGGTTATGGGGGGCACACACATTTCTTTAAACCTTGTGCTTGGAAAGAGGAGAGAATGGTGATACTGCCCATGGAGAGGGGGATGTTTGGATTGTTCAAGACCTACATGTTGTGGTAAAGCTTGCTCTGTTTCTATTGCTCCCCATGTCAAGTCGCTGGAATAGCATTGTTGAAACAGTTCCGCTGCGTGATAACAGACCCAAAAGTGGAGTGGGAGTCAGGGAGGCTACAAGGGAGCATCTTCACTTATGGTGCCCTCCGCAACAAAACTGATTGCATGGATTGTCAGGTGTATAGCACAGTTTGAGAAGCACAAACATGTCTTCGCTTATCTGAATAACTGGGCTAGCAATCGCCTGCTTACAGGAAACAAATGTATGGGAGGATCTCACTGCCCAGTTTGTGAAGGAGATGGAGAGGGCAACTTTACGCTACCTCATATTCGTGGTTTGCATGGGGAGCCCTCTAATGGGTTGTGAGGTTCCGTGACGATTTGAACCCGTGTTTTCAATATTGTCGGAAATACATAATATTGGTATCAGCGAACCGCAAATGATCCATTTAGCATATCCTGGTGTTTTCGCTATGCTACGAGCAAGAGTACTCCTGTTACCAACACATTTCTGATCTACCCATGGCATCCATCTTAGATCATGGCGGCCATTTTGTGTTTCTTGCCCTCACATACGCAATAACCTCTGATCACTTCATTTCGATTAAGGACACGTAGCCTTAGCCGGAGATTCACCTCTCTAGTGACACGTGCACCTTAAACCAGAACACGCTGTAGCTGCATGACTCGACAAAGGCTGCCTCCTCTGCCCGAGGCCAGCCCTACTGAACTGGTTCTCGTGTCCATTGTCCCGATCATGATTAGGCGGCCGAAGCCGGTAGCCTTGCCCATTTACAACCCACAAACATCCCTTATCTCACTTTTCTATCTTCCACACCTGGCTCCGTTCCTTTCTTTCTGAATCTTTATTAGGGGGAGGCAACGAAATTTACGATGAGGCGGTCCGGCTCTTGAATGCAATATTGACAAGGGATTGTGATGAACTAGTGGGAACTCCTCTTCGTAATGTTTGGCATCAGATATTATCGACGGTTCCTGTGTAACGCCAAATATTTATTGTTTTAGACACAAAGGTTTTGAGAATGTATTGCATGTAAAGAATTTGCCCCCAGCTTAAAATTTAGTATATAAGGAGCAACCCTCTTTGTACAAATCGAACAGGCTCCTAGATACTGCCCATGCGTAGTTTCTGTGACTTCTGTGTCCCTGCAGTAATAAACCTTTGGTCTTTGACGCCACCATCGAGAAGCCCGTGTTTCTGTTTATTTGTGCACCAAGGCAGGTGGAACTCCGGGGTCTTCGGGTGTTGTTCCCTGACACCTCTGGACGGAACCAAAAAGTCCAGAACTCCAATTGGCGCCCAACGTCGGGCGACGTCATTCGGTACCGGTCCAAAAGCCTGAAGAGTTCGAGAAGCTTCGTGTGAAGATTCCTGAGGGAGGCGCCCCACTTCATCGATCCCGGCATATCGCAAAAGTGGCCCAAAGTTCTCTTCCACGAGGGTTCCCGTTCGGACGGCTGCAGTGGGCCGTTGCCTTGACCGTCGCCCTGTCTTGGACCCGAGGTGGAGTCCTTAGTACGGCGAAACGTGACGGGTTTCTCCTTGGTGACGTCTTCAGTGCCTCAGTTAAGTATTTACTGGTTGCTAGTTGGTTACTTTGTGAGGGTTGTTAAAATCCTTTGTGGTTCTTGGTTTGGTTTGGTTTCGTAAGATTGTCACTGGTTATTCTGGTTACGATAATCTATTTGGTTTAGTTTGGGTATCGATACATCAGTTCGCTTTTTGTAGGCCTAAGTTCTTGGTTCAGGTGCACATATCTGTTTTGTGTTTTGTTTGTTCTGTGTTCCGGATTGCAAAATGGTAAGTCGGAGAAATTGTATGTTGTCTTGTTTCGGTTGCAACAGTGATTCACGATTGGAGGACTCATGTCTGGTTCCTCCGATTGGGACTCCCCTATATGATTTGTACTGTAAGCATGGGGTGGGTCCTATATCTTATAATGAGGTGTGGGTCCGATACACTGAGAAGGATGGTGTCCTAAGTTGGCCACTACATGGCAGTTTTGAACCCGAAATTCTTGACAATTTAGAAGCGAAATTGTTTAGGAAGAAAGCCCGGCCGGCAATGTTTGATTCTTTCCGTTACTGGCGAAAAGAATCCAAACAGAGAGAAATCAAAAGATTGAAGAAAGAACAGAAAGAGCAAGAAGAGTTGACTTTAGAACAGGCGGCTAAACAGCTGCAAGTCAACGAATGTGAGTAGGCCGTAGAGGTGGCCATTAGAGAGCATAATTTAGCGATTGACAAGTGCTATCCTGCCTTGCCATCGAAAACAGCTAAGATACTAGAGGATCCCGAAAACGATCCTCTGTTGTCTTATTTGTTACAGTCACCCCCACCGTATGCACAGGGTATTGTGGCTCCACCCGTACAAAATGTTCAATTGCCGGTTGCTGGACAACCTGGTATTCCTGCTCCTGCCCCTCAGAATCAAGTTCCTGTACCTCCTGTGGTTAATGTGAATGTTCCTACGGCACCTCCTCTTCCTGGGTTGCCGACTTCTCTACCTATACCTGTGTCGCTTACACCTACTGTTCCACAAACTATTTTCCTCGATACTCCTACTGTCCCGCTATCTGTCCCTACTTCTACTGTGTTCTCTGCGTCCGCTAGTGTGTTGACTCCACTTTCTGTTCGTCGAAGAATCACTGATTCTGTTTCTAACATTCTGTCTCCCTTCTATAAGACTTTAATTAGGACTCCTACTTCTGACTCTGTTCAGAGACGTAGTCAGCTTCCAAGCACTGAGGAACGGGGAATTTTAGATTCCACGGCTCTCAGATGGATTTCGAAGAGTAGGAGATATAGTACGAGAGATGTACTAGATACTTTTATGCAATGGAAGGAGCCAACGCAACGGTATGTCTTTGATGAGATGTGCTCGCTTTTACGTGAGGAAGTAGAAGAAGATGATGTTGAATCGAATTTAGAAGACTTAATTAAGGTTCAAAAAGAGTTTGCTGCAGGAATGATTGTAGGTCAAAATATAGAAGAAGCGATGGAACTGATTTTAAGTTATAGGAGTGATCCATCACTTCGTTCTCCAAGAGATTTAGAGAAAAGTAAGATGAAGCTAAGTCGCCAATATCCAATGAGGGAGGTTCCTCCAATTTGGCGCGAAGCTGTGGAAGCTGATAATGCCAATGGTATTGTAGCTGCTCAGGCCCAATTCCAGAGAGTGTGGATACACATTCCATGGAAACGAGCCGAAGTGCTAGCAGTGAAACAGGCCTTGCCAGACCCGCGTAAAAATCCTGCTGGATACTATAAGGAACTAACACAAACAGTTGAGGCTTGTATAATGAACTTAGCGGACATTGACATGTTATTTGGCAATGTAGTTCCGCAACCAATTTGGGCTAAAATTCGTAAAGAGAATCATCCAGTTGCCCTAGGTGGTGATTGGGCAGCTATCATTGCAGCAGATGGTCAGCAAATAGGTGGTTCCAAACCCGAACCTCTAATTGCTGATCTTCCAGGTAGAATAATCGACTTGATGAAGACTCTGATGCCCGCATTGCGCGTTAACTGGGACAAGTTGTCCGCATGCAAGCAGAAGAAAGACGAAAGTGTCTCTGACTTCTTCACGAGGTTCGAAGAGACTTTTGTAGATCATAGTGGTCAGGATATGAGCACAGAAGGAGGACAAAGATTGTTTGTCGATAAATTCGTACATAATTTGTTACCCGAACTATGCAATAAATTAAAAGATTCTGAAAGTGCGTGGGCTGTCTCTACAACTGCGCAAATACTTGCAACTGCACAGTATTATGAAAATAGAGATAAAGAGGAGAAAGAGAAATCAGATAAGAAAACGAAAGACTTAAAAACTAAAGTTCTCTTGCAACAGTCGTATCCGCCTCGCATGAATCAGACTAATGCGCAGCAAGGTTCATATCAGAGGACAGATTATAACTCAACTAGGCCTCAATATCAGTGGAATCAGTGTGCGTACTGTAAGAAAGAAGGTCACTACAAAAATGAGTGTCCAGTTTTAGCGCAAAATAACGCAGCAGCAGCTCAGAGAGGTCGTGGTGGTTTTGTGCAAAATTCTAGAGGTAGAGGGCGAGGTGCTATGCCTCCACAGACGAATGATTGCCCTTCTAATCACTTTGATCAGCGAAATGGACAGTCTTCTCAGCAAAACAGATCTCAACAGTATCATGTTGAAGACTATTGTGAAGTGGATGAGGGATTTCAGCAAAATGGGTACCAGGACAGCCATGGACAGAGAGAGGGAGTAGTATCAGTTCCAGTGGATCAGAGTGGGCCTTATGTCGCAGTAGCAACATCAGGTGTAGTCGAACCGTTTCTGTTGGATACTGGTGCCGCAAAAAGTTCTATCATTCATGCGAAACTCCCTGGCGCACCTTTGTCCGGCTCAACAAATGTTTCTGTAGGTTTTTCAGGCGCCCCTGTTTACAACCCCATATCTGGTCCTTTGTCTATTTCTGTTGGACCGTGTCAATTGAAAGCACCCTTGATTTTGACGACGGGTTGTAATGAAAATCTGCTTGGTTTAGACTTGTTAAAACGCCTATATGCGACATTGTACTGTTCTCCGGAAGGAGTACAGCTTACATTGGGCAAAAGAATCACCTCTCCGATGTACTTGTCAATGGATGCACTCCACCCAGAGCTGCGTTCACTCCCTAAAACTCTTTGGGCGACTGGTCCTAATGATGTAGGCCTTTTAGAGATACCACCATATGTAGTCACTTTAAAAGCAAATGTCAAATTTCCACGAATACCTCAATATAAAATTTCTAGTGAAGGTGAACGTGCACTTTTACTGATTGTGCAAGATTTGATTAAGAAAGGTGTGGTTGAAGAAACTAGAGGAAATGTCTGTAACAGTCCTGTATTACCGATCTTGAAACGAACTGATCCTACAAAGCCTCCAGTGTATAGGTTTGTCATCGACCTCAGAGAAGTTAATAAGATTGTGGTCCCGCAGTTTCCTGTAGTTCCAGACATTACTGCCTTGTTAACATTGATTCCTGCTATAGCCACATGGTTTTCAGTCATCGACTTGAAGAATGCCTTTTTCAGCATTCCGATAGCCGAAGAAAGCAGGGATATTTTCGGCTTCTGTCTAGGAGGATGAAGTTTCAGATTTAAACGCGCTCCACAAGGCTATTGTGAGAGCCCATCTATTTACAGTCAAGCGTTAAAAAGTCAGTTGGATTCCTTTGTCCTTCCTCAAGGTTCTGCCCTAGTGCAGTATGTAGACGATCTTTTAGTGGCTGCAGACGACAAGGAAACTTGCAAAGCAGCTACGATTTCGTTATTGCATCATTTGTCTAATTTGAATCATAAGGTATCACCTTCGAAAATGAAATACTGCTGCCAAGAAGTGACCTACCTAGGTCATCTCTTGTCAAAGGAGGGAAGGAAGTTGACCCCAGAGAGAATAAAAGCAATTATGCAGATGAGTGTTCCCCGCACACAGAGAGAAGTGCGTGCCTTTTTAGGTATTACCTCTTACTGTAGGCAGTGGATCCCAAATTTTTCTCTTTTAGCGAAACCGTTGGTAGCTTTGACTGGAAAAAATGTTCCGAGTCCGGTGCCGTGGTCTGACGAATGTCAAGAGAGCTTTTCTGAGTTACGAAAAGCATTGTGTTTATTTTATTTTATTTATTTTAGCAATTTATAGAGCGCCTGGTGACCCGAGGGCATCCCCGCGCTATAAAGATTAGATCCTGCTGAGGGGGAAGGGTGGGGGTTTATTTAGGGAACAAGAGGGTTTTAAGTTTTTTTCTAAACGTCAGGTAGTTGGGCTCCAGTCTGAGGGGGCGTGGGAGGGAGTTCCAACCAATGGACGCTTTTACGGAGAAACGTCGACCTCCGGTACGCGTCCTCTTGAATTTGGGGACATTGGCCAGGTGCTCATTTTCGGACCGTAGAGCTCTCGGTGCTTTGTAAGGGGTGACCAGGCCACTGAGGATCGCAGGTCCTGAGCCATTGATTAATTTATAGGCCGTACACATGGCTTTAAATTCCACCCTTTGGCGGATTGGGAGCCAGTGTAAAGCTTTGATAGCGGGTTTGGCAGATATTCTTGGGGGTATGCTCATGATTAGGCGGGCTGCTGCATTCTGGACTCTTTGCAGTCTTGCTAAGGTGGCTTCCGGCGAGCCCAGGTAGACCATATTACTATAGTCTAATCGTGACATTATGAGGCCCTGGACTAATAGTTTCCTGGACATGGGTGGTAAAAGGGGCAAAATTTTGCGGATAGTCCGCAGAAGCCCAAGGCAGGTCCCGGCCGTTTTGGCCGCTTGAGTCTTCATAGAGAGGTCGGGTTCTAACCAGACTCCGAGGGTTTTGATTTCGTGTTTCGGGGTAGGGATTTCCCCGAACACATCTGGCCAGATCACCGGGGGGATAGTCGCCCATTGTTTACCCATGAGCATCACTTCGGTTTTGGAACCGTTGAGTTTCAATGACGATTCGCACATCCATCCGTGAATTTCGGTGAGACAGTTTGGTAATTTGTCTGGGTGGTCGTCCAGTTGGGATAGGGAGACGACCAATTGCGTGTCGTCAGCGTAGCTCACGATTTTTATCCCGAATGGTGATACCACATCTTCCAAAGGGGCCATATACACATTGAAAAGCGTGGGGCTCAGGGAGGAGCCCTGAGGGACCCCGCTGGTGAGAGGAAGTGTGGACGAGTGGTATTCACCGTCCCAGACCTGGAACGTGCGTCCGGTGAGAAAGGACTCTATCCAGCTGAGTGCCATCCCGGTAAGCCCTGCTGCCGCCAACCGATGGAGAAGGACACGGTGGTTAACCGTGTCGAAGGCAGCACTCAGATCAAGGAGGATCACTGCCACTGATCCTCCTGAGTCTAGAATGCGCATTGCCTCCTCGATGACGGTAAGAAGGGCGGTGTCTGTACCGTGTCCCGGACGGAACCCGGTTTGGGATTGCCGTAAGATGTTATTTGTCTCGAGGAATCGGGAAAGTTGACTATTCACCAGTTTCTCGGTAATCTTGCTAATCCCCGGGAGGAGAGATATGGGTCGATAGTTTGCCATATCAGTTGGATCAAGCTGAGGCTTTTTGAGGAGTGCCTTCACCACTGCACTTTTCCAGCTATTGGGGACTGAGCCTTGTGCAAGTGAGCAGTTGATAAGCTCCGTGAGTGTAGGGGTGATAGCAGGGGCCACATTTTTGAGAAATCTCAAGGGTGCAGGGTCTAAAGGAGATCCGCTTTTTATTTTATTCAGGGTGGCTTCCACCTCATTAGGCGTGACTGGCCTAAATGTCTCAAGTTGGGGATACATTCCCGTCTGGCCAGGGGGCTGAGTAATGATCCTGCGGGTGGGGGAACTGGGAGGGGGGAGGGATGTGAGAATACGGGCGATTTTATTGTTAAAATATGTGGCTAGGTCATTGCTTCTGTCTACCTGGGGGGTCGAGGACGAGGGAGAGATGGGAACTTTCAATAGCTCCTTCACGATGAGGTAAGATTCCCTCGAGGAGTTTGAGGCTTCCTTTATCCGGGTGTCATAGTGGGAGGCTTTGGAGAGCTTGATAGCGGTTTTATAGATTTTGACTGAGGAGTGGTAGGCCTCTTTGCTGGCATTATGCCAGTCTTTTCTCCAAAGCCGTTCGGCTTTTTTACAGTTTTTGCGGAGCTGCCGCAGTTCTGGAGTGTACCATGGTGCGGAGCCCGTGTTGTTCGTTTTGTCTTCGCGCATTCTGAGTGGGAGCACAGAGTCAAGGGAGGTCGTGATCCATTTTCTGAAGTTATTGTCGGCGTTGTCCGGGATATCTTCATGTATCGGGGTAGTAGATATCAGGGTATCGGCCCATTCTTCAATGGGGAGTTTGGACCAAGTCCTGCCTCTGGTGAAGGTGGGCGTTTTCTGAGGTTTCCTAAAGGATCCTGGAAGTTGGAATAGGACCAAGAAATGGTCCGTCCAAGGACTGGGGATGGAGTCTATTGCTTGCATCGCGGGGGAGCTGGTGAACACTGGATCCAGCAGGTGGCCTTTGATGTGAGTGGCTCCTGAGTTAAGGAGGCGGAGGTCAGAGGCCGCTAGTTCGGTGATCAAGTCGACTGCTCCAGAGTCTGAAGTGTCTTCAAAGTGGATGTTCAAATCTCCCACTAGAATAAAATTTGTGACGGAGTGGGCCTGAGTTGCTACAGTGTCTAAGAGGGCATTGGGAAAGGAGCCAGAGTGGCCGGGGGGACGGTAGACTAGAATCCCTGAAAGAGAATTCGTAGGGTTTAGTTTGATTGAGAATTGGAGACTTTCAGAGTCTGGGATTTGTGCGTCGCAAGAATTGCAGATGAAGGAGTCTCGGTAGATGATGGCAACGCCTCCACCTCTGCCTAGTGGTCGAGGGAGGGACTGGATGAGAAATCCCGATGGTGTGGCTGACACTATGTCCGAGTCAGAGTGTGGAGTAAGCCACGTTTCCGTTAGGAAGAGAATGTCAATCTCATAGTCTTCTATTAAGTGGTGGATTGGAGTCGCATGTTTAGGGAGGGAGCGACAGTTCAGCGAGGCGAGTGTGAGGGTTGCGGGCTTCAGCACTCGTGTGGGGAGTTTGAGCTGGGCTGGCTGGCAGTTCGTGCAGCTTACAAAGGGTGTATTCAAGTCGTGGGTATATCTGCATGAGGGGGCGATGGAGGGTCTGAGGCTTAAAAGGTCCCGACGGGAATAGGTGGTTTTGGTGGAGGCTCTGGGAGCCAGGGAGTCTGGCCCTAGGCCCGGTCGTGCGCGGACGGGCGCAGACGGGCTTGCCTTAGGCGCGCCTTCGGCGCGCAAACGGCGCTCCCGCTGCGCTCGTCCGCTGCGCTGGAATGGCCGGCACATTTGTAGTAGATGTTATGGGCGTGGCCTCGCAGTGGGCGTGGCTTCGCCTTCGACCGCGCTGGCGGTGTGGGCGTTTTCCTCTCTGGCAGCGTGGGTTCGCTGTGTTTGGAAGGTCTGGGAGGGCAGGCTGAGCGCTTGACAGCAGCGCTTCTGCTCAGGTGAGCTTCGTGGTCAGTCAGTCACAGTTATTAAAATCAACAGTGAGTCAGAAGTGACAGAGTTAAAATACAATACAATTTTTAAGTGCAGCGTGCTAACCTCCGGCTTTCCGCCTCAGAGGGGGTTTAATCAGGAGTGAGTGTTGCGCTCTAGGGAGCGTTTTAAGTAGTCCGGTGGGCGGTGGGCGTGGCCTCGCAGTGGGCGTGGCTTCGCCTTTGACCGCGCTGGCGGTGTGGGCGTTTTCCTCTCTGGCAGCGTGGGTTCGCTGTGTTTGGAGGGTCCGGGAGGGCAGGCTGAGCGCTTGACAGCAGCGCTTCTGCTCAGGTGAGCTTCGTGGTCAGTCAGTCACAGTTATTAAAATCAACAGTGAGTCAGAAGTGACAGAGTTAAAATACAATACAATTTTTAAGTGCAGCGTGCTAACCTCCGGCTTTCCGCCTCAGAGGGGGTTTAATCAGGAGTGAGTGTTGCGCTCTAGGGAGCGTTTTAAGTAGTCCGGTGGGCGGTGGGCGTGGCCTCGCAGTGGGCGTGGCTTCGCCTTCGACCGCGCTGGCGGTGTGGGCGTTTTCCTCTCTGGCAGCGTGGGTTCGCTGTGTTTGGAGGGTCTGGGAGGGCAGGCTGAGCGCTTGACAGCAGCGCTTCTGCTCAGGTGAGCTTCGTGGTCAGTCAGTCACAGTTATTAAAATCAACAGTGAGTCAGAAATGACAGAGTTAAAATACAATACAATTTTTAAGTGCAGCGTGCTAACCTCCGGCTTTCCGCCTCAGAGGGGGTTTAATCAGGAGTGAGTGTTGCGCTCTAGGGAGCGTTTTAAGTAGTCCGGTGGGCGGTGGGCGTGGCCTCGCAGTGGGCGTGGCTTCGCCTTCGACCGCGCTGGCGGTGTGGGCGTTTTCCTCTCTGGCAGCGTGGGTTCGCTGTGTTTGGAGGGACTGGGAGGGCAGGCTGAGCGCTTGACAGCAGCGCTTCTGCTCAGGTGAGCTTCGTGGTCAGTCAGTCACAGTTATTAAAATCAACAGTGAGTCAGAAGTGACAGAGTTAAAATACAATACAATTTTTTAAGTGCAGCGTGCTAACCTCCGGCTTTCCGCCTCAGAGGGGGTTTAATCAGGAGTGAGTGTTGCGCTCTAGGGAGCGTTTTAAGTAGTCCGGTGGGCGGTGGGCGTGGCCTCGCAGTGGGCGTGGCTTCGCCTTCGACCGCGCTGGCGGTGTGGGCGTTTTCCTCTCTGGCAGCGTGGGTTCGCTGTGGTTGGAGGGTCTGGGAGGGCAGGCTGAGCGCTTGACAGCAGCGCTTCTGCTCAGGTGAGCTTCGTGGTCAGTCAGTCACAGTTATT
The DNA here is from genome assembly GCF_964263255.1 of Lissotriton vulgaris. NCBI lineage: Eukaryota > Metazoa > Chordata > Amphibia > Caudata > Salamandridae > Lissotriton > Lissotriton vulgaris. The sequence goes on along the minus strand of NC_141699.1, from coordinate 189,903,222 downwards.
AAAATCAACAGTGATTCAGAAGTGACAGAGAGTGTTCAGCTCCTGTATTGGGTACACCCGACTACAGTAAGCCATTCACGCTCTACGTTCACGAGAGAGAAGGTTGCGCGTTGAGTGTTCTGACACAAAAATTTGGTGATAAACAACGCCCTTGTGCGTATTTTTCATCAACATTGGATCCAGTAGCTAGAGCGTTACCTAGTTGTTTGAGAGCTACAGCGGCAGCTGCGGCTTCCATTCGACAATCTGCTGGTTTGGTAATGAACAACATGCTGGTGGTTATGGTTCCTCATGCTGTTGATACACTCATGAATCGAACCAAGACACAACACCTTACCAGTGCGAGATTATCTGGTTACGAGCTGACATTGCTAGCGAGTCATATTCAGATCAAAAGATGTAATGTATTGAATCCAGCAACGCTGTTGCCGGCTAATCAAGAGTCGAGTGATTCCGAGCCTCATGATTGTTGTTTTAGAACGGAGGAAGAGACAAAAGGCCGAATTGATTTAAAGGACACCCCATTGTTAGATCCAGATGGCACGTTGTATGTGGATGGGTCATGTTTTAAATTGGAGAATGGTGATGTGACTGCTGCTTATGCGGTAACGACTTTGAGAACGATTGTGGAGACTGCAAGAGTGAGTCAGAATTCTGCCCAAGCTGCAGAATTAATAGCTCTAACAAGAGCGTGTGTTTTAGCTAAGGGAAAGAGAGTGAATGTGTTTACAGATAGTCAGTACGCATTTGGCGTGGCCCATAGTTTTGGCCGTTTGTGGAAAGAAAGAGGTTTCATTACGTCCCATGGGACTAAGATTCAACATGGTCAGCTAGTTAACGACCTGTTGGAATCTCTAACCTTGCCGACTGAAGTTGCAATTGTGAAGTGTAGTGCTCATAAAGCAATCACGGATGATGTTGGTCGTGGGAATGCTTTTGCTGATGAAACTGCTAAACAGACAGCTAGAGATATGATGAGTAGAATGTATGTTGCTACGTCTGCAAGATGGATTTCTGAGTCTGGAATGTGTGAAGATACAATGGAAAGTGTGAAAGAGATTCAGAAAGAGGCAACTGAGGAGGAAAAACGTGCATGGAGAGAAAGTACGGGCAAGTTGGATTCGAGTGGGTGTTGGATTGATTTGTCAGAACAGCAGCGTTGGATGTTGCCTGATGCGTATGTGCTTGCAGTGGTGACAATGGCGCATGGAGTAGCGCATATAAGTTCTAAAGGAATCTGTAAGATGTTGGCTCCAGTCTGGAAGAATGATGGGATTAGTAAATGTGCAGAAAGAGTGGTGAAAAATTGTATGGTATGCCTGATGCATAATCCTGGCAAGGGAACTCCAACTCCTGCTGGTCACTTCGCTCCTCCTTCTTGCCCCTTTGAAGTGATTCAGTTAGACTTCATTCACATGGATCGGTGTAATAATTTAAAATACGTCCTGGTGGTAGTCTGTGCTTTTTCCAGATGGATCGAAGCATATCCACTAAAGGACAATACTGCCCTATCAACTGCCAAAATTCTTCTCAAAGAATATTTCCCTAGGTTCGGAATGCCACGGATTGTATGGTCAGATAACGGAAGTGAGTTCATAGGGAAAGTTATGCAGAGTGTGTGTGCCGGTCTGGGCATCAAACAAAAGTTTCACAGTGCAAACCATCCCCAGTCTGCTGGTTTAGTTGAGGGTTACAATGGCACACTCAAACTAAAATTAGCTAAAATACAGGCATCCACGGGTTTGTCCTGGCCAGACGCACTACCCTTGGCTTTGTTATCAACGAGAGCAACTGTACATTCTAGAGTAGGGCTTAGTCCCTATGAGATTGTCTTTGGCCGCCCGGCAAATGTGTGGGGTGTGCCTAGACCAAAGGAGTTTTGTTCCCTAGAATATCCTATGTTGATCGATTACCTTTACGACTTGACTGCTAAATTGAGTCTTATTCACCAACAGGTTTTCGATGCATTGCCAAAGCCTCCGGAGAGTCCAGGGCATCAGCTGAAACCCGGCGACCACGTTGTGGTCAGAAACTTTGCGAGGACAAAGAACCTTCAACCGAAGTTTGTTGGCCCCTTCCAGGTGCTGCTTGCGACGAGAACCGCAGTTCGTGTAGCTGGTCGCAAGCACTGGATTCATGCATCTCATGTCAAACGTGTGCCTTTGCCACTTCCTTACGACGACTGGGTGAAGAAGGGAATTGGTGCCTCCGAATTTGAACAAACGCCAAAGTTCATCCCTTTCAGCGATGCCGAATTGATTACCGACACTCCGAAATCTGACTCTCCTCCTGAAAAGACTCCTCTGAACTCTGAACATTTGTCCTCTGCATCAGAAAAAACTCTGTCATCTGCGAACTTGAACACTGCAACAACTACTCGTGATATACTATTTGCCGATCAAACAGTACCTGCAAAGCAAAGATACAATTTACGACCTCGTAATATGGACAAATAAAGCAGGAAACATTTGAAATCTTGAACTTTTGCCTTCAGCCAGGAAGTTTGCTATTGTTTTATTGTATTTAAAATTGCCTTGCCGTCTGGGTAGCCGTAGGGTCGTGGCTGTGTGCCTAGTTGAATTTGCGGGGGTCTGACACAAGGTCGATCTTTCTGTTGGTTCTGGGAACTCCCAGGGCTGATAGAGGCATTTTCATCTACGTACACATCATCAGTGGATTGTAGAAGATGGAGCTTCCTGCGCTGCAACGAGAAAATGTGATTTATGTTCGCAGAAACAGACTTTACAGAATTCTTCATAGTAAATGTTTCCTAATGCAATGTGCTATTACATTTTTGATTGTTTTGATAACGTTGGTGGGTGGAATCGTCTTTGGTATAAATTTGATCTTTGTGCCAGTAACTACAGTACCTCCCCTTGATCCTGTTTCTTCTACTGTTTCTTCTATACACTCTTTTCACTCGTTTCCTGAACATGAGCAAGCTCGACGCTCAGAATTCATTAATAACACTTTTGTACAACTCTTGCACCAACACCAACTGGTAGTTAACACTACAGACTGCTGGGTGTGTGGCTTGATACCCCACACTATGGATAAAGGTATTCCCTATCTGGTTTTGCCTTCCAGCTATAATGGATCATTTCAGGCCTTTCAAACCATCTTTGCTTATGCCCTTGAAACCTATCCTCCGCGTCCATCACGTTCCACTAAATATAACTCTGCCAACAAAGCGTTAGTCCAGGGAATTATTGATATGATCAAAGACGTCAATAATACTCCATCTTACCCTAGAGACGAATTGCGAGTATATTTAAGTTGGAATTCTTCAGAGTATCGCCTTAGTTTGGGAGAAAGCAAGCGTAAAAGCTCAACTCCAATCTGGGTCGTACCACACCGAGGTCAGGTCTGTTTGCAAGGTAATGGGAGAAATCCGAGAGCTCAGCTAGGGAAGAGTGAGTGCGTAGAGACTTACGTGTTTCCGGCTAACTCTTCCCCTGCTTTTCTTACTGCTAGGGGTACTTACTTCATCTGTCAAGACAGAGCGTATACATGGTTGCCTGCCGACTTTTCAGGTTCATGTTATATTGCTCGACTGTTGCCTCCAACATACACTGCTTCATCCGATTATCACAAGACCAGAGTAGCGAGAGGTGTCTTCAGCAAGGAAGATACCGCTGGTCAGGAAGCTGGAGACTTCTTCAAAGGCTTCCTTCCCTTCTGGGGGCCTATGGCCAATAGTAGAAACATACGTCAGCTAACACGGGTAGTTGAATCTACTATCACCGAAACTGCTGGTGCCCTTAGCAACTTGACAGCTGAGCTTCAGGCGGATAGACTCATGACGTTGCAGAACCGTATGGTTCTAGACGTAATACTTGCAGATCGAGGTGGGGTATGCAGAGTGATCCAATCGAGCTGCTGTGTCTTTATTCCTAATAATGCTCCAACAGTCTATGAGGCGATCTCGAAGCTACACAAGATTTCCGACTCTATTCATGTAGACAAGGGAAACTGGTCCTTCATGGAGTGGTTTTGGACTCTGATATCCGCGTGGGGATGGAAGGTTCTGATGGTCATTGGTGTCATCTTAGTATTCCTATTCTCATGCTGCCTGATTATCCAGTGTGGTCCAGCTTTGTGTAGTCTTTGTGCTGCAACCTGTTTTAGAAAACCACCTACGTTTGGAGAAAAGGCACGAGAAAGGATGATGATACAACAACATGTCACTGACCTGATGAGCATAGAATTAGACTCTGACATAGACTGAGTAATTGCCTATGTAAGGGCAAAAGGAGGGTCTGAGGTTCCGTGACGATTTGAACCCGTGTTTTCAATATTGTCGGAAATACATAATATTGGTATCAGCGAACCGCAAATGATCCATTTAGCATATCCTGGTGTTTTCGCTATGCTACGAGCAAGAGTACTCCTGTTACCAACACATTTCTGATCTACCCATGGCATCCATCTTAGATCATGGCGGCCATTTTGTGTTTCTTGCCCTCACATACGCAATAACCTCTGATCACTTCATTTCGATTAAGGACACGTAGCCTTAGCCGGAGATTCACCTCTCTAGTGACACGTGCACCTTAAACCAGAACACGCTGTAGCTGCATGACTCGACAAAGGCTGCCTCCTCTGCCCGAGGCCAGCCCTACTGAACTGGTTCTCGTGTCCATTGTCCCGATCATGATTAGGCGGCCGAAGCCGGTAGCCTTGCCCATTTACAACCCACAAACATCCCTTATCTCACTTTTCTATCTTCCACACCTGGCTCCGTTCCTTTCTTTCTGAATCTTTATTAGGGGGAGGCAACGAAATTTACGATGAGGCGGTCCGGCTCTTGAATGCAATATTGACAAGGGATTGTGATGAACTAGTGGGAACCCCTCTTCGTAATGTTTGGCATCAGATATTATCGACGGTTCCTGCGTAACGCCAAATATTTATTGTTTTAGACACAAAGGTTTTGAGAATGTATTGCATGTAAAGAATTTGCCCCCAGCTTAAAATTTAGTATATAAGGAGCAACCCTCTTTGTACAAATCGAACAGGCTCCTAGATACTGCCCATGCGTAGTTTCTGTGACTTCTGTGTCCCTGCAGTAATAAACCTTTGGTCTTTGACGCCACCATCGAGAAGCCCGTGTTTCTGTTTATTTGTGCACCAAGGCAGGTGGAACTCCGGGGTCTTCGGGTGTTGTTCCCTGACACCTCTGGACGGAACCAAAAAGTCCAGAACTCCAGTGGCCACAGGGGTCCAGTTCCAATATTTGCACCACATAACGGACCCCAATGGGAGGTATGTCATCCTTCATGGTACCCTGGATGGGTGGGAACTGTGTATTCTCAATTTATATGCTCCTTACATTGATTGTCCCTCATTCTTCACTGCACTGTTGGCTATGGCAGTGCCATATTTGGGGGCTATGATTATCATGCCGGGTGACATGAACAGCATAATGGTTAGGACATTAGATCAGGAACCCCCACTGGCACACACCAACCCTCGGCTGACTGGGACCCTGAGGGACATTTTACAGGGCATGCAATTAGATGATGTGTGGATGGATCGCAATCCTGCCTTTTCATGTCATACCCCAGCGACTGGGACTTTTAGCCAGGTAGACTACTTTATTCTCTCACCGAGTTCATTCCTGTGATGGGGGGACTAGCATACCTATCTCCTTACCTCTCGGACCATTCACAAGTCCTGCTGACTCTTAGGGGTGCACCAGATCTCATGGCAATACCCTTATGAAGCAAGAGAGCAGAGACTTTACTGGATCCTTCCATTGCGGCTGCGGTATCAAACATACTAACGCACTACTTTGGGGAAAACTGGGGCATGAATGATAGATCATGAAAGTCGTTATCCGCTGGGTTTATATTAAGACAACTTATGGGGTAAGACGGCAGATGCAATAAGATATTTGTATTCAAGAACAAAAACTAGTCAGATTTGAGGATGGGTTCCCTATGGCACCTCACACTATGGCAGAATGGTGTGCCACCTGCAAGGCTCTCCTTGAGAGCTGGCACAGACTGGAAAAGTATACGTACAAGGCATACCGTCAGAGCCTACACACGGAAGGGGATAATACCGGGGCTTTGTTGGCATGACTTGTGAAGGTAGAAACACCTATAACACCCCTATTAAAAATACAAGACACAGTGGGGAAATATTGTATACACAACGTGCAATCCTAGAAACTTTGGCAACACACTTAGCTAAGGTGTATGGGAGTCAGGTACTCCCCCAGCCAGAGGCCATTCAGGATTTTTTGGTCTCAGCTGATTTACCATGCCTGGACCCAGAAATGGCAGAGGTTCTCGGAGCCCCACCCACAAGGAAGGAAATTTTGGAAGCCATTCGGTACCTCAAGCCGGCGAGGAGCCCCGGGAACAATGGTCTCCTAACAAAGTTTTATGAAAGGTTCTACCCCAACTGGTGGACCGCCTCTTAGAGGTCTAAAATTATTCACTGGATGCTCAGTCTTTACCGGCCTCCAAGAAGGTAGCCATAGTGGTTATGATCCTGAAACCTGATAGAGATCCCCTGTTGTGCAGTTTGTATAGGCTGATCTCACTTCAGAATCTAGATATGGAAATCCTGAGTGGAATCGTGGCAGCTCGTCTCCTCCTCTACATGCCTTGCTTGATTCAAACAGATCAGACCGGGTTCATACCAACACGTAGTACTACTTATAATTTGCGAAGGCTGGCAAATATATGGCATGCTCCGTGTCTCATGGAGGACGACTATGCTATGGCATTGCTCGACATAGAACAAGCTTTTGATTTTGTAGATTGGTCTTACATGTGGTCGGTTTTGCGATGGTTTGGGGCGGGCCCTGAATTTCTTAAATGGGCTCAACTACTCTATACTGCTCCGGCCGCCTGTGTACGAGCTGGAGTGCTGGTCTCTGACTCCTTTTCGCCGGCTCAGGGCACCTGACATGGCTGCCCTCTATCCCCGCTTGTTTTCGGGATGGCTATGGAACCTCTGGCAGTGGCCCTGCAGAAACAGATGGCTCCCTGGGGAATACTTATTGTGGAGACTCACCATGTGGTCTCTCTTCACGCGGATGACACTGGAGTGTTCGATACTTATCCTTCTTGATGTCCTGTATGGGTTTGGTACTGTTTCAGGACTCCACATTAACCTATTGAAGTCTAAAATGGTCTTGCTGGGGAGGGTGACAAGGGGTCTGTTGGAAGTGCTACCAGAAGTGGGATTCCCTTGGGCCGTGGAGGGGACTTGCTATTTAGGGGTTAAGCTGGCGAGAACAGCCTTGGCATTTCTGAACCTTATTTTAGGGATCGTCATAGAGCATATACAAGGTTCTATAAAGTTCTGGAGGGACCTGCCCTTTGTGGGGAGGATAGCAATCGTGAAGATGATTATTCTTCCACAATGTATCTATGCTCTGCAGGATTCCCTTTACAACATCCCCAAACAATACTTCAGAAAATTAGATAGTCTATTGGTGGATCTTCTCTTGGGCTCCAAACGAAAGTGAGTATGTTTGAAAATGCTGCCGAAGACGTGGACAGGGTGGAGATTAGAGGTGTCCTGCCTGGAGCTTTGCTGTATGGCCTTCCAACTACAACATGTAGTCCACTGGCTGGACGGCTGTGAAAACTGGAAAAAACAGCTACTGAAAGGCATCTATGGGGCTCGATCCTTACCGGAACTCTTGATGCTTTGGTACGGAGTGCCCGTAGACTTTCCCTATGTGACATGTTGCTGGGATGTGGGACGAAGTGGTCCACAAGGTGGTACGACATGCTCCTTATGCCATGGATATGCGCTATGGGTGATGAAACTATCCCGGAAAATAGGGAACTCCATGTCAACCAGAAGATGGTAGGAGGTGGGTTGCCAATTAATGGGAGAACTATTTAATAATGGACACTTCATAACCCTTAGTGAGACAGAAAACTCATTTTCACTAGGACTGGGACAGTTCCTACAATATGGAAAATATCCAGTGTGGCTCGCAAGCTTCACTAGGACCGGGACAGTTCCTACAATACGAGAAAATATCCAGTGTGGCTCACGAACTCTGGCCATCCTTTCCGGAGGAGCCCCCCTACTCTAATGTGTTGCAAACCTTTTTATATATGGCTCAGGGCTGTAGGCTAGTTAGGCACCTGTATTGGGCACTCCGAGATGGTGACCCCAAGGGGACACTACCAATACAAGCAAAATGGGAAGGCACAATTAGAAATCCTCTTACAATAAATGATTGGCAAAAACATTTTCATGGAGTAAGGTCTGCAAGCACTAATGCTCACTTCAAACGTATCCTATTTAATTGTATACATCAGACATATCTTACTCTACAGGCACTGAGGAGAATTTATCCAGACCGCTCAGATGAATGTCCCTGACGCAGAGCTGGGGACGCTAAATCTATACATATGGTGTGGTCTTGCCCAGCTCTGACAAAATAGTGGGAGGCAATATTGACTCATTTGTGGAGGGCTACAGGGAGATACAGGCAGTTTGACCAAGATTTCTACCAACCCCTTAAAAAAATTAATTGAGCAGGAAATGTGTCATGTTGGGGCTTGTTTTAGCAAAAAGGCGAATTTCAATAACATGGCAATGTCAAACATCTCAAACAACAGAAAGGTGAAACCAAGGGTCTCAGGGAAAATGTTTAAAGACCCTCCCAGGAGGAACTCCCCAAACAGACAATCTACAAACAATAGACAACCTGGGGGTCTAACAGGGAACTACTTGGTGATCCCTAAATACACTATGCTCCTATAGAAGTGAGTAAGTGAATAAGGTGCTAGAACAAGCTAACTACCTATACTTAGAGATGAGAATGCGAGCTCACAGTCATATGACCCACCGCGACCGCTTGAACCGACCCGAAACAGAGTAAAGTAGGATTCCCATCAACAGAGAGTGTAGATCAAATGATTATCATCTGGTCATCCTGGTAGGGCTGGCGTGTCTCTTGATCAATGAAATCAAGCCATGCCTCAAACTCATCCGGGTCAAGCCCTCAATCGCCGTGATGACCATAGAACTGTGATCTGATGGGAAAAGTGCAGTGCAAAAAGAAGTGTGATGAAAAAGTGTGTTAAAAAAGGATAGAGCAACAATAAGAACAAACTTTAATCAGCATTGTTCTCTTCCTTAATAAAACCAAGCAAGTAAAGCAGTTTCACCAAATAGCTGCATGTCAAAAGGCCAACATGTTTCAGCCAAACTGGACTAATTCCAAAGGCTTTCGTCAGGGCCACAGTTCTAAATACTCGCTACTGCATTTCAAAAGGTGCAACGAAAAAAGGATATAAATGTGCAAACAACAATTAGTTTATCCTCTGTATCAAAGTGGTGTATCAGCCATCTGTGTGGAACAAACAAGTCAACAAATGAGTCATATCGAAAAAAGTAAAAACATCTCTAAACTCAAATCCATGAGTTACTGTGTTTGGAAAATGAAACGTACTCACCCGCGTTGTACAGGGAGTATGCCTCACCTCTCCTGGTGATGGTTTATTTGAACACCAGATTCAGATGAACGTTTTCCGCAACAGGCATGTGATCTGAAACTGCAATCAAACCTATAGCTGGATGTCGAATAAGGGAGATGAATATTAGATATATTTGGGTACGGTACGATAGATGTAGGAAAAGTAGGTATAATCCTGGTGGCAGATTTAAGTTTTGGGGAAAATACACCAGCTGATCCCACCACTATTCTTATCCTATGTACATGGGGATTCCATGCTGCAATAGAGTCACTAGTGAATATAATATGATGTCTGCCACCAATTCCCAACACAACCTCAACAAAAAAATTGGCTCATCAGAATCCAAGGAGACACCCTCAAATAGATCACCTCCTTCCTTACCCGAAAAGCGCAGAGAGTCCGGCTACCACTGTTCACTTTGGAATCCAAGAAAATCATCTGTGGCATTCCTCAAGGCACATCCCTCAGACCCACTCTGTTCAAAACCTGCATGTGACCTCCTTGACCAACATCGACAGAGCCGATAAACTAAACATCATATCTGTAGTAAAGGGAGTGACAGAGTCCACTGTAGATATAGGTTCCTTTAATGTAAGTTCCTTCCAAGATTACAGGTACAGAAGTAAGACAGATAAAACCCCACCAGGAGCCAGCTCTCATCAGCTCAGCCTGAGTAGATCAACTGACGTTAAGAGCCAGAGAGTCACCCCAGGCATTCTATGATGACATCAACATTCTAATCAGTAGAGCACCACAGAGAAGTAGTTTACTACACATCCTCTCTCCTTAGAGAATTAGAAAAGAAAGAAGAAAACATAGACAAAGATACCTCAAGTGTGACATTTGCATAAAAGTACAAAAGTGAAGTCCCAGGCATTATATGATGTCATCAACATTCTAATCAGTAGAGCACCACAGAGAAGTAGTTTACTACAATATCCAATGCAGACAACACCCAGTTCATCTTCTCACTCGCAGAAGACCCCACCACCACAACCGCAAACTTCTGCTGGTGTATGACGAGCATCGCCGTCAAGATGAAAAACAACTGTATGAAACACAGACGAAAAGGAAGTGCTGGTCTTCAGCAACAACACCTATCCCATGGAACGACTCATGTGGCCCCCGGACCAAGTACCCTCTCCCACTCCAACAGGCCATGCCCAGAATCTTGGCATCATCCTGGACAGGAGATTCACAATGAAAACCCAGATAAGTGCTGTCTAGTCCGACCGCTTCCTCCCTCTTTGCATGCGCTATCGGATCTTCAAATGGCATCCTACGAACATCAGATACACCATCACTCAAGCCCTAGTCACCAGTCGCCTGGACTATGACAATGCCCTTTACACAGGAATCACCAATAACCTTCTGAAGAGACTCCAAACCATTCAGAACTCCGCATCCAGACTCATCCTTGACCTCCCCATTTGGACCCATTTCATACCTCACCTCAATAAACTCCACTGGCTCCCCATACAGAAGATATGTCAATTCAAGATGCTAATCCATGCCGACAAGGTCATGCACAATCAAAGACCAGCCTACATCGACCACTGCCAGAACTTCCACCAACTTTCCAGACACTTACACTCCGTCTCCCTCTCCCTTGCATACACCCCCAACATCCGTAGAAGCAACACTGTAGGACGCTCCTTCTCCCACCTCACAGCGAAATCCTAGGATGACCTCCCCCTGCACCGCTGAACCTTTGCCTCTCTCCTGTAATTACAGAAGGCACTCAAGACCTGTCTGTTCAACTGAACCCACCTAGAGCAGCAAGAACCTCAGCCCCCGGATACCCTCACAGGTGATCTACACTTTAGAAATCCTGCTTGTTGATTGATGTATCTCCAGTAGCTAACCCAGCCAATCTAGAATGACAGTAACAAATATCCCTGTCTGGAATTAAGGACAATAATGGGTCTGCCTTTCAGGCGGGTTTGAAGTAAAACATACCTGCCATCTCTATTGAGTTACCATGAGGCAGAAATCACAATGTAAAAGGTAGATACCCCGTTGTGGTTATCTGTTTTAAATGAGTGGTACACTGTAGGATAACTGCTGTGCTTTATCTTATTTTGCTCTCTTTTAGTGAGATGAGTCTTCAGAAGACAAGTTATTTCTGGTTAGGTGGCTTAATGGTCTTCCAAAAAGCTCCTCCTTTCACAAGGAAATGTAACTCCTTTAATTATGAAAGATGATCATTACCATGGTTAGTTTTGTGTAGAATTGTTTATCGCTTTCTACACCTGGAGTGTAAAAGGTGCTGCATGACTATTGTGGTCTCAGAAGATTAGGTAGCATGCATTATCTGCAATATGTGGTTTTACGGGGATCATTCCTTGCCTTAACCTGCAACTTTAACTGAACTTCCTACAATATATGAGCTTAACCCTCCTACGTTATGTTACACCATGGTGCCTTTGCAGAAGGCGAATAGCCATCTGAACTCAGTAGAACCAGAGTTTTGTCTTCTCTGTTAGACTCCATGGGGCATATTATCAAGGACAGGCGATACATTATCGTCGCTTTTATCGGCAGGAAACTGCCGATAAAGTGGCGATAATGGTCTTGATAATATGCTCTATGAATTCCAATCGAAGCCCATGTTAGATGTGTTCACGATAAAAGCGGCGATAATGTATCGCCAGTCCTTGATAATATGCCCCCTGGTTTCTAATCTTATGTGAGAGGTTGTCTGTGCTGTACTCCTGGAAGAGATTTCTCATTTTTCTTGGAGATTACTGCTTCCTAGTCTCTGAAATTCTGCTCTCTTAAATAGTCTTATAGCTATGCGTTAGCGGATATCAGCTTCAGTTCCTCTTCTCTCTTCAGTCAGGTTGGAGATCTCTGAATTGTAAAATGTACGGAAAAGTTACCTATACTTTACCATAGGTAAATCACCCCAGTCAATCCGGAGATGTCCACATGGCAAAGTATAGGGAAAAGCGAAAAGGGTTTTTCAAATTGGAAAAAGATTATAAACAATGTTTAAAGTCAAACATTATTGTAAATGGTACAGGACTATTCACAACATTTCGAAGTAAAAATGTATTTATTTATACTATATGAAATTACTTATCTTCTTATGGGTAAATAAAAAAGAAACTGACACCTAAAGCATAATAGTAGTTATTTTATTAAGCAATAATAATTATTAAAAGTGTTGTATAGAATTATCTGAACATGATTTAATTATATGTAATACTCTTTGTTACATTATTTAGTAAATGCAGAAAGGTCATTACAATATATTTATATGTTGTCTACAATTACATTATATTTATCTGTATGCTTAACTATTCAAAATTATTTAATTTAAATTAACATTATTCTCTATTGGGTTTTCATTTAGGTCCTTGCCTCCATTATTTTCTTGAGAAGTTGGTGCACTACCATGGGATGGCCGTAAGTCGTGCTAGCCCTACTACTGTTTTTTTTCTAGTAACTCACACTTGCAAGTTCTGTCCCACAGCCTTATCAGGAGGTGGAGACCTGTAAGTCTACACTTTTCAGTAACTTTATACTTGGATTTTGGGAAAAGCCAAAAGTAATACAGTTACTAAAAAGAGCAAAAGTACATTTACATGTGTAAATTCCTCACAAGTGTAACTTACTATTGTAAATAGATCTGGATGTGTTGAGATCTACCCAAAGCTATTTCCATTGGTTAGACTATTCACAAACATTTTTTGAATTATGTTTTGTCCGTTTGATGTCATCTTAGTTCTTACAAAAGGCAAGGAAGGGATTCTCTTAATGTACGTGATTGTTTCTATATGATATTTTTTTGGAAATAATTTTTTTTACCAGAAGTGATTTTGGCATGGTCAATAGCTTAAAGACAAGTTTGTAGTAGCCTTTTGCATAATTAGCTTTCAAAAAGGCATACATTTGAATCATTTATCACACTACCTTGTACATTTTGGCATCATTTTCTTGGACGGCTGTGTTGTTGATTCCAATCTCATACTTGTTGTTATACTATTAATGTACTGTTTGGAGAGTTTTTGCCTGGATTGTATGAAGGGCAGGAAGTGGGTCTACCGCATTGATTGGGCACTGTGACTAATAGGTGGTATATTTTGGTTTAACCGCACAGAACGGGGTATCAGATGCTCAGGACGTTAGGGTCAGGGAATACAAGTGGTACCAAGAGGATGAACCAAGAGAATAACTTACCAACACTAATATGTTGAAAGAAAGAATATTTAAGTGAGATAATCATTTTCAGTCTAATGTATTGGGCTTTTTGAGTAGTTTACAGGACAATTGGACATTGAAAATTGAAAGTGGATTTGAATTTGTTTGAAAGGTTGTGTGAAGGGACAGGGAGAGCAAAACCAATAGAAGCGTAAATAGTACTACACCGCTATAATCATCATCATGTAAGTGTGCATTATTGCAGGGATCCGTTTTGCAGTCCATTGCTGTTGCCCCCAAATGGTGGACTGATATGGGGACCTCTGAGGTTGCCGCAGCTGAGACTTTTGCAAGCCTTCCACCCATCACCTTTGAGTATTTCCCTGTGCGATGGCCCGAGTGCACAGGTATGTCTAGACGTGGATCTCCTACTCATTGTGCTACAAGAAATAGGTTATTCCTCATTAAGGAGCTCTGATCAAGAATGTAAGGCAGTCATCTGCAGTCCCTGCGATGCAGGGGGGGCAATCTTCTAGGGGGGCCCCCATTGAGCCCAAGACCCATGATTATCTGTGACATATGGCTGACTCAGAAGCCTCTCATCACATTCTGCATAATTCTGTGTTAAACCAATGGGTCTAATTAGGCTGAGACCAGTATGGGGTTGATTGTGTTTCTGTTCAGAAGGGACCTGCCCCATCGGTTCAGACTGGGTGGTTCCCATTGGAGCAGGTGAAAGGCAGATTTACTTGAGACTGGTCTCTGTCTGGTTTAAGTGCAAGAAAAAACTTTGAACTGGAATGCGGCCCCAGTGATTGCCAGTGGCTGATATATTTACAAGCGTTCCATCCATCACCTCATGTTCTCCTCAATCATAACTATAAACTGGCCAAGGAACTCGTATAAAAAGCATATCAATATAGATAGAAATCTGCAAGACTTCAGTGTAGAAAACAGCAATATACGAATCAAAATGAATGATTTTGCCCTAAATTGGAAAGGAAGTGTGTTTTGAAGCACAGAATAAAAGATGCAATATTTAATGCTTTGTGTTATATTATCTCCTTTATGGTGCTAAAACCTCTCATAAAACATTCCACTCTGCAGTCACGAACTTCAGCAGAAAAATGTAAATATATTGGGCTTCCACTTTCTGGAACAGTTGATAGATACAGTAAATTGAGCTAATGTATTATTCACCAATATAGCTTAGTGCATGCTATCTGACAGGGGCTGTGTTAAAGCCTTTTAGTTTGAGGGGAAAAGGCGAAATAGAGGTTATTTAAATAGGCAGTTTATGCTGTAGCTGTTCTAGGAGCTATCATCGTCTCTGCCTGCTGCTCCATGATTTATTTATGAGATTTCATTAATATGTAAATGTGTACCAGTTGATTGGCTCTCCTGGCCAGTTTCCAAGATTCTTTTAAATAATACACTGTAAGTGAATGGTTATGTAGCTTGACTGTTTAGTGACACTGGAAAGCAAGCTCAGGGTTGGTAGAAATATTGTTTTATTTATGCTTCTTCAGCTACCTCTGTCCATATGTGCATAACTCACATGAGATGGTATATCAACAAACTCAACTAAATGGCCTTCAGTTTCGAATTTCCTAAAAAATCTTGTGAAGTGCGTTTTTAATGTCTGTTGTTTATACATAAGCTGTAAATTTAGATTTTTAACCAATGTGTCTTTAAATACACCTCGAACTTCTGAAATAGCCTACACCTTGAAGGTACAGTGTTTACAAATGGAAACCCCTCTTCACTGGCACATGTAGTTTACACGTAATAGTTATGACTTCAATGTGCTAATGCAAGCAATCAGAATTTGCGCCTACCTGTGTTTGCTTATGCACAAGTTAAATCGGAATCGACTGCCTTTGCCAATGCTTGTTTATATGAGTGCAACGTTTCTACAATAAGCATTTCAGTGGTACTACCCATACAAAAACCTATGGATTTCAAAAACAGGCTAGATCACCTCCATGAATCCAAACAAAGAATAATTCTAAAACGCCCAATGAAGAGCATATACGATTCAGACCAATGAAGTTGGGGTAACTCTAATATATTGGGCTATTCATTTGGAAGGGTCTAACCTCTTCAAACGTAATAAACACAGGGGCATATTACCGAGGTGTGCGTTGCAAAACGCACAACGCACATCTCCGTATCGCCGGCTGTCGCCGGATTTCATCACCTAATTAGCGCGCAATTATAAATGCGCATCAGGCAGGCGATTAGAAATCCGGCGATAGTCGGCGATATGGCACATTAGCACATGAAAACAACGTTATAGTGCCCACCACTCCTCGCCTCCCATGGCCCGGCTCTAGCCCGCCCCTCCCTACACGCACATGGCTCACAGGCTCAGCCAGTCACTTAAAAAGTAAAATGATAATACAATTATTTTATTATCATTTTATTTTCAACTGCTGGCTTTGTGCAGTGGGGCGACGCTTCTCCTCCATAATGGAGGAGCCGCTGCTGACTTTCTCCATTCAAAACATGTGGAGCTATAGAAAAGCTAAATTAATCTAAAACTATAAAAAACATTGTAATAGATGAACCACCCACCTGAAGTTGGTAACGTTGCAGAAGAATGTCGGCGTGGGACATATAGCTACTCTACGGATGCCAGCTAACTCCTTCCCAAGAAGGGGAAGCAAACCTATCTAGCCATATTTGAATTCAGCCCGGAAGAGGGATCAGAGCCATGAGAAAAGCAAATTCAGCTTTAGGGAAATCCCCCTGGGATGCATGTCTGCCCAGGCCTGTAGGGTGCTATACTTCTCGGAAAAAGGAGAACAGCACATCTAATGTTCGTAAGGACAATTTCCCTAGCAAGGTGCCTTCTTTAGCTGAATCTGTAACAAGTGCACAGCCACCTCTTGTGTAGATATACTCACAGAACCAAAGTGTTTAACTCCCTTATCAGATAAACCCATGCTGTGCTGCTAACCATCAGTAAAAAACACTCTTATCGTAAGGAACTTCAGATGTTTCCATGTTTTCAAACATGTGGATGCTCAGGGCTTCTAACACCAAACAGAGATCAAAAGATGACACCCTAAGGACCTACAGGGTCTTGGATCTACTGGGTACAGGGTTCCCTTTTAACTGAAAGAGCCATTCCTAGATTACACAGTTCACCGTTTGCTAAATCATACTGTTTAATCTGCAGTACATTAGTCATTGTCAGGATAGGAGGATATAAACCAGGGTCTGCATTCCGCTCTGAGCACCAGGCACAAAAATCCTTTCAACGATTATCAAAGGTCTTCATAGTAGTACATGTTCTGGACTGTTGTACAACATCTTCTTTTTTTTAAGTTCAAGTTTATTGAGACCAAACAGAAAATACAAAAAGTGAAAATGCATGACGAAATAATAATATACAAGGAATACTGGAATAAAACAATGCAAAGGAATAGGAAAACGGAATCAATAAACAATACACTCTCGTTCATGAAAAAAGAAGGAGAGAGATAAAATAAAAAAAATAAAAAATGAGATAATAAGAATAAAATCGAGTATAGTAGCAAGTGCACAAATTACATTGAATGCGAAAAAGCATGCTAGCATATAATCATGTAAATACAATTGGTAGAATAAAAAAAAAACGGTATAATAATAGGCAAAAAGACAACGATGAAATGTTCAAGGGGGTTTGCGAACTGCATGTGGCAAAAGAATGGGAGCAATGTGGACAGGAGGGGGAGAGGGAGAAGAAGTGGAGGAAAGGTAATCGGTGAGTGGAATATTTGAAAAAAAGGTAATTAGGAACTGGTTTAACTAAAGGACAAAACCTGACAAGTGACAGCAATGACTATAGGGAAACAAAGTGCATGGTACAAAAATATAGACTTTATTTTATTGGATTATAACAGTTTCTTTATATTTATTATAAAAACATTTTCTACTTTTTTTGGAATTTTGCTGTGTGTGCGCCACTATTATACATGTGATGGTTGATCTACATATATATATACACTTCATTAGATTCTTAGTGCAGTTCAATACATTTCAAAAAAGATAATGATTTGTGAACGAATGGAGGCTTGTTTCAACACACTATACATAAAACATGGCTAAATATGACATCTACGCGCGTTTCGGCTGAGGGCCTTCATCAGGGAGCCATGTGAATGTCCAAGTGAACCTATGCACATAAAGAAATACAAATAATAGCAAAGCTTGTCAGTGTCTGTATCTTGTTCTAAGTATTTACACGTTAAAAAACACAGAAAATTATGGTACATTTTATACAGTGATGGAAGACAAAATAATAGTGTCCTATAAGTGCTCAAACCTGTCCTAATATTTACAATTATGTACAATGTATTGTCCATTTAGACTGGTACATACGTAATTATATACATATATAACATAAATCCTAACTGTCTGTATACAGGATTAACTGTATGGAATGCTGTATTACAGTACATTTCGGAGTGGGGAAAATAGAAAAGGAGGGGGCACACGCGGTAATTATCTATACAGTATCCTATACTATTGATACTGACCGACTGTGAACACAAACAACTGATGTTGTTGGGAGGGAAAAAGAGAGGGGAAGAGAAGGGAAAACGGAGAAAGAAAGTTAAAAAGAGAACAGAGGAGAGGGTGAAGACCAAAAAAAACACAAGAGAACAAGGAAAAGAAAAGGGAGAGGAAAAGAGGAGGTTGTGGAGGGCAGAAGAAGAAAAGAGAGGGGAAGAAAAGAAGGGAAGGAGGGAGAGAGGAGTGTAGATGTTAGTAGAGAACCAGCATTATACCTGGATGCAAATGGTGCAGATTCTCAAAGGGAAGGGGGTCAAGTTTGTCTGAAATGCAGGACTGTCTGTCTCGAGATGTAGGTACTAGATGATAATATAATGACAAATTTAAGGATATTAGTGGTCTAGATCGAAAAAATGTTCAGAAAATGCGATAAGGAAGCTAGGGGGTGAAAAAGTACCTTTATTCAATGTTTTACTCGCTTTTCCTTATGATAGGATTTTCTGGTATTTATATATGCAGTGGGGTTTGAGGGCTGCCGGGTACAAAAAGGAAATATGGTAAAATTATAGAGATCATCCTAAGGTTCAATCAAGTCTAGTAAGTAGAGTAGAGCAGAAAAAATACCTGTGGAATTGGTCCTGCAAGGTTGGAGGGCTACGAGCTCCTGTCACCAATGGGGTAATGTGTAGATAATCTACGTGTCGGGAAACATGAATAAGGGCAGGATTAGCAAAGACTGTTCTAGCGGCTGCTTTCCTGACGACAGGAAGCGGTCAAGGCTATAACATGGAGGGACAGATAAATACCTTTAGTATATGTCTAATCGTTCTCCAAGTGGTGGTCTGTGGACGGCTCTGCAAGCGCTGACAATCTACATGTCGGGAAACATAAACGTCGGCAGAGTTGGCAAAAACTATTCTAACAACTGCTCTCTTAGTATGTGAAAGCGGCCATAAGCATGCCAGGCAACAGATGGATACCTTTAAGTTGTGTCCACTAATCCTTCAATGGGGGTCTGTGGGCGTCTTCAAGAGCGCTGACAATTACCGGACGGGTGCAAGCGCTGACAATCTACATGTCGGGAAACATAAATGACGGCAGGGTTGGCAAAAACTTTTCTAACAACTGCTCTCTTAGTGTGTAAAAGCAGCCATAAGCATAGCAGGCAACAGATGGATACCTTTAGGTTGTGTCCACTAATCCTCCAATGGGGGTCTGTGGGCGTCTTCAAGAGCGCTGACGGTTTCCGGACGGGTGCCGTCATGGCGGTAATGATGCGGAAAAGCTCTAAGCGGCAGAAAAAATGACAAAGCCGAAAAGATATATTCAGGATATGTAAGAGACCGGCCATAGACGCTGCTTGATAGGGCAAAGCGTGGGGGATGGGGGGTCAATGCTTACCTGATAGAGGAATTGCGTTCGCCTTCCAATGGGGGGATCTGCTGGAGTCTTTGCGGATAGAGCCAGGTATAAGGGTAACCGAATGGCGCCGGGTGAGTTTTAAGAGCGATACTCACACGAGAGGACCAATGCATGTCCGAGTTTGGTTGGGCAAAGAAATCAATGACGGACTATGTGAGATAGCGTCAATGGGCAATACTAAAAATGGGCAGACATATTGGAATGGAGAAAAAAGGGTGAAACAAAGGGTGAAACAGGGTAAAGCAAGCCCTTATGTGCTGGATATTGGTGGAATTTACGTCAGTTCATCCAGACATAGGGCGGAAAAAAGATAATTGTAGGGAGCGATCAACAGAAGCACCATGTGCCTTTATGTCAGCGGTACTAGGTATCAGAAGTGTCTGTAGGAAAATATTGGAACCCATTTTTAACCGTAATTGTATTTGAGGACTTGGTCCCACGGTCCCACGGTATTTCGTTGTTCATCCCCTTAGTATAAGTGTCCAAGGTAAAAATCCAATATACTTCGCGACATTTGCGTACCTGTGTACTGAGTGTACCAGATGATTTTCGGATTTTTTCCAAGATGAACCAACGAATGTCGTTGGGTGTATGTTTGGCCTCTAGGTAGTGTTTGACCAGAGGGGCTCGGTGAGTGGAATCCAGAGGAGGTCACGTTTGATGGCAAGGGAAACAGGGGATACATAGTTGGTGTCAAGACGATGATTAAAGCAAATAGCGTTCCACCAGGCAGAGTATGTAAGTTTTGAGGAATCTTTCCAATTGGAGGTGATTAAGTGGAAGGCCACTGCAAGAAAAAGATCTAATAACTTATAGTGAGAAGGGGATTGAGGCAACTCTGGAGAAAGGGAGCCTAGGAGAGCAATGGATGGAGAGAAGGGGAGTTGAAAATGAAAGATAGTAATAATACGTGACCAAATTGTATGCCAAAAGGAGGTAACGTTAGGGCAGTGAAATAACATATTGGATAGGTGAGCAGAAGAGGACGAACAGGACCAACATGCCGGAGAAAGATCAGGGGAGAAAGAGGCTAATTTGGATGGAGAGAACAATAATCTTTGATATACAAAATAAAGGGTTTGTGTGGTATTGGCAGCACAAGAGGTTTTGTGAATTTTAATCCAAAGCTTATCCCATAAAGAGACAGACCATGCAACTGATAAATCTTGTTCCCAGGCCAGTTCAGTGCGAGATTTAGAGCGTTCAGAAGGTGTTATTAAGCAGGAGTAGATGCGGGAAGCAGAAGGAGAGGAATTTAAGAGAGGAGACAAAAGAGGACAGAGAGGGGGAAAATCGGAAGAAAGTGGGAGGGATTGGAGAAAAGAAAGGAGTGCAGGAAGCAGTAGATTATATTGTTTTTTAAAGGAGTTGGGAAGAAGATAATGAGACTGCAATTCAGAAAAGGAGATGGGAACTCCGTCACAGAGCAACTGCAAAATCCACTTAATGCCTTTAGAGAGCCAGGATTTCCAACAGAAGGAGCGATTTTTAATACAGAGCTTTTTATTGTGCGAAATGGATTGGTGAGATAGAGAAGCAAAGGAAGGGTAAGTAGAGGGGATGAGGGGTGTGAGAATGTGACACGAGTGCGCAATAATAGGAGAACGCAAGAAAGAAGTGTGAGCCGAAAAGGTGAGGATTTCTGAAAAGTCAAAGGGAGAAATGAAAGACTTCTCCAAGGAGAGCCATAGTGGCGGATAAGTAGGAGGGTCTGTAGATATCCAACGACGAGTTTGCCTCAGGGAAAAGGAGTAATGATAAGATTTGAAATCTGGGAATTTCAATCCTCCTTGAGACTTGTCCTTTTTAGGAAAGGATAGTGCAATTCGAGGAGGTTTGTTCTGCCAGAGAAATTTAGACAAAAGAGAGTCTAATCTTTTGAAATAATAGTGAGGAATGCGGACAGGAATCATAGAAAGGGAGTATAAAATGATAGGGGCTAGCATCATCTTAATTGAGTCTAATCTTCCCCACCAAGAAAGAAATAGTGGGTTCCATTTAGTGACAGAGTCTGAGAGTTTCTTGGAGATATAATCAAAATTGAATTTTAGAGTATCCGGAATGGAAGAGGAAAACCAAAGGCCTAAATATTTAATTTTTGAAGGCTGCCAGGAAAAACCAGTTTGGTCAAAGTAATGACGAAGGCAGGATACATTAAGGGGAAGGATCTCGCAATTTTCAAGATTAAGGCGGTAGCCAGAAACTAAGGAGAAATCTTCGACTTGACGAAGAAAGGAGGAAATAGTGGATACAGGGTTGGAGCAATAAAAAAGAATGCCGTCTGCATAGACTGATAGTTTGACTTGGGCGGGACCAGGATTAAAACCAGTAATGAGATTGTCTTGTCTGATCTTTGTTAAAAAGGGCTCTAGCGCAACAATAAACAGTAAGGGGGATAAAGGGCAGCCTTGACGAACCCCTCTGGAGAGGGAAAAATAATCGGAAACTTTACCATTAGCGAAAATAGAAGCTCTGGGGCCAGAGTACAGGAGAGCGATGAGGGAAATTAATTTTGGGGGGAAGCCAATCCAGGAAAGAGCACGGAACATAAACTCCCAACTAATATGGTCAAATGCCTTTTCGGCGTCAAGAGCAATAGCTGCTAAAGGGTACTGAATAGTGGAAGCTTTACTGAGGACATTAAAGAAAACTCTCGAATTATCAGATGATAAGCGAACTTTGACAAAACCAGATTGTTCTGGACCAATAATTTCAGGTAAAATGGGATCTATACAGAGGGCAAGTAATTTGGCAAAGATTTTGTAATCTGTATTTACAAGGGAAATGGGTCGATAATTTTTGCATAGTGTAGGGTCTTTGTTATCTTTGGGAATGAGGCAGATCATTGCATCTTGAAAAGTACCATGACAAGAACCATCAGAGATAAAAGAATTGAAAAGAAAAAGTAAGTGGGGTAGGAGTTACTTGGAGAAGTGGCTATAAAATTCAATAGTAAACCAGTCAGGACCAGGGGCTTTGCCACGACGAAGTACCGAAATTGCATGAGAGATTTCTGCTAAAGTGATGTTAAATTTGAGTGGGGAAAAGTCAACATGGGAAGAAGAAGGGGGGGTGAGAGAGTGAAAGTAAGAGGTCAAGTCATCAGGAAGAGGAGGGGATTCAGGAGTATAAAGTTGTTTATAAAAAGAAACAAAATTATTTAGAATGTCTTCATCTTTGAAGGGTGAAACTCCATTTGAATCAGTTATTGAGGTAATCTGGGTCCTATCTCGATGTGTTTTTAGGTAGTTGGCTAAAAGTTTACCCATTTTGTTTTGACCCCCATAGTAGCGGGCACTGTATTTTAGTAGATAAGAGGCTGCGGCATCAGTAGAGGACTTATTAAAAGCAACTTTTGCAGAGATAAGATCTTTAAGAGAAGAATCAGAAGGGGATTGATAATATGAATATTCCAACTTTTTAATTTTTGCTAGAAGAAGGGAAGATTGACGTTCAAATCTCTTCCGTTTTTTAGAGACATAATTAATTATAAATCCTCTGGCCGTTGCTTTGAAGGAGTCCCAAATCATAACAGGGGAGGAGTCAGGGATGAAATTAGTGTGGAAAAAATCAGTAATAAAAGCACTGAACTGGTCTGTAAACTTAGAATCAGCCAAGAGGGAGTTGTTAAAGCGCCATCTGCAAGGAGAGGGAGAAAAGGGAAGTAGGTCAAAGTCTACTATGACAGGGGCATGATCAGATATGAGAATGGAGCCAATTTCAGAAGCAAGGACTAAGCATGGGCGAATTTTGCGAATCTCGCGTTCGCGAATTTTGCGGATTTGCGAACTCGCAATCCGCAAAATCCGCGAATTCTCGCGAATTTGCGGGTTGTTTTTTTTTGTGTTCGCGCGGGTTTCTGCCAGTTCGCGAGGGTTTTTGTACAATTTCGCAAACGCGAACTTACCTGTTGGGTCGCAAGTTTTGCGAACTTGTTGTTTCTACGTGTCCAGCCTGTTTGGGACACTCTTCTTTATCACTGCCACCCTCTGTCACCACTGCCACTCTCTGGTTCACCCATGCCACCCTCTGGCTCACCCATGCCACCCTCTGTTTCATCACAGCACCCTCTGGTTGTCGGGTGTACATTATTGTGGCAAAGCAAAGCACACCTTCCCTGCCTCAAGTGACCTGAATTAATTTGGGGCTGATTAATGTGTCACAGAATATTTTTTTAGCTGGCACCTGCTTCCTTAGTGCTTCCTGATTAGTGATCTTTTGCACTTGCTAAGTGCTTTCATTGTTGCAAAATTAGTTACAACACCTGCCCTGCCCCAACTGACAATAATGAATTAGGGGCTGATTAATGTGTCACTGGATTTGAACTTCCAGCCTGGCTCCTGCTTGTCTCCCTCAGCTGTAATTCAGGACCTTTGTGGCATATGTGTAACTATTCTGAGGGTCAGAGCAGGGTCACATAATAGTTGCAAGTAGGCAACTGAACTCTGGAGGGGCCCCTCAGGAAGCACTACAGGAAATGGCTACTAATGATGAGCTTGAACTTTTGAACCTGGTAAGTAGTTTCAGTTTTGCTAAGATCGTATTTCTGCAATTTAGCGCTTGTTCGCGGGGCGCGAAGTTGAACTGGGAAGCCGCGAACTCACGCGAACAGTGCAAGCAGGCCATAAAATCTGCTGCTCGCGGATTTGCGGATTTTGCGGGAAATTCGCAAATCTCGTGGATTGCGAATTTACCGAAAATCCGCAAAATCCGCGAGCGGAATGGATTTTCCGCCCATACTTAGCAAGGACACATTGAGTAAGGGATTTGCTAAGGAAAAGGTAATCGATGCGGGATTGGGTTTGGTGAGGAGGGGAAAATAACTGTATTCTTGGAGGTCAGGATGACAGAGTCTCCAAATGTCAGTTAGGGATTTACGACAAATAGCTGAGGTAAATTGATTATGTATTTTGGATCGAATGACGGTAACTGGGGAGTGCCTGTCAAGGAAGGGATCATGTATCTGATTGCAGTCGCCACCAAAAATAATGTAATTATCGCTTAGGGAAACCAATTTGTCTAAAATGAGGGGCCAAAAGGTATGATCAACAGTAACTGGAGCGTAAACATTGAAAATAACAATAGGCACATTATCAATTTTCAATCTTAGAATTATAAAGCGACCATCAGAATCAATTTCAAGTTGAGTATCAGTAACAGCAAACTTTTTATGAACAAGTATGCCTACGCCATTTTTTTCCCCAAGGAGGGTGAAGAAAAGACATGGCCGACCCAAAGTCTCTTTAATTTAGACGATTCAATGTCATTAAGGTGGGTCTCTTGTAACATGGCGACATCAGATTTTAATTTAGCTAAATGAGCTAGTACTCGCTGTCTTTTGATTGGACTATTTAAACCTTTAACATTCCAGGATGTAACTCTGAATGATATATAGTAGGAGCATTAAATGTGAACATAACGCAAACAATGCAATAAAAAGTGCAAAAAGAAGAACTTGAATCGAAAGAAAATACGAGTCATAAAAACAAGAGTTGATAGAGAAAAAGAGAGAAAAGGATATCCAGAAAATTGAAGAAGGAGATAGGGAAAGAAGAGGGGGGAGATAAAGAAGTGGAGGGAGAAAGAAGTTGAAGGAGAAATATTGAAAAAATGGAAAAAGTAACAGCTGATGAGGGGACAGGAAAGAAGAAGGGAACAAGAGAGAACAGAGAGAGAAAGAGAGAAAAACAGAATAAAACAACCAGATAATAACATGAAATCGTGACATACCTACAAGGGGAAGATTCAAAAGGTACAAGGGGGAAGGAGGAACCAGATGGAATGACGGTACAACCGGTATCAAGCAGGACGGAGGACCGGGGGGCATCACTGCAAGGGAAGGGATGAACTGTGGAGAAAAAGTAGGAAACAATTGTCACAAAAACAACAACAGAGAAAACATGTGGCAGCAATAAGACTAGCAAACGCAACAAGACGAAAAGGTCAAACAATTAGGGGAAAGGAACACAAATTCAGTCAGCATTCGATGAGGAGGATTCCATGGGGTCAGCATGATGAGCGTTGATGAAGCTGCCAAGGCGAAGAGGGTCTTCAAATGTTGTAGTCTTATAATTGTAGGTGACCTTGAATAGGCACGGGTGAAAAAGACCATAACGAGCACCCATGTCCCGGAGAGCAGGTCTTAAGTCCAAGTAGGCCTTCCTTCTGTTAGCAGTGGCCCTGACGTAATCTTGAGCAAAGAATAAAGTAGATCCGGACCAGATAACTCGCTGGGAGGATTTCGCTGCTGAGAGAACCTTCAATAGGTCTGTGTATTCCAGGAAATACAGGATCACCCCTCTAGGCTTCTGAGAGGGGGAGGTCGAAGTGGGAGGACGACCTAACCTGTGTGCTCTTTGAATGTTAAGCAGGGTGCCTTCTGGCATACGAAGGACTTTGGGGATGAAGGATTTGAAGAAACCAATGGGATCCGACCCCTCCTGTCCTTCCTCAAGGCTGTAGATATGGAGGTTGTTGCGCCTATTACGGTTTTCAAGCTCCTCCACTTGGCGCTGAAGGGTAGAGATCTGAGAATGAAGAGGGGAGATCTTCGCACAATCATTCGCCAAGGAAGAAAGCGATTGCTCCACAGTAGTGTCTCTGCCGTCGAGCTGCGACCAAGAGTCAGTGAGGACTTGGAGTTTCGCATTAGTGTCTTCCATAAAAGGGCGCAGAGCACGAATTTCCTCCAATAATAATTCCATCGAGACAGGAGAAGATGATTTTGGAGGTGAAGGGGGGTTTTGTCGGAGGCGTTTAGTAAGAGATTTCCCAGTATTTGCTTTAGGAGTCTCAGACGCCGCCATTTTGTCTTCAGGAGGAGAAGATAAAGCAGTTTGAGTCCGGGAAAACCCGGTAAATAACTTCGAGTTTTTGATGAAAATATGCTTGGTAGGAGGAGTTGCAGCTAAGGTGCCTTTAGATCTACCCATAAATAGCGGCGGAAAAATAGAAGCCAATAAATGTCGAAGGTTGCGGGAAAGACAAAATCGCCGCCGGGTGAACGTCAGTCAGAGTTGGCACATAAAATTGCTCAAAAATGAGCGCAAAGTGGACACATACCTCCAAAAGTAGAAAGGAAGATGAAGTTGAGGGGAAAATCACCACAGAGTTCCAGGGAGATCATTGATACGATGACACAGCTCAGCTGGGGAAAAAACAAAATGGCGGTCGCAAGCCGGCGACGCAGCTGTGGAGCTTACATAGTTCATAATTCCAAAATGCCGCATTCAAGCGAAGCCACAAAGGTCGGGGTGGGAGGAGTAGATGTTCCGACGTCCTCACACCCCACAATGAGAGCTGAGCGAGTCAGGAAGGATGCCGTACACCGGGCAAACCGAGGAGCTTCACCCAGACGCCACCATTCACGTCGGGCGCCAAGCAACGCCCCCCTGTACAACATCTTGTAAGTCACTCTATACAAGCTTTCACTGCAAACAGTTTTGCTCATCTCCTGTTCCACTAGCTGCAAAGCATGGTTGAAGATTGTCCCATTAGAAAATGGGAGTCTGAGGAGGGGAGCCTGGGACACTTCAGCAGTTCAACTTGGCTATTATAGGACCACAAATATTTCACCACTTCCTTCGTTATCCTGAATGGAACCTGAAGAACCTGACTGCTACAAATAAAGAGAGGAAGAAATATGCTAGACCTCAAGGGCAGGGTTTCTGACAGAGCATTGGACACATGTTCAAGTAACTAGTGAACGATTGTAGTAAGCATGATTGACTCCTGGGAACACAATAAGTCAATACCAGAGTCACAAATGTTCTCCAAAACGTAATTAATCCCAAACGACCCCAGACTCACTGCTGGGCAAGAACACTGTCTAAGTAGGTCAACTGCAGAACAATTGACTCTCCCAATGTGTTCTGCTGCTAGGCAGAGAGGAGTAGCTTTTCTCCACAGACAATTGTGAATGGCAGCTCCACCAAGTACTGTGATTTTGTTCTCCTTAGACAGTTTATTACGCCGTAATTAATGCCCAAATTACTACATCGCAAACACATGGAGATGATGGATGGAGTGCTGAAACTTTTCGAACACTCACCCCCAGTCACAGATCTGGGTTGAATACATCATCGTTCTTTAGCTCATTTTGCCACCCCAGTTCAGACACAGCTATAGGCACATCAGTGTTGACCCTGTTCCTCAATCCAGTCCGAACTGCCAAGCCATGTCTTTCCTGGACGGGAAACAAAAATCCTGGGACCAGTTTCAGTATAACAGCCCTCATCATCCAGGCTAGATTGAATTCACTGGCAAAGTGAGCAAGGGGCCCACGTCTGGGCATACCCAGCCAAATTAGAGTGAACAAAGCAAACACAAGGAGATTTTGGACGGAGTGCTGAAACTTTTCAAATACTCACCCCCTGTCCCTGATCTGGGTTGAATCCATCATCATTCTTTAGCTCAATTTGCCACCCCAGTTCAGACACAGCTAAATGCAAATCAGCCTTGACCCCGTGCCTCATGGGAACAGTCTAGCCCGATTGGCCAAGCCATGTCTTCCCTGGACCGGAAACAAGCATCCTGGGACCTGTTTCCTGCTAACAGCCCTCATCATCCAGGCTAGTTTGAATCCTACATCGTCAGTTCTCACAAATGTCTGCCAAATCTGTTGAATGGAAAGCATAACAAACTGCTTTCAACTCTGTCCAGTTCAGTTAGGTACCTGCTTGCTCACCACTCAAAGCTCAGCATCACTAGGTCGCTCGAAGGTCACAAGGCCAATGACATCTCGATGTGCAACCATTATCTGCCTGTGGATGTGCTACAAATGGCAGGAAATTATTATGAGCCCATGGAACAAGAAAAAATCTTGCACTTGAGGTTGCACCTCCGATCATCTCTTAGCCAGAGCGATAAGGATGCAGCAGACCTCTAAAATCCTCGAGTGTGATGATCTGGATTCTGGAAGGAACTCAAACTTTAAATCCATGCAACAGGAGGCAGGGGCTGTGATGGAGTCAAATTTAAATTCTCCTAACTGATCAAGAATACATGGACCACCCCTAAGGCCTTTTTGTACAGCATCTGCTTCCAATACCAAAGTAAGCCTGTCTTTGTAGTAAGAAAATATAGCATGTGACTACTTGTGCAAGGACGGATGCTGCAGAAGGTACCAACAAAATGTGAAAATCCTGGGAGCTGAATTCAAGACAAATGTGAACTGGAAGTATCTGGAAGTACCTGGTATTGATTCCACACAGTAGAAATCTTCTTTCTTCCATAGATGTTGGTACATGGAAGTAAACGTCCACTAAGTACGGTGATGCAAGTAAATCCCATGGGGCAAGAATAGGAATGATTTTGTAGGGCTTGCAACCTTAACCTGAACACCACATTTGTGTTCTTGAGATCCAAAACCAACCAGCATCTACCGTCATCTTATGAATCAGGAACACAATTAAATGCATCCTCTAGCCTATCCCTTGGTCCAGAAGAACCCACTCATCCTTGTATATGACAATCCTGTATAGTGTGGTAGGCAAGTGTTAGACGGTGGCCATATTGGGTGTGGGCTATTTCTGGGTCGCGCTCTAGCTGCACATAAAAGGGGCGTCCGGTAGCCCTGCGCTTGACTAGGCATTACATACTTTCACCCTCTTGAGGCGGAAGCCGGGAGGTCTCCTCTTTCACTTATCGCGTATTTTAAAATTGTGGTGTTATTCTGCTTGACTTAATAAGCTTTTAACTTCACTTTTCGTGTATTTTAAATTGTGGTTCATTCTGCCTGATTTAATAAGCTTTTAACTAGGGTCATCTGCTGAGACCTCGCAGAGACCTTTCTCCCCCCCTCTCTGCCTGGCCACTCTCAGCCGAGCACCGACGCTGAGAGTACGGCCCCGGGTAGGCGAGTGTTAGACGGTGGCCATATTGGGTGTGCGTTCTAGCTGCGCATAAAAGGGGACGGTTATGTCTCAGCGCAGCGGACGCAAACAGCGGACACGCCGGACCTATGCCGGAGTCGTGCCAGAGCCCTGCCCGTCTGCACCCGTCAGCGCTAAGGAGGCGCTTTGCGCCAGGGATACTGTACCTTACAAACCAGTTGGAGGTTTGTATTTAAGGGAGGAGCTGCTTAGTATTCGACGACTGTCCCAACATTGTGAGCATCCCTCTCTCGTCCCGCTGTGTGGCCCCTTTCAGTGTCCATGTGGCAATTTTGTTCTTAATTCCCCAACCCCTATTAGAGGTCTTATTGAACCCCATCCCATCACCTCACTGTCCACGAACCCTCGGCTCCTAGGGATCTCAAGATTTGGAATCTTAATGTTAGGTCACTGGTTAAACACCACTCCACTATATATGACCTTATTTTGGAGGAGGCCCCTGATATTTTCTTCATGACCGAAACCTGGCTCCATGATGAGGCCTTGACTGAAGTGAACTTAGCACTCCCTCCAGAATACTCCATCTACACTCATAATCGTAACTCTAGGGGTGGGGGTATCGCAGTAGTAGTTAAATCATTCTACCCGTGTATTTGGAAGAAACTAGACAAGGATGGATGTGAAAGTGCTCATTTCCATATTACAGTTAATCACCATTTTACCTTCTCTGGGCTTCTGATTTATAGACCCCCTGGTATTGACACCACCTTCAGAAAGGCTTTCCCAGAAACTGTGAGCTCGCTCGCGATAGGCTTGGCTAACTTCAGTGTCCTCGGTGATCTTAATCTCCATTTTGACCTCTGTCATACCCCAGCTATCGGTAGTATATTGGCAGATTTAGAGGCACTGCAGCTAAGCCAGGTGGTCACTCACCCTACCAAAATTTACCATCGGGCCATTTGCAGGGCGCGTGCGGCCTACTACTCCCTAGAGTTCAAGCGCAGCCCTAATCCTTCGAAGCTGATCTTTAAAGTTCTTAAAGACCTGACAGCTAAAAGAGCCCCAGCAGCTGAGATATGCTCAGTGTCCCACTGTGAAGAGCTCGCTATTTTCTTTTTGGAATAGGTGCATACTATCTACCGCTCCTTTCCTAATACCACCTCTCAGACTGAGGACCAGAGGCCTACTTCCGCTCCAAATGTGGTCCCATCTAAATTCCCTGGATTTCAGATGTAGAGTTTGATAAGTTGGTGGCCAAAGTAAAATCAGGGTCTCCTGCCGACCCGCTCAGACCTGTGCAGTTTAGAGAGTCGGCTGCACTTTGCCTTCCCCCGTGCACCAACTCATCAATCTCTCATTTTTCTCAGGGACTGTACCTACTAAGTGGAAACAAGCCTATGTCACTCCTATCCTGAAGAAGCCCATGTTGGTCCTTCTCAAACTGGAGCATTATCGTCCGATTTCTCTTCTCCCATGGGCCGCGAAGATTGCGGAGGCTCATGCCAATGGTATCCTGACTAAACACATTCAGACTCCCAATACCTTGGATCCCTCCCAGAATGGATTTCGGGCAGGACATAGCACTGAGACTGCTCTCCTTGCTATGACAGAACATCTGCACTCCGTGTTCGACTCTGGTCAGACTGCGGCACTGGTGTTACTCGACCTCAGTGCCGCGTTCGACACAGTCTCACACGCGATTCTGCTGCAACGTTTGGGAGAAGCAGGTGTCTCTGACTTAGCACTTGAATGGTTTAGATCATTTCTAGCGGATCGCTCATTTCGGTTCGCTGCTCTTCCTTTTGAGTCTAAGCCCTATTCCACCGAGCAGGGAGTGCCCCAGGGGTCGGCACTTAGCCCCACGTTGTTTAATATCTATGTGAAGCCGCTGGCTGCGGTCGCCAAGCAGTGGGGCCTGACCATGGTTTCATATGCTGACGACACGCAGCTGGCGGTTGCACTCAGTGGGGACTCCGACGCTGAGGCCCCTAGGTTCAGGGAGGGTTTGACTGCAGTGGCCGGCTGGATGACCGCTAATTGTTTACAGCTGAATGCTAAGTAAACGGAGGTCCTTGATGTTGGCAGGCATAGCAATCTCTGGGGCATTCAGTGGTGGCTGCCAGAATTGGGTCCAGTACCTACCCATCCCGGCACCCGAGGTTAAAAACTTGGGTGTCTGGTTAGACCCCGCCCTCAGTTTCTGTGGACACACAAAAAAAGTGGCCGCTACATGCTTTGGCATTTTGCGTGGTTTGAGGCCAATCGTGAAATTCTTTGACGCTCCCACCAGGCAGCTGATAATTCAGGCCACCATACTCTTGCGGCTCGATTACGCAATCTCGCTCTTGTTGGGGGCCAATCAGGCAGAAGTTATCCAGATGCAGCGCGTGCAGAATGTGGCGGCCAGAGCCTTGGTGGGTCTACCCAGGTTCTGTTCCGTGAAGGAAACCATCCGGAAACTCCATTGGCTGCCCATGGTCCAAAGGATAGAGTTCAAGATGCTATGTCTTTCCTTCAAGATTCTTAAACTGTCCTCTCCCCAGATCCTAGAGCATCTTCTTACCACCTATGTCCCCTCTCGGTCTCTGAGGCCATTGGGTCAAAATCTGGCGATGATTCCACGGTTCAAACGCTGCAGGATGGGTGGACGTTCCTTCCGCTATTTAGTGGCTAGGCTTTGGAACTCATTACCAGCTCACATTCGCGCCTTAGATGATCTGCTCATATTCAGGAGGGCGATCAAAACCTACCTTTTCCCCCCTGGACTGTAGCTTACTGCTGGTTGTTACTTCTCTCTGGTTTCTCTCCTGTTCTGTATGTCTCTTCTGCCAGTCTAAGTGCCGGGACGCCCCTTTGCTGGGGCAGCTGTGCGCTATAGAAGTTGCGATAACATAACATAACATAACATAACATAACATTTCCTTCACCACTGGCAGCCAAGGAATACAAAGGAAGGGATTGAATTGAAGGTTGTTGCCCAACCTGCATAGTCAGGAATGCTGGTCAATGCTTTGGGGGAGCACCCTTTGAACCGGGACTGTGGTAATGGTTCCTTTTTCTGCTGCTTGGATTTGCTGTCAGAGTGAGGGAATCTTCGCAATGGCCATGTCAAAAAGATAAATGCCTAGCACTCAAAGATGAGCTGGGATACTCCTGAAAAGCAAATGCATTTCTTTGGTGCTTAAGTTGTGCTATTGGTTGCAGGTGGTAGACACCAACACTCATTAATGTGGCTGGGACATATTAGTTTGCAAGAGCAACAAGTGAAATGATGGAAGCGAGGCAGTAGAGAGAAGAGAAAGGTAGAAAAACAAGGACCAATGCAGAAAGAAGGAACAAAAAAAATATAGGAGTGATGGACTTGGTCAGAAATTATTCCAAACAGAAGTTTGAGTTTCAAATGGATTACAATGGGCTTGGAGGGCCCATCCGCCATTCAGGAGGCCTTCAGCAATCCCTCAGCCCGTTCTTTCTGGCCGAGGGATTACGATGGCGGCTTCCCACTGCCATTCTGTGCTGGCCTTTCTGACACGGAAAGACATTGGAAATCTGTCATTGAGGGCTCCCATGAGTGCAAGGGCACTGAATAGCAGCCTTGGGGGCACCTATGGTGTGCCCCTGTTGTTCCCTGCAACCAGTGGCATGCACCTTAAGATGCCTGCCATGGGATGCAGGGACAAACTGCACCTCTGCTCTTTGCATCAAGAGTATGCATTCTATTCAGAATGTATGCTCCCATCGTAAAGTATAGGATTGTGACCGAACCCATCCTACTTCCTGGGCTGGAACCGGAGACAGGAGGTCGTTTAGTTCCCGTTCCAAACCAATGTTGGACAGGATCCAGTCCATCCAACATCGGAATCAGGCCCCAAGTGGGAAATGTATTTTAAATACTGCCGGCTGCCTTCTTTTTTTCACCCTCCTGTACTCTCCGAGTTGCATGAGACTCCTGGCCCTGGTGCGTCCTTATGATTATAATGCACATGCTCTGATTCCATCAAATGCGATATCTGACAACAGCGCCCCCTTTTTCTGTAACCGTTCTAGCAGGGCAAAAGGTGGGAATACGAATTGTGCCATATGTACTGCATGTGTGTTTACCGGCAGGCCACTTGAGAGGCTGGTTACAACAAAGGAGAAGGGGTTGGAGCCCAAGTCTGGCATGTGACACGTGTCACTCAGTCATGTGGCATATGCCACATCTGATGTGACATATGCCATAGATTTTCTACTTGGTCTTTCATTATTATCATTTGAGCATTTCCAAAGGTTTCCAAATTGTTTGAGGCCCATAGGAATCAATGGCAAATACCGATTCTGTAATTACAGAATCGGTAAAATTACCAATTTTGCAAGGGTGACAAGGTGTCACTTTGACACCCTGTTGCACCCCTGTTTCTGGCTTGTGTGCCATTTGACACACAGACATGCCCTTAGGGCATGTCTGTGTGCCACATGGCACAGGTGTACATGCACAGATGTGCATGTACACTGGAATTCGTTATTTACCATGGAATAGTATTACATGGTAAATAGCGATTCGGTAAGGGCCTGTGGCACTGATTACAGTGCCACCTACATCTTGATTTACAGAATCGGTAAATTTACCGGTTCGGTATTTTACCGATTCTGTATATTTACCGAATCGGTAAATATACCGATTCTGTAAATAAAATGCCCCCTACATCTCAAAAGCCAAATACCGGTCGGAAATTGCCGAAATCGGCCGTTTCCGACCGGTATTAAGGCTCCTACATCTGGCCCTAAACTATTTAAAAATCTTTAAACTTAAAATCCCCACTACAATCAGTCCAACAGTAGGGAAAATGTTGGATAGCGGATGAATAAAAACTACTATTCCCACTCCAGTGAGTGCAACAGTAGGGAAAGTGTTGGAAAGTGGAGAATTAAAATGTTTAATTCCCACTTTAATGAGTGCAACAGTAGGGAACGTTTTGGATAGCGGAGGGGTAAAAATTACTATTCCCACTCCAGTGAGTGCAACAGTAGGGAAAGTGTTGGATAGCGGAGGGGTAAAATTTACTATTCCCACTCCAATTAGTGCAACTGTAGGGAAAGTGTTGGATAACGGAGGGGTAAAATGTACTATTTCCACTCCAGTCTTTGCAACAGTAGGGAAAGTGTTCGAAGGAGGAGGGGTAAAAATTACTATTAGCAGTTCAGTGAGTGCAACAATAGGGAACGTGTTGGATAGCGGAAGGGTAAAAACTACTGTTTCCACTTAAATAAGTGTAACAGTAGGGAAAGTGTTGGATTGCGAAGGGGTAACAATTAATATCCCACTCCAGTCAGTTCAAAATTAAAACAAACAAAATATTCATAACTACAAAATATTTTAAAAACCAAATGAATAAAAAAAATATGAATATGTTAAAAATTAAAATTCAAATATATTTAATATTAAAACAATTAAAAATCAAAACATATTATAATGTTAAATACATATGACAAATTGCTACAAATATTATTTTAAATAAACAAACAAAACAATTCAAGCATATAACATTTTTTAATGGTAAAACATGTAAAAAATACATTATTACAGAAATGTATTTTTTTATTCCTCACCCTATAACACCACACAATTCACAATCCAGATCTTTTTTTATGTACTTCCATAATTAACATAATTAATTACCAATTAAAGAAATATTATTAGTTAAAAAACAAATTAAACTTCCTAAAAAATTCTTTACTTCCTACACTTTACCCCTATAATCCCTGCAACCGACAGTTAACATTAAACTGTAAATAAATTTATTACATAATTAAAACTTATTTTCAATTAAAAAACGATAATTGTAAAGTAAGTAGAATTAATTTAAACATCGCCCTTTAACTCTTTAATAATAAAACCAACACAAACAAATAAACAATTACCCTAATTAGATATCAATTAATTATTTAAGATTAATGATCAACTAAGTATTAATTAATTAAACATCCACATACATGACTTCCCACCCTTTACCCGTAGGATCCCAAAAACCTGCACCTAATAGAAATTACACCATTACCAATATGAACTGTCAATTAATTAATTATTGTTAATTAACAACTAATTATTAATTGATTAAAAATAATTACTCCCCACCCTTTACCCCTATAACCCCAACAACCGCACCTAAAATAAATTACACAATTACCATAATTAACTGTCAATTAATTAATGTTAATTAACTACAAATTATTATTTAATTAAAATTAATACTTCCCAACCTTTTCTCCTACAAACACCACAACCTGCACCTGAAATTAATTACACAATTAACATAATTAAATTCAATTAATTAATTACTGTCAATTATCCACTAATTATTAATTAAGTAAAAATAAATTACTTCCCATCGTTTACCCCTATAAACCCCACAACAAGCACCAAAAATTTACCCCAAAAATAAAAAACACAATTAACATTATAAAATCTCAATTAAATAATTAATGAATTAAAAATATTAATTCATTTATTATAATTAAATTACTTCACACCCTATTCCACTATAAACCCACAACCTGCTATGGAATAAAAAAACACAAAACTTAAATAAAATTAATAACTGCTAAAAATTTGACATATTTCTAAAAAACATAAACAGTACTCATATAAAAAATACACCACACATATTTATAATATATAATAAAATACATAACACTCATTAAAAAATCGATATTTTAAACAACTATATTTTTGCAAATTATAATAATAACTTCTGTATTTTTTAAATCGATAGTACCGAATTTCTTGACAACACTAGTCTTTCAGTCGATATTTCCAATCCACAATATTTTTAACTCGATATTATGGTAGGTCGAGTTTTTTACCCTCGATATTCTGTCTCATTACCGCTGCACATGTATGTTACACTTACTTCTGCTCTTTGCAACATTCCAGAGGAGTAAGTGTGAGCAGAAGCCCTAATGGAAATCTGTTCTTTCAACGCTGCTCAACTCGTGGGAGGAAACCTATTAAGAGTAGATTGCCTACATCTACGAAGAGGGTTGTTAATAGGTCCCAAAGAATTTGCACAGCAAATACTTACTCGCTCATTATTTTAAAAATAAGATGATTATGTCAAATATTTCGTTGAAATGTCATT
Organism: Lissotriton vulgaris; assembly: GCF_964263255.1. Lineage (NCBI taxonomy): Eukaryota > Metazoa > Chordata > Amphibia > Caudata > Salamandridae > Lissotriton > Lissotriton vulgaris. The sequence continues at coordinate 189,866,739 of NC_141699.1, read as the reverse complement.
TGTTCATGAAATATTGTATAGAACCCTCCAGCCCTCGACCCCCCTGCCACCACAAAGACTGGAGCGTGTTCTTTAGTCACTGTTTGGTGTCTTCATCTGGGATTATGTAATCAGTTCTGAAACCCCTCTCATTTGCATGTTAAAGCATGCTTTTGTTCTGTTACATGAGTGTTGAAAGCCCCTTAGTGTCAAATACACATTGAAAAAATAAGATACTCTGTCAATCGCTGCCTTTCTGTATAAAGAAGAAAGAAATGTTATATTCCTAATTAGGAAAGGAAAGGTCACAATTACTTCTTCTGACTGTGCCCCCTGGTACATATGTGAAGACCTCAGCCTGAGATAAGGGAAACTCGCAGAGCCACGGTTGATTTTTCCCTGCAATCTAATGAAGAGGAAAATAGACAGAGACATTGTTTCCCCGGCTAATTTTCTTGCCAGCAGGCACTGCAGAGCCCACGCTGGCAGAAGCTGAGCGAAACAGATATTATCATTATAATACATCTCCTCCAGCTCAGGTGGCCAGGAGAGTTGCAAGGTTTAGATGACACGCTGCTAGGCGAAATTAAAAATATGTAATTGCATCTGAACCCTAGTAGGCCACACAAGTAAAATTAAAGTCCAGCCAAACTTCCAGAAACAAAAACTCTTGCAAAACAAAATTGGCCCCGGTAGTACTTAAAAAAAAGGTGTAATTTCCTGTAATTGTTGCTTCTTGGTGTATATATATTATAAACGAAAGAGAGAATAGTCATATTAGCTGTGAGATACATCAGCGTAACTGGTTCATGAATAATCAATTCAAGCATAAATAAATGCATAATGGGGCCTTTTACCAAACTGCATTATGTAGTACGTGAAGCAGTGCTACATTAGTACTACTCATGAACTACATAATGACTTTCACAATCCCTCTGCTGGAGACATCTGTCTCTGTTTCTCCTATCTTTACTTTGGAGAGATCTTTGCCCACACAGGCATTAAGAGTAAATGAGGGACGGGCAGCAGGGGGTGGCTAGAAAATGGGGAATAGTAACTACTAAATGGGAGGGGTTTCAGGTAAATTTAAGGAGGAATTATAGTGAGGGACATGCTAATGAACACGGCGTCCTTTCGACTGAAGCAACGCCACAGGGAGACTCTCCGTCCTCGACTAAAGAAACAATCAAAATAAAAAAACGGAAATTGCATCGCAAGATTAAAATACAACTGCCCGTCGAGGCCAGCCAAGAAGCGATTTATTCCCTTTCAGACAAGACATCAGGGGCCTCATTTATGAAAAGTGACGCATCGCTGCGTGTAAACAGCGATGCGTCACTTTTCACTGCGCACTCCTTGCGACACCAATGATGCGTCATATTGAATGTATGACGCATCATGTCGCAAGGAGTTACAGATACGTCAGTATTTCTGACGTATCTGTAAGCGCAAAAGTGACGCATTGCTGGAGTGTGTCACAAAAGTGACGCAACTCCAGCAATGCGTCCATTCACATGGGGAAAGCCCATGTGAAAGGGCTTGCGTCAGTCTTACGCCTGCTGTGAGGCAGGCGCAAGATTTTGACGCAACAGCGTCCTAAAAGTGACGCAGTGAAATCTCATAGATTTCACTGCGTCACTATTACGAGGCTTTTTGCGGGGGAACGCCCCCTCTGCATACATTATACCTGACGCAGGTATAATGTGGTGCAGGGGTTTAAAAAGTGACGCATCTACCTAGATGCGTCACTTTTTAAATATGGCGCAACGAGGCGCATTTTTTACACCGCTGGTGCGTCACAAAAAGTGACGCACCAGTGGCGCAAAACTGACGCAAGGCCTCATAAATAAGGGCCCAGAAGCGGTTCAGATTGATTTCACACGGTCCTGAGGAGAATCCCACCATTCTTGGGGATTTGAAACGCGTCGACCTTTCTGACCTTTATTTTTTAGGCCAATCATTTGTATTATTGGTGACATTGAAAATTTTCTGATGGCTTAGCTGTTGATTGTACAAAAAAGACACCTTTCAACTTTGTGTTGTGGTTATTGCCTGCCATATATAACTAGGACCAGTGCAGGGCCACCACATTTCTACACACCCCCTCCTTCTTCTTTTTTTACGTTTTTTCACTCACGTATGTTTGAATGTTATTCTGTATGTAGTTTATGATTGATGATTGAATAATACCACGTAGTACGTCCTTTCATTCTCAAATTTTCCCCTTCTTCTCACCACGCACTTTTAAATATTTACACATAGATTTTAGCATTAGGAGTCCTTCTCCCCCTCCTATGTATTAATGCAAGATATTTTGGACTGAGTGATAAAGCCAAATATTCTAAATCCTTTTGCAATATAATAAAAAGAAATCTAACCAATGGTAGAAACAAAATAAAAAGATTTTCATGAGATTCAATTCTAGACTGAAAGAGTGGTCTTTAGAAATGAGAGATTAGTTACTCATTTTTCTATATAGTTCTTGATTCATTGAGCAGTATTGGCATCTGTTTTGTTGATTAATGAACACAAACCAGCAAAAGACTATGGGGCGATTTCGTCTTTGGCGGTGCAGGACTGAGATGGCATGCCACTGCCCTGCACCGCCAAAGTCGACTGCCTACTGCCCGCCAGATTAAGAGTTTTCTCCTGGTCTGGCGATTGGTCCTTTGGTGTTCCCACGGTAGTGCCTTTGAAAAAGGTACTGCAATGGGAATGCCAAAGCAAGTTCCCGCATTGCACGGACTGTTAAGTCCATCCCCTACAGGAACTGAATGCACAAGGCAGACAGGGAGGCACAAAGTGTGCCCCCCTGCATGCATCACCATGGCGTGAGGCACGAGGGGGTCCTGTAGGACCCCTTTAGTTTCCTCATCTGCAGCAGTTTCATGGCGTGAACACCGCCTTGAGGCCGCTGGCAGTGAGGAAACTTGTTATATGCTTGCCGGGCCGCAGCAGCACTGCCAAGCATATTGCCGCCTCACTCGCCGCTCCACTGCCAGGGAACGTGGTTTGCTGGCGGTTCTGATGGTGCAATGCCAGGCTCACCATCAAAGTTGTAATATTACAGTCGGACCAATGGTGCGGTAGTGCTTGACCACCACTGCAGAGCCCCCACTAGTCTAGCAGTCCTCGGACTGCAGACTCGTAATCAGGCCCTAAGACCATTGCTGTCCACAAACTATACTTCTAAAGCTGCTATGGACCTCCATAATTTGCACATTTCAATTTTTTTACTTTTACTTTGTAGCCATACCTTTACTTTCACTGTGGTTTTTTGGGGGGAATTTATGAAGTGTTTTAAAAAATACTTTTAGGTGTTATAACCAAAGCTAACCATAACTTTTCCTTAGCCTATGTTTTTTTCAGTGAATTATTGTTTTTTATCATGTACCACATCAAAGAATTCCCTGTGCCTGACTCTATGGGAATAGCCGACTCTGGTTGCATATGGCCTTCAGCTGTGGGCAGCTGGATTGGTCAGAGGGCCTTGGCTCCTGGCCAGGCTTGCAACTCTCTGCAGAAAGCCAGCCCTGGAAGCACAGGACCAACGGTGGCATTGGCCTCAAAAACCAGACTCTAGACCCTGTGCCCCATCCTCTACAGGCAGTCAGCCACAGCTATGCAAACCTTTCAACCAAGTTCATTGGAGGGTTAGCTGAAGTGGCTGCACTGCAGTCATGCCCTGCTCCCACTATGCCACATTTGATTAATCTCCATTTGTAGCCATAGGCCATGCGTAGCATAGGTATAGTTTATTGTGGGCAACTTCAGGAGGCTGTTAACAATGAATTAATCCTGATCAGTGGACCACACCCTTGGTAACATATGCCTTTTTGAAGAGCATATTTCTCTAAATGGGCACTCGAAATTAAATATTTCCAAATGAAGCTCCTCGAGGAGGTGGATCATTGGAGGGAACTGCTGCACAGTCCCATGTTCTTGAATTGCCCTTTTTGTCACAGACATGGGCCTCGAGCAATGTGTACCCTCAGATGTCCTCTGACTCCAGGCCCCAGGGATCTGGTCAACCAGCTAAGGAGGGTTTGGAATGTGTGCTCCCTTCTGGGAGCTTCCTTACCCCAGACTGTGGCATTCTTCACCCTTGACCCTGCCTTCACCCGCTCCCATTGAAACATGCAGCCTCTTCAAAGGGCAGCAGCTGGGCACCGGCTGCACACTGTTTTTAATCAGGGTAGGGGCCACATTCATTAAAATAGTTCTGAGTGGATCCCGAACTCCTGTTTTAACCTCACCATTTTCCACATCTACACTCACTACGGCCTTCACTCGCACTGCACCTAACGGCCAGGAAAAACGATCTCCGCTAAAAGGCCCCATCAAAGTTGCCGATCGGGTATTGCAGCGCCTACCCGACGAGGAGCAGACCCAATGATGAAGCAAGACACCTAGCTTTTTGGGTGTGTGAGAGTCCCTTTCTGAAAGGAGGATATCTTTCTCCTGCCATAGTGAGCACACTACGAGTGCTTGCTTCATTAACTACTCACCTGTACCACACAGTAGGAACGGCATACCACTTTGCTTTGGATTGCATTTGGACTTGTATGCTGACCTAGTCAAAATTGGCCCTTAGTCACCCCCCTTTCCTTGGAACTCCTGTAGATTAATGTTATCCTTCAAGTTCATTCATACCAGGGGAACACAGTGATGGTAGTAAAAGGGAGGTGGCGGCATTTTTCAATTCTCGCCTAGGGCGGCAAAACACCTAGAAACGGCCCTGCACTGGAGCATTAAGCGTGTGGGTGGGAAAAAAGTGGGGAAAGTCATGTCTCACTGAAGCATAGGGGGGATTGTTAGGCAACCAATAAACAGTATTGAGGGTTGGAGCACACAAGCTTTTTACAGATGCTCTAGTCTTACTAATGTTTAGGTGTTAAGACCTGATATTACAATTTCTCTTTTGTTTTAGGGCTGGATATAATTCATGATCGGTCTCCATATGAGACTTGATGTTCATGTTTATGTTTAGATCACCCTAAATGTTGGTTGTTCTCACTATCGAGAGACCGCATGATTACATGAACACCTCTAGGCTTACTTTACTGTTGTGAAGCATATTGTTGAAACAACATAGCCCATTCTTGTATATTATGAATAATCTGATAAAACCATAGGTCTGCAATATTGGAATAGGAAATGATAAATGTTAAAGGAAAGATATTGTGCTTGGGATGCATGGATCTTCTCAGAGGTCACTTTCTTTCCCCAGATTTTGGGATGGCAGATTGATATATGCAGGTTTGGAAATGCTAGTCTAACCATATTGTGTTAGTAGATTTCTTAGAGGGTGATTACTACATGCACATTGATTTGTTTTACTCTAAATGATTCCTTGAAGCTTTACTGAGACCCCTCACAAAGAATTGTGCGATAAGACATTAAGACAATAATAACCTTTACAGGGAGAAGTACAACTCTCACAATTTTGAGGTTTATATTTTAAATTCCTTTTATTCCATGTTGATCTTTATTTTCAAATCAGATCACTTCAGGTTTTTTTGCTGTTTGGGGACATTGTGCCCTCCTCTAGAATTGTACATGCTATTTCTATTTATCTGATTTGTGGAGCTCATAGCTACCCAAATAGGATTTCACAGCACTGCAGAAGAAACAGAATTCAGGCTTATAGAAACCGATACAGCCCTTCAGTACGGTCTTTTATAATAGCCAAGCGTTGAGTTAATCCAGAAGATTGATTCCAAGACACTCAAATGGAGTTGCAAAGGAATGGAATTCCATAACTTTGTTGAAAGAACATCCTCCCACATCTCACACACCATATCCGAATTACCTGGGCAAGTCTGAGGCTGGCCAAACATAGGGATCTGGTGGGACGATTGTGACCAACCATATGCCTTATAGCAAGGTCATGATTGCATTAGAGCTCTATAGGTAAAGCAGAGAGCCTTAAATGTGATCCGTTTTGCAATTAGCAATCAACGCAATTCCTTTAACTGAGTGGTCATGGAGGCGTACTTGGGAATAAAACTTAAAAAGTGAGCAGCTGAGTTTTCAGTAATTTGGAGTCTTTTTAATCCGTTAAGTGCGCCCGTCTGCCAACCGCCGTCGCAAGCACTACCTCAGTAGTGCTGCGCATGTCCGTTGGCCGACGCGGCCCCGTCCACATAACGGAACGCACCGCGGCAGAATTGCTGCCACGGTAAATGGGTTAAGATGACTATAGGTAGTCCCAAATATAGTATATTGCCACAATCATGGTGGAAAGTGATCAGGGCCTATATTATTGTTTTGTCAGTGGAGGCAGGTAGAAGCCACAGAATCTTCCTGAGACATTTTTAGAGGCCAAAGCAGAAGACTGTCACTGTATTAATTTGATGATCAGGCCTAAATTCGCTATCCAGCCAGATCCCCAAATTCTTGACCACCTTTTTGGCCACTAACAAGTGGGCCCCAAGAGACTTGGCTGATACCCATTGTTAATAATCTCTGTTTACTGCAGTTGAATTTAACACAGAGTTGCCCTATCAAATGGACCATGCTCCAAGGCAGCAACAGAGTTGGGGAGGGCAATTCCTGAATCCAGAGTCAGAGATACAATCATCTGGTTACCATCCGCATAAGAAATTATTGTGCAGCCAAAAGTTTCCACCATGTCTCCTCGAGGAGAGATATAGATATTAAAAAGTGATGGGCTTTTTCAAGATCCCTGTGGCACCTTGCACACTAGGTAACAGGCTGTAGAAGCAAATGACTTGAAATAAAACGCTGGAATACCCCCAAAGGGCTAAGATCTAATGGAGACCCGGATTGATTGAATAAAAACGTCACTCAAACTGGCCAATATGACAGGGCTGAAAGGCAATCAAACTGTTTTGCTAGCTGGGTGAACTAGTCAGTGAGACATCCTTCTCAGATATCCCTTGGAAATTAGAATAGATATCAATGATGTTTTGAGGAAAAAATCTGCCAACTCATTAAGGGCTTTATTTCGAGTTGTTCATAAGGGAGCCTAACAAGCATACTGCCACCGTGAGAGAGCATGCAGTACATTTCTTCATTGTGTGACATGCACCATGATGTGTATGGCACACTGTGTAGGAACAAAGGTGCAATACCAGGTGGGCACAACATGTGCCCCCGTGCACGCACACCCAAGATCAGATTCGTCCGGGAGCCCTGTTAGGGCCCCGTACGTGCATTTCTTCACCCTTTTCAGAACTCCATGCACCCATACTGCCAAGGATGGCCCATCTAGGCACACCTAAGCTCGCTATTATGTTTGGATGTTTAGGAGAAATAGACAAAGACGAACTGCCAACTACACCCAGTCATGTGACCCAGAAGCAGACTGCAGACACTAAATGGCTAAGGCAGGAAAATGCCAACTTTCAAAAGTGGCAATTACAAAATTGTAATTCAAATTCCAACTTTACCATAAACGAGGATTTTTCAATACATTTCCAAAGATACCAAAATGAACTATTTACCTGCATTAATTTAAAAGGTACAGCTTATTTAATGTAATAATGTAACACTAATGTTATCCCATGGGAGAGATAGACCTTGATAAATGAAGTTAAGACCTTTTACTATCAAGACATGTAAAACTTAAAAGTACATCTCCTTCTTTTTAAATACATTGCACCCTGCCCTGTTGGCTGTTTAGGACTTACCCTAGAGGTGGCTTATGCATGTTAAAAAGGAAGGCTTGGCCCTGGCAAACGGTTTATTTTGCCAAGTTGAAATGGAGGTTTAAAACTGCTCACATAGGCTACAATGACAGACCTGATACATGTTTCAAGGGCTATTTAAGTGAGTGGCAGAATCAGTGCTGCGGGCCCACTAGTAGCATTTAATTTACAGGCCCTGGGTACCTGTAGTACCATTTACTAGGGACTTATAAGTAGAGAAATCTGCTAATTGGGGATAAGTCAATGGTACCATGTTGAGAGGAGAGAGCCCAAGCACTTCAGCACTGCTTAGTAGTGGTAAAGTGCACAGAGTCCTAAGTCCAACAAAAATGAGATCAGAAAAATATGAAAAAGTAAGGGAAAATATTTGGGGGTAGACCACCCTATGGCTGACATGTGTTCCCCCGGCCGAAAGTGGGGTAAACTACCCAACCTCTTGGCAGTTCTCATCACTAAGGCAGAATAACCTGATTAGACCATCAGCATTGGTGTGGTCTGACCCAGGACGGTATTAATCATATATCCATTGTCTGTAGGGAAATGGACCACCTCAACAGTTTTTGAATTTCATCCCTCATTTACATGAGCCGTAAGATTATGTGGTCTTTCTGAACCCAGAAGTGATTCCCAAAGAGGCATAGTCTCAGCTTGTTCAGTGCCATCCATCACCTTGTTGTTTTTGCATTTGATGCCCTAAGTGTGCTGGGTATGCCCAGATGTGCCTACCAGTCTCATTGTGCCACTGGAGTCAAGCTATACATGGATAAAGAGTCCATAACAAGGGCAAAACAAGTCCTAGGTTGCTTGTGTTATGGTTCAGGGACAACCTGAATTAGCAATTTGGACTGGACTGTTCCCATGAGGAACAGGGTCAAGACTGATTTGCATATGTCCGGGTACAAACTGATGCAACACAGTGGGTGAAAAATTATGGATTGAGGTACAGCCTCATCAATTGCTAGTGGCTGAAATTAATTCAAGCATTCCATCCATCACCTTGTTGTTTTTTTATTTGACACCATAAGTGCACTGGTTTTGCCCAAACGTGGGTCCTAGGCTTACTGTGCCAATGGAATCAAGCTACACCTGGCTTAAGTGACAATAACAAGGGCAAATCTGACGCTGGATTGCTTGTGTTCTGGTTCAGAGAGGACCTGGCCTGGCACTTGGGGCTGGGTTGTTCCAATGAAGAACAGGATCAAGACTGATTTGCCTTTGTCGGGGTCCAAACTGAGGAGGCATGGCAGGCAAAAAATGAAGGATTGGAGTGCGGTCCCAAGCAATTGCCAGTGGCTGAGATTAAATGAAGATTTCCATCTTTCTCCTTGTTATTTTTGCATTTGATGCCCTAAGTTTACCAGGTTTGCCCAGACGCGGGTCCCGGGCTCACTGTTCCACTGGATCAAAGCTGCTACACCCAGCTGAAGAGCCAGAACAAGAGCGAAACTGGTCCGGGGTTTGCACCTAAGTAAGTAATTACAAAATGTTTATTGTATGATTAGTTAAAATCCTTTACAATATTCTGATCACAAGTAAACAAATACACTTTGATCACGAAAAGACAAGTATTGTATGAACAATGATTATACATTGATCTTAAATATAGCAGCAACAAGTTTTCAGCCTTACTGTGATGTAAAATGTTTAGTTATTAATAAAAAGGTAGCTTTAATATAACGGAGAGCTGATGGCTGATAAAGTGCTAGCGAAAATTCAAACAAAAGTGTCTAATGGAGTTAAAATTGCTCAGGGGGCGCATATTAGTAACCAAATCTGACTCTCTCTGTGCATAAAGGCCAGATGGATTATGTCATCAACTGTCTGTAACAATAAAGTGTCTATTATCCAAAAGTGTCAGCGCATTGTCTGATTGCATTGATGAGGACTTAATGTGTGGCCAGTGCTTTAATGGTTTATACCCTCGCCAAGTTTCGAAGGTTGTCAAGCCGTTTTCAGGACTATCCAGTTTCCATCAACAGCCTGTCAAACCGTGTTTGTCTCTTTTAAGCCTGTTTGTAAGAGGCTAATAAATCTGCCAAATTTGGCCAGTTCACTGGGATCGATTATAGAAAACACAAGGTTCCTTGCTATGTTGCAAGTGAGAGTTTCAGATGCTTAGATAAGAAGTGGTAACAAGGTATGTGGAGCATGCAGAAGTGCAGGGCAGCAGCAAAGTACAGGGCTAAAAGACTATCTTTTATGCAAAGTCTGCGGACTAACAATTTTAGAAAGAAGCGACCATTTAGAGTTTAGTTCTTTGGTCTGTAATCCCGTCAGTCTTGAGACCATTATTGGCAGCCTAATTAGCAACCCCCAAAATACAAGACTGTATTCTCTACTGATGACGGTTAAAAAACCAGAACACATGTCTAGAGATCAGTACTATCAGCGCCAACCTTAGCGAAATACTCAAAAATATCTGAGTGAGCTACAAGAGACTGCATTTCTCAGAATGCTAAGGGGAAACCTTGCCTGAGAGGTCAGCGGTGTGCTCCAACATCCTGTTGTATATTTAAAATACTCCCATGACTCATTGAGCTGACGAGCTTGTGGATGAAGCACCTGCGCGCCAGGTCGAGGTACCAGACCTGATATAATGTTTTGCAGCCTACTCATCAAATCCCAAAATACAAGTCTGTATTCTCTTCTGATGACAGTTAATAAACCAGAAACACGTGTCTAGAGATCAGCACTATCTACACCAACCTAGGTGAAATACTCGAAAATATCAGAGCGAGCTACAAGAGACTGCATTTCCCAGAATGCTAAGGGGAAACCTTGAGAGGTCAGCGTTGTGCTCCCACATCCTGTTGTATATTTAAAATACTCGCATGAGTCATTGAGCTGATGAGCTTGTGGATGAAGCACCTGCGTGCCAGTGAGAGGTACCAGACCTGATATAATGTTTTGCAGCCTACTCATCAAATCCGAAAATACAAGTCTGTATTCTCTTCTGATGACAGTTAATAAACCAAAAACACGTGTCTAGAGATCAGCACTATCTACACCAACCTAGGTGAAATACTCGAAAATATCAGAGCGAGCTACAAGAGACTGCATTTCCCAGAATGCCAGGGGTGAACCTTGCCTGAGAGGTTAGCGGTGTGTGCCCACATCCTGTTGTCTTTTTAAAGGACTCTTGTGAGCCATCAAGCTGACGAGCTCGTGAATGAAGAACCTACGCGCCAATGAGAGGTACCGGACCTGATATAATGTTTGGCAGCCTACTCAGCAAACCCCAAAATACAAGACTGTATTCTCTACTGATGATGGTTAATAAATAAGTAATACATGTCTAGAGATCAGCACTATCTGCTCCAACCTTGGCAAAATACTCAAAAATATCGGAGCGAGCTAAAAGAGACTGCATTTCCCTGAATGCCAGGGGCGAACCTTGCCTGAGAGGTCAGCGGTGTGCTCCCACATCCTGCTGTCTATTTAAAGTACTCCTGTGAGTCATTGAGCTGGCAAGCTCATGGATGAAGCACCTGCGTGCCAGTGAGAGGTACCGGACCTGATATAATGTTTGGCAGCCTACTCAGCAAACCCCAAAATAAAAACTGTATTCTCCACCGATGACGGTTAATAAACCAGAAACAGGTGTCTTGAGATCAGCACTATCTGTGCCAATCTTGGCGAAATACTCGAAAATATCGGAGCGACCTACAAGAGACAGCATTTACCAGAATGCCAGGGGCGAACCTTGCCTGAGAGGTCAGCGGTGTGCTCCCACCTCCTGTTGTCTATTTAAAGTACTCCCGTGAGTCATTGAGCTGACGAGCTCATGGATGAAGCACCTGCGTGCCAGTGAGAGGTACTGGCCCTGTTATAATGTTTGGCAGCCCATTCAGCAAACCCCAAAATAAAGACTGTATTCTCTACTGATGACGGTTAATAAACCAGAAACACGTGTCTAGAGATCAACACTATCTGCACCAACCTTGGCGAAATACTCAAAAATATCGGAGCGAGCTACAAGAGACTGCATTTACCAGAATGCAAAGGGCGAACCTTGCCTGAGAGGTCAGCGGTGTGCTCTCATATCCTGTTGTCTATTTAAAGTATTCCTGTGAGTCATTGAGCTGACAAGCTTGTGGATGAAGCACCTGCGCGCCACTGAGAGGTACCGGACCTGATATAATGTTTGGCAGCCCACTCAGCAAACCCCAAAATACAAGACTGTATTCTCTACTGATGATGGTTAATAAATAAGAAATACATGTCTAGAGATCAGCACTATCTGGTCCAACCTTGGCAAAATACTCAAAAATATGGAGCGAGCTAAAAGAGACTGCATTTCCCTGAATGCCAGGGGCGAACCTTGCCTGAGAGGTCAGCGGTGTGCTCCCACATCCTGCTGTCTATTTAAAGTACTCCTGTGAGTCATTGAGCTGGCAAGCTCATGGATGAAGCACCTGCGTGCCAGTGAGAGGTACCGGACCTGATATAATGTTTGGCAGCCTACTCAGCAAACCCCAAAATAAAAACTGTATTCTCCACCGATGACGGTTAATAAACCAGAAACAGGTGTCTTGAGATCAGCACTATCTGTGCCAATCTTGGCGAAATACTCGAAAATATCGGAGCGACCTACAAGAGACAGCATTTACCAGAATGCCAGGGGCAAACCTTGCCTGAGAGGTCAGCGGTGTGCTCCCACCTCCTGTTGTCTATTTAAAGTACTCCCGTGAGTCATTGAGCTGACGAGCTCATGGATGAAGCACCTGCGTGCCAGTGAGAGGTACTGGCCCTGTTATAATGTTTGGCAGCCCATTCAGCAAACCCCAAAATAAAGACTGTATTCTCTACTGATGACGGTTAATAAACCAGAAACACGTGTCTAGAGATCAACACTATCTGCACCAACCTTGGCGAAATACTCAAAAATATCGGAGCGAGCTACAAGAGACTGCATTTACCAGAATGCAAAGGGCGAACCTTGCCTGAGAGGTCAGCGGTGTGCTCTCACATCCTGTTGTCTATTTAAAGTATTCCTGTGAGTCATTGAGCTGACAAGCTTGTGGATGAAGCACCTGCGCGCCACTGAGAGGTACCGGACCTGATATACTGTTTGGCAGCCCACTCAACAAAACCCAAAATAAATACTGTATTCTCTACTGATGACGGTTAATAAACCAGAAACACTTGTCTAGAGATCAGCACTAAGCATGGGCGGAAAATCTGTTCCGCTCGCGGATTTTGCGGATTTTCGGTAAATTCGCGATCCGCGAACGCTCGCGAATTTACCGAAAATCTGCAAATTCGCATGCAGCAGATTTTTTTTTCTTGGTGATACAATTTTGCGGCGTGCGGCGTAAGTTCGCAATTGTGAACATGTAGGTGCGGCGGGCAGCAACAATCTCGCACTCGCGAAATTACAAAATTTGCAATTCTGCACAAGAAATCCACTAGCAAGCAGCATAGACCTTCTGAAAATTATGATTTTTATCAGAATAACTCCTCAGGTTGACATGTGCCTGCCCTTTTTTGGATTTGAGGCCTTTTGACTTTCTTTGGATCACTTTTGGATTAGAAATCAACTTTCACAAGTAAGTTTGTTTGGGGCAATACATTTGCTGTTCTGCAGAAAAACGAGTTTTGCTAAACTGAAAGCACTCAGCAGGTGCAAAAGTTCAAATTCATCATTAGTAACCATTCCCTGTAGTGCTTCCTGACTGGGGCCCCTCCAGAGTTCAGTTGCTAGTTGCAACAAATGTATGACCCTGCTCTGACCCTCACAGCCGGATCATAGAATAGCTACAAGTAGGCCACAAAGGTCCTGGAAAAAAAAATTGCACTGTAACAGAAAGCAAATTACAGATAAGGAAGCAAGTGCCAGACTGGAATTTTAAAACAGTGACACATTAATAAATCAACCCCAAATTAATTCATGTCAGTTGAAGCAGGGCAGGTGTGCTTGCTTTTTCCCCCATAATCTACAGTGATGATGATGAACCAGAGGGTGGCATTGATGTACCAGAGGGTGGCATGGGTGAAACAGAGGGTGGCAGTGTTGAAACAGAGGGTACTGTGAACCTGTGATGATGAACCAGACGTAGAAACAACATAGTCGTGACCGTTGCGTGCCGACAAGTAAGTTCGCAATTGCGAACTGGTACAAAATCCTCGCGAACTGGCAGAAACCCTTGCGAACACTATAAAAACAAAAAAATCCGCAAATTCGCGAGAATTTGTGGATTTTGCGGATTGCCAGTTCGCAAATACGCAAATTCGCGAACGCAAGTTTTGCAAAATTCGCCCATGCTTAATCAGCACTATCTGCGCCAACCTTGGCAAGATACTCTAACATATCGGAGCGAGCTACAAGAGACTGCATTTACCAGAATGCCAGGGACCTTGCCTGAGAGGTCAGCGGTGTGCTCCCATATCCTGTTGTCTATTTAAAGGACTCTTGTGAGTCATTAAGATGACAAGCTTGTGGTTGAAGCACCTGCACGCCAGTGAGAGGTACCGAACCTGAGATAATGTTTTGCAGCCTACTCAGCAAACCTCAAAATACAAGACTGTAGTCAAGTCAAGTCAAAGATCTTTATTCGGATATAAAAAACATCCAGAAAAGTACATGCACATCACAATAATTCATTAATAAAACAATTGTTTAAAATATGGTATAAAATTCCTAGTGCAAATATACAATATATAAACTATTAAACAATAGTGCAAACTGAAAAGATGTAACAGTAAATCTCTTTATCAGACCAAGTTCATTGAAGCACGGGAGCGAATTGCAGACTGAAGGAAACAACTTACATTAGGATTACATCGTCAGAGCCTAGCATCAATAGATCTCTAAATGCTAAGTTAAAATCCATCAGACCGTGTTCTCTGAAATGCGGGATTAGATAAATTTTGGTATATTTTGCATAAAAACCACAGAAAAACATAAAGTGTAAAAGTCTTTGTTTACAACCTAAATTACAAGGACAGTGCAGATCCCCCGGTTTTTGTTAAAGCCTAATGGAAAGCAAAGTAGGTGTTTAATGCTTCTGTCCCTAAAACGAAACAGCAGGCTCCTATTCCATCTGCCCAGTTTTTTTCGAAGATAACCCTGAGGCGTGTTATTAGACCTGCCACATGGTTTCAGAAGGGGCATATATTTTATAATAGATGGCTTAAGATGCTCAGTCCTTTCTCTATCTTTTCAATATAGGTCATACAAAGCCCTTTTTACTGAGTTCTTGTGGGTACAATCAATGGTTAGGGGCAAAGAAAATAAATATCCTTTTTCCACACTTACTAAACTTCTCTCTACTGCCCTAAGACAGGGTATATGGTTAGCCCGCTCACATTTTAAGCAGTCCATGATGATTTCTTGGGTCAAAGAGGCCGCAGGGTTCCGCCATATTTTCAGCCAAAATAGGGCAGGCCTGGATCTTATAAAATCCTCTGTATATGAAAGATTCAATTCTCTATGACAAATGTAAGTTGGGGCTGAGATAACCGCCCCCAAAGCCTTCCTGCAGAATCTGTTCTCTTTGATCTGTATATTAGTGCTATTTGAGTATCCCCACACCTCTGCGCCATAGGTTCCGGTTGTCAAACATTGAGTTCTATAAGTTTGTAACAATGGCATTATTACCTCAGCGCGTTTGGGTTGACGGAGGCTAATTATAGAATTACTGGCTTTACCCATTTATTCCTTCCCTGGGCCACATGGGGCTGCCAAGATCCAGTCGGAGAACAACAAACCTAAGTAGTGCTGGTGCTTTTTAAAACATTATTCCCTGACACATTTTGATGGATATTATGCTTTTTAGGACCACAAGACATTATGAAAGATTTATTAAAATTAGTACATACCCCAAGTCAGCCATATATGAAACAAAACCGGTTATTAAAATACGCAGTGCATTGGGTGTGCGGCCCATAAGGACTGCATCGTCCGCGTAAAGAAGTGCGGGAAGTAGTTTACCACTAATATTGGGGACATCACCTGTTAATTTTCATAAGGAATTACTTAATTCATTTATATACAAGATAAAAAGCAGGGGGGCCAAGACACAGCCTTGTCTGACCCCCCTGCCAATTAAAATGTCCCCTGAGACTTCACAGTCATTATTTATTCTCACGCAGGCTTTCAAGTCACTGTGTAAGTGGGCCAAAAAGTAAACAAGTGACTTATCTAACCCATAATTTAACAAAACTGTCCATAAACGGGAACGATGAACGAAATCAAAAGCAGAACTTAAATCCATAAACCCCAAATACAATGGGGCTTTTTTGGCAATGGTGTATTTGGCCAAAATTAAATTTAGATTCAAGCATTGCTCCACGGTTCCCACATTGCTTCTGAATCCAAGCTGGCACGGATGTAAAATCATGTTTTCATCTGCCCAGGTCCTGATCTTGTTAAAAATGACTCTTCCTAAAATCTTCAGAGTGTTATCTATTAAAGATATAGGGCGATAACAGCTAGGTTGGAGTCTATCACCTTTCTTAAAGATTGGCACAATTATACTATTAGACCAGGTGACTGGGGCCGGGGTGTGGATAAATTATTAAAAATGTTACACAACAAAAGTGACCAGAAATCAGGCTCAGATTTAATTTGGTCGATGGATAGTCCATCGGGTCTTGGAGCTTTATTGCCCGCACTTTGGGAGATTGCATCTTCCACCTCCGTTATTGAGATGTTAATTACCATAGAGGGGTACGAAGTCTCAGTTGTTGGATGCGGTGCAGCATAAATATTTGAAAAATGGTTCACTCACATATCCCCTGTTATATTGCAGTTTATGGGGGTAATGTTGGATCCTATTGATCTCAAATTCTTTACCTCGCCCCAGAACCCGGCAACATCTCCCAATGCAGCCGTGCGTGCAAGGGATTCCCACTGACCTTTTAATAACTCTTCTGTTCGTGTTTTTAGGGTGCGTTTGTAACTTAGCCTCAGTCTCTTAACCAGAGACTGGTCCCGTGGTTCCACCACAAGGGAAGCCCATAATTCACAGTTTGCTTTGGAACAGGAAGTGTCGAGCCATCTGGGGTTTTTATTGTTGTGGCCTAAGGGTGGTTTAGAAATCTCATTTCTAATGGCCGAACATAACCCTGTAAAAGCCTCGATAATGTCGTGTCCAGAGTTGTCACTAGATAGACAAGTGGACACAAGCGAAGGGTTCATTTTAATGGCACGTGCTAAAACCCCGTTATTATCTATCCCCTTCCAGACTACCCTAAGGTTGTCTGTTGACACCACCAAGTTTTTTGCCCCAATATCTTTCCGGTTAGCCGATTTTCTAATAGATTTAAAAGTAGACAAGATTGGATTGTGGTCACTGTATAAGGTACTAACCACGTCAGCCTCTAATAAACAATCTCCAAGTAAGGAGGATATACATACATAATCTATTGTGGTAGAACATCCACTCCCAACATAGGTGGCCAATGGTCCTTTGTTCGTGGAGATGTTTGCCTTCTTCATAACATTAACTAAGTCCCGTGTGGCTAAATGATCAAGCAATTCTTCCCCTCTTTTGCAGGGCGGTGTTGAATGTGAGTATTAAAATCACCTCCTAAACAAATACCATCGAGTTTACAGTACTTTTTACCAGCCATAATGCCATCAATAAAATCAAAAAATCTTATAAAATTTGTATGTGGATGTGATGTGAAGTCCTTGTTATAAAAATGAATTAGACATAGCTTTAAGCTGCTAGTGTAAATTAAGGCCTGGAAATTTATATCATTGGTCTTCAGTGTTCCAATTTTGGTTCCTGCGGCAATCTTTACCCAGATAGATAAACCCCCACTAGGTCGGCCCACAGCCGGAATGGGTACAATGTGATTTTCACAACTATAACCCTCGAGGAGCAGAGAGCTAATACACCATGTTTCCTGGAACATTAGGATATCAAAGTTACTGACCCAATCGGTCCAGTCCCTGCATTCCATTTTTGTTTTTAAACCAGCAATGTTCCAGCTCAACATTGTTAGTTTATCAGACGACATAGGGGTGGCGGTTGCATGAACAGTTATCTTAGGGTCAGGTCGCGGTACTGCCTCAGTGTTAAAAATCAACGCTTCTTTAAGGGGACCAGTTATCAATGCTCCCAAAGGGTCATTTGCGTTCGGGTAATCACTATCTGCAGTATCCGAAAGGATAGCTGTTGGTCAGTCCTGGCTCTCCAACTCGGATAATGCGCTGTACCTATTATTCAGCGGGTAGGGTGGGGGGGGGCAGACCTAAATGATCTCTGTGGGGGCCCATAGAAGTATCCCAACCGTAATGGGGTTACAACGGTTGAGGTGCTGAAATGGCTGTTGTTACTATTTAGTACAAATTTTACAGTTGAGGGGTGCTTAAAGTTAATTACAGTGCAATCTCCATTGATATTCTTAAAAGAGGGACCAACCCAACACACTCGACGTACTGTCAGGATTTCACTCGAAATTTTTGGCCCAACCCCTTTATGCTTGGTCAGCCTGTCAATGCACTTGTTATTCAGCTGTACCCAGGACTCACCCTGTCCCTCCTTAAGTGGTGGTACACCTGCTAAAATTAAAACGTAAGGACAGGCGTCGGGGGGTAAATGAAGAACTGGCCCTAACTGTTTTTTAGGCCTTATGGCAACAGCCTGACCGTTCTCTGAACCAGTATTAACTAGCTTAATGGTAGCTGGGCCAGGACCGCCCTCTGATGGACCCATAATCACAGTGGTGGGACAAGGCGGTCCAGCTGCTACAGGCAAAGTAGGCTGCAATGGTGTAACAGGTTGAGTATTTCCTGTGATAACATCCTTAGGTGCAACGTTGGTTCCTGGTGTACTACTAATAATATTGGGCCTGCCCCCCATAATACACTTATTAGCAGCCTCCATATCTTTCAAGAGTCTTTCTCCCCTCAACTGGTCAAGACTAATCACCCCTTTCCTTTTTACATCTTCATTTTTTATCAGATTTTCCAGTCTATCTAGTCTTTTAAAAATTAAATTAAACTGTTTGTCCATTTGACTTTTCACTTGTTTAAAAATTGTGTCATCAAAAGTCTCGATGAAATTCCCATTACGCTTATCCTGAGTGACGTTCTCAGTTATGGGCTCAGTCTGTGTACAAGCCGAGTTATGTCCTTCTTTAGGGAGGACTATAACAATGTTGCCCTCAGCTAAATGCAGAGACTCATTATCAGTTCTGCCTCCAGATGATGTTTTCCCTCTAGTCCACATGCTCTGAGGAGTGGGTTGACCCTTATTGCATGGGGGTTGCTTCCTCTTATTTAAAGTTTGCTTCAAAGGGCCTCTTTTCCTTTTTTCTCCAACAGTCTTGTTGCTCGGGGTCGAAGAAAGGGTAGCAGCTAGTACAACGGGATCTTGCTGTGAATCAATGATGGTAATAAAGCTACTGCCCCCAGATTGAACTACAGGTAAATAGGCCAACAAAGTGGGTTTTGTAATTGTCACCACAGGGGGAAAGCGGCAAAGCATTGTTTAGAGAGACTTGCTCGGGCTCTACGTACGAGCTTGTAAGACCCATTGACATTCTCTTTTCAGTATTGGCAATTTCGGTAGTGACCAAATTGAAGGCATTTTCCAGCATACTTTCGAAGGTGGGCGGGAGGACAGTAAAACCTTCAGAGGCCTGAGTAATAGTGCTAGTGTTTCGTTTCCCCATAGTGTATTTTGGGCTCACCTTACTAACAGCTGCTGCTTAGAAGGGTGGCCGGCCCGACCACTGTTGACCACGGAGGACCACAGCGGGCCCGCCCTTTGCCCGGGCTTCGCCCGGTGCACACCCACGCGCGTCCCGCGCCGCGGACAAAGCCTTCTCTCGCTGGCAGGCGGAAGTGCTCACCGAGCACTCTGGGAGCTGTAGTCTCCACGCGGCGTCTACAGCCTACACTGGACCACTGCGGCGGGAGAGAACTGCAGCGTAGGGTCCCCAGAGGCGGCGAGTTGCTGGTAGAGATGTCCGCTGGCCCCGAGGTAGGTATGGAGCTCTCACTCCTGCTCCGGCTCCTTTGGAAATGCCCCAAGACTGTATTCTCTACTGATGATGGTTAATAAACCAGAAACACGTGTGTAGAGATCAGCACTATCTGCGCCAACCTTGGTGAAATATTTGAAAATGTAAGAGCGAGCTACAAGAGACTGCATTTCCCATAATGCCAGGGACGAACCTTGCCTGAGAGGTCAGCGGTGTGCTCCCACATCCTGTTGTCTGGCTTTCTGGCCATATTTAATCACTGGGAGAAGTGTTGCGCCTATTATTAATCTTATTGGGTCTGTAGAGGGGCCTTCAAGAGAATTGATCAATTGAAATGTTCCAAAGATTACTGATTCTACCTTTGCTTCTAGGTGTCTCAAATGTGCTTTGTCTTCTCCTTTGACACCAGCCAGACTCTTAAATAGTCAAACGATTCAGTGCTTTTGATCTATAGCGGTCCCAGGCTTCAGGCATGGTTCAGTTTCTTATATGGCCTGCCAAAAGTTACTGCTTTAACCTTGAAGCCCTTTGCTACCATTTTGTTGGCCAAGTTGTTGTTGTGGAAGGTCTTTAATGCTTTCTGGATCCCTATTCTGGAGTGGTCCAGCACAACAATGTAATCTGAGTATTGCAGGATCGTGGGCTCCAAATTTTGGCAGGATTAAGTTAGCCTGTCTCAAAGTAGATTCTATGTCGGCAGCATAGAGGTTACATAGCAGGGGAGCTAGCACACACTCTTGCTTTAACCGTTGTTTGTCGAAAAACTCCTTGTTGAACGGTCTGCGATAACTTTACCCTCTCCCAGATAGAGGTATATAATGATATGATTGTTTGCAATAGATAATTTGGAGTGCCCCACACTCCAATTTCCTCCACATGATGTTCCAACACACAGAATCAATCGCAGCAGAATAATCAACACAGCACAAAAGTTGCTTCTGGCTAGAGGCCTAATGGATTAAATAAGAAAGAGCCAATATGTTGCCAATGGGTTGGCGAGTTTGCCCTGAATCTGGTTTGGCAAAGCAGGATTATCTCATTTGCCTCAGCCCAGAAAGCCAGCTCTTTCAGAGGGACCAAGGCATTTGCCTTTGCTTCGATGTCCAGGAGGGTAATAATAATGCAATAGTTAGCTGGATCATGTCTATCTCCCTTGCTTGCCTTTGGAACTGCATATAGATTTTGTATCTGTAGTATCCCCTAGTGTTCGCCATGACATTTATTTTAGATCGTTTGGGGCACAGTTTAACTCTGATGTACCTCCGTAGGTCTGCTTGGTTCCATTTGCTCATTAGGGTAAATATGTGTAGCCGGATGTATGTCATTACAACGCATGCTTTTACAACGCATGCCATTACGACGCAACTTTTACAACGCAATTTGTTACAACGACTTGCGTTGGGGGTCGCTGGATAGTGAATGGTTTAATTTACTATTCCAACTCCAGTCCCCGTGGATAGTAGGGAAGGTGTTGGATAGTAATTAAACTATTCCCTATCCTAGAGCGTCCTCCAGCGCAATTCGTTGTAATGACTTGCGTTGTAAAAGTTGAGTCATAATGGTAGTGCATTGTAAAAGTTGCGTTGTAAAGGATGTTTCCCTGTGTAGCCACTCTTTGGTGACTCGCTCATGTTTTTCAGCCCAAATCTGTTGTTTGTGTTGTTTGTTTACGGACGTAACCTTATCTTTATTTCCACCTTACTTGTTTTGTGGTACAATTTTTAAAATTTACATAAGTTCTGTTCACTTTACGTTATTACATGATTTGAAATTATGTAACCTTTCTTGGATGGGGGCTTAATGGACATTTTTTAGGGCCTTGGGGTGTTAAGGAATAACTGGTGGATTTCATGACTGATTTTGTCCCAGCTATCAAATAGATGTTTGCCACTTTGGTTTTTAAAATGTGGACCTCTGGTTAGTTTCCTAGAAGATAGTTTCAGCATACAGACTTGGTCCCATGTTACTCTGCTAATCAGCTGTTGATTTTCATCTCTGAATTAATTGCCCACTAATATCAGCTCTTTTTGATTGCTGGTACTGGTTTTTATAGTGGTAACATGAGGGAGAGGGTCGCTGTTATTGCCAGTGGGAAATTCAAAGTTCCTCAGGGCCTTTGAGACTTTGTTGATGATGAGCATAAAGTCCACAGTGCTTATCCCCTTAAAGCTTTTTTGGAATTTTGAAGCCACAAGTTTCTCTTCCAGTGTGTGGTGTAGGGATTTGAGGCTGTAGTTTGTAAGAAGGGAGTGTATCAGGTTAGTGCCACAGCTCGCCAAGGAGGGGTCTGTTGGTGCCATTCCTAGATGTCGCGAGTTTAAATCACTGCATATTATGACTTCATAGTTGGTTTATTGCGAGGTGCGGATTCTAGGGATTCACAAACTGGAGCCAATCTGTCAGCTCATCGTGATCCAAAACAATTGAAGGAGACATTGGGCAGCACTATTTGTGTGTGCTGATCGTTTATGTTGAGGCCTTCCAAGGTTACTTGTTGGATCATTTTGGCACATGCGTCAATCGTTCTTACTTTCAGTGCTAAGCCCATGTCTGCGCTTATTGAGAGGTCTCCCAGAGATGTTTGTTTTTGTTTGATTAACTTCATGGAATTCAGCGATAGCTGTAGGACTTGTTGACCAGGTTTTCTTGAAAACAGAATAATTCTGCAATCTTTATGAACTAGTTTGCAGATGGATATTTAAGTAGTTTCGGCAGTCTGGCCACATTCTATGATATCATGTTTATATTTTGCATTCTCTCTGGGCCTTTCTGAGGTAGTAGTCCACTCACACTAGGAATAGTTTTGGGTGTCACTCGAAAGGGTGGACAACAGTCAGCCCCAGTCTCCTCTTTTTTCCTCCCTGCAGACTCCATAACAATTCTCCTGCATGGGCCCGGTCCATTAGTGTAGGATTGTGAAATTCACAACTTATTAAAGTGCAAGTTCAGTTGTGGGTATCCTGGCCCTCTTAGGGGGCTGTGAGGACTGTCTTGTGACCTTGAAGGCTCGATCTGTTCCTTCGATAAATGTGGGTACTTAGATGACTCAGGTTTAATGATCACAATGTCCCACTCCTCAAAGTTCATTTTTTCTTTCAAATGTCTGCTGCCAGGGAGGGAGATTTTAGCGTTAACATAGCGCATTCTCTTCCATTCTTGCTGTTTGCCAGAAATTTGAATTCTACCCCCAAGGTGTTTTCTGTAGTTGTGCTTGCTAGATTTGGGATGTTTTTAGAGAGACATAGCACATTTGATCTATTTAGGATAGCATGTTGGCCTTCAGTTAGATATTGCAGATATTGCAGAGTGAGGATCAGTTCACTTGCATAGAGCCGTTTATAATCTTTTTGATGGAAAAATTAACTATAATGTTGTCATCCAGAAGTATTTCAGGCATGAACCACTTAGGACTGCTGTTTGGAATAGCCGTGTTAGCTGATTCTTGTGGGTTTTTGTTGTAATTAAGTATCTTGACACCAGGAAAAGGTAAGAACAACCTTTATTCTGTCACCCACTCTCCGGACTGCCTGGAGAAGCTCAATATTCTAACGCAGACTCCAGTGGAACACACCAACAGGTAAGGGTCCAGAGGGGTGGTCAGGATGTACCACTATGAATAAATAACTTAGCAAGCAGATTACAACACATCTCCCTTCGTCACTAAAGGGAAAACGGAAGGAGGGGGGGGGGGGCGGAACGAGGAATGGAAGGAAAAGGGAGGGCAGATGCGGAGACAAGGAACAGGGAGGAAGGGGCAGCAAAATGTCACAGGAGGATGCCTATGTGCCAACTGTAAAGTAGAAAATGAAGTGCTATCAATTGGGAATTGATGCACACTTGTGTTGGGGGGTCCTTGCCTCCACAGTCTTAAAGAAACAGTATTAACGAGTTTATTTTTGTTTCAATGAAGAATCTTGACACCAGGAAAAGGTAAGAACAACCTTTATTCTGTCACCCACTCTCCGGACTGCCTGGAGAAGCTCAACATTCTAATGCAGACTCCAGTGGAACACACCAACAGGTAAGGGTCCAGAGGGGTGGTCAGGATGTACCACTATGAATAAATAACTTAGCAAGCAGATTACAACAGTTTTGCAGCCCATTGTAGATGTTATCTTGCTTTTAGAGCACTGTCCGAGTTGGGGGGTTGCAGCTTGTGTGACTGCAGAAAGCTCAAGCAAGTCTCCCTTAGTGAATTTGAGTCTAAATTGCAAGCTCAACTTCATCTCCTCCCTCACTCCCAAAATGTTAATGAGCTCACTGAACATTTCTATCAGGTCATTCATGATGTTCTGGACGAAATCGCTCCGCTAAAACTAAAACAACAAAAAACAACTCAATCCAAATCTTGGTTTAATCCTGAACTCAACAACGAAAGAAGACAGCGTAGACTAGCAGAAATAAGTTGGAGACAACACCCCTCACCCTCTCATCTTGCCCTCCTGAGATCCATAAGATCAACATATAAAAAGCAAATTTTCAATGAAAAAGCATCATTCTTTCGTGCCCAACTTGATTGTGCCAAAGATCGTCCCAGAGAACTCTTTAACATTGTCAGAAGACAAATGTCATCTGTCCCTACAGAACTGGTGGTTTCAAAAGATGTGAGGAAATTGCCAACTTCTTCTTGGAGAAAATTGCTAAAATTGATCAATCCTTCCCTCAAATTTGGGCCGGCCCTGCCCCCTAATATCTGTTGATGTCCCTCCTTTTTCTACATCTTCCCTCCCTCCTAATACTATCATTCACCTATCTACTCCAACTATTTCTGGAGACATCCTTTCCAATTTACAATTGAAAAATAATGCCTCCTGGTCTAATTTCAATTCCATGACAGAGCTCAAAGTCTTTAACATCATCGCTAAATTAAAGCCGACCTCACACACCAAAGACGTGCTCCCCTCTAAGCTAGTTCATAACCATAACCATATCATTGCCCCATGTTGGACAAAAATCATTAGCACCTCTTTTGCCACTGGGTGCATCCCTGACTCCCTCTGACAAATCACTCCCATTCCTAAAAACTTTAATGCTGACCCTAATGACCCAAACAACCTCTGTCCCATCTCCAACCTCCCACTTCTAGCTAAAACCTTAGAGAAATGTGCATTACTTCAACTCGACAACCACATAGGCATATAAAACTTACTTGACTCCTTTCAATCTGGTTTCAGGAAGGCTGTAGTACAGAAACTCACATAATGAACATTGCAGATGACATTCACTGCTCCCTAGATAATGGAGAGGCTTGCTTTCTTTTCCTCCTTGAAATCTCAGCAGCATTCAATATAGCAAATAACTCTTCCTTACTAGAATCTCTTAAAGCCTTAATGGAACGGTTCTTAACTGGTTCACTCCCTACCTCCAGCACCGAACACAACAAATAAAAATCAATTCCTGACTCTCTAATCCAACCTTTGTCTCCCTGGGTGTCCCCCAGGGCTCAATTCTCTTCCCTTCTCGTTTCAACCTCTTCATGGAACCCCTTACTCTCATTTTGAAACAAGCCGGAATCAACTATCACCTTTATGCTGATGACGCCCAACTCTACTGCAAAACCAAATCTCATTCTGATGTACTTCATATAAACAACACTTTGCACAAGATTCAATCCTGGTTTTATTCCAACCATCTTAAACTGAACCGTAACAAAACAGAAATTATTCTTTTCTCCCCTAAAAGCAACTGTCTCCCCATCCAAGGCTGGATCTCGGTCCGCTCACCCTATCTAACTCGGCAAAATCTCTTGGTTTCATTCTTGATAAAAATAGGGCACTGAAGGACCATATAAATAACAGAGCCAAAGTAGCACTTTTCACTCTCAGACACTGCAAGAAAATCAAACCACTCATCCCTCAAGAAGATTTAAAATGGGTTGTCAATCACTAGTCTTCTCCAAACTTGACTATGAAAATGCTATTCTCACTGGAACCCCTAATGTCCACATGGCCCCCATTAGAGCAGTGCTAAACTTGGCTGCTAGGCTCATTACTGACTGCAAACGTTATGACCACATCTTGCCTGCCCTCAAATCACTTAAGTTGCTCCCCATTGAAGGAAGATGCATTTTCAAGACTGCCTGCATCACCCACAAAGCCGTTCACCCTTAATCTCCGGCATACTTAACAAACAAACTCAAAAAAGTGGGCAGTTCTAGACTGATGAGAAGCTTCACAGCTCTCCGGCTCGTTCCCCACTTACTAAAAAAGAAATCCACCCAGACCCACTCCTTCTCTGGAAATGCTCCGAGCATCTGGAATGCCCTCCCGAGGGA
This sequence comes from Lissotriton vulgaris, assembly GCF_964263255.1. Lineage (NCBI taxonomy): Eukaryota > Metazoa > Chordata > Amphibia > Caudata > Salamandridae > Lissotriton > Lissotriton vulgaris. The sequence continues at coordinate 189,840,873 of NC_141699.1, read as the reverse complement.
CCTGTGCTGCAACCCCTCCTACCTCGGCTTTAAAAGAGACCTAAAATGGCACCTTCTCAACAAATAATAGAGTCTATAATTCTCACTGATCCTGCACTCCTTTTATCTTCTGTATTGGATATCTTTCTGCTAACCTGTTTGACCTTTCGTTCTCCCTTTACTCTTCTGGCCTTCGATCACCCTGGTCTCTCATGTATCCTCGCAGCAGTATTTATTTATTTATTTATTTATTATAGTGTTTTGTATAGCGCGAACAAGACCCGTGGGTATCAGAGCGCTTAACATCGAGGTAGGTTACATATTGGCAATACAGAATCATTTATACAAACAAACAGATATGAGGTAGAGGAACTGTGGCTATAAGAGGGTGCCTAAATCTAACTAATTTAAACGCATGTGCAATTAGCAATAGAGGTAGGTGAGGCTTAGCTTATATCCATGTCTATATCGACGACTAAGGTGAGGTAGAGGTTATATAGTTTTGGCTTTAGAAAACAATTATAAGTTCGCCTAGGACTGTGGTAACGTTCAGGACACAGTCAGGGCTTGTGTGAGGAGTTAGTTCCTTATCAATGATAACATTCTTGAATACTATTCTTGAGAGGGCCCTCCATCCGCTGACATGAGTATTCGAGCCCCCGATCCGCCTGCTTCCCTATGCAAGGTATTTACTCAACATAAGACTCTTCAGTTCCCGTTTGAATGTTACAATATTTTGAATCTTCCTCAGACTTGGAGGGAGTGAATTCCAGACTCTGGGGGCAGCTCCGGAGAAAGTTCGGTCATAAGACTTTTTCTTTCGGAAGATGGCTGGCCGCAACAGCAGCTCCTTGGCGCTTCTAGTTGGTCTGTTTCCTCCCGATAGCTTGATTTTCTTGGCTAGGTATCTTGGCGTGTTATAGTGCACAGCTTTGTGGGTAATACATGCTAACTTCATTTGAATTCTGGCCTCATAAGGAAGCCAGTTTAGTGCTTTCAAGTGAGGAGATATATGATGAAATTTCCTAGATCCTGTGATGAGTCTTGCCACTGCGTTGAGACAGGCTTTTAGTGGTGCTGTGGATGTTTTAGGTAGGCCAGCTAATGTGGAGCAACCATATTCAATCCTTGATATAACTAGAGATTGTATAGCCAGTTTTAGATCTGCCTCTGAAATGAATGGTTTTAATCTTCTTAGGTAGCTCAAATGGTAGCGGGCGCTTTTCGCCATTGAATTAATGTGGGCTTTCATGTCAAGGTTCTCATCCAATGTGATTCCTAGTGATTTAGCAGAGTTGACTAGGGTTGGGGTGCAGTTAAGCGCAGTCACCAATTTGGTCCATTCCTTTATTTCAGAGTGGCTCCTTGGAGGTGAAATTAGCAAGAATTCTGTTTTATGGGCATTTAGTTTCAAATGATTAGTAGTTAACCATTGTAACGCCATCTTTAATGTCTCATTCATTAGAACGATGTCATCAAGGGAGGTGATCTTCAAGTATATTTGCGTGTCATCTGCGTACATGTGGTAGGATATCTGAGAGTTCCGAAGAATGTCTGTAAGAGGTTCGACATACAGGTTGAATAGATCCGGTGATAGCGTAGAACCTTGTGGGACCCCAATTGTATTAGGACAAGGGGGTGAGATTGCTTGGTTAACCAGAAATCGTTGTGTTCTGTTCCGTAGAAAAGAATTGAACCATTTCAGCACTTTCCCGGATAGTCCCATCCTGTCCTGCAGCCTGGACAATAATGCTTCATGATTTACCGTGTCAAATGCGGATGATAGGTCGAGTAGAATCAGTAGGCATGCTTGATTTTGGTCTAGGGCTTGAAGCGCGTCATCTACAATATGCAAGATCGCTGTTTCCGTGCTATGTCCTGCTCTGAATCCTGATTGGCATTCGTCTAGTAAGGAGAACTTGGTGATGTGTTGTTTCAATTGGCTCTGCACGCATTTCTCAATTACTTTGGCCAATAGGGGGATGTTGGTTACTGGTCGGTAGTTATTCGGATCTGTTGTTTCCGCTGTTGGTTTTTTGATTATTGGCACAACTTGCCCTGTTTTTAGACAGTCAGGGAGGATCCCTTGTGCAAGAGATGCGTTTATTATTTTGGTCCAGATCGGGACCACGATATGGCTGATTTCTTTAACACATTTTTCAGGTAGAGGGTCCTGATAGTGGTTGTTCGGTCTGATTTCAGACAGCGTTTTGGCGATCTTGTCCTGGTCGTATAATTCAAATGTGTCCCAATTTGCATTATTTTTTGTCTTAGTATTCTCTGCCGTCAAGGAAGCCTCGCTGGTCGGCAACGGTTGGGATGGGAGGATAGCCACAGCATTTGAGAGCTCCGCCTCTAGCGATTTGGTCTTTTCCGTGAAAAATGATGAGAATTCCTCGCAGCTTAAGGGCGTTTTTGAGTTCTCTTGGGCCGATTTGGCTAGTTTATCAGACTGTTGCTTTAAGATCTCGAAGAGTTTCCGTGGTCTGTTTTTGGCATTGTCAAGTTCTGCCCTTATAAATTCTTTTTTGGAGTTGATTATCTTTTTGTTATATTGGTTCCTGATTTTTCTGAGGTCATTCAGCTCTGGGGAGGAAGGGTGTTGTCTCCATTTTCTTTCGGCCATTCTCAGTTTGCGCCTGTCCTCATTCAGTGACTCACTAAACCAAGGATTTTTTGGCTTTTCTGTGACTCTTTTTAGTTTTAGTGGCATGGTGTCATTGACAATATTTCCAATTGAGGTTATGTAGTGATCGGTCAGCTCGTTTACATTCTGCATGTCATTAGGTGGCTTTAGGCTTCTTTCGCAGTTAGCAACCAGTAGCTCAATATTCGCCTCTTTTGTATCTCGGATCGCTTTTTTGGACTTGGGGGGTTGCACAGTCTTACCCTTTTTCACTTTGGGGATCACGAATGTTATGGTATGATGGTCTGACCAATCACATGGATCTATAGCGCGGATTGATGTCTCTTCCTTTTTTGAGATAATCCAGTCTAAGGTCGCTCCTTGTGCATGTGTAGGTTGTGTGCATGCTTGTGTAAGGTTTAGTTCGGTCAGGAACTCTTTGAGCAAGTTAACCGTTTTATCATTATCGTCGTTCCAGTGTAAATTAAAGTCTCCCAGGAAAATGTTGTTGGTCGTGGAATTGGAGTTGGCCGTTATGATCTCTATTAGTTGCTCTGTGAACTTTGCATTATCACCTGGTGGATGATAAAACGCATGCAGGTTGCATTTTTGGTTACTTGATGATCTTATATTCAGACCAAGGTATTCACAGGATTCCAGGGGGTCGGCTTGAATTTGGTGGACCTCAATCTCTGAACGGTGGATGCAGGCTATACCTCCTCCTACTTGCCTTGGCCTGTCCAGTCTCACGATGTTATATTGAGGTGGTACTAAGAGATCAATGACCGGCGATGATGATTCATTGAGCCAAGTTTCCATGAGGATTGCCAGGTCAATTTCTTTATTGATGATGAGGGCTGCTATGTCTGATGCATGTTTGTTTGCAGAACGACAATTGAGTAGAAGGCAATTCAAGGGTTTTTCTGAATTAATGGGGTTCCCTTTTTCAGATTCAGTTGCTGTTAGCTGGATTTGTTGTAAGTTGAGGTGAATTGCTTTCCTGTCATTCTTTCTAGACACTCTGTTAGAATCAATTGGTACTATTTTGATTCTCTCCTCCCTTCCCCGGTCCGGTTGTTCATATGTTCGGAGTAGGGCTAGTGTTTCTTCCTTTGACAGGGGATTTGTCCTGCCTGGTCTATTGAGTCTGTTTTTTTGAGACAAGGCCATCTCATCATTCCTTCTTTGTGCGGAGAGTACTAGATTCTGAATGTGCGAGACCTTGGAGTGCGTGCTTACTGTCATCTCCCACATTTTTTCAATTGCCTGTGAAATTTCCAACGAGCCTTGTGCCATGTTGCCTACTAATTTCACGAGCTCCCTAATTTCTTTCTGGTTTCGAGGTGATTTCTTAGAGAGGATTGATCTGTCAATCCGGGTTTTGCATTTTGTTCTTCTTCGTACTTGCTCTGTTCTCGGTCCCACTGTTCCTTCTCTTGTATCCTTGGTTGGGTTGTCGCTTCCGATATTGTTTGGAATGTCACGGGTATTATCTGTGCTGTGTGGTGCTATCCGTGGGTTTGTGGGGGAGGGGTCTATAAGACTCTGGTATCGCATTCACGCGAGGTCGTGGGTCAAAGGGTAGATCGCTTGGTCCTGAGGTACCCTCTTTGAGTAGATTCGCGACGACTGGTGGTGACCTCAGCTCTTCCCTTGGGGCCTGGTCCTGCTCTTCGTTTGAACGATTAGTAGATCTCTCTGTCCTTTCTGACTCGTTCTCTGGGGATTCCGTCTCGCTTTCCGTTATAGCTCCAGAGCTGGATGTATGAGTGTTATGTCTCCCAGTTCGGTTGGTGTCCTCCGTGGTAGTATCATTGTTGTCCGGAGTGGCATCAGCTGTGGTCGTGGGTAGTTGGTATCTTGGTCCCTCCATAGTTTCTTTTATAATTATGAAGGACTTTTCAAATTCCTCAAGGTCCCTATTGGCTGCTTGTATTAGCACTATTCCCGTTTTATATATTGTGATGCATAGTTCTGCATTGCATCTATTTGAGGGTGAAGTCAGTATTTTTGTGCCATGCGGGATGTTATTCACGTCTTTTATGCGCAACATTTCTGTGATGGCCTTGCGCCATTTGGCTGATTTATGCGTGAAGAAGATCAGGTCATTGATTATGGACCCTTTTACTATATCCAAGTAAGGGTCAGCGAACAGTATGTCTGGGTTTTGTTTCAAGGTGTAATGTTTGAATTTTTTGGCCGCATTTTTGGATAAATTAGATGGATATTTTATATTTTGTGCTTTGGTGCCCGTCGACGCTTGATGTCTTTCATTCATTTTCCCTTCTCTTTGTAGGTTTTATGCCTGTCTGTTCTGAGTTGAGTTGATCCCCCAAACAATTAATTAATTAATTTAGCTCTCCCTAATTGTGAGAGGTGTGGAGTGGAGCTAGCCGTTCCAAGATGTCCCCCGTTTCTTTTCAGATCGTGTTGTTCTTCTAAGGGGGAGTGGGCTTTCTTTCTTTCCCCACCTACAGTTAGTCCCTTTTCCCTTTTACTCCTCGATTATGAGACTAGATTTCTCAGTCTTTGGTTTGTCGGCAGTCCATCTTCCCTGTCTATGCCCCAGGAAATGCTCTGTGCTGGCAATGGGTGGCTGTCTGTGATGATACTCCGCCCGTAATTATAGCCAGTGAAGAGGGGATCGTGTAAACTACAGATGAGTGTCTTGCGCGGCCGCCATTTTAGGGTCAGGCGCGCCGCTCGGTCATTCTCCCCTCATTTCCCTTCACCCGAGTTGTTTTCCCTCGCGTCCATTGGGGGAAGGGGGGTGGGGGGGGGGCAGCGCGGTGCGGGTGCAGCGCGGTACGGGTGCTTGTACCTTGCTCGTCGTTCGCCCAGGCTCCTCAGCTCCTCCTGTGATCGGATCTTGTCCTCGGACACCGGGGATGTCGCCGATGGCTATTCTTAGCCTCCCGCCTCACGAAGCCCAGAGTGACATCCGAAGGCTCCCGATGTCGTCATTGTGGGTTCGCCCTGCTTCCCAGTGTCCCTGCTGTGACGCCTGTGGTCCGAGGTCCGTCTTGTGGTCCGAGGTCCGACTTCCGTGGAGTCCGATGGTATGATTAATGAACCGGGTATGTTAACCCTTATTTTTTGCCCCGATTCCTTCGATATTGTTCTGCTTTTTCCTTTCCTAAATCGCTCTATTGGCTTCTTGGACGCGCTACGGGTTATTCAGGGATTTAATTCCAGATTGGAGATCCCTAACCCCAGAGCTCCCCACTAGAGCTCCAGTCCAGCGGCCATCTTGATCTTGAATATGTAACTTCTGCGCTGTTAGCTGCTTGCTGGCATTCTCTCCTGTGCTTCGTCCATTTGTTATGGACCCCTACTCACCTAACCTCTGCCCCCTACCACTTTTATTTATTGTGTGCCCTGAATCGTTACCTCCATTTTATTTTTAAATACATATAATCTTGTGATTTCTCACTTTTCTGCTTTCTCCTCTCTCCATGGTGAGATTTGGCTTGTACCTTTTGTAGATTTTGCCCAGAACTGTTTATTACATGTATATTTTTGCCTACTACTGCTCCTGCAAAGTGCTCTGATACCACTGGGTCTAGACAGCGCTATATAAACCTTACAAATAAATAAATAAATACACCTCTAGCAGGGCTTGAGGCAAATAATGTGATTCTGATACATCTGATGCATCCTTTTTGGGACTTACAGGGAGCACTGGTGTGGGCTGGCATGACAGTATGGGTTTGAGATGTTGCATTGATTTCAAGGGCTCATTTGCTTTCTTGGGTACTGCCTTTCCCTACAAATTAGGTACGTACTGACTGGGTGTATGTCTGTTGAACTTAAATGAGTTTGATACTCAATGTTGCAGCTGTAATTTCACACGTTTGTTTTTTGCCTTCTTTAATCTCTTTTTTGATGTTTTGGACAGCCTGCTGGTTCATTGGTTGCTCTATCTTTTGGCTTTGTCTTGGCTGATCTGAGCAGATGTTGGTCTTTTACTTTTTGAAGAGCATGATCGAATATCTTCATCTTCATCTGCTGTGACAAGAAAAGAACTAATAAAAGAATATTGTATATTATGGAACACTGTGCGTTTCCATTGTGGATCAAAAGAACATTGTTGTATCAACAATAAGAGATATTGGATTAACGAGGCTGAATGCCCATTGGATAACAGTGACTAAAAAGGATGTTCACTGATGTTTTTTATAAAATGGAATATCTTCATTATTTGCCAGTTCTTGACTGTGAATCAGACTGGTTGTGCTCTCCCAAAGCGTGGAAGTGCTTTGACAGATGTTCCTTAAATGGTTCCTCGTGACCATGCACTGGTTCTCCCTGTGATGATTTTGAGTTGTGTGTCGTGTCCAGGGGCGTATTTGTGAAGTGCTGTACTTTTCTGGACAAGTTTCCAATTCATCATTATTGAGATTAGGACCCCAGTAAAGAGCACAGCTTTTTAACTTTTGCGTAATAAGCACATGTACATTTTCTCTCATTTAGTTTATGAGTGCTTTGTTGCCTTTGATCTAGTGCATCAAGTTTACACTCCATCTTGGTGATTGACGTGATGAGGGCATTAATCAATTCCAGTCGTTATTCTAATTTGTCCAACTGCCATGTCAAGGCATTTATTGTTGCAACCAAGGTGGAGTTAATTGATCCCAAAAGGTTCCCCTGCTCAATGTGTGACTAACAGGCGTTCTGATCAATTTTACTTTGACTATACTCGCCCCCAGTTGGACGATAGTTTTGAGGTGTTGGTGTTAGGATTCTTTGGGGCATATTATCTACACCGTGCGATAATTATCGCAAATCACGCATAGCGTGCATTTTTGTATCGCCGCTTATCGCTGAATTACAGTACAGTATCGAGGGGTCCCAGTAAACAGTATTTTACCAACAACCACAGTAAACATACATTAACAAAACATTAAAAGAAACACTCAGTTGAATAAACGATTGGCCAGTGTTATTTAATCACACCATCACATTATCAAATATACAAGTGATATTGTAAACATTCGTACACAAAGTGCTCGAAAGAAAAGGAATGGGATTATAGGAAAAATTGGTGGTTTACGTGAGGATGAAGTGGTATGGAGAGGTAAAGAAATTGTGCAGACAACTAATTCACAGTTAGCATCAAAATTGGGCTTGTTATTTCGCCACTGGTACACATTTTTCTGCATAAATTATACTAGCCATGCTAAAAAAGAAAACACGGTGGAACAATCTCTGTTGCTTTTAGGCTGTCTCACGAGAAATGTAGACGTTTCGACCCCGAATAAATGTAGGTTCATTAACTCCTTATGAGGGGGTCTTCCTCAGGACTGTGATACGGGGTGGGCACCAGGGGGTTAAGTGAAGAAATGAGCATGTACCTAAGGGGAGGGGGAAAGTGTACAAAACGATAAAGGGACGTTGGTCCCCGGAATTACCATATGCAGCCCTACCGGGAGGGCTGCATTTGCTTGCGAACAGATCGGGCGCACCGGCTCCAATAGAACGAGAGTGGTATATCTGCACCTGCAAGAGTAACATGCAGTTTAACAAAGGCACCCATCCAAATCATGGGACAGGGGCAGACAAGCAGCAGTGAAAGTGTGACACTTATGCTCATCGGAGGATATCCGGCATGTCCCATCCACATTAGTAAAGTAGTCCGACCCGTATATATAGGCTAGGACCTCACAGTTAAATCTGAAAAAAGGAAGGAAAAACGAAACAGTAACTATCAAGGACCTCACAGTATGTATATAAAAATCTAGCCACCACCTAACACGTGAATATAAAAGAAAGTTACCTGCTCTTTCCTTCAAAATTCGTGGAACCCAAGGGCACATAATCTAGAGAGAAAGGAAGGAGCAAGGGACAATTGATTTAAGCTTTATACCACGTTGAACAGGAGCTAAACAAAGACGCCTCTGTCATGAAAAATTCACCGCTCCAAGGTGGTGCGGAATTGTCTCAAAAGGAAAGCCCGGACCCAGCGGTGCAGAATCTAGGGTCAGAAGGCCAAAGATTGGGGCGTTGAAGAACGGGAAAGAGCTAAACTTAAAACGCATCGCTCTATAAATCCAGTGTGCTTAAGTAGAGGCAGCTTACCGCTATACGCCTGGTGATGTCTGAATCACGATGGAGGGAAACAAGCGGGCATCCCGACCCTCATTAAATAGACACGCTCGTTCTCTAAAGCAGAAACTTGGCGTGTTGGACGCAGACACTGGATGCTGATCATAGCATGCGTCAACAAGCGAGCGATAAATAAAAACTAACCTTTGTCCTACTCTATCCTTCTGCTATCATTCCAAATCCAAATAACTGACTAACATATCCACCACTTAAAATGTACTTGCATGTTTCACTATACTAATTCAAAACTAATCCTCTGTGGGTCCCGGAGTAGCGTGCTACCCGCCGAAAAAGCGCTTCGACGCCTCGTCAGGGGTAGTAAGCGCTATATAAATGCAATTACAATACAATTACAATACAATACCCATCATTGCGTTACTGCTGGTACCATGGAAAGGGACAATAGACTCAACAGAGTTCAAAAGTGAGCGCTGCTCAGAGTCGTATTCGAATCAGAGGAGTATATGAGTCAAATATTGAACGATGGACACGGATGGTCAAATTTGAAGTAATGTAAGCAGATCTGTATACAGTTAAGAAAGACACAGATTGTCAAATTTGAAGTAATATCAATGGATCTGGATAAAGTTAACAATACAACCCCCATAACCACTCGCACAGAAGGGTCGCTGGTAGGTGCAAAATAAATGGCTGGGTACATTTGAACTATACTGACCATTGGGGGTAACACATTACAATAAAGCGATGAATTAGGACTGTATTAAAGAGGATCAAACAAAACAGGTCATTTTGCTTCTAGACCGTCAACATTGATATACAACCAGGCATGTTATGGCACACAGTGCAAACTGCTAATTGGTATACATAAAGGAAGGGATAAAAATGGGATACACCACATTCATAAATTCCGACCATCATGGTAAACTCATTGTGAATATGCCTATAGATCTTCCGCGGAAGATGGCAGGGTATTACATGCGTATTAACATACTATCTATATCAACATATAGTGCACATAGATAAAGGTGTCTACATACTGTAGTGCAACTTAATGTCTACATAAAAAGATCATTGCATATTATCCACATCCCTTGGTCACAGAGACTTAAGATCAGTCATAGACATCCTAATACATACATATTATTTAGATGTACTCTTGCTCTCCTATTTTTGACTGTTCTTTATGTGTTTATTTTATTGTAGCATGCTCCTTGGGTGTGCACTCCGTTGTGCACCAATATATTGCAAAAAAAAGTTTGCCCCTACCAATTAGGGAACGTCCCCAGGTCACTGCTTGTTGCCCCTCCGGGTTTATTCAGTTAATAATGAGGCTTATCCAATTGTTTGCTTATTTATTATGTTTTATTAATCTCTGAGATATCTGAGTTATATAATTGTAATTCACTCCATCATTAAGATCCTTGTTATACTCAATTCCATATTCATACACCTTCCAATGCATTTCGGCTGATATCAGCCTTCATCAGGGAAGATGATAATTTCCCTGATGAAGGCTGATTTCAGCCGAAATGCATTGGAAGGTGTATGAATATGGAATTGAGTATAAGAAGGATCTTAATGATGGAGTGAATTACAACTCTATTACAAAGATATCTCAGAGATGAATATAACATAATAAATGAGCAACAAATTGGATAAGCCTCATTATTAACTGAATAAACCCGGAGGGGCAACAAGCAGTGACTTGGGGTTGTTCCCCAATTGATGGGGGCTCGCTTTTCTTTGCTAATACATACATATTCTGAACTTCACAGTACCTAGGGTTATTTTACCGGAATGTGGACATAAGAAGGGAAAGGCCGCGTCAGACTGACCTCCCCTCATGGAGGTGGGCAATAGTTCAAGACTCAGCCTCATTCGGATGTAAGACAGTATAACTGGGCAGGACTGGAATCTAGTTTGTTTAGCCCATTCTGTATCGAGTCCAGAAGTGTCATCCATATACACTCCCTTATGTTGGAGATAGAGCTGATGTTGCCCCCTCTGGGGCCCAAGGTCGCTTTCTCAAGGACTATTCACTGGAGTTCTTTTGGTGTATGAGTTGCAGTTTTAAAATTTTCAACTAAAGGCTGGATTACATCACTGTGTTAGCGGCGTATTAGCAACGCTTTGCTCAGAGGCGATGTAAAATCCAGCGATAGCGGTGAGAACCAGCAATAGCATGAGAAATCCAGCGATAATTTGACTGCGCTAATGAAAAGCTTGGTAATGGGCAAATGCGGACTTAACCTGATAATCCACCTCCCATTGACAAGTCAAGTTTTAATCAGGTGTTAAATTCCAGCGATAACCGCGGTTAGCGTGACTTTTTTATCGCTTTTCGGGTCCGGGGCTGCATTGATAATAGAGGGAAGTTGTGTTTGCAACTGTTTCCATGTAGTTTAAGTGAGGAACGCCCACTTTGCATGTCATTAGCGAAAAATATCGCTGACATGCAAAGTGGCAAAAAAAACGGCTGCAAACTCAAGGAAACAAGCGCTAATGCTTGTTAGCGAGTCCTTGTTAATAGTGCAATAGGAAAATCGCAGCTTTTTCGGCGAAATGTGCCAAAAAAGCGGCAATACTTCTCTTGATAATATGCCCCCTTGTTTCCACTGTGGAGTGACGTCGTCACTCCTGCTCCAGGTATTACTCGTTCTGTCAGTGCTTTCTTGTGAACCATAGCACGTTGGATTGTCTAAGTTGAGATTCCAGTAGACTCTGACATGCTCCCTCCTTCACCCAAATTACCGTTGTATTGCTATATGCATGGATGTTAGACTCCAGGGCCCTGTTGATGTACTTGTTCACCAGTCCCAATGTTGTGAAGGAAGAAGGGGGGGACAGGCTGTGGTACATGGGCTGAAGTAAACTGTGAAGAAGAGCTATTACTACTCAAGCCAGCCTGACATTTTAATTTATTGTGAGGGCTCGAACCACAGCCTCTATTATAGATTCTAATTCCAACAGAATGGTATCTGATGACAGTTCTATGATAGAGCCCCCCCCCCCCCCCCGCCCCCCCTCAGCAGGAGGCAGAATGAGATGCATCTGCAATATGGGCTAAGTGTTGGCAAAGGAATGTGCTGATTGGGCATTTGCATGTTTATGTGGCTCGCAGATTCTCGCTATCAGCTGTGTTCTTGAGGTATTTTTTCTTAAAGAAGTACTCTATTGATTTTGTTGCACTTTTATTCTTTGTTCTGTGTTGAGAGGGTTCAAACGCCGATGACATGCTTGTTTCCAATGGTTGAGTTGCTAAATTCCTGTCATGCTGTTTTTTACTTATTTTTATATTGTACAAGTTTTCTGTGTTCGGACCAAGTAGGTCCTCCACAGTGATACTTTTACTTTCAAGCTGAGTCCCAATTGGCATAGACAGCACTCTCACAGGTGCTGATACTGATCCAGGCATTTCTTTTTAACCCTGTCATTTTGCCATTGCACAGGAGTGCCACTGATGAAAAAGCCTGTGGGAGGTGTCCACCCAAATAGGAATGGGTTGGATGGCTTGCTTGAACCTTTATTTCTCCTTTGGGAGAGTCAGTGCCCTGTGTCATGCTGCTGCGCTACTGAAAGCAACCATCCTTGCACTAGCTGTACTAGCCGTATCCAATTGCCTGGTAGCCTGGATTAATTGCCTGGATTAGTTGGAGGTTATCAAAGCTACCAAATGTGTTGTACAGCTTGTGTGTTACTTGGAGGGCACTCTAATGCTTGCTGGGTATTGCTGATTGCTTGTATCTTATCGATGTCTTATCGTAAACAAGGAATACAAGGGGGATGTTACGCTGCCAGATATCCCAGCCCGCTCTATTGCTCCAGCGCCTACCATGTATCCATGTCTCCACAGACCAAGGTATAAGGGTTAGACGTAGGGGATTATGGCGCCCAACATTCTCTATATACTCAGTTTCTATGTAAGCGTAATTTCAACTTGTGGGCCTATACTTTGGATGTTGTACTTTGTAGGCTCTATTGACAATAAGGCATGTGATCTTCCTGTGGTCCTCTTTAGATCAGTATAGGATCTAACATGGTCTGGTGTGTCTAGATCGAAGGGTAAAAGGAGGAAAAGGAGCTGCAACCATTGGCGGTCATGTTGAACATTTTATTAACAGATATCACATTCGTAGCTGGTGGCAACAGGCAAACAAGCAGCTGTAGGTGCTGCTGGTTATTTTGTGGTCTGTTATTTTTGAAGTTTTGGGACGTTCTGCGATTCCCTCAGGTGTATCTGTGCAAGCGGGAGGACCGACTGGAAAAACATGCCACACCGGGATCCAGCCAGGCCACCTCCTTAGTGGTGGGTGCTCTTCTAATGCTGCTCTTTCACTGCACTCTCATCCCATGCCTTGGCTGCTGCCTATGATTAATACCAATCTCGGAAGGTGGGCTTGTCTGACTTTGGAGATGATGATGAAGCCAATGATCCCAACGATGGAAGGCTGTAAGGTGGTAACCCAGGCTGACTTTTGTTTGCAATCTAAATAATCAGATGATTACGCTTTCCCTCGTGAGTCTGCTTCTGCCACAAGCAACCTTGAACAGTGGAACCCTGGCCTACTGGCCTTCCCCGAGTATGGTGGAGAAGTGGTGCGGGGAGGTTTTCTAGTCACCCCAAGTGCTTTGTGACTGCTGTGCAGGGAGGAGGACGATAAGCCAAAACCAATGCTCCTGTCCGCCTGCTGCCACTCCCTGATCTCTGGTAGCTGTGCACTCTCAGGTCTTCTTGGTGTCTCTTGGCATCTCAGCTCACTCCCCAGGCTTTCAGTATCTGACATCAGGCATCTGTATCTGCTCAATGTTCTGTGAGTGTTCTGTAAGCTGCAATAGCTGTACAGGAAGAGTTTGCTTAGAAATAAATGGTGGGAGGAGTCTAGTGGTTTTCCAGTTCAGTAAGGACCTGGCCTGGCAGTTCTGGCTTGTGTATTGCCGTGAGGACTGTTCTAATGGGTCAAAACTGAGGTGGCAAGGTGGGTGAAATATGATGGATTTGGATGGGGCCCCAGACAATTGCCAGTGGCTGTGATTAATTCAAGCATTTAATCCATAACCTTGCTATTTTTGCCTCTGAGCCGCCACCCATTGCCCATTAATGGTGACCCACTGCCTAAACTTTGAAGTATTTGCAGGCATGTGGGATTTTGGCACCATTTCTCTATCCCCCAGGGAAACTAGGGTTCCCTATGTTTGGCCCCCACAACTAACTGGGGCTAACTTCTATCTGGGCACTACACTCACCAACCCATGTGTCTTCCCACTGGTGGGAGGCTGTGCCCTCTTGTGACATTTGGAGTGCCAATATTTGTAGTACTTATTACACTGGGGGACAAACATCCCTATATATTTATCAAATAATCCATTCTTCTTGGGGTCAGATTGGGACTTGTTACAGCTGTTTACATGGAAATTATTTGGATGGCCCTTTGAGAACTTTTTATTTTAAAATAATTCTCCCCCTCTTTCTTCTGGTTGGACCCCCGGCCAACCTTTTGGAAATCCCCCCAGAGGCCTTTTGAACAATCTTGTGCTGGCCCAGAGGTCCACATCCACCACAAGCTTCCTGTGATTAGTGAGCTTGTTGTCCACTAGGTGCTGGTGCAGCTCTGTAAAACTGTGAATCAAGTTGTACAGTGCATTGTAGTTATAAACCTGGCTTCCCCTCACCCAGCCATTCAGTGTCTTTCTAGAGTAGTCCAAGAAATCTACTGAACACTCGGTTCTAAGCTTGTGGCTGCCCCTGAACCTTTGGCAGTACCTTTCAGAGGTCTGCCAAAACCTAGAGATAAATATGGCTTTCTTGAGGGCATACTTGTTTTGGTCCTCTACTTTTTTGTGCTTAGTGTGTTCTTCCACCCAAAGCATATACTTCCACAAGCCACTCCCACCACACTGTTTCTCTGGAATCTTGTGGACGCTCAAGGTCACTTCATAGGTAGAAAAACATTTACCTATATCATCTTCTACCACATAATTGTGCACCAGATCTTTAGGCAACTTGACCTTATTGTCTCCTCCAGACACTGAGTGAATGAGACCACCACTGCTGCTGGAATCAGTTTTGTTTCTCTTTAAGTTCCAGCTCTTTAAAGCTCCTATGTTATGTTATGTTATGTTATTTATTTTTTGTATAGCGCACGGATGCCGCAGCCAAGAGGCGTCCCGGCGCTTGGAGAATTGGATAACACAACACATCAGAGAAGGCAAGAAGACAAGACTAAACTGTAGAGAAGAGGAAGGTCTTCAAAGCCTTCCTAAAAGGAAGCAAGTCAGGGATTGAACGGAGAGGAGCAGGCAGAGAGTTCCAGAGGGAAGCCGCCAGCACTGAGAACGAGCGTCCACCCATTCTAGCTCGTTTAAAGCGCGGCACAATGGCAAGGTTTAATCCAGCAGAGCGAAGAGTTCTAGCAGGGACATAGTGCAGGATAGTCTGTGAAAGAATAGGAGGGGAAGCTAGTTTAAGAATTTTAAAAGTTAAGCAAAGGACTTTAAACTTAACTCTTTGCTCAATCGGTAGCCAGTGGAGATTCTGGATAGTTCTACGAGCTGAGACAAATTTTGGGAGGCCGACAAGCATCCTGGCCGCCGCATTTTGGACCCTCTGAAGGCGGGATAGTTCGGCCTGATTTAGACCCAAAAACAGAGAGTTGGCATAGTCCAATCTGGTAAGAACCAGAGCTTGGACTATAATCTGTCTTGTCTCAGCATCAAAAAACTTAAAAATAGGTCTCAGACACTGCAGAGTACCTAGACATACGCCAGCCACACGTTTAGTATGGGAGGTGAAAGAGAGCTTGTCATCAAACCACACCCCGAGGTTTCTGACTTCACTCACGGGGGTGGGAGCAGGGCCAAGATCAGAGGGCCACCATTGATCTCCCCATAGCCCACTTTCCTTACCAAAAATAATGACCTCGGTCTTAGAGGCATTAAGTTGAAGTCGGTTGTTCGCCATCCAGCCAGAAACGGCTTTTAACGCTGACTGGAAGGTGGGGGCGTCCATGTTAGAGTCACCATTAAGAGCCACCGCCAGCTGCGTGTCATCGGCGTATGACACTAAGGAAAGACCAAAACTATGTGCGACCTCCGCCAAAGGCTGAACAGATAAATTAAATAAAGTGGGGCTAAGAGCCGAACCCTGGGGAACGCCCTGCAGTATAGGGCGTGAAGCAGAGACAAAAGGAGGTGTAGACACTTTAAAACCTCGATCCTCAAGAAAGGAGCGGAACCACTTAAGTGCCATCTCTCCAACTCCAGCCTCCATCAGACGATGTAAAAGAATCTGATGGGACACCGTATCAAAGGCGGCACTGAGATCCAAAAGGATCAGTGCCGCCGTCTGACCCTGATCCAACATCTTCCTGATGTGCTCCACCACAGCCAAAAGAGCAGTTTCTGTGCTATGACCTGCACGGAATCCGTTCTGGGAATTATCTAGTAGATTCAATTCTTGCAGGTGAGATGATAGAATACGATTAGCATGCGCTTCCGCTAGTTTGGCTGGCCAGGGAAGGAGGGAAATGGGTCGATAGTGTTCTGGCTCATTCGGATCGAGGGCAGGTTTCTTAAGGATCGGAATGACCATCGCCTGTTTCCAAGCCTTGGGAACACTGCCCGTACTAAAGGACAGATTGATAAGATCATGCAGGGCAGGATAACAACATTCAGCAAATTCCCGGAACTGAGCGGGTCGCATGGGATCGTCCGGAGAACCGGATTTGACTTTTGTCGTCAAAGCTAAAGACTCTTCCCGAGTCGGACTAGGGATAGTTAGCAGTGGTTTGAGAGCCAAAGAAGTAGACATATTCTCCCTGATGGAGAGCTGAGAAAATGATCTGTAAATGGCCTCCACTTTTTCTACAAAAAACGAGGCTAGATCCTCGCAGTGTGCCATGGAGGGTTCAATAGTAGCAATGTCCGTCCTCTTGCTTGTGAGGTCCTTACACACCCTGAAGATGACCTTGGTGGGGTTTGTACTATTCTTCATCTCCTGAGCGTAAAAAGCAGCCCTGGCTGCACATATGGCCCGATGATACACTCTAGTGCAGGCCCTGTAGGCCGCCTTGAGGTCAGTATCATAAGTTTTACGGCATGCACGTTCTGCTTTTTTACAGGAGACTTTAAGTGCTTTGAGAGATTCATCATACCAAGGGCTAGAAGGACTAGATCTAGTCTTACTCCACTTGGCCGGAATGAGCATATCTAGTGCCTGATTAAGCCATGCGCAGAAACTATCATAGCCGCGGGAGACTTCAGTAGGAGGTGAAGGATGGTATTTCATCAATAGCTGGTGGAAATGCTCTAAATTCAAGTTTCTCCAGGGGCGTCTCAAACTGGCTGGGGTGTTGTATCTCGGGGGAGGTAGAGTAGTAACGATACGAATATCAATCAGGTGGTGATCAGTCCAGGCCATAGGTCTGGGAGGCAGCACATAAATATTAGTCGCAAGATTCGTCAAAACGGGGTCTAATATGTGGCCACCAGTATGAGTCGGTAGTTGTACCATTTGGGTCAATTGAAGTGCTTCGAGATCAGCTAACACGCTATGGACCGAGTTGGTGAGTGGAGCGTCCATATGCAGGTTAAGGTCGCCTATGATTGTAAAATTAGCTGTTTTTAAAACTAGGGAGGATATCACCTCCGGGAGGCTTTGGCGAAAAGCGCCATCAGGACCAGGGGGCCTGTAAATTAGTAGTCCCGTTAGAGTGAAGTGGGGGCTCACTGAGATGTTAAAAAGGGCACTCTCACATCCTGCTATGGTGATATCATGAACCATCAACCATCATGAACCAATGGCTCCAAAGTAAGTTTGTCCCTCATCTTGGGCTTGACTATCTATAGCCTGAACTCCCTTTCTGCCTTCCTCTCCTCTAGCTCCTCTGGGGACAGGCAATGCGAGGACACACTGCTTCCTGCTCTTGCAGGGAGTTCCAACTCAGCAGATGTTTCATCCTCTTCACCTGAAGGATGTGTTTCAGAATTGATGTACAGTCCATGATCCCGCTCATCCATATCATCCTAATCATCCTGCTATTCTGCTGTTGTTAGTGACTGATGAACCACCCACAAGGTCCTCAGAACTTTCGGTAGCAAGTTTAGGCTGACCGTGATGGAGCATGGGATGGCTACAGTACCCAGATAAGCCCACGGACCAAGAGTAACTTAAATCTTGATAGTGGAGGATTACGAGGTCTTGCATCGAGGGTGCCTAGCCCAGCTGAAGACATGTGTCGGTTTCAAAGATGAGAGGCTAAGATGCAAGGTCCAATATCATTATCAAGGATCCCATCACCTAGGGCTTCTGATGTGGAGTCTGGTGTCATGGATGCGTAACTCAGTCGACCCGAAGCACCGGTTCCAAGGAGCTACAAGGCTGCGATGCGAGTTCCTGCATTGTCAACGAGAATACCATAGACGAGGGCATTCAATGCATAGTACTGGCACTGGTAAAGCCCATGCAGCAGAAGGGATGCATTGGTTATGCTCTGGGTTGCACAGCAGAGGAGATGTGTCAGTTCTGCTGAATCCACAAATAGGCTGGAAGAACACCTTCAGGTCCACTTTCAATGGTCCAGGACTCAGTTGGCACCACTTGACAGCTTTAGGTAGTGTTAGACTCACAGTTGAAGAGTCCAGGTGATGGTAACAAGAGACTAGCCCTTGGAGTCACTCTGGTGTTCCTAGGTAAAAGTTGCAGGTCCAATTCTTCTCATCCAGGCAATAGGTAATCAGGCAGGAGGTCAGCACACCAGGCAGCAATCTGTTATGGCAGCGGTCCAGCAGAGTGGCAGTCCTTCCAGCAGCACAGAAGTCCTTCTTACTGGCAGAGTCTTCCACATGTCCAGAAGTGTATTGAAAAGTTTGTGTCTGAGGTCATATATTTATACCTGGTCCTCCTTCTGGAAGTTTTCCTTTGAGGTGCAAAGGTTTCCTGCCTCTCCTGCCCCGACTCCAGACTAACTACAGGGGGTACACAATCCTTGTGTGAAGGGAGGACACTGTCTGCTCAAGTGTAAGTGGGGCTGTGCAGAACTCCTTCCTTTCATCCTGGCAGTGATAGCCCATCCAGGCACACCTGAGGCTCTCTATTGTTTGTGTCTGTCTAGCAGGAATACACAAAGACCAACTACCAACTACTCCTAGTAATGTGACTCAGAGATAGATTGCAGGCACTAAATGTCTAAGGCAGTAAAACCTTTAAAACTTTATAAAACAAGCATTTTCAAAATTGTAATTCAATACCCAGCACCCAAATACCCACATGGGTTACAGTGTTGTGCTTTACAAATGCTGTTTGATTGATTGATGATTGATTGAAATCCAACTTTACCATAAAAGAGGATTTTATATTACAATTCCAAGACACCAAACATGAACTTTTTGGCTGTTCCCATTTGAAAGTGATAGCTTATTAAATGTGATAAAGTAACTCCAATGTTATCCTATGGGAGACGTGGGCCTTGTAATAGTGATATTTGGAGTTGCACTACTCAAGCAACACCTTCTGATACAGAGCCCCTTCTATCTAGTTTATCCCCTATTTCACTTGAGGAAACGGCAATGGAGCTCTCAAAGTGTAAATCTTGTTATTCTCATTCTAGCACGATCGATGGTGAAAACCTGGCTGAATAGGCTGCTTAACTAATCTCTTGACCAGGCACTGATGGTTCCCTGCAGCTGAAAATAGGTTCTTCGTCTACACCTACTTAAGAAGCCTTCTGCTAATTCCAAGGTCTTTGGCAATTTTAGATCTATATTTCTACTGCCCACAGATGCTAAACTTCTTGAGAAGAATATAAATAGGCAGCTATCTAACTTTCTAGAAGCAAACCACCCGCTCCGTGATTCCCACTCAGGGTTCCATGCCCGATTTAGCACTGAGACTGCTCCCCTTGTCTTGGAATACAGTAAAGCTGACCTTGATTTAAATACTCCGGTAATGGATGCTTTTGGATTTTTCTGGGGCAGTCCACATTGTCTCCCATGCTATTTTCCTAGAGAAATTGGACATGCTCTGTATAAAAGGTCAATCACTATGCTGGCTCAAATCCTTCATTGATGGATAATCTCAGGCATTGTTCCTTCCCGCTTTTGCTTCTGAGACTGTAGTGAAGGCAGGGCACAGCTTGCACACATTGCTATGTTAGCATAGGCTTATTAGAAGTTTAAACACCATTTTGCCTTTTTGCGGTTTTTGTACACAACACTGCATGTAACTGTTGTGGTAAGTTAGACTGCTTGAATTTCTTCACATGACAATGGTTTGTTTTAACATCCCTAGACTGCTTGAATTTCTTCACATGACAATGGTTTGTTTTTAACATCCCTAGACTTACATTGCGACCTTAGTCTGTACAGTGAGTGCAGAATCCTCCAAGATTACCATACCGATGTTAGCTGTTATTGGTGCTGATCAGCCCATGCTCTAGACACAACATGCACACAGCTGCAGCTAACTGAAATTCTAGCACCTTTAATATTGCAATGCATGCATGATTATGACACTTGGAGAATATCTTTTTCCAGAGAGAGAGAGCTTTGCTGATCCGGTGATGTGATTCGCTTCAGCTGATCTTGGAGGTATGGGGTTTCCCATTCAAGCCGAAGAGACCTTCTATTAATAATATTATCAAACCTAGTTCCTAGCAGGGGAGTGTGGTACATAAGGTACTATAGGACCTGTTTACACTATCATCATAATATGATTCCTCCCTTTGTGTTTTATGGAATTGTAACAATGCTGATCATATTATTTTTATAGTAAGTCAAAGTGTAATTCCCTTTGGGCGAATTAACATAGAACAACTAGTTCTTACAGACCAAACAAATAAAATTACCCCTTATCAGGACACATGAACAGACAGGAAGCAATGTAAACAATATTAAAAACAAGTGAAAACACTCTAGCAAAAGTAAATCTAGACAATTTATTCATATACACTATATTTGTTAAAAAATGGGAAACATACAGGACGGAACTTATATACAATAAATCAATCAGACATTCCAATAAAAAAAGGAGGTACAGGTTGAGGACTAAATTCACACAATGATACAGAATTTTCCTCTATTTCTTGACCAAGTATTACTCCTTGTGCATCGACGCGTTTCGGTGGTGAATGAGAAAATAGACCACCTTCATCAGGACAGTTGTAATGACAGTTTCCCAATAATTCTCAATCATAAAACCGTTAGGATTATAATAAGGGGTACTCAGCCTCCTTTCCACTCAGAAAAGATATTCGTCCAGCGAGATATCTTCTCACTTTGACTGTTATAATATAGTCATAAATATGTAGTGTTATGGATCTTAACACGCGGTATAAATTGTTCATATATAGTTTTTAAAAAATGCGGTATTATTTAGTGAATATTTAGTGATCCCGGCGAAGGGGAGTCTCTGTATATTTTATGATTCTAGACTTCCTTTTCGGGCAATCTGAGTTTGGTGAAATATGCTTAGATTTCCTTCGTTAAATGGAACCCGCAACAATTCAAGCGTGCATTCCCTATTGGCGCCAAAATGTAAAGCGTCCCGCGTGTCAGCAACTTGGAGTCCACAACAGCAAAACGAACAATTTATACCGCGTGTTAAGATCCATAATCAACATCATTGTGTGAATTTAGTCCTCAACCTGTATCTCCTTTTTTTATTGGAATGTCTGATTGATTTATTGTATGTAAGTTCCGTCCTGTATGTTTCCCATTTTTTAACAAATATAGTGTATATGAATAAATTGTCTAGATTTACTTTTACTAGAGTGTTTTCACTTGTTTTTAATATTGTTTACATAGCTTCCTGTCTGTTCATGTGTCCTAATATGGTGTAATTTTATTTGTTTGGTCTGTAAGAACTAGTTGTTCTATGTTAATTCGCCCAAAGGGAATTACACTTTGACTTACTGTCGATTACGGAACCCTATCCCTTTGGCTTCGGGGTCCCTCACTCTTTTATTAGACATATTATTTTTATGCCTGCTTATGTTAGCAAAAATACTGCATCTTGTAGCATGTCGTTAAAATAAACATTTTAAACTTTTCTGTGTCTCTAAATATTCATGTTGTGGACTGGTATGAGAATAAAATGAAAGAGTGTTCTTGATTTCCACCATTCCTGAGAGTAACCTACGTTGAATGTTCTGGGTTGTCAAATCATTGGTAACCGCTATCAGATGGAGAGCTAATGAGACACTGATGCTAGTCGGTTAGGGGTTCTGGGTACTGAGGTGAGTTTTTTGGTACACCACAATTAACTGAGGTCCTTGGTCTCTGTGCACAGTTCCGTGTATGAGCAGAATCCTCGCAACAAGGCTAAACCCTTAGTATCTGGGTTCCCACAGGGCTCGGCTCTCAGCTCAACACGTTGTATTGTTTATCTGGAGCCTCTGACTAAGTTAGTTGAATCCTGGGGAGTAAGAGCTATCTCCTACACAGATGATGCTCAACTTCTTTTAGCTTTGCAGGAAAACATGCCATGCCACTTGACTCCTTCAAGCTCTGTATAAAATCCATGATGGACTGGATGAACACAAGCTGTCTAACTCTTAATTCATCATTAGAGCTGGGGGCATTCCCTAGCCCAGCCCATGTGATTGGAAACCTTGGGGTGAAATTAGATTCAGGCCTTACATTTGAGTTACAAGTTAAGGCTTTATTCTCTTCCTGTTTTTTCACCCTGAAGTCTTTGAGATGATGCTGCATCTTATCCTAATAAAGTATCCCATCGATGCCTTAATAACTTGTAGGCTGGACTAGTCTAATAGTCTGTATTTGATCCTTCCACCCTTTTTGATTCAGCACCTTTAGACAATTCAAAATGCTGCTGCCTGGCTAATTTTGAAGATCCTGCTTCAATTTCCATTGTTGGGCCTCTTGCGTGCCCTCTATTGGCTTCCTGTGAATAAGATAATCCAATTCAAAGCTCTTTAGTCTACCATCATAAGGGTCCTGTTTACCTTAGAAGCCATGTTAAACCATATTCACAAAAGAGAGGCCTGAGATCTAATAATCTCAAGATTTTCCACATCCACCGCTTTTGCAGGGCCCGAAGTGGAGGCAGATCCTTTACCTTTCAGACTACTAAGCTGTGGCATGCTCTTCCTCTTAATTTGAGAATTATCCCATCTGAAGCTGCTTTTAGATTGTCTTTAAAAACGTTTCTTTTCAGTGCTGCAGGCTCACTAGTAGCATTTAATTTACAGGCCCTGGGTATGGAAAGTATCACTTTACTAGGAACTTTTAAGTGAATAAAATATGCCAATTGGGCAGGGGCGGCTCCTCTGTTATTATGGAGGAGCATCACCCCACTGCTGGAACTAGCAAACACATGTAAAATAAAATGATGATAAAAAAGTTAATAAAACTTCTTTACAATCAATTATTTATATTGGAGCCGCAGCTGCGTCTTGAGGGTGGGGCCATCAGTAGCAGGAAGAGGGGTGAGCTCAAGGCACTGTCAGTCTGCATGTTGGCTTGCTTGGTCGTCTTATGACGGCCAAACCAACATGCGCACTTCGATATCCCCAGGCTTTTGCTTGGAGATATCAGCAGGGGTCAGGAGCAAAGGCTTCCAGTCCCTGCTGGAGCGTGGAACCAGCCCGCTCCACCCAATTCCTACGCTTCTCTGACGCTAGGTAATACCAGCATGACAGTAGCATCTGGATTGGCACAGAGGAGTCTGGGATCCTGTGTGAGCATCGTTGGAGCTGAAGAGGTGGTGAGGCGGCGGATGTCAGACTGCAGATATGTGTTTTCTCCCCCCTGTGCTGTCTCACCAATTTCCCCTGCTAGCAGCCTCCACTGCAAATGGGGATGTGTCAATGTTACCATTTTTAGAGGAGAGAGCACAAGGAATTTAGCATTGGTTAGCAGTAACAAAGTGCACAGAGTACTAAAAGGCCAACAAAAACGATGTAAGAAGAATATGGAGGCGTAAGGCAAAAGGTTTGGGGGAAGACCATTCTAAGACAGAGGGATAACACAGATCCATCGCAAACTGGTGACCTTTCATTTGCTGATTACTTGTGTTCAGTTTTTAAAATGCTGTTAATGAGGTGAGATCATTTTCAGGAGGATATTAATGTATCTTAAAATGGGACAATAGTGACAAAATGATGCCGATTTTTGTGCTGCATTATGCCACATATTTTGTTGTTGATCTGAATATTTTAGTAAATCCTGGTTCATAATTTGGTTATCCATTGTCTATAGTTCCAGCCACCCTGTCTATGATATACTTGTGAAGATATTCTATTCATTGTTAGTTTTGTTAAGCTGACAAACTTATATATGTCCATCTAGGGAGATAGGTTTAGCCAAGCAGTGTTATGTCAGAATGGAAACTGAAGAGAGACCCTTAGTTAACTGGTGTGTAGGGGAAGGGGTTTCTCCATGGAGAAAAAAAATCCTGTGGGGAAAAATGCTAAACCTACAAACGTGTATTATTACATGATTTATTCATTCAGATTTCCCATCTAATACATGTTTCTAGTCCAATTTTTTACACTTATTTGCACTGCCCAGAAAGTCGGAAATCTACTCACCGAACATAGCATTTGTGAGTCTCTTGCATGATTTTTAGCAGTTTATTTTAAAATGGGAACTTGGCCCAAATGTATTAGAATACCTTACATAAACACTCGATTACATTACACAAGGTAAGGTTCTATATGATTTCTATCACAGGGAGATTAAGATAGCTGCCCAGATTCGATAAAATTGTTATTAAAAAAAAAAGATATCTGCCCAGATTCACAGTATATTGAACAGATGCCAGGACTTGAACCAGGTTCTGTAGTTCCAAGATTTCCTTATCACATGGACCACAACGACTGTAAATCCCACTTTTCATCCAATGTTATTTCTAACAATCTTTTGCTCGTGGTAATTACAGACAATTTATATCTAATGATGCAGTTTTCTAGCCTCACCAATTCTCATGGATGCTTTAAGTGCAAAGCTTTAAATATGTTTTCATGGTGGGATGGGCAGAGAGAGGACTTCAACACATTATTACCGGGTGCCCGCGTCAAGGTCAGTAGGGTAGCAAGAATGCAATGGGTCCAGGTGCAAGCAAGGAAATGGCCCCTTTGACTGCTGTTGGGGTAGTAAATAAAAAAGAGCAATTATCAAGGCTTAATCGGCCCCTCATGGAGAGGGGCACCGGTGCACTGCACCAGCTGCTTACGACACCCCCGAGTCGAGTAATCCCTGTGCTTCTTTTTGACCTGACTTAGCATTGTGGGCTGGTTTTGCTGCATGTATGGCTGAACCTCTTTCAAAGTCTTTGGAGCGGGAGTCAGCCTGAACAAACTGTGCCAGTCCCGCTCGTTTCATTAAATGGAAAAATAGGAGGAAAGACTAGAAAAAAAGAAAATCTATCTGAATCGAAATAAATATTGTTATGGCAGAATCTTTTCGAATTCCCATGGGAACGGCTCATTTGCATTTGTTAAAATGAGATGAGCGCAAACACATGTCCGCCTGGCAGCTTTTGTGTCCCCTCAGAGGCACTTTACAAATGTCTACATCTTTCCGCTGCTCAAAATTCTTTTCTAGTAACCTTGTCTTCAAGACTGCGGTACACCCTGAAATAAACTTTAGAAATGCAGACGAACCTACATTAACCAATAAATCCTTCTTTCATCAAAATTTTATAATTCCTGAAGTGTTCTCAACGAAATTACCATATCAATGTAGTTCATTAAATTAAAATGTTTCAGCTTTTAATTGAAAATATGTTATCTCTGAAAACTTTGCGGATTTTAGGATAGGGAAATGGATTCGGATTCTTTACAACCATATCTATTTAAGGGGTCATTACATCCTGAGGATGTTTGAGCATAAAACATATATAAGAAATGCCTAACATAAGTGCAGCCATGTCACACAGATAATACAAGGTAGCAGGGTGGGCTTTTACGCTAATGGGGCCGGTGCAACAATCTTTTTTGGAGGCCCCCATATGGCCTCCTCCTCGGATTCCCTCACTACCACTCAGCACACCTAGCAAAAGCGCCTCTCATCTTTCCAAAGCCCCTCTCTAAAATACATTTGATTTGTTTTAAAGCGCTAGTAATGGCTAGCTTTACTAATACCCTGCAGCAGGTGCTTTTAAATCATTGTACGTTGTTACTGAACACATCGCCCACCCCTATGGTTTGTGCCCCCCTCACCCAGGTCAGAGATTAGTGGGATCGCATCAGTCCCACAAGACAGCAGCCTCAAGCTCAACTCAGACTAGACCAAAGTACTCATCCTGAAACCCAGCCCTTAAGCCTGGGAAGACTCTCTGGGATCTCCCCCCCACCCCGACGGACCGCACAGGCAACCTTGACATCATACTCGACTCCTTGATCACAATGAAACGCTAAATCAATGCAGTTTCCTCAGTCTGCTTCCATACCCTCCGCCAGCTCAGAAAGAATTTCAGAAGGATCCCCACAAAATCCAGAAGTCCGGTCACCGACATACTCATCACCAGCAGACTCGACTACAGCAACACACTCCACACCGGTGCCACCCAGAAAGAGCTCAAGAAACAACACAATGTCCAAAACACTGCCACCTCCAGGTTGGTTCTCGACATCCCCCACTGCACCTACAACACACAACTCCTCTGACAACTCCACTATCAATAAGAGAGTCATTTTTAAGCTACTCACTCATGCCTACAAAACCCTACACGACAAAGTACCAGCGTACCTGAACCACTGCCTTACATTCCACGTACCCGCAAGACAATTCTGATCCTCCCACTTTGCCTTTGCCTCCATCCCCAGGATCCACAAGACCAGAACCGGAGGAAGGTCATTCTCCTACATCACCACCAAGACCTGGAACACCCTCCCCCTGCACCTCAGGCAATTCGCGTTGCTGATCCAATTAAGGAAGGACCTCAAGACCTGGCTGTTCGAATGATCCTCACCTCAGTCTAACCAGCAGTTCGCTCCCCCAGCTCCTTGAGATCCCACGGGCGAGTAGCTACACTTTAGAAGCCGATTGATTGAGTCACAGTGCTCTAAAGCTTGCCCTGCATGAGCACAATTAAAAGGAAAATCCACTTGCACCATTTGTTATGCCAGTGGGATGTGGAATAGGGCAAACAGCAGCTCCTCTGAAAACAAGAATATTATGTCCAATGGGCTCCACTGATGACGCTGATGACGCTCCTGCCAGTTTTTCGTGTTGAAAGATAATCTCCCAATGCAAAGGTTTCTTTTCAGAAGGGAAGAACTAACAAGCATTGGCAAAACCAAAAAGTATTGGCCAGGTCTGAGCTATTGGCTTTATCAATATGAATGTGTTTTTGCCATGTTTTCTAGCAGCACATTTGCTGTTCAGCCTGGCTGAAAGGTACTGAAAGCCCGGAATCACAGGATGTTGAGCCAATGCAGAGTCTATTCTCCAGCCATGTTGTGTTTATTGTCCTGCCCCTACTACCACAAAAAAGTGCTATGACATGGCCAGCACTTGTCGCATCAGAGTACTTTTTTCAGGCACCTACAGCCATGCTGAACCGCAGATGTGCTGCTAGTCAACATGACTAAGAGGCATTCGCACAGACAAGGCCAATAGACAAGGCCAGTAGCTCGAACATTGTCAAGATCTATTGGCTTTCTGAATGATTGTTTGGTGTTGACGGGTTCTTGCTGAACAAATGTGGAAGTAGAAACAGAAGAGGAGCTTTGAATTGAAGTGAGGATGTGGTGTAATGACCAAAGCTGCCAATAGGAGAACTGGGGAACCAGGTTCGAATCTCGGAGTAGGCTGAACAATTTGTCATTCTGAGCAAATCACTTGCATTCTACCCTGCCGATGACAATAAATGTGGCAATTTGAAGTATAACTGGTGACCCCTTAAAACACTCTAATACCAATGCCTGGCGTTAGCACTATCACAAGATGGAGGTGCTCCAATACCATGAGATCATCAATAAAAAAAAGCAGTAAAATGAGAGGTAGTGGGGGGATGGGTTAGGCAAGGAAGCAATAGGGAATGGGGAGATGGGCAGAAACAACGGGGAAAAACCTTCATTAAAGCAGGATCAGCGACAAAAATAAATCTGTCATTGTGGTAATGTAACTGGTGAGCACTTAAAGTGTTCCAGTACCGTCGGCTTGTATTCGCACTCTGGCAAGATGGTTGACAAATCAAGCACCCAATTCCATTGGATTACTCAAAAAAAATTAACAAGTGCTATTCATGTTTTAGCACCTTTTAAAGAAATGAATTTGCTTATATACACATGCATGCATTTTAGTGATATGTGTGTATGTGTGGAAGGGAGACGGCACTCCAATGGAGTGCTTGAAAACAAAGAAAAAAATAGCTCCTCAAACTGGGAGCATAGTAAGGAGAAATGTAGTTGTCCCATAACTATGGGAGGGCCAAACACAAGAAGATGGCATGATGCCTGCATGCCATGACTAACCTTGGGCGTAGTTCGTGAAGTAGCGCTATGCGTAGCTACGCGAGGTGCACTTCGCAGTATGCGAGATACGCGTGGCGCTACAGGAACTGCATAGTGCTTTGTTCGCGATGATCCGCACTGTGCAATTATTGAAAACTACATCTTGCACCGTGTGAGCTGTCGTTTTCTGCCGCTCAAGTAGATTTTTACTCGGGTGGCATCTTTCTCAACGCATACTGGTAGTTATTCATCTCAAGCGGTCACGAGCATACGCGACCACTTGCAATAAGAAACCGACCTCCCTGTATTGAGAATCTCGCCAGGAGGATTATTTTCCACGCTCGCAATCAGCAACTTGATTGTTGCTGATCACGAGCGAGGAAAAAGTCTCGCAGGGATGTCATTTTGCCAACTTGACCTTGAGGACCGCGAGCAAGCAAAAAATCACTGCTGCGCTACGCTACGCGTGTTTGCACTGTGCTACGTGCAATACGCATAGTGCGAAGTAGCTCAAACTTCGCAAACTACGCAAGAGTAGTGTAGTGCTTTGCCTAGGCTTTGCCCAGGCTCAAAGAGGTCTGTTCCTTTCCTAGTCTAAAAGGAATCTGAGCAAAGTTAAAGTGTGTGTTTTAATTATAACCACAGAAAGAATCTCATCTCATAAAAAAGGTCTGATTAGTGTCCACTTTGAAACACTGCTTTTTGGCAGCTTCACTTGCAATTCCCTTCTTTAATGTACATATTCAAAACATCCTTGATTTCCACCCATCTCCTCAGTCTGCACAGACAGTGCTCCTGTCTTCATAAGTTAGTCTTATCATCCTTGCCAAGAGAACTCCTTTTGAGATTTCCTATCCTGTACACATAGTGTGCCTTTGTTTATTGGTTAGTTCATACAACTGCACCTGAAGAGGAGAAAAATCATTGCACCCAAAGCAAATATTCATGTTGAAGGTAAAAATGTTGTTTAAGGCCTTTGGTCTGCTTTAATATAGCAAGCATCTTGATATACATTGTAACAGTGTGATTACAGATGAATGAATGAATGAATGAATGAATGAATGAATGAATGAATGAATGAATGAATGAATCTTTATTGTGTGGTTACTTAAAACCATTACATTAAGACCAGGTATAAAATTACGAAAGTTAAAAAAGCCACAAAATTTCTGTAAGCAGGCGTTTGTTAAAAAACTTCCCAAAGTTCATAAGGACGAAAAACCACAGAATTTTTTATGACAAGCGTTTATAAGAAGTTCCCAAAGTTCATACGGGCACACGCGGTCAAATGCCTTTGAGGGCCACCGGGGGTCCTATGGCAAGGTCTCTATTCCTGCGTGGCCTTTGCGGCTATCAACTCCAGCCGAGTCTGATGTATACATTTTCCGAATGAGGCCATCTGTTTTACTACGCTCAGGGTATATAGGTGATGAATTGCTTCCTTGGCTGTGCGTGTCCCAGCGTCCCTAAGAATGGGCCTAAGGTAGAGGGTGCGGGGAGCGCGTAGAGCGGGGCAGCAAAACAGTAAGTGGGCCAGTGACTCTCGTTTGTAATTGCAGAGTCTGCAATACCGAACTCCTATGCCTGCATTTTCCGGGTGATATAGTTCATTGAGCGGCAAGGGATGCAATCTGTAGGCGAGAATTTTGTGGAGGGCTGGGAGGCCCACGGCCTGCGTGAGGTGGTTTCGGGGGTTGTGCACGGTGTGTGGCAAGCGTAAAGACTCATGGAAGGCTCTTTTCCTGAGGGACTCCAAGTCCAGTTCCTGGGAGCATGCGCGCACTTGCCTCTTTATCACGTGTTTGATGGTCGTGTAGTTGACAAGATCTGGGTTCCACGACTCGATCGCCAGGTTCAATTGCGTCTTGGCAGCTTCGATGGTAGTTGACCAGGGGTTCCCTGGTTCAGTAAAAATGTGTTTCAGAACGGCCTTTAGTGTGTTATCGGTTGCCGCTGTTGTGAGGTAGTAATATTTACTTAGGGCTGCCATCTCTTCCAGGTTTTGTTGGTTAAGGGCGAATTCCAGGCGGATTAGGGTGTTTCTTGTGCATTTCGGCAGGTGATACAGTCTCTTGTATGCCCCACATTGGATTTTTTCCAGCTCCTTATTTAATTTGCCTGGGTACGCCTGTTGTGTGTAGTTAGGGCAGGCATTAACTTGGCCTTGAGGACTCTTTGAATGGCCGTTGCTGAAGGGCTGTGTATAAGGGCTTGTAGTTTACATAGGGCAAAGGTGATGGATTTACCTTTACCTTGAATTTTCTTTAAGTGGGTGCCGTACAACCCTGATTCGTGGAAGGAGACCCCTAAGTATAGGTATTTCTGGGTACTGTCGAGGGTTAAATGGCCGAGACTCCATTTTGCTCTTTGTTTTTTGGGGTAGTGCCCAAAAATGACTATTTTTGATTTGGTCGGGTTTGCTACCACCCTGTTTTTGTTGTTATATATTGCCAGAGCGGTGAGTGCTTTTTGGAGTCCTGTTTTTGTGTGGTCCAGAATTACGAAGTCATCCGCATACTGCATGAGATGTATTTTGGTTGCCCCGATCTTTGGTGTTACTAAGGAGGCCCCCATGAGGGCTGTCTCCATGTCTGCTGTATATAAGTTGAACAGTAGGGGCGCCAACACGCACCCTTGTTTTAAACCGCGGTTCGTGGCTATCTTGTCAGTTGCGGAGTCGTTTGAAAGTTTGATTCTTACCCAGGTGTTTTCATACAGGGATTGTATCGCTCTTAACAGGGAGGGGTCAATGTTCCAGTGGACCAGCTTTCTCCATAAGATAGTACGGTCTACCCCGTCGAACGCGGCGGAGTAGTCGATGAAACAGGCAAATAAAGGGAGGCTTTTGCGCAGCCGTGCTCGATTGATTAGGTAAGAGAGTGCTGTGATATTATCCACGGTGGAGGACCCAGGTCTGAAACCGGTTTGGCAGAATGGCAGGAGATTTTCTTCGCTTGCCCAGTCTGTAAGGTCTTTCAGGATGGCACTTGCATAAGCTTTACCCTCGATATCCAACAGGGCGATCATGCGGTAGTTTGTTGGGTCTGATTTGGGCCCTTTTTTATGAATTGGGTGCAGGAGCGACCCTCGCCCGACAGCCAACAGTCAGAGAATAGGTGGGTCAGGTTTTTAGACCAGAATTCGATGTTTGATTTGAATAAGTGGCCTGGTAGGCCATTGGGGCCCGGTGCGCCGTTTGCTCTGATTTTTTTTAATATTTTGGACACTAGTGCTTTTCCGGGAGGGGATGTTGTGTTAGTGATTAAGGTCGGGTCCAGTTTTTGTGATGTCATGTTGTGTGGCTTGGTGGTTAATCCTTCTTCCTTGTAAAGCGCTTTTACATGGCAGACCCAGACAGATGCCTCAAGGGAGTTTTATCTATGATTTGTGCCTCGACCGAGGTGACTAATATAACTCCAGAACTCTTGTGTTTTTCCAGGGCTCAATAGATCGAAGATTTTCAGCCACTGTGCCTCGCACTGGTTGCGCTTTGCGGCCCACACTTTTGTGGAGTGGCTCTTTGCGGCCTCTTGCAGTTGGATTTTGTTTTTGATTGTGCGCTTCTTACTGTAAGCTTTACGTTTTTTGTTTAAGTCCTTTGCACTAGTTTTAATTTCTGCGTTGAATCCGAGTTTGGTCGGAGGGTGCCAGCGGATTGCCCTTGGTTTGTCTCCACCTCCCCTAAGTTCTGCCGCTAGGGTCAAGGTGATTCCTTCCCATGTTGCTATTGTCTCCTGGTTGTGTTTGCACGGGGGCCAGCCTGCCCACGTGTTTGCCCAGTTGTTAAAGGTTGCTGTGGCTGTCTGCCCCCATTTTATTCTTCTTGGCAGTTTTGTTAATTCTTGGCCGTCCGATGCCCCCATGCATATCGGCTGATGTCGTGATTGCACCGATAAGTTCATGGTTATTGTAAGGGCAGCGTGATCGCTATCATTACGTTGGTGAACCATGAAGTTTATCATTTTGTCTTGCAGGTTGTCGCT
Source organism: Lissotriton vulgaris (assembly GCF_964263255.1). NCBI lineage: Eukaryota > Metazoa > Chordata > Amphibia > Caudata > Salamandridae > Lissotriton > Lissotriton vulgaris. The sequence goes on along the minus strand of NC_141699.1, from coordinate 189,808,804 downwards.
TAAGATGATGTAATCAATCGTCGTTTGGTTGTTATAAGTGTGACCGATCAAGGCTCCCGGGGTGTTCTTTAAGAGCAATGTGTGGGCCGTCGCCAGTTTGTGGGAGTTTAAGAAATCATTCAGTGCTTCGGTCCCCCCGCGGTGTTGTTTTTGCTTGGTTGAAACCCCTATGTTATGAATGTTGAAGTCGCCTAGGATAATGCAGTCTAATAGTGGATAGTCTAGCAGTAAAGTTTCTAATTGATTTGCGAGTTTGAGCGAGTTGGATGTATTCTCCTGCGAGTTGTGATAGATATTGATCAGTAGTATTGGTGGGGTTCCGTTGATGGGGTTGGGGAATTTCAGAATACCCGCCTGTAAAGTGTCTGGTAGATTATATAGTTCCAAAAATTCTATGTTCAAGGCATGTTTTATGTAGACGCACTTTCCCCCTGATGGTCTTCCGAATATGTTGGACTTTTTAGCCGCTTGACTGTATTCTGCATATCCTCTTAGCGAGAGTGGTTGAGTCAGCCAGGTTTCCTGTGTGCAAATAATGTCTGCTTTCTCCAGGAATTTCACAGCAGCTGGGCTTAGTAACAGCTTTTTGAGTCCTGAGACGTTCCACGTTAATATTTTTATACTCTCGGTGGATTTCTCTTTTTTCTTCAGATTTTTTTCTCGCTCACTAGCAGCGTGTTGAAGTGTTCGAGCTGAGTTTGCGGGGCGGGCTGTATTAGGAGCTGGGATTTAGTGCTGATGACAGCCAGGACCAGTTGTTGCAGGGGTGTCCCCTGGTTGCGCACAATCGTATTCCTTGGGTAAGGTTTGTTGTGATCTTAATTGGGGTACCGTCGATTGGGCTGTTGTTTATGCAACCTTTGCACCCCTGGAGAACAGACTCAGTTTTTCGCCGATGGGTGGATGGAGCATTTGTGAGTGTAGAGACAACCATGCCCTGTGCCTGATTGTCTGGCTTAGAGTGTAAGATTGATGCTTTTAAAATTAAGGGATATTTTTGGGTCGGCTTTGCCTTTATCTTTATGCCCCAACTTTCTAGTAATGGTTGTTGACTCCTCAGTGCCTCCGCCAGGTCTGGTCTGGTGAAGGTTAGTTCCGTTGTTTAATTTTTTTCTTCTGCGTCGGGGGGCAGGAAGGAGATGGTTTCGATGTCTTTGGTTTTTGTACCTTCCAATCCCGGCAGGTTTGCGCAGAGTATTAAGAGATTGCTTCGATTCAGGATGTCCCATTTTCCTTGCGAGGTGTATTCTGGATATAGCAGGATTTTCCCATCCTCTGCATTTGCTTGGCTTGGAATGGCCTCTTTAAGCCAGATTTTGTCCTGGGTTTTAAGTAGGGGTGTCATCCTGAAGCCAGTCAGGTGAGAGTTTGTTTGCTGGTTTGGCCCTATTGTCGCTTGGGGTGCTTCCATGGGCGTTGTGCTAGGGGAGCAGTTCTTATTCCGTAGCCTGTCAACTGCTTGCTCCGGTTTAAAGGATATTAGCCCATAGGGGGCGCTCTGAGAGTCTCCGATGGTGGCATTAATAGTTTTTGAGTTATCGGAGGCTATTGCTTCGCTCATTATGAACTTGATTTGCACTGGGTTCTCAGAGCTGGTTTGGCAAGGCTCCTGCAGGTTTTGCTTGGCTTCCTCATGGATGGTTGCCTGTGATTCATGCGCATGTTTTTGTGTTATTGGCGCTGTCGCGGATTGAGAGGCCATGGGCGGCGCTAGCAAGCTTGGGACCTGAACTGTAGTGAAGGTGTGTAAGGTTTCGGGCGATGGTCCTGTGGCTTCTTCTGTGTGCGTGGGGGCTGCCGGGGTAGGCTGCTTATTCGGTCGTAGCCAATTGTGAATGACGCTGGTGGCGTATGCGTTATTTTTCTTCTCCTTGTTGAGTTTTCTTATTTTTTTCTTGTTTTTCCTTGACAGGTTTTGTAACTCTGGGCTGGACGGCTTGAATGTTGGTTGGTGGTCCTGACTTTCAGCCTTCGTCAGGGTTAATCTTGTGCTGCCAGCAGAGGGCGAGGTCAAGGGTGCTGGCATTTCCGAGCTACTTGGGCAGGGGGTGGACGGGCTGTTATCCGTGGGGTGTGCCATAGCAGGTCCCTGTGTGAATGAAGGCATACTCTTCAAACCGTTTTTTTTATTTGCTTCACCCTTGAGGTCCTCTATTAGAGTGGACATAATATTTGGGAGTTTTTCTAGGCTCTGCAGAATCGGGCTGCAACTGCATGACTCTTGTTTGAATTGCGTGTTGTCCTGCGCTCTGCGTATCAGGGCGTTCAAGTTGTCCAGTTTTGAGTCTATTCCTGATATCAGATTTGCCACTAATTGTAGAATGTTGATCTGCACATCAAGCTTGTCTGCGTGCATTATCGCTGCTCCGGTCATTGAGACAAGGGCTTCACTGATTGATGATAGATGTTAAGTATTTACAAGGCCGCTATCCGATGGCGGGGAAGATGCCGTTTTATTATCTTCTTGGAGGCCCGGTCTAGGTAAGATCAGTAGGTGTTTTGGGGTCCTGTCGAGTGATTGGTGGGTTACACCCTCCTCAATGGCCGGGGGGTCGTGGGACGGTTCTGTGTGCATTGGTGTGGTGGGGAGAGTTGTGCCTCCTCTCTTGTCGGCAAGGGAGCTGTCTGAAATGACATGTGTGCTCGCTGTAGCTGCAGGAGGACTGCTCTGCGGACAGTGCGCTGAAGGGGGAAGAGTCTGGGCTGTAATGTTTGGTTGGGGGGGCCCAAGAGCCACCTTATCCGGTGTCGAAGGTTTGTGGCACATGCCACTCTGGAGAGTAAGTATTGGTGGCGAGAGAGGTATCCTGTTTGCCCGAGGGCTTGCCATTGTTAAGTTCAACTCTTCTTCCTCTTTTGCTTTAATAGCGAACAAGCAGTCCGAAGCGCTAGAACAAGTGGGAGTAGACGATGTTTTGGGATTCAAAAAACTTCTTATGTCTCTGTTCCCAGCGGGGCAGTTTGAGCGGTCTTTAGTGCTGAGCCTGGGCTTGTGCGAGTTTGGGCTCGGGGTGCTGGGAGGTTTCCCCCTGAAGTCAGATGAGGGGTGGGCTGGGAGGGAAGGAGCCGGCGGTTCCATGATAAAATCGAAGTCTTGTCCTGGGAAGGTTGGAGTTGCTCCAGTCGCTCCCGCTCTCCCTGCATGTTCCTCATCCCAGGGCCCTGGGACTTGGCAAAGTCCCCCTAGCTCAAGTACTGGAGGATAAAATAGCTTCGCCTTCCTTCTCTTGGCTGAGTTGTGTGGCCGAGGCTTCTCCTGAGGTTGGATTAGAGTTGAGTTTCTGGTCCTCATTTTGCGGCTGGCCTGAGTGGCTTAGGTGATTTGCCGGTGATTTCCCGGCTCCTGTATTGCTGGTGCTCGATTGGAGGAGGCCAAGGCGAGGACCTGGGCAAAGTCTGCTCAGAAGGATGCTGGCGGTGAGGGAGCTGCGTTGCTCTTCTTGGCGTCACCTCTTGCTTCTTGCTTCTTACTTTTCAGCTGGCTACAAGAGGGGTCCTCGCGCCTTACACCTAGCGCCGAATTACTCCTTGGCTGCTTGACCGTTTTAAGCTGGTGGGTTGTGGATTGGTGGATTGGTTGGCTGCTCGCTGCTTGGCTGCTCGCTTACTTGCTGCTGCTGCACTTGCTATCTACTATCTGCTATCTGCTATTTGCAGTTGCTCTGCAGCTGGCTAACTTCAGCTCTGTAGGTAGCAGGGGTGCTGATGTGGACGCACTCTCGTGCAACGCTGGTGGCAGCTCTCTTCACTTGACGCCAGGGGGGGGGGGGGCGAGTGATATATAGGTGAATATGCCTGTTGGTGTGGTGTTTAGCTGTGCAGAACAGACGGGTGCAGTGCAGTGCGGTGGGGGTGCAGATCTCCGCTTACCGCTGAGTGCGTCCCTGCATTTCCGCGTGCCGCCACCGCCACTGCCGCGTTCTCCTCGTTCACGTTCTCCTCGCCACCGCTGTGCGACGATGACTGGGGTGGCATCAGGGTCCTGAAGCCCGGAGTCCGGCACCCGGGTTGCGGCCTTTTCAAATCGGCCTTTTCAAGTCTTAGTCCCGGGCGGAAGCGGCTCCTGCTTGCCGCACGCCACTTGCCGCACGCCGCACACCACAGCGCTCTCCGTTTTCCACAGCTCTCCTTCTTCCTCCCTCTGCCACCGCTCCCGCTCCTGCTGCTCACTGTGCTCACTGTGGCTGCTCTCTCTCATTACAGATACTTAGACTGTTCTAAATGCAGAATGTTAAGCCAATAGATACATTTCCTGTTATGTAATAGAAGAAAATATTTTGTTTAAAAGAGTGGAAGGATTGTTGTGAACGTATCTAGGACCCTAATTAAATATTCCCAATTCATGCCCTTATGTGGTTATAACAAATCATATCCTTATAAAGGCATAGGAATCCTATCCATATTTAGTCATAGCCAATGCAGTCCAAATACGGCAAGGCTACTTCCCTAGACTCCTAGAAAGTGCAACGCGTTCTTTAAACAAACCAAGCCTCCAGCAGCCAGGGAATTCCCCCCTGTTTTGATTTGTCCTAGAACTCCTGAGAGTCCTGAAAGAACTGCCAGGTCTTAGTGACAGTTCTTAGTGACGTCTTATGTCCAACCTTACGTCAAACTTGGCACCTTCCAGGTATAAATATACCAGCATTTGCCTTAAGCAACACACAGTGGTTTGGAGCAGAGCGGCAATCTACTTACCCAAAGCCCAGCTGATGCGAGTGCCGAAGGAAGCCGACCCTCCCATTTGACGCACTGAGATAGACGCTGTCTTTTCTCCTGCTGAGAAATCCAGCTCCGGTGTTTCCAGCCACCCTTGCGGGTTGCTGGGAGATCGAGTCCTGAGAAAGAGATACAAGACCTCCTTCATTCATTCTAAAACCAAACTTTATGACAAGTTTTGCAATTGTGGCAATTCACTTCTCTTGCATGAGAAAGAAGGCTGCTCAATAAATAACAACTTTTATTGAAAACGCCTGTCTCTCTATTTTTTCTGTACTCTGGTGAAACTAAGCATGCACGATTGACTGAGTGAAATAGCTATCTATTGTTTTCACACGACTCTGGAGATATACTCCTTAGTATGGAGGGAACAAAGTTGCCATGTTTATGCGGTTGTCCGAAGCTAATCCCTTCTTGTCTATTCAGGAAAGTTAACTCATTCCTGTTCACTCGAGAAAGTTTCTAGTGACCTCTGAGCTTGCTGGCATTCATAATTAAGTCCAACATATTCAATAGAGACCTAGTCGACCTCAGTCCTACGTCTAAACTATTGTTTATGTTATTCCAATGCGCAGAGCCTATTGGGAATATAGGAACTACACTACAGGATAAATGAGGATTAACAACATTATTCAAATCAAACGTATCTAGATATAGGCGGGAACTGAAATTTATTGTTACTGCAAAGAAAACGTTAATATGCACATTCATGTAAATGTCGGGATTACACAATAAATGCACTTTCTATATTGCTTCAAATGCACTCCACTCTTGAGAATCATATTAAGTCACACGAATACATGAGGCCATGTGTAAACATATATCTGGCCTAATCAATCATGATAGGCTGGAGCCAGAATTATGCTTAACAGTGAGATATATAGATAAACTTTTGGGAATTTGTAAAGGGACAGTTGATGAACTTGTACAATTTGAACATGTGCCATAACACATAGAATGTCCTTACTGAATGTGAGCATTAATATGCAGAACAAGATTTAAGCAACAAGAAAACTTGTATCCCACATGCTATAAGAGTTTATACAAAACAGTTTGCAGAGTATTTACTATATAATAAAGTAAGACTTAAAATAATAATCACAGAAAATGTAATGTATGAATGAAGACAATTGGACATGTATGATAAATATTATCAGACAAGATAAAAATGACATGCAACTGAAAAATATTAACTGAAAGTACAAAATAAATGAAGAATGGGAGAAATCATTACAATGCAATATTAAAGATGCTAAAGAGTAAATAATTCTACCACATTCAAGACAAAGTAATAGGATCATTGGAATTATACAAAAGCATTGGAATATATTATGAAGTAATGAAAGCCATAGGGTGTTACCTAACCAACAACCAATGTGTCTATTTATCCACAAGAGGAATCTGCAGCAAATACAAATCAAAGCAGCTATATAGAGGCTGGGTTTGAATGCAATAAAAATCCTAATGTGTTATAATTTAATATGTATTAGAATTCATTCAGCATAATATACAACTTTAAAAAAAGAAATTCCAGAATAAATGACGTTGTAGGCATTTTGCAATGGTAGATTTGTGAAAAATGGGTGTAATGTGTAGACTCAAATGTTTCTCAGTGGGGGACTGCCTATTTAGACATAGACAGAAGAATTTATGGCAAACATTTTAAATAATAGTTCTATACGCACTTGAATGTTACCTCAAGATCAGTCACCATATTTTGGGACAGAAAAGTCCTCTTCATCGTAATGATCATGCATCCCTGGCCTGACTGCCCCAGTGCACTGTTGCCTGGATCCTTAATGCAAATCTTTGTTGTCAGAGGCTAACACAAATCATGCATGTGAACAATGACATAGGCCTGCCTCGTAAATTGCATTCTTGTTGGACTGAGAGAGGCACTCAAAGTGCTACCCTCATATTCTTAGAAGGCTACCGCATTCCCAGGAGCTAAGCAGTGTAAGCACACTGGTGGCAACATACGATGTAGTGATCACTATGAGTGAACAAGTCCTTTTTAACTTGCGTCACTGGAGTGAAGTGCTGGGCAGTGCAGGAGTGGTGATTGCACTAGATGTATGTGTGCCTGGGAGGGGAACAATACAGGGATAGGGCAGTGATGTGCAGAGCATGCATGGCGAGTGCATGTACCTGGTGCATTTGTACCAGCGAGGGCAATGCATGCGTAGTGAGTCCATTTCCTGGGTGTATGTGTACCCGTGAGGAGTAGAGTACTTGAAGGGTGTAGTGTTGTGCAGTGCACATGCATAATGTGTATGCTAAGTGAATACATTTAGCATGATACAGAAAGGTTACACTGCTGCGCAGTGCATGCAGAGTGAATGGATGCGTGAGTGTATGTGTGTCCATGGTAGCACAATACATGAAAGTTGTGGTGCATATTTAGCGCTTCACTTAGATACGCGAAGGAGACCTTATTCTACAAGTTGGCTGGAGCTTACCTGGTGTCTGCTTCTGCAGTTTTATTTGTTATCCGAGGTATCGGAATTGCTCCGGCCTGCCCCACAGTGCAAGCCTAGCAAGGGCTTCTGCCAACGGCAGCTCGTGACTTCACGAGAGGTGAGATTCACTGCAATCAAGCCCACGGCCCGGCGGACACTTGATTTGGGACCTGGAAGGTCAAGGGGACTCGAGGGGGCACCAGGACATTTTACAACCGGGACTTGTCACTATTGTTAACTCTGTGCCTTGCACTGCACAGCACCTACCCATTTTGACGTTTATCATTCGATTTACCCCACACAACCCTCACCCAGCAATGGGGAATCTGGGAGGTGTAGTTTCTATGAGGCTGCATCAGGTGTGCGAGCACATGACCTGGGGTGAAGGGTTTCCCCACCAATGGGAGAACAGCAGGACAATTGAAAGGCGGGTTTGGGACCTAAACCTGGAAGCGGCGGCATCTGAGGAAAGCAGCACATCGCTAAAATGCATAATGCTAAGCAGTCTATTAAGGTGCTTCCAGACTTATTCCCCAAGTGGTCTCCTCTTCTTCCTGCATGGAGGGGTTGTGGTGCACATATATATATATATATATATATATATATATATATATATATATATATATATATACAACAATCCTCAGCAACCTCTCGCCCGGAGCCCAGTGAAGGAACCGCTGCGCAGGAAAGAAGACGGAGACCTCAGGTGCAGTGAGCAATTTTCTTTATTGTACCCTCGAGGAAGCGGCACACAGCATGACGTTTCGGCCTTCACAGAGGCCTTGATCACATGACGCACGCTGGGAAAAGGCAATATTTAAAGTGCTAGTGTAAAGTGGGGATACATTTCCATTGGTCAGTTTGTGGTCACATGTTGCACCAAACAATAGATACTGACAACAGACTTCATATTTACAACCATATCACGGGATAATCCCTGGCTGGTCACCTGTTGCGTCGATGACCCATGTATCAGTAAAGTGCATAATGTAATTCCTCAAAATACACACGTAATGTAAACAAAGATGACTGGATAAATCCAATTGTGCAAATTGCAATTGATGTAAACGATGTATAAAGTGCAATGTGCTACACAAAGTGTGTGCAAACATAACTGGATGAATCCAATTGTGCAAATGGCAAATGATGTAAACAATGAAAAAAGTGCAATGTGCCACATGAAGAAACGACTTCACAGATATGTACTGTATACAATATACATTCTGTGCACAAGGTCATAAACAGTATTTCAATAAGTTAATATTTACAAAAATATATATAATAAATATATATAAAATAAATATATATATATTTTAAAACCAAGACCTTATGTTGCAATTAGAATAAATATGCAAATAAGCACAGCACCGTTTCTTTAGGATGAGATCTATAGTATGCAAGAATAATCAGACAACAAGATGTTTAAAATACTCAGATCGCAGCATCCTATACATTAAATGCACAACATTGTTTACACGTGCCTCGAGTTGGATAGAGGACAGGCAGAGGAGAAGTAGACCCCTCCCAAAGGTGAGAGGGGAAAACCCTCGCAGCCTCTGCCGTGCCTCCATCCACTGTACTCTACTGTATATATATATATATATCTATATATATATATATATATATATATATATATATATATATATATATATATATATATAGCCAAGTCAAGTCAAATTACTTTATTCGTATTTCATTTGAAAAACATAAAACCAGGAAATAAATAATGCAATACAGCAGCTTTACAACCTAATTGTCTTTCTTAATCTGATCACACATTTTAAATAACTTATTACACTATCCATTGTCAATTCATCTTCCATACATTATTACACTATCCATTGTCAATTCATTAGCATAGTCTACATTAAATTCAGACATAATTTCATTCAACATATCTCCAACAGCTGAATGTGTAAAGTGAGGTACAGCTTCGTCTATTTCCTCCCCTAACCCACATATACCACTCCGATAATGCCTACACAAATAACAATAAAATCCCCACCCCAAATAGAGCACTGTTCCCCTTTAGGCCTCTCTTGGAATTTCCTCAAATCCCTTTGTAGTTGGTTCAAGATGCTAAGAATCATATCTTTCAATACATTATTATAGAAAGTAATAATTATCAAGCAACCACCTTCCTTCAGTTGTAATTCCAAAATCTGATAAAAATTGTTATTTCTTACAAGAGTTACTTTCAAAATAATTAATACATTTGAAATATAAATACATAGGCCACCTTTGGATCTACCAGCTTTACTGGGAAGTGCTGGAGTATGGTAAGTCTGAAATCCCTCCATATGAAGCTCACTAACTTGCCAAGTCTCTTGTATGCAGATTATCGAATGATCATCCACAACTCTCCGCCATGCTGGATCATGTATATTTGCGGCCAAACGCGCTATATTCCAGAACTATACCTTACATTGTTTTTTTCCTAGGTATTGTGGTCTCTCAGCAGGCTTTAGATTTACATTATTTGTGGTATCATTAGGAATACTTTTATCAGATTGTACCATTACATGGCTTGCAATTTCAGATTCTGCTACACCTTGTTGGTTGTTGTAGGATGGCTGAGGGTTAGTCGTTAAGCAGCCATCCAAGTGGTAATCCACATACTGTTGTAAAATAGGCGTGGATGTTACCCTTTTGTCTGCCCTTGCCTCCAAAACCATACAATCAATTGGCATATAGTCCTTACTACCCCCACTAACATCTTTGGGCCGTAGTCAATCCACATTTCCCAGTGATGATAAAGCTCCGAATCTGTTTTGTACAGCCACATTAAAAGGATTCCACCCAGCTCTATAGTTCGCCCAGCGTAAATGGCCTGTCTTTCCAGATTTGGTGGGTTATAGAAAAAACCAAGAGGGAGTACACACATTTTTCTCTCATTGATATGTGTTTTACCCATCCTAGTCAATAGTGCATGAATAAGTCTGGGGTCTCTAAACGTTAAAACAATATAATCCCCAGCCGCCATTTTCCCTCTATTTCCTACCCAACTAACATAGCGGGCCATTTTAAAGTTTGTGAAAAGAGCTTCGCCCAAGCCAGTTATCCGCCCACACCTCATTTATTTCAGCAGACAGCAGCGCTGACTAGCACACAGTGGAAGCACAGTTTCTCAAGCCTTTGGCCTGACGCGTTTCTGGATACAGTTAATCCCTTCTTCAAAGGCAGACCATGGGGGAAGTAACCGCAGCTCGTGTTAAGTACTTTCTTTAATTGATCAGAGTCCCGCCCACTTGGGTGTGAGCGCCGCATGGCATTCTGGTTCTTGTATTCTTGGTAAGTAAAAACCATAGTGGTAGCAACTGTCACTCCCTTCCTAGTAATAATGTTCCTTCAGATTGCATTCACAATGTTGCATTGTTCTTGCTGCTTTGCTTATGTTTTCATTTATATCAGTAACAAATTCAAAAGCTGATTCCAGCGTGCCTTTCTAATTACACAAACGTCATCGATGAATCTCCACCATTTGATGACGTGATTCGAAAAGGTGTCAGCATGGGTGTGAATGAGGACATGCTTCTCCCACCAGCCAACGCGCAAGCATGCATAGCTGGGGGAGAAGCATGCCCCCATAGCCACACCCCTCAATTGCTGAAACACTTCCTTATTAAAGAGGAAAAAATTATTAGTAAGACACAATTCTGTCATCCTCAATAACATTTTGTTATGTTGGTAAAAGCTAAAAACTCTTGTTTTTATATAAACCTTATGTTGGAACCAGCACTCATTTCTTATGGTAGTGTGATCTGAAGCTTAATTGATTCAGAGTTAGATTTTTGGTTACGTCATTGATTTTGAAATGGCAAATTTTGAGACAAAACATCAGGGACTAAAACAACTTTTCATTAAACTTGAGAGATTACGAAAGCAGGAACTCTCATGATGGTGGGACCTGACTACTCTAAAAAAATACATAGAACTCAAGCAGGTACCACGAGGGCTAAGAGTCATAATTTTTCCATCCTTTGAAGACTTGGATCCGGACCTGCTTGTTGATTGGGAACAACTGATATCATCATCCTCTTTGGGGAAACGGTCAAAACTATTGGAAGAGATTGATCTAATTGAGGGAGAAATTTGAGCATTAAACCTGAAGGATGTGACAGACAAGAATTATAAAATTCTGAAAGACGTGCTTAGTGCAAATCAAAACTATATCAGAAACAAGAAAATATGAAAACTCAAGCGAGATGAGACTGATTATAAAAATGGCAGGATTTATACATTTGCCAAAAGATTTGATGATTACAAACCAAGAGAGAGAGTGGACAAATCTAGTGATACACAACAAGTGGCCTCCACTTCAGTAAGTGAGTCAGACCTATCTAGTATAGCCAGTGGTGTTAGCGAGAACAGAAGTGAACATAACCAGAATGAAACAGAGAACCATAATTCAGGAATAGGTTCATCCTCTTTTTTAGACGAGTTAAAACGGTAGAGGAAGGGAAACAGAGTTGTTTTCCAAAAGAAGGGTATAAATGGAAAAGTACAAGAAGAGGGGGGAAACACAGAAAGCAATCAAAACAAAAGGGTACTGAGATCAGCATCGCGCCCCCAGAAGAATTGAGTGCTGGAGTGAATGATATGTCTAAAACAATGGATGGTTGTACAATGTGCCCGCCTAACATGACAGAAAATGTTTAGATTATTAATTTGTCTAAATATGATTTATCGGATGCCGAAATCTCTGTATTACAGAAAGAACTGAGTTTTTGCCCTATGTCCAAACCCAACTTTGCCCAGGTACATATTGATCTCTTCAAATATGTTCGTAAATTGAAATTAAAGAATTTTTTTGACGCAAACTACAAACCGTGTCAGGTACCGCTTTAAACTGTGACCGCAAGTGATCACACCATCAAGGATATATTGATCTCCAGATGTTGTTATCAATTAATGAGAGTGGAGGACAAGGTCCCAGCGAAGCAGAAATTATGCGTGATTTGGAGATCGATACAGATCTGAATGTTGACAGTGGTTTAAAGTTGAAATCAAAATTTGTACCTACACTACCGATGGACAATATGATAGATTGCTTCTATAAAGCTGTGACAATTGATCTATATAAACTTGAGGACAAAGGTCAAAAGAAACGCACAGGTCTCAGAGACAATCTAAATAGAACAGAGAGTCATGCACTAGCAAAACTAAAGGGGTATTCTGATATAGCAATAAAAGAAGCTGACAAAGGGGCCACATTGTTTTAATGGAACTAGAAATGTATAACACAGAAACTGATAACCAATTGACTGTGAATGACACTTACACCAAAATATTGACCAATCCAATGAAGGAGGTAACAACTCTCATTGAGAAGACATTAGGCTATTACTTACACTCAGGCCTATTATCGGATATGGAACACAAATACATGCTAAATTTAACACCACGGGCAGCATGTATATATATTTTACCAAAGATACATAAGAACATAACTACCCCACCTGGGAGACCCATTATCTCAGGATTATGGTACCCAACTGAGAAAATTTCAGAGTACATAGACATCTATCTCAAACCAGTAGTAAGAAGTCTAACGTCTTTTATAGAAGACACTAAAGAATTACTAAATACGCTTGAGGACTTATCTTGGAGTGAAGAATTTACTTTGGTCACATTACATGTTTGTGCATTATATACATGCATTCCTCAATCTAAGGGCATGGAAGCTCTAACATACTTTTTGTCGAAACGGAGTGCTACATTATATGAACATACACAAATGGTTTTAGATCTGACCCAGCTACCGTTAAACAATAATTATTTCCAGCACAATGGGAGCTGGTATAAACAGGCATCCGGAGTGGCCATGGATGCAAAATTTTCACCTTCTTTTGCAAACATTTTCATGGCTTTCTTTGAAGATCAGCACTTATGGAAAAGATGCCCCAATAATCTGACAAGTCCCATAATATACTGGGGACGATTTATTGATGATATTTTGCTGATATGGGGAGGGGATGAGGACTCCCTAGCCAAACTTATCAAATACTTGAATACCAACAACTACAATCTAACCGTCACACACAGTTGTGACAAACATCATATAGACTTTCTGGATATAACACTATATGCATAGGGAGACACTTTTGCAAGAAAATATATCGGAAACCAACTGCGTGCAATTCCCTATTGCATGCTGAAAGTGCCCATCCAGTCACACAAGTGAGGGTTATCCCCTATGGTGAGATCAAACAATTAAGAAGAAACCGTAGTGATGATATAGTGTTTCAAGAAGAGCTGTCGAAGATGAGAAATCGTTTTCTCATCCGAGGATATGATAGCTCAACTCTAGATAAGGCTCAGAATAGGATTAAAAATATCAAACGCACTGACTTGCTAAAGATTAATAGCAATAAAAAATCAAAAAAGCAAGAGAAAGTTGCTTTCATAACACCTTACAATGAACAAAGTCACGAAATTTACAGAATATTGTTTAAACATTTCCCCTCCTAAAGCTGGATACCAGTTTGGATAAATATATCAGTGCTAAACCACTAGTGACATACAGCAGAGGACACACACTTAAAAATATACTGAGTCCATCTGTACCCAAAAATAGTGGAATGAGCAACACACAGCAATGGCTACCTAAGAAGCCGGCTGGCTTCTACAAATGAACAACCTGTAATGTCTGTCAATTCACCATGGAAATAGTAAAATCCTTCAGCTACAATACAGATCAAACTCATCATATTAGCCAATTCATAAGTTGCAATACAAAGTTCACTGTTTATTACATTGTGTGCCAAAGTGGTCTAATTTACATTGAAAGCACGATCCGTCCCCTCAAGGAACGTGTTCAAGAACATATTAGGGCGATTAGAAATAACAACAGCAACTATCCGCTAGCTGTACATTATGATAGTAACCATCAGAATTCAGAAGTACTTAACATCAAGTTTCATGGCATAGCCGTGGTAAAAGCAAATTCAAGGGGAGGCAATCGTGTACTGGCACTCAGAAAATTAGAATCGAGATGGCTGATTAAACTTAGAGCTGTAGATATGGGAATCAACATTGACAGAGAATCACATGTATTTCTACAGGACTGAGAGTGCATAATATCTAGGGCCCGATGTAGGTGGCAAATACCGGTTTCCGACCGGTATTTGGCATCTTGAGATGTAGGGGGCCAGATTTTACAGATTCTGTAAATTTACTGAACCGGTAAATTTACTGAATCTGTAAAATACCGAATCGGTATTTTTACAGATTCGGTAATTCCCAGATGTAGGTGGGACTCTTCTGAGTCCCAAAGGCCCTACAAATTCGGTATTTTACCCCCAATCCAATTCGGTGTTAAAATACCGAATTCAGGTGTACATGCACATGTGTGCATGCACACCTAGCCATGTGACAGACAGACATGCCCTTAGGGCATGTCTGTGTGCCACATGGCGCACATGCTTATTTTTGGGGTGCCAGAGGGTGTCAAAGTGACACCCCCTGCACCCTTGCAAAATTCGGTATTTACCGATTCTGTAATTACAGAATCGGTATTGCCCATGATTCCTATGGGCTTTAAGGCCCATAGGAATCAATGGGCAATACCGATTCGGTATTTACAGATTCGGTAAATACCGAATCTTAATGATTCGGTATTTACGGAATCTGTAATACCTACATCTCCCCCCTTCATATTTACCGACTCTTAAATATCGGTAAAATTCGGTATTTAAGATTCGGTAAATATGAATTACCTACATCTGGCCCTAAATGTTTTAAAATCTGCATTTGATATATATACATTGCAATTGATGATGAAGTCTTTATTCTTTTTTGAATTTGTATCAATTTACTAGGAAATGTTCTTTTGAAAAATTCGAGTTGGCACTATTTTTAGGTATTAGACACCTTTTTTTAACTCTAATGTTCCCACTGAATTATGTAAAATAATTTGATAAAGTGTGTTGCTTTATATAAATGTAGGCGTCTCAAAATGTGAGAGACCTGATACTATGTGCAAATTATCTTTTTATCTATGGTGCAAAATTGTGATAACTTCTAGTTTCTCCACTCTATATCTCTCTATTATCATGTTCCTTTTGCTAACTAATTTTCCATCAATATTTATATAATCATCTGATCGCAATTCCAAAAAAGATTTAAGATTGTTCTAACATGTGGGATTCGTGATAAAATATTGAATACTCCCAAAATGGTGGGGTTATTCGTTGTTAAACTTTGAGCTTCTGAGCGCTCCGACACAGGATCACATGATGTTGGTGCGCGATGACACTTCACGTTAGACGCGTGTTTCTGTTATATCCAGAAGAACCGAGTTCTGGACTGCTTACATGACAGTGAGGACGCGTTTGGAAGTGGAGTGAATGGGACTTCTCCCGCGGTGAGTTTATCTTATTAGGGTTCCGGTGTTTCTCCTACGTTGTGTGTGTGTTTTAGGTGAGTCTGAATGGGAGAACCATTTTATTTTAATGGGGACGTAAGACATGGATTGATATGCATATTCATATGCCATGTTTGTTTTTTAGGAGGATTTGAAGTTATATTAATTTTTCGCTGCCAAAATAAATACTAAACAACATCGTACTTTTGGTGTCTCTACTTACCCGTGGTAAACTGATCGGCTAAATCTAGCAGCGAAATAAATGCAATCTGATCTTAGAAAGTCATATACAGACGGAATATGCATAAGAGATTTGTATTTGTTTTTACTTTAGGACTTATTAGGGTTCCAGTTTTATTCATCATTGTGTTTGTTACAAGCTCATTAGAAATACCTTCTAGGTGAGTTGGGTTGTGAAAACCATTTTATCTATATTGGGCTTAAAAAGCATGGTTCTATACATATGCTCATATATCATATTCGTTTTTAGGAGGACTGAAAATCATATTATTTTCTATTCGAACACAAATATCCATTTTACATCGTACCCCTGGTGGCTTTACTAAACTAAGTAAGTGTCTAAGAAAGGACAACTATTTACACTGTGTGAGACATGGAACTATACGCATGTTCATGTTCCGTGTTTGTTTTTAGGAGGACCCAACACAATATTATCATCGTACTGAACACAAGTGGTTATTGCACGCTGTACCTCAGGTGTTTATTTCGATACGAAGTAAGTGGCATAAGACAGGACATCATTCTACAACTTTGAGTCGTACTTTCTGAGATAACAATAGGTGCTGTCATACGCTTAAATCGAATCAGCCTGTTCATGACAAAGGAAGGAATCTGTGTGCCATTTCACATTTGCTTTTAGTTTTATGTCTAACTGGTTGACATAAAGTTGTCTTTGCGGTGCAGTTTCTCAGATATTCTACTCTGGTCAATGGATGATCTTACTATATGATCATTAGAAATTAGAGGCTGAATGTAACCTCAAGACAATATTTATATATTTATATTGCTATCGCAGTAACTTCCTTTAAATTTTGGATGTTACAACATGAACTGGAATACACTGATGCCTGTACATTTATTTCTATTTTTCTAGATTAACGGTGAATGTTTTGACAGTAGTATATGATTAGACTGGACTGCTTTGAAGGACTCAATTTGTGTTTTATATCACTCCGCCCGTGGTAGGTTGAATAGTGTTCATCATTTTATTTCTGGGGTTGGGGTGTTCTTATACCTTTGAGCACACAGAATATTTCAATGGTTTTCACTCGGCTTCATCTTCTCTTTACACGTTCGGGTGATCATTAATCTCTTTTCCCCTTTTTCTGGCAACTTCTCTTCTGCCATTTTTTCTTTTACCCTACTGATAAGGGAATTAATTAACACGTTTTCCTAATTCTCTTCCATGTATTACATAAATGAAATGTACCTTTTTGACTGTTTTGGATTGGATATATTGTTATTTATGATGCACTTTAATGATTTAGCAATCATATGATTGCACTGAACTCTGTATATATTTCACCTTTTAGTGTGTAAACTTCAACACCGGTATATATTTTATGTTACAGCCTTGACAAAGTCTAAGGGAAGACGAAACACGTGTTGGCTGATGTTTGTTTGTTTTGGAAAATATCAACCAAAAAAATAAAAATAAAGGAATTTTACGCATTTGAAGATAATGATTGATGTGGACTCTGTCTTCGGGAAAGAATATGGGAATTGTGACAGTCTGTTTTCATGTTGCATGATTGATGAATGATTTTTTCTTTCAGACTATAACCTTAACAAAAAACCTTGTCCTCAAATGTTATATAGATTGTAGAGTGTGCTGTTTATTTTTTTCTTTGTTATGAAAGTTTGTATACACAATCTTAGGATTGTGTTTTGTTTGCACCTCTTGGTAGTAGGTGTGTGAAGAAATAGCACCCCCTATATATAGAATAGTAATGTACAAATTTTCACACGCTTACTGTTCCACATTAAATACTCATTGATTGTGCGGTTCCATTCCTTATTCAAGGAATACTACTACCAATTCTTGTTTTTGTAGGAATTTGTAGATGCCTTTTCTTCCACGCCACTCAAAATCCAAGACCGCTATTCATGTAAAACTGACCATTCAGTCTACGTGCTTGAATGTACATGTAAACTTCAGTACGTTGGTAGTACAAAACTCCCTGTTTTTAACCGTATACTGCAGCACATGAGGGTGATTGTAAATTCGGATTCCAGTCGCCCATCATTTAAAATCGGTGCATCAAAATTATATATATATATATATATATATATATATATATATATATATATATATATATATATATATATATATATATATATATATATATCGCGAATCACTCCTTCAAAGCCGTGCCTTCTCGCTGCCAGCATGATGAACAGAGCACGGACCACAGGATTCTTAAAATACTTTGTTTATTGCCTTCTTCTCGCAAACAAACGGCCGCAGCCATTACGTGTTTCGTCCCTTCCAGGGGACTTCATCACATGACGCGCATCAACAATTGGCATTTTTCCTTTTAAAGGTTACACTTTTTTTCTTTTTCTTAAACCTCCCGTTTCTTGGGAAACCACGTGATTACAAATTTAAAGTGCCTAGTGCTTTTGAGACAACCATCAACATTTTGAAGAGACAAAGGTAGATTCCTGTGATCACTTAACAAAAAGGTGTAGGATTAATGTTAGGTTTTTGTTCACAGTTGGGTCCATTATTCAATGTGCAAATACGCATACATATATATATATACATACATAAATAAATAAATACATACATACATGTACATTGGGATCTCCATCACAGTAACTTTCCATTTATAATAGTCAATCAAAATGTCATTATTTAAATATATAATTATATACATACATAAATAAAAAAATAAATAGATAAATATTTGGATAAATTCGTTACAATTATTTTTACAATACTGATAGTACAAATACATTTGTTTTCAAAATACAATGTTGGGAAACCAACAGACAACAGGCCGCTCAGCACTATTCAGGGATCAAGTCAACAGACACAGTATGTGGGGGTGCTTCCAGGGAAGAGGATGCGGTGCCCAACATCCACCAGGTTTCACCTAGATAAAACCACAAATCAAACAAGTTTCCTCCTGAGCACTCGTATTCCAGGTAAATTTGTAATGTTATCAGTCAAAAATTGCACATCATAGTTGGCACCGTCACCACAGTCCAAATTCCAGAGTCAAAGTCTTATATTCCAGAAGGGTTGTTCCATCTGCATTTATTTCTTCAATTCCAGTCAATACATAAATTCTCCAGTGATGCAGCATTTTATGTTTTCAGAAAATTCTTTTTGACTATTCATTATCCTTGCTTAAATGCCCGATTGTTTATTAATCTGTGGCAGTCACGCTATGCATGTAATCCTTCAATCTGTCTGTCTAGATCTTAGGTCTGGCTCGATTCTCTTTAGGTCAAAACCTTATCTTTTATTCTCACTATAAACGTGACTGGTT
Organism: Lissotriton vulgaris; assembly: GCF_964263255.1. Lineage (NCBI taxonomy): Eukaryota > Metazoa > Chordata > Amphibia > Caudata > Salamandridae > Lissotriton > Lissotriton vulgaris. The sequence continues at coordinate 189,789,746 of NC_141699.1, read as the reverse complement.
GTTAAATAATGATGTGCAAACATTTGTGCTTTAAAAAGTGAATAGTGCCTAATAAATAAATAATGAATATAAAATGGTGATTTAAAAGCAAAGGGAAGATATTTTTGAATATACAATAAAGTTACTTAGTGCAGACTTACTGGCTATGTTTCAGTGACTGAATCAATTTGAAAATAAAGATTCAATTTTTGGGGGGGAAGGATGGCATTAGACTTAGCTGGCAGGGTTCACTATATAAAGCTAGTGGCCATTATCTGTACAGGCTCGCATGTATTTCCTCCGAGCTATTTAATCCATTAGGATGCTTAGTTTCAAGATTTAAAATATAGTGTATCTCTAGTAGCCGGAGGGTCTTTTCCCTATTCCCTCCTCTTTTGTTCCTCTGGACAGAATCTATTTGGAAATATTTAAGATCCTATGGATTACTATCATGCCGCTCATTAAAATGACGAGCCACTGGATAAGCCTGACATTGTTTTTGATGGCACGTTTGTGCTGTAGTACCCACTTATGTCCTTGCAAGATTGTACTCCCAATGTATCTCAGTTTGCACGGGCACTCCAGCACATACAATTGTCACATGATCCGTTTTGCAATTTAATGCCATGTAGATTTGTCTATCCGGGACACCAAAGGGGGTCGAGTAGCTGGTCATTGACACCCCATGTTGGCAGGCTTTACATGTTTTACATTTGTGAAACGCCAATCTTTGGTTTAACCAAGTTGCCTCGGGTGGACGACCACAAGGATCATTGTCAACCAAGGTGTCTTTCATTGAAACGTTCGTCCTTTATATGTTATGGAGGGCCGCTTGGGGACTGTCTTTCCTATGACTGGATCCTGTCTAATGAGATACCAATTCTTGTTGATGATATTTCTTACTGCTGACTCCTACCGGTTAAATTCCAGGATAAACCTGAAATTGCTTGTTGTTTCATCAGGAGTAGACCTATTTGGCTTCTGTTTCAGTAGAGTTTCCCTTTGTTAGAGACTACTTTTGGTTAATGCTGTTGCTCGATATTCGTTGCTATAACCCCTTTCTTTGAACATGGCTAGACATTCCTTTTGTGCAACTTCTAAGTCTTTACTGTTGCTGCATATTCGCTTTAAGCGAAGTAGCTCTCCATAGGGTATATTTTGCATTAGATGGTTTGGGTGCGAGCTACTTGCATGCAGAATTGCATTTCCTGCAAGTTAGTCTCTCTGATTGATGTACACCTCAACATCCAAACACATTATATTGGTTTTGCTAATATTAGCAGTGAAACTTAAATTCAAGTTATTGGTATTGATTGATTCAATGAACAAAACTGCGTCATCCTCTGTGCCTTGCCATACCAAAAACAAATCATCAATGAGTCTCCACCAGCTCTTAACATGGTTATTCATTACCTCTGAATGGTTCTCCATGAGAACAAGCTCCTCCCACCAGCCCATGTGTAAACACGCATAGCTGGGGGAGAAGCTGGCTCCCATGGCTACTCCTTGTCATTGCTGATACAGAATATTTTAAAACATGAATATATTGTTCATTAAACACATTTCAACCTTATTGACCAACATGCTGGTGTGTTCAGCATATTGCGGCCCTCTCCTGGACAGGTAGTATTGCAAGGTTCTCAGTCCATCCTTATTTGTAATTGATGTGTATAGTGAGGCTACATTGAGTGTAATCAAAAGGTAATCCTCTTGCCACGGGAAATTCATCATTTTGGCTAGGAAGTCCCCTGTGTCTTTGATATGAGAGACCAATTTGTGGACATGCTCCTGTAGGAAGAATATGTATATTGAAGTTTTCTCAAAAATGCTGTTTCTAGCCGATATGATCGGCCTCCCCGGGGGGTTTCTTTCGTCTTTGTGTACTTTTGGAATGAAGTACATTATTGGAGTTGTTGGGTTTGCAATCCATAGAAATGTATATTCATCTGTTGTTATTAGGCTGGTGTCACGCCAAGCCATCAATTTTATTCTATATGTTGAATGAACCAAATTCAAAGTAATTTTTTTACTGCCACAGTAACAAGATTTGTCGTTGTCATTGCCTCCTTTTAGTAGTCATCTCTCATATATATATATATATATATATATATATATATATGAGATATATGTATAACTTTGTGGAACTGCAAGCAACAGAGACACAACTCGACCAGGGGGGCATTTGATAAAGGAAAAACCCCCGAAACGCCTCATGCCCATGGTCTGAATAGAAAATAAAAGGTGGATGTTCCACGAGCCCCGTGTGCTGCCTAAGTTTCTTTCTGCTGGAGGAGACGTCTTGGGTAATATTCAGTGTGTTGCCAGTGTTTAGCATTCGTGCTGAACCGCACGCAAGGCGTGCACCCCCCGCAAGTGTCTAATGGGGGTCGTGAAATGGAAGACCCTCTGACTACCCCGTATCAAGCCTGTAATGGACAATGCTGTAATACAGTCCATACCTGTATGGAGCTACGCCCCTACTTCATTGGCGTTTCCTTTTCCAGGACAGTCTGAAGTGCGAGGAAGGGGGAGAGGCATGTGGAAGTCATCACCTGAGCCCAGAACAATTGCCACAGCTCCCGCCAGACGACATGGCACACCGGCTGCTGACCTAGCAAGAAAATCGAGCCGGTAATTGGTATCGCCGCCGGCATGCATACACTGCTGCATGCTGGGAAATGCAGTTTACTACCAAAGGCAGAGGCGACTCCATGCCGTGTTTGTCAGGCAACCCACACTACTTCAGAAGGTGGGACGGACAATTGAAATTAACTTTGTGGAACTGCAAGCAACAGAGACACAACTCGACCAGGGGGGCATTTGATAAAGGAAAAACCCCCGAAACGCTTCATGCCCATGGTCTGACTAGAAAATAAAAGGTGGATGTTCCACGAGCCCCGTGTGCTGCCTAAGTTTCTTTCTGCTGGAGGAGACGTCTTGGGTAATATTCAGCGTGTTGCCAGTATTTAGCATTCGTGCTGAACCGCACGCAAGGCGTGCACCCCCCGCAAGTGTCTAATGGGGGTCGCGAAATGGAAGACCCTCTGACTACCCCGTATCAAGCCTGTAATGGACAATGCTGTAATACAGTCCATACCTGTATGGAGCTACGCCCCTACTTCATTGGCGTTTCCTTTTCCAGGACAGTCTGAAGTGCGAGGAAGGGGGAGAGGCATGTGGAAGTCATCACCTGAGCCCAGAACAATTGCCACAGCTCCCGCCAGACGACATGGCACACCGGCTGCTGACCTAGCAAGAAAATCGAGCCGGTAATTGGTATCACCGCCGGCATGCATACACTGCTGCATGCTGGGAAATGCAGTTTACTACCAAAGGCAGAGGCGACTCCATGCCGTGTTTGTCAGGCAACCCACACTACTTCAGAAGGTGGGACGGACAATTGAAATTAACTTTGTGGAACTGCAAGCAACAGAGACACAACTCGACCAGGGGGGCATTTGATAAAGGAAAAACCCCCGAAACGCGTCATGCCCATGGTCTGAATAGAAAATAAAAGGTGGATGTTCCACGAGCCCCGTGTGCTGCCTAAGTTTCTTTCTGCTGGAGGAGTCGTCTTGGGTAATATATATATATATATATATATATATATATGCAGTCATTGCAAGGGTGCCTGTAACAGCACATTACATGGAGGACCCTGCATTCCATGTCGCAAAACCCAGACCTGCATGATAAAGACATTAGGAGGCAGATGAACTCCCCCAGACTAGATTTGTGCATTGCTGCATTCCTTTGAGCTGGGTGGGACATACTCGGGAAGGGAGAGCTTTGCTCCCCATGCAGAGAAGTGTGGCTCACTGGTTAGAGGAGGCAGACCTGGAAGCAGAGGTCAGCCCGGGACCAGGGTTCAATTCCTGGCTCTGCGGGTCTTGAGTCCTAAAATGTCCAGGGACTCGACAATTCTCGCTCCGGTGCCTACTCGATTCATGGGTTCACACTCTGCGACTCTGGGCAATAGCTTGCTTAATCTCCACAACGGCCCCTTGCGGTGGGATACCTGGGTTTCACCTTGTGGATACCCTGCTGGGGTTATCTCACAGGGGAATACCAGGACGGGTTCCCTAAGCAAGCGCCTAGATACCGGTTCGGTGATTTGCGCTATATAAATACATGTACATTTTCAAAGTATGATCTTTGGTTCTATGAAAGATCACCAGGGAGGGGCCTGTGCACATCTCAGAAAGAATAAAGGGGCTGATAAGGGAATCAGAAAACTGGGGACAGGCAGTCAAACTGTCCATGATTTGCATTGGTGATGTATGAATAGGTTTTCAGTACAGCTGGGTAGTAAAATCTGCTGCTCCGGAGGAGTTCGCAAAGTTTGCCCACTCAGCTTGGAGTGAGTAGTTTTAGAAAAACTCTGGGAACTGCTGGATCGTGGAGTTTTTTTTCCATTAGTGGTAGTGCCTAAAAAGGATAGTGAAGGAGCTGTATGCATCTATGTTGAAATCCGCTAAGCAACAAGGCAACTGAACGAAAACGACATCCAGGTCTGCACATCGCCGACATGATAACACAATCGAATGATGTAAAGGCCTTCTCTAACCTTGATTGGAATAAAGGATATCATCAGTTGGAACTAGAGGAGAGGTGGTGGATCGATTAAAACCTTGTGTACACATATTGGTCGGTTCAGATACAAAAGACTAAGTGGACGATTACGATGCGGTTGGAAAAGGCTCCGACCATCTGTTGGCGCCTTTCTGATCGCATTGTAATATGCCAGTCGGGTCCATTCCGACTACCTCATTACAATGAAGTTGGAAAGTAATCCGAAAGGTCATTAAGACTGTCTTCCAACGGGCTTGGAGAGCCCGTCCTCAGTCAGAATGTGGCCAGTAATTCCTAAAGCGGTTCTTTCCGCCCTAGGGATTACAATGTTGGGTTTCAGCAGCCTTTCCGTGCTGGCCTTTACGACACAGAAAGGCTGTCGGAACTTAACTTTGGGGGCCCCTTGGATGCACCCATAATTCCCCCTGTTGATCCCTGTACCCCGTGCCTGCCAAGGGTTGCAGGGATGAACTATACCTCCAGCCGGAATACATGCTCCAATTGTAAAATATAGGAATGCAACCAAACAGTGTTCGGTCACATCCTAATTAGTTGGTCGGGGTCTGTCCCATGACGAGACGATGTTGGGAACATGAAATTCCGCCCGACATCATAATAGGGCCCTAAGTTACAGTGCACACATACTTATGTCACAGTTCTACAGAGTCCATCAGGAACCAAAAGGGCTCCGTCACTGCTAACTTATATGGCACTACACTGACTATTCTTGCTCTTAAGTGTTCCAGTCTGACTGTGCTGTGCTCACTGTGATTTTAGTTTACATGTGGTTGTGTCCAGAGATAAGGCTTGAAAAGCTTTGATAGAACCTGGCCAGGTTTTTTAATATATTCCAGTTTGTTAAGCATCCCACTCAACAAAGTGGACACTTGCTTGACCTTATTTCCCTAACTTTTTCTGTCTTGATGCACCCTTATCATTGTTATGGTCAGATCAATACTTTATCCCATTTCGCTGAGAGGCTGCAGCAAGTAAATTTCCATCTGTCACCCAGGGCCGTACAGAAGTGCAACTCTGGAGCAAAGCAAAGAAAGCTTACATACACTTGTTTCTGGCATTCTCCCAACTGCTTTTTTTCTGGGAATATAGATGAATGAGGAAATATAAATTTTATGGTCAAGAAATGTTCCCTAACGTGTACCCCACCGTCTCCATGTACGAGCTTAAAGTGCATGTAACTTCCCTCCTGTGCCAGCTATGAAGACGCAAATACATTTGCGTCCAACGTTAACATGTCCTCTTTCAGATCCACCCTGAATGGGTCGGATATTCCGTTCCTAAATATGCCTTGCCACCGTCTTTGTATGGTGCACTTTCACGTATTCCTGGCTCTGTGCGAGCTAGGCCCTGTTTTCTGTCATCAAGCCTCTTTTCAAAAAGCATCTCTGCCTCCTGAAACTGCAACGTGGGATGCCCCCACCCATGAACTCTGTCCTACTCCTTGCGAGGCGAGCGGAGCCTGGCTCGGCCTGCCTGCCTGCCAAAGACAGTATTTTACCTTCATGCTATCAGTATAGCCAAGCTCAGCTTTCCGAAAACACATTCCAGTTCAGCAGAATAGATAAACAATCCTCCGCTACAGAGCAAAGGGCCCGGCCTCTCTGTCTCCATGCAAGTAATTCATAGCTCCTGTTACCATGGTAGGCCCATGACCCCCTCGCTCTACACACAGACACGTAGGCACATATGCACGCATTCATAGTCAGTATAGGATAGCCTCTGCCCAAGAGACCTTTCCTTCTAGATAATATGGTTCCCAAACATCAGATATCAGATATGATATAGGAACGAGTTGATCTGACATGCCAGACTTCTGTCTCTTTCCTCTAGTGTAAATGTCAAGCCCCCTGCACCCTCCAGCTTTACGTCAATCACACGTCATGCAGCTGCGCGCGCATCCCGACTTCAGATTTCTGCTGACATTGCAAGATTCTGCTATGTACCCACCCACTTGTGACACTTTCATATGACGTCTTCTAGCACACACCTCTGTACACGCCCTAGTTCACGCCTTCTGATTACGTATTGTTAACACGTGTGTGTTCTTATCTTGTTTCTCTCAGCTGTTACGCCTTCTGCATTGATTTTCATTATGTGCATTAAGTATAAAAGTTGTGTATTGTCAATAAAGTATGCTCTATCCCTTCCTGAACCCCAGTGGTGTCAGGAATCCGATATCCGGTTCTAGAACCATTCCTTTTGAAGGAATAAAACCCCTAAGAACTCTAACACCACGGACTCTGCGTCTTTCTTTCCGATTGAGTTATTTTATTTTAAGTACTTACCTGCATAGAAATTAGGACGGTAATTAAATATTTACCACATTAATCTGGCGCCCGAATAGGGACCCCTCCCCCACCCCACGCGCCGGTTGGTGCGTTGCAGCCTTGGCCCCCTGCCACAGTCGAGACTGACACTTACGCGTACCCGCAGGATTTCCTGTATCTCCCTCAGGCCCACGGAGGTGACGGAGACTGCGATCAGCACCCAGACGAGGCGGTGAGGAGTACGGAGGATCCCGACCAGAGCCTAGCCGAAAGAAGCAAGGTCCGAGGTGTCAAGAGGCCCACCAGTTCCGAAGTATCCACGTATCGAGTCGAGTCGAGTCCAGTCCGGTTCAGTCCAGTCGAGTTTTCCGAGGCCTTCTGTTCCGTGCTTCCCGGTGAGTACCGTTGCTGGGGACGCATCTAGACGGGTGCATTATTATGCATCCGGTAAAGACGGGTTTGGGTACACAAACACGGTCTGCACTGTTTTAGACAGTGTATCTGTGCTGTTTAGCAGTACATAAAGTATTCAAGGTTTTCAATGTTTGTTCTCGTTCTTCTGAAACTCAAGGGTAGTTCATATGTGTTTAAATGTTTCATGTGATAAATGTCGTGGTATGAGTGACTGTTTGACGTATATTACTGTGTTTTTGTATAACTGGCTGTGCTCAGAGTAAGTAACAAGTATCGAGTAGGCCTGGGCGTAGTTCGCGTAGCCGCTCTCCGCGAGCTACGCGAAGACGCGCTTGCACTCCGCGAACTACGCATAGCTCCGCGAGCATGCGTAGTAGCTTGCTTGACCCGTTCGCGAGCCATTTTTCGTCTTCGGGAGCGCCGTGGAACTCTGGAACCTGCTCGACACCACATCTCCAGACGTCGCCTTCCTCACGGAAACATGGATGAACGCCTCCTCAGCGCCCGACATCGCCGTCGCCATCCCGGACGGATACAAGATCACCCGGAGAGACCGCGTCAACGAGACAGGAGGAGGCATCGCCATCGTCCACAAGAACACCATCCGCATCACGACCAACTCAGACGACACCCTCACAGCCGCTTAACATCTTCACTTCCAGATACACACCGACCCCAAGACCACACTCAGAGGCACCCTCATCTACAGACCGCCATGACCTCGCACACAATTCAGCGAAGACATCGCAGACTTCATCAGCCCGCACGCCCTCGCCTCCGCTGACTACATCCTCCTAGGGGACCTCAACTTCCACCCGGAGAACAACAACGACAACACCACCACCACCCTGCTGGACAACCTCGCCAACCTCGGACTCAAGCAACTGGCGAACACCCCCACCCACTACGCCGGGCACACGCTTGACCCAGTCTTCTCCTCCAGCAAGTACATCTCCTTCAGCCACTCCACCGGACTCCACTGGACAGACCACAGCTGCGTCCACTTCAGCTTCAGAAAGACCATGACTCACCACCACCCGCAACAGGTTCCCCGCAGGAACTGGAACAAGATCACCACCGACCAGCTCACCACTTTACTGAGCCAGAACCCTCCCGCCAGCTCAACGGACCCCAACCAAGCAGCCAACAACCTCACACAGTGGATCACCAATTGCGCTCACCCAACCAGCCTCGACCACTCGCAGTCCGGCTTCCGCGCCAACCACAGCACCGAGACCGCCCTCATCGCAGCCACTGACGACATCCGAGCCCTGCTCGACAACTGGGAAACAGCCGCCCTCATCCTCCTGGACCTCTCCGCAGCATTCGATACGGTCTGCCACCGCACCCTAGTGCAGCGCCTCAGCAACATCGGAATCCAAGAGAAGGCACTGGAGTGGATCATCGCGTTCCTCACCGGAAGAACCCAGAGAGTCCGCCTCCCCCCGTACAGATCCAAGGCCACCGAAGTCATATGCGGCGTACCACAAGGATCATCACTCAGCCCCACCCTCTTCAACGTCTACATGAGCCCCCTCGCAGCCATCGTACGCCAACACAACCTCAACATCATCTCCTATGCCGACGACACAAGCTGATCCTCTCCCTCACCAACGACCCAGGAACCACCAGAACCAACCTACACGAAGGGATGAAAGACGTAGTCGAGTGGATGAGGAACAGCCGCCTGAAACTGAACTCAGACAAGACGGAAGTCCTCATCCTTGGATCATCACCCTCCGCCTGGGACGACTCCTGGTGGCCCCCTGCCCTGGGCAGCGCACCCAAACCAATGGACCACGCACGCAACCTGGGCTTCATCCTGGACTCCTCCCTCTCGATGACCAGACAAGTCAACGCCGTCTCATCATCATGCTTCAACATCCTACGCATGCTCCAAAAGATCTTCCGATGGCTCGCCACCGACACCAGGAAGACGGTCACACAGGCACTCGTCACCAGCCTACTGGACTACGGAAACACCCTCTATACCGGAACCACAGCCAAACTCCAGAAAAGACTCTAACACATCCAGAACGCCTCCGCACGACTCATCTTGGACATCCCCCGACACAGCCACATCTCCGGACACCTGAGAGACCTTCACTGGCTCCCCGTCAGCAAGAGAATCGCGTTCCAACTCCTCACCCACGCACACAAGGCCCTCCACGACCTGGGCCCCAGGTACCTCAACAACCGCCTAACCTTCTACACTCCCACCCGCCAGCTACGATTGACCAGCCACGCCCTCGCCGCCATGCCACGCATCCGAAGATCCACCATGGGAGGAAGATCCTTCTCCTACCTGGCAGCCAAGACTTGGAACTCCCTCCCCATCCACCTCTGCCTGACCCAAGACCACCTCTGCTTCAGGAAGCAACTCAAGACATGGCTGTTCGAGCAGTAGCGGACCCCCCTTCCCCAAGCGCCTTGAGACCCTCTGGGTGAGTAGCGCGCTATACAAATATCCTGATTGACTGATTGATTGATTGCCTGCATGCTCTGGATGTGTAGCGCGCGAAGTTACCCATGAGGTTTGTCCCGCCTGCTCGCGTACCCTTATTTCCGGTCACTACTAACGTGTTCGCGAGTTATTCTGTGCCAGATTGCAGTTTCTGCGTGTTCGGCAACTCGATCTTACCGACAAGCATCCTCGCGCACGCGAAAATGCTATTGAGCGCGCGAGAACTACGCTACGCAGCAGTTTGCGGAGTATTCGACAACTTCGCGTTCTCCGCAGAGCGCGGAGTTGCCGAAACTCCGCAAACTCCGCGAACGGAGCGTAGTTCTTCGCCCAGGGTTAGTATCGAGTGACCAGCACTACGTAACAAAATGCCGTTTTTCAATAAATTAAGACAGATAGGAACTAGGAAAGGGATACTAGAGGAAGAAATTCCTATTCCCCCTAGGGATACTCCTGGAAATTTTATGTACCATAAGCATGGCATAGATGCCATACTGTATCTAGATTTATGGGCCGATTATACCAAGCACCTAGAAGAGAGACACCGGTGGCCTGCTACCGGAACATGGGACGCCGAGTGCATCATGAGAGTAGAGGAAGCGCTATGGAAAAAGAAAGCCAGACAGTCCCAGAAAGATGCCATAGAATTGTGGCGTAAAGAATCACATAAGCGTACAGAAAAAGCACTCCGAAAAGCTGAGAAACATAGAGAAGAGTCAGATGAAGTCCGAGAGAACGAACTAGTTATTGAAGGTATCCGAGTAAAAGCAGAACAAGTAGATCGCATGCGAAACACTCTTGCCAATGGCATGTATTTAGTGACCGAGGGTCCGCCTAAGGACACTCCAGAAATACCGAAAGATCTGCCGCCACCATTGGTTCCGACTAAAGTAAGCCACAGGACCACAAAAGACATATTCCTTGCCTCCTATCTAGACGATGTAGCTCCCGCTTACACCAATTCACGTACTAATGTACCGCCTACTGACGGTGACGGTGGTGGCAACCCACCCCGAGACAATGCCCAGCCCGTACCGCAACAGAGCTCACCTGCCCGAAATCCTGTTCCACCTGTTCCTCCACCACTTCCTACACCTAAGATGAATACACTGAATCCGTTTGGGCCTGATCCCGGTAAAACACCAGTTCAGTTACTTACACAGACTCCACAGACAAGTCATGCTCAAGCCTCCGCCTCAGGAGGTACGACAGGAGGTCACCAGACCCCGCCACAAACACATAGGTTAAACCTTAGGGACATATTAAAGCAACGTACACCCCGAACACCAAGTTTCGACATGCTTAAGGAACCCCTTCCAATTTGCAGATACGATCCAGTACCCGGTAAAGACGACAGGATGTTGTTAGCATCTCTACGCTTACGAAAAGTTACAGATTACTTAATGTTATTCCCAGGAATGACTGAACACCTAGATAGAATATACCATTTTATCCAGACTGGGGAAGGTCCTGAAAGTATTAAAGAGGCCCTGGCTCACCAGAAAGTTGACACTCAAGGTTGTATATTACGCTTCTTCATAAACTGTTTAATAAGAGAACGAGACAGGCCTGGGGTAGACCAGGACGAGATGGATGCACTAAACAAGTGGGGTCAGAATATAGCCGATGGAAAACACGATAAACAGAATTGTATAGCAAGTATGTATAAAAAGATCAGGAAAGAAGTAATAGAAATACACGAAAGAAAGGAACAAGAAAAGGAAAGAGATAGTGACAGGAATAACTCCTCCGAGGAGGACGAACCAGAGGAACAAGACTTGGCTAAAGGAATAATAGCATATGTAGGTAAGGGAAATTACCGTAAGAAAGGCATTCGCCCAGAAAGCAAGAGAGTTTTTCTCTCTGGCATCTCGAAAACGAGTTCTCCTGAATATCTGTTTCAGGCTACCGATAAAATTCTTCAAGAACGAATGGGGTACCATGTACTCAATTCTATGGATGAACAAGAACTAGCCCGGTCAGCAGTACTATGGGCTGACAATCCTAGCACATATAATGATGATACAGTAGCACAGACATTTTTTAACCTTTCCCCAGACGAGCAGAAATTAGCGGGTATGTACATGATTCAGCATCTCATCACGTTATACAGACATCAACATTCTGATCCAGGTCCTTTACCTGATACATTAGAAGCACTGCTTATAAATAGATGGAGAGGCCTAAGTACCAAGTTAATTCAAATAATTCTAGAACAACGGCACAGATATAACGCTTTCGTAGGCCCACAATACGTTCCAGCTCCGCCCCCAGAAAGAAAAGAAATGTTTCATTTTGACAGGCAGAATCCTTTACGAGAAGTACACCCAGTTATGAATGCCGATAATACCCTACGACGTGTGTTTGTGTACACACCTTTAACAAAGTTGGAATTATTAGAAATGAAGAAACTAGTGCCCTGTCACGATAAAGACCCTGCAGGTTTTCACCGAGAACTTAAGGACATGTTACTCATGGGAGAGTACACGTATACGGATATTATGAAATTGTTAAAAGTACTGCTGCCCACGGGCATTTACGAGAAACTGAAGGAAAAAGAATGGGAGGTAGGAGATAAAAAGATTATTTGGACTGAAATAGAAGCCGAGGAAAATGGTCGTACTCCAGGGCTAGGCCTTGGGGACAAAGCTAAAGCATTACCAGGTTTGATAGTACAGGTTCTGCCAAGATTACTGACAACTAAAAAGGAAGACTGGGACGCGATCTCAGCCTGTAAACAGAAACACGATGAAGACACTAGTGATTTTTATTCAAGATTCGAGAAATGTTTTATTATTAATAGTGGCCTGAAACCAAGCAGCGAGTCATACCCACACCTTTTTGTAAGCAAATTAGTCGAGAATTCCCTGACACAGGTTAAGAATCGTGTATATAAAGTCGAAAGTACATGGCAAGCAAATACGCCATCTCAGATGTTACAAATGTTACAATATCACCAGAACAGAATTAGAGAAGAGCAAGAACATGAACATAGACGTATGAAAGACACGAAAATGAAAATGCTAGTTGCCCAGTCAGTCCCAGCTGACGGTCAGAAAAAGGGTGTGACCCAGACAAGTAATTCAGCAGCTCCTGTTAAAGGGACATGCAACTATTGCAAACAGCCAGGCCACTACGTAAACGAATTTCCAGTCCTGAAACACAATATAGCAACAGGTAAAACTAAAGAAAGACCGCGTCAGCCTCGACAAGACCAGGTCCAGCAACAGACTTCGCAGAATATACAGCCTATGCATGCTCCCCCACATACAGCGCAGACCGTAGCGGTATCACAGCCACAGCCCATTGCCGCGACCCAGCAAGTTTCGCAGCAGATGTACCAGTATGCCCAATCTGATTATCCCGATTATCAGCGATACACATGAAATAGCCTAGAGAGGGAGGTTGGCTTGCCTCTTATTGAGATTCCTGTAGATCAAGAGGGTCCTTATGTACATAGTCAAGTATTAGGAAAAGACAGAAAGTTTCTAATTGACACAGGGGCAAGTCGCACCACAATCAGTCACGACGAAGTTCCAGGGGCACCCCTCTCAGGCTCACAGAATGTTTCCCTTGGTTTTTCAGGACAGCCTATTGTAAATGAAGTATCAGAACCCGTTTCCCTAGCAGTAGGTCCATTATCACGTGTTACAGACCTGTTACTCACGAAGTCATGTCCAGAAAACTTATTAGGTATCAAGACACTGAAGGCTCTAGGAGCAGTGATATGTTGTTCTCCGGAGGGAGTTAGACTTTTCCTACGTGACTTTAAGGGTCACTATGTATTACGAGAGTTTGATGTCAGATTGAAAAATGTACCGAAACACCTGTGGGCACAAGGCCCAACCGATGTAGGTTGTATGCACATTACACCATACCGTGTTACACTCAAACAAGGAGTTGTTTTACCCCGAATCAGACAATACAAGTTACCACCTGATGCTGTAGTGGCTTTACTGGAAATCATTGAAGAGCTCATTGCCCAAGGAGTGGTCGTAGAGACCGACTCCAATATCTGTAATTCCCCTATCATTCCGATTCTTAAATGTACTGATCCCAATGCACCGCCAGTATATCGGCTGGTGATTGATTTACAAGAACTGAACAAATGCATTGTACCACAGTATCCTGTGGTTCCCGATATCTCATCCTTATTGACTGCTATTGATTCAGAAGCGACGTTCTTTACTGTAATTGACCTCAAGAACACCTTCTTCAGTGTACCCATTGATCCAGAGAGCCAATATCTCTTCGGATTCAGTTTAAATGGCCGAAGCTTCAAATTTTCACGCGCACCTCAAGGATTCACAGAAAGCCCCAGCATCTATAGCCAAGCACTGAAAAGACAACTTGACTGTATCCAAATGCCAGTTAACACTGCCTTACTCCAGTACGTCGATGATCTGCTGATCACCGCACGAAGTGAACCCGAATGTGAACAAGCATCGCTGACAGTTTTACACTTTCTGGCTGACAAGGGACACAAGGTGTCTCCTTCGAAGCTGCAATTCTGTGTTCAGCAAGTAGTGTACCTTGGGCACTTGCTGAACAAGTGGGGGAGACAGCTCACACCTGATCGCATTCAGTTAATCGTACAGTTACCACAACCCAAGACACAAAAGGAAGTGCGGGCCTTTATAGGCCTCACCTCGTACTGCAGACAATGGATTCCTCAGTATGCATTTCTAGCTAAACCACTGATACAGTTGACAACACAGGAGGCAGCAACTTCGACTGTCCTCCCTTGGACTCAGGAACATACACAGGCTTTTGAGGAATTAAAGAAAGCTTTATGTCAAGCACCAGTTCTAGCGACACCATGTTACAGCAAACCTTTTACACTTTTTGTTACAGAACGTGATGGTACAGCGTTGTCTGTCCTCACACAAGATCAAGCAGGTTCACATAAGCCTTGCGCTTATTTTTCAAGTACATTGGATCCAGTGGCCCAGGCCCTGCCTGCGTGCCTAAAATCAGTTGCAGCGACAGCCCTAGCAATCAGACAAAGCGATTCAATAGTATTAGGACACCAGTTGACAGTACAAGTTCCACATTCTGTAGAAGTCCTTCTAAACCGAACACAGACTCAACACCTGACTACAGCACGACTGACAGGTTATGAACTGACACTATTCCAGCCACACATAGAAATCAGACGTTGTAACATTCTAAATCCTGCCACGTTGTTACCCTCGGTTATGACAGATTCAACCCCGCATGATTGTATAGAAATCATTAATGCAGTAACAAAGCCCCGACGAGACTTAACAGATGTTGCACTGACAAATCCCGACCTGACACTTTACGTGGACGGTTCATGTCTGAGAACAAGTACAGGAGAATTAGTGGCCGCATATGCAGTGACCACCGAAACTGAAGTCAAAGAAACACACCGTATTGATACACTGTCCGCTCAAGCAGCAGAGCTTATCGCTCTGACTCGAGCCTGTATACTAGCCAAGAACAGAAATGTTAATATATACACAGATTCACGTTATGCTTTCGGAGTTGTACACGACTTCGGAATGTTATGGCAAGAACGAGGTTTCTTGACCTCTCACGGTGCCAAGATCCAACACGGTCCGCTCATTCAAGCACTGTTAGAAGCAATACATCTGCCTTCAGGCATATCCATCATGAAGTGTAAAGCACATACTAAAGTTAATGACCCTATTTCCCAGGGTAACGACCTGGCAGACCAAACAGCAAAACATACCGCATTGACTGACACCGAGGCAACTGATGTGACAAAGACAATAGTACCGACACATTGTATGACAGTTAGGGATCCCACACTAGATGTAATCGATATTCAGACACATGCTACTCCAGACGAAATCAAGAAATGGACTGAGCTAGGAGGGGTCCAGACAGATCAGGGTTGGATGACGAAGGGAAAATCTACATGGTTTCTCCCCGACTCTATGGTTCAAGTCATAATAAATACAGCACATAGTCCAGCACACCTGGGAGAAAAGGCTATGTTAGACAGTTTACAGAATCTCTGGTACAACAAACATTTACGAGCAGCAGCAAAACAGAAAATGCGTACTTGCATGATCTGTTGTCAGTTCAATCCAGGAAAAAGCGTCCCTGTAGAGCAAGGTGGATTTCATCAAGTACGTCCTCGTAGTTGTTTGTGCACTTTCCCGTTGGACCGAAGCATATCCAGTCCCAGATTACACTGCCCCGACCACTGCCAAGCAGCTGGTTCGAGAATTCTTCCCACGGTACGGCTTGCCTCGTATCGTATACTCAGATAACGGACAGCCATTCTCGTCCGAGCTCATGAAGCAGGTTTCACTCCTGCTAGGATATCAGTGGAAATTTCATTGCGTCCGACACCCCGAGGCAGCTGGCCTTGTAGAGAGGCACAACCAGACACTGAAAACCCGTCTTGCAAAAGTTTGTAAAGAGAAAGGGGTCGACTGGATAGTCGCCTTGCCAGTTGCATTGTTCTATATGAGGATGGTTCCTCATTCGAGATCAGGGCTATCCCCGTATGAGGTGGTCTTCGGCAGACCACCAAATATGTGGGGGACGCCCATGCCTAAGAAAATAACCGATGTTGATTGTAATATGCTGACAGATTACCTTGCCTCCTTGATGTCTGCACTCCAATCATGTCGTTCACAGGTTGCCGCAGCCTTTCCCGACAACACTGACGTGAAGCCACACGATGTCCGTCCTGGAGACACTGTGCTGATACGAAATTTCGACAGGAGGAGTCCGCTGGAGCCCCGTTGGCAGGAGCCGAAGCTCGTCCTTCTAACCACGAGGACTGCAATCAAGGTTGAGGGCAGAAAAGGGTGGATACATACAAGTCACGTCAAAAAATGTAATGAACTGCTGCTGCCAGAAACTGACTCTTCCACCCCTTCAAAGGACTGCCCAGATTCTAGTGACTTTAAACCTCCCATGGTAGAGAAAACTCCGCAAGAGGAGTACAAGTTGAAATTGCGGTCTAGCAAGTCAGACAGTTTAATTGTTTAAGTCCTCCCCTAGGTGAATCGGTTAAATAGTTTCTGACATGTATCCCCTAGACCCCAATAGAGAGAGAGATAGAGAGAAACAGATCAAGAAGCAACGTTACTGTAAATCTCTCAAAAGTTACTGTATTGTTACCTTATGGATTATGTTTTCTTTAAGTCTTACGATTATTGTCACAAGTGTAATTCTACATATATACTTTCCTATTGCTACACGTGCACATTCTTCTTCTAATGACACTGCCAAGCATTCTTTTAGTGAGTTACCCCTTCATGAATTGTCCTACCGACTTGCGCTGCGCAACAATACATTCATTAGTATGTTACACCACTCGCATCAGACCAGCAACGCTACAAATTGTTGGATATGTGGCCGACTCCCTCCCTACCAGAAATACAAGGGAGTTCTGCCCCTCTTCCCGTACCCGTTCACTCACAATGGGTCATGTGGAGCTTGGTTCAGTTTAATTAATTCCTTAGATTCAAATTCCGTAGTGTATCAGGGTAACTGGGTATGGGGAAACCTGAACACAGTTCTGCATAAAATGTGTTATCCTGACAAAGAGGGACTTCCCAGAAGGACAGGGACTGATCTAGAAAATGAAGTATATGGATTAGGAAATTTTACACTTAACCTCATGATTCTAAATGTTGAATCCGAAACCGAGCCAGACTTGCCCACTATGTCAGTACTACCAGTCAAAGGTGAATTATGTATCAGAAAGAAGGGTTCAATACACCTGGGTCATAGTAAATGTACTACCGTGATCGAATTTAGTGATAAGGGCAAGTCCACATTCAAAGCTACACGTCATTCCTATTTCATT
Source organism: Lissotriton vulgaris (assembly GCF_964263255.1). NCBI lineage: Eukaryota > Metazoa > Chordata > Amphibia > Caudata > Salamandridae > Lissotriton > Lissotriton vulgaris. The sequence goes on along the minus strand of NC_141699.1, from coordinate 189,772,216 downwards.
TGTGGTCAGACCGCATATGTACGTTTGCCTTTAGATTGGGATGGGACCTGTTACATTGGATTCTTACTGCCACCTGTTTTCCTAGCTCCACCAGATTATCATAGAAATTCCCGTCTAGTTCACAGACCCAAAAGAGATCTCCCACTTGTCGACTATACGGAAACGGCATGGGAAAAATTCACAGATTTCAATAAAGGTTTCTTTCCCTACTTAGGTGCTATCTTTAATAGTAAGTCTATATGTCACTTAACCAGAACTCTCGAAGCAGTAGTGAAAGAGACTACTTCCGCCCTAGGTAACTTGACTGGGGAACAGTCTGCTATGAGACTTGTCGTTCTTCAAAATCGTCTTGTTATTGACGTCATACTAGCCGATCGCGGAGGAGCCTGTAAGGTCCTCGGGTCAGCTTGTTGCGTTTTCATCCCAGATAATGCTCCGTCCGTATATAAGGCTATTACCCGTCTCCATAAGATAGCTAGTCAGATACATCAGAATCCAGGCACTTGGACTTGGTCCGGTTGGCTCTGGACTACTATTTCAGCCTGGGGTTGGAAAATACTGTCACTCCTTGGAACAATACTACTTGTAGTATTCAGTTGCTGTTTATGTTTACAATGTGGGCCAGCGATTTGTGGCTTGTGCGCCACATCCTGCACTCCCCATTCAAGTCAACGTTCTAAATCCCATGTGAAAAAGGATGAGCAGATGATGCTAACTACTCAAATAAATAGATTAATGACGATTGATATATCATGAAGGGTCCGTAGGGAACAAGGAGGGAATGAGGAGATATAAATTTTATGGTCAAGAAATGTTCCCTAACGTGTACCCCACCGTCTCCATGTACGAGCTTAAAGTGCATGTAACTTCCCTCCTGTGCCAGCTATGAAGACGCAAATACATTTGCGTCCAACGTTAACATGTCCTCTTTCAGATCCACCCTGAATGGGTCGGATATTCCGTTCCTAAATATGCCTTGCCACCGTCTTTGTATGGTGCACTTTCACGTATTCCTGGCTCTGTGCGAGCTAGGCCCTGTTTTCTGTCATCGAGCCTCTTTTCAAAAAGCATCTCTGCCTCCTGAAACTGCAACGTGGGATGCCCCCACCCATGAACTCTGTCCTACTCCTTGCGAGGCGAGCGGAGCCTGGCTCGGCCTGCCTGCCTGCCAAAGACAGTATTTTACCTTCATGCTATCAGTATAGCCAAGCTCAGCTTCCCGAAAACACATTCCAGTTCAGCAGAATAGATAAACAATCCTCCGCTACAGAGCAAAGGGCCCGGCCTCTCTGTCTCCATGCAAGTAATTCATAGCTCCCGTTACCATGGTAGGCCCATGACCCCCTCGCTCTACACACAGACACGTAGGCACATATGCACGCATTCATAGTCAGTATAGGATAGCCTCTGCCCAAGAGACCTTTCCTTCTAGATAATATGGTTCCCAAACATCAGATATCAGATATGATATAGGAACGAGTTGATCTGACATGCCAGACTTCTGTCTCTTTCCTCTAGTGTAAATGTCAAGCCCCCTGCACCCTCCAGCTTTACGTCAATCACACGTCATGCAGCTGCGCGCGCATCCCGACTTCAGATTTCTGCTGACATTGCAAGATTCTGCTATGTACCCACCCACTTGTGACACTTTCATATGACGTCTTCTAGCACACACCTCTGTACACGCCCTAGTTCACGCCTTCTGATTACGTATTGTTAACACGTGTGTGTTCTTATCTTGTTTCTCTCAGCTGTTACGCCTTCTGCATTGATTTTCATTATGTGCATTAAGTATAAAAGTTGTGTATTGTCAATAAAGTATGCTCTATCCCTTCCTGAACCCCAGTGGTGTCAGGAATCCGATATCCGGTTCTAGAACCATTCCTTTTGAAGGAATAAAACCCCTAAGAACTCTAACACCACGGACTCTGCGTCTTTCTTTCCGATTGAGTTATTTTATTTTAAGTACTTACCTGCATAGAAATTAGGACGGTAATTAAATATTTACCACATGAGGACACCATAACATTTAAGAATAGGCTGCTGGAGTCAGTTGTCCCTATGGTCCCCTGTTAGAACCGGCTGTCTCTAGTTGGCAGAGGTATGCACTTCTGACAAATAGGGACACACCTTTTCTAGTCAGGGCAAGGGGATCACACCCTTCGATAACCCCTGCTCACCCCCTTGGTAGCTTGGCAGAGCAGACAGGCTTATCTCAGAGGCTGTGTGTTAAGCAATTATGACCACATACAGTAATAAAGTGAATGCACTACAAATGGACACGACACAGTAGTATTATAAAAATAAGTATTTTTATATAAAGCTTAGCACAAGACCAAATAACGACAAAACTGTACACAATCTTAATAAATACTCTGGGAAGGGAAAAAGGATAGTTCAAAGGTAGTTTCTTCTTTAGCACAAAAGTCTTTAGTATCAAAGCAAATCTTCTTCTTGGCAATACAGTTCTTAGCAACAGGGTAACCCACACGGGGGCTACACGACGTCGAGGCAAAGTTAATCCAAAGGTTCGGCGTCGACCGCGAGGAGCGCTACGTCGAGCCCGGAGTCACACGGACCCCCAACAACACAGTACCTTTAGGAAAATGAGGCACACGATGATCAGCGGCGTCGAGCAATCCGGCGTCGCGTCTTCGGTGTCGATCAGGCCTCAGCAGGCGTCGTCGATGGTGCGGTTGCACAGGGTGAGCAGCGCTCACGGCGTCGAGAGGGCACACAGTTGATGCGATCAGCAGCGGTGCGGACACGAGGTCCCCTGGAGCTAGAGCCGTACTCCCACTCACTGGCATTGCTGCTGGCGTCGGTCGGGCCCGGCGGCCGGTCGTCGAGGAAGCGGGACACTGGGGCCGTTACCCACTGCGTCGAGCTGGATTCGGCGACGTCCGTCGGCGTCGAGATTGCTGGTTCCTTCAGAGGTGCTGGATTCACGATTCCAGCAAATAGCACTTTTAGCAGATGAAGTCCTTTAGCCCTGTGACTTCAGCAGGAGACTGGCACTCTTCCAGTCCTTGGAGATTTTTTTAGCAAGCGTGAGAGTACACACCCAGTTCCTCTCTCCTGGTTCCTTGGCAAAAATAAAGAAGCACTGCAGGATTCCCCCAACAACAGCACACTGGCAGAAGGGGTAGGCAAGTCCTTAGATCAGCAGGCCTCTTGTCCTTGGTTACAGGGTTCTTTGTCAGAAGTGATCTAAATTCTTGGTTCAGGGGTCCTTCTCTTATACCCCGTTTCGGCTTTGATCCCTTTGTCCATGCAGGGGAATTTCCCAACATCCTGGGTCTGTTGTGGGTGGAGCCAGGCAGTAGCACCTGGCCTATTCACTGAGCAGGGCTGGGTCCTCAGACGCCCAGCAGGAGGTGGAGCCAGCATTGACACTGGCAGGAGCAGAGCTATCGGCCTCCTGGCAGGAGGTGGAGCTAGGATCGTCCATGGCAGGCACAGAGCCATCAGTCGCTTGGCAGGAGGTGGAGCCAGCATTGTATCAGGCAGGGCAGGCTATCAGCAACTACTCTCCCCCTACTCTCAACGCAAATGTCCCACTCATCCCACACTGACTCATCCAGACCTGTGGAGCCACCCAGCTCCTGTCACACTTACGCAAGACCAGCAGATATGGTTAGACAGGAAAATAGACACTTTCTAAAAGTGCTATTTTCGAACCCAGAGTCCAAAAACCATCCACACCAACGGATGCGTAATTAAACCCCGAGTTCAGGGATACCAAACTCGACATTGCACCATGCTCCCCGAGCCAGCTAGGATCATAGCATTAATAATCCCGGCCGCCCATCCTAATCAATGGAGAGCAGGCTACCTCGCAATAGTGAAGAACGAAGATGGCCGTAATTCACTATCAGGACATGCCAACTTGGTCAGGCGTGTCCTACCTTATACTTACAATGCACCTTGCCCGTGGGCCTACCATAGGGGTGACTAACATGAAGCCAAGGGAAGGTTTGGGGGTTGGCAAGTAGGTATACTTGCGCAGCCTGCGTGACAGCACTAGGCTGCACGTGGGTCTCGCAATAACCGACCCGTAGACATTCTTTTACGAGGCCGCTCTTGTGGGTGGCACAACACGTGCTGCAAGCCCACGAGCGGCATTTGTATTTACAAGCCCCGGCACTCCTGGTGCACTAGACTAGGGACTGACAGTAAACCAAATAAGCCAAACATGGATACAATAGATACATCAATTTAACATAGGGAGCACTTGCGCTGTGGCACTGATCAGCAGTGACACCGCGCCCAAAGCATATACCAGCAAAACATCGAAAAACAGTGGAGGCAAACAGAAAAAATGGAGGAGAGACTCAAGCCAATGATGTCAGGTCTAACATCCCCTCTAAGGTAACCCACTCTAAAACCAGAGGTCCATCTACCCCCTGGCTCCTATTTGATTTTCTTTCTATTTGGTCACAAAAATATTAGAGACGGTGGACAACGCCCAGTTATCCAATTATTTGGAAACTGGTAGGCTTCTTCATTTCACCCAAACAGGTTTCAGATCACAACATAGCACGAAATCTGCCCACCTCAAAGTGACTGAAATCGATAAATGTGTGATTGATGAGAGAAAAGTGCTGCCCTTATTCAGCTTGATCTATTTCCAGCCTTTATCACAGTATCCTATCAAGTAGTTTTGCAGAGGCTGGCAGATATAGGCATTGGGGGCTTGGCATGGTAATTAATCAAATCCTTTCTTCAAGGGAGAGCGGAAAAGATCTGGCTCGCCCCCCTTCATCGCAGAAGAGGTTTGTTGCGGGAGTGCCACGGAGCTCCTCTTTGAGCCCTACTTTGTTTAATATCTACATAGCCCCACAAGCCCCTCTTATCAAATCCTATTCTGTGGAAACATATCTTATGCAGATGATACTCAGCTGCTTCTCAACTTCAATCACTCATCTCCTGATAAAATCCCATCCCTGACTACATGTTTGAAGGAAGTCTTGCATTGGAGGCATAGGAGTTGTCTCCAATGCAGCACAGACAAAACCAATATTCCCTTGTTTGGTCAAGCAAGAAATCTCTGGACCACTTCAGCTAAAGATTTGGGAGTAAGGATGGATTATAGCTTCTCTATGGCCCCCAAGATCGACTTTGTTGCCGGGACCTGTTGCCGGGACCTACTTTAGTCAGTTGAGTTCTAATATGAAATTCCTAGTTCTGCTACCAATGGAAACCTGAACTACAGTAATCCATGCTTTGATTACATCTAGGCTTGACTACTTCAACTTTCTGTATATTGATGTATAAGACTAGGAAGCTTCAGACTGTCCAAAACACTGTGGCTCTGCTTGTATTGGGCTTGGCGAAAAGAGTATAATTCTCCTCATATTTACATGAACTGCACCGACTTCCTATTAGGAAGAGGGTCCTTCTTAAACCCTTAAATCTCATTCATCATGGTTTATAATTGAAGTCCTAACTATTTGATCAGGGGAAGTCGCCATTATACTCCCTCTAGAACTCTTCAGTCAGACAGGGGTCTGTTTGTGAAAATTCCTTAGATTTGCTTGGCAAGACCTGCAGAGCGCTCTTTTTCAGTGCTGGCAGGGAAAGCGTGGAATGAGCTTCCACTCGCCTTTCATGTTTTCTAGTGCAAGACACGCTTTAAGAAAGAATTAAAAACTATCTTTTTCTCTTCAAATTTATTTTGAGTGGTTGCTTTAATCTTATCATCCTCGCGCTGGGACACTCCTTTGGGGTAGATTCAAGCTATACATATTCCTTCATTGATTCATTCATTCATTCATTATGATACCAGACATATACCAGATAATATTAACCTATGATATTGAGATTTCATGGATATAACATCATTCATGTATTAGCTAAGAACACTGTCTCGGACGATCACAATTATACACTGGCATCTCTGATGTAGATGATGATATATATATAATTAATTTCTTAGCACCCTCCACAGCAAGCTTTTCTGTATCACTAACTTTGGTCCAACTGAATGGTGCAACCTGTACCGTAAACGGTATTTGTCAAAGAATAGTGGGAGAAATCTTAAAGATGGTGATAGTCAAATTAGTTAGGGTATAGGATGGTCTCTTTGTGCCTCGCTAACCTCAGTGCAACTCGAAACTCCATTATCAACACCCAGAGGTGTCTTGGTCTTGAACTGAGGCTGACATTTCTAAATTGTTAGCATTTCAGTGACAGTATAGCAGATTTTGCCCCACAGTAAAGACAGAGAGGAGCAGATTGCAAAGCATGAAGGCTTATTCACCAGATTATTACGTTGCATCTCAAATCAATTTAATTATGTAAAATAGATACTCTCTGGGGAAGGACGTCCAAGATGGCGGAGTGAGGACGCTGGAGGGTGGTAGCCAAGCTGGAGGCTCTACTTTCCCTACGGACGGTCAGTTGGTGCATGCTAGAAATGCACTTTTGAGAAAACGAAAATAAGCAAAAGAAGAAACTTACTTGTGGGCTTCAATTACTACTTCAGTTTTTATGGAGGTGACTGCGGAGTCTCGGCTGATGCTGTGGCTGCTCCTAAACTCTTTGCGGATCGCTCGCTGCACGATCCCACAGCTGGTCAGTAGGTCGGTGCTCGGCTGGTCTGGGCTGCGACAACAGCGATCCTCGGTTACTTCGACCTCTATCACACGCGCGCTGGAGCTGGAGCTCTGAGGGATGGCGCCGAAAATTGTGCTAAGGACTACTCACGCTAACAAGAACGCACTGGGGTCTGGAGATGCAGGGGGAAAGAACGTAAGTCTCTCCCCCTGCATCTGCAGCAGTTTCAGCCATTTCTGCCAATCTCACTGCGACAGCGAGTGATTCCACCGTCGTTACCGGTATGCCTGCTGTTTCATCCGACTCACTGCCTACGGGTAAGCTAGTGCTAGGACCTCCAATACTACTAATCCCGGGTGGTTCCACCAATAAGGGCATTACAAAGGAACACCGTTTAATTGACACAGTAGCAATTTTAGGGAGCAACAAAGTAGCTATTTCCACTGAGAAACCAGTGTCCTTAGTGTCGGATCACGGTGATATAGTGGATTCCTCAATTCATGAAGAAACCGAAAGGCTGGATAATAACAATGGTAATGCTGCTGTTGAGGGGGGTTGGGGTGGTTTTGGAGCCAACTTATTCAGAGCCTTTAAATTCTGCTAATTTAGAACTTACCGACCCTTTAATGATGGTTGATAGTGATGTACCCACTGCCTCCATGTTGGTTGAGGAAGGCGTGGAAGTAAGCATGGGCGGAAAATCCGTTCCGCTCGCGGATTTTGCGGATTTTCAGGAAATTCGCAATCCGCGAGATTCGCGAATCTCCCGCAAAATCCGCAAATCCGCGAGCAGCGGATTTTGCTCGCACTGCTCGCACTGTTCGCGTGAGTTCGCGCCCCGCGAATAAGTGCAAAATTGCAGAAATACGCTCTTAGCAAAACTGAAAGTAACTACTTACCAGGTTCAAAAGTTCAGGCTCATCATTAGTAGCCATTTCCTGTAGTGCTTCCTGAGGGGCCCCTCCAGAGTTCAGTTGCCAGTTGAAACTATTATGTGACCCTGCTCTGAACCTCAGAATAGTTACACATATGCCACAAAGGTCCTGAATTACAGCTAAGGGAGACAAGCAGGAGCCAGGCTGGAAGTTAAAATCCATTAATCAGCCCCTAATTCATTATTGTCAGTTGGGGCAGGGCAGGTGTTGTAACTAATTTTGCAACAATGAAAGCACTTAGCAAGTGCAAAAGATCACTAATCAGGGCGCACTAAGGAAGCAGGTGCCAGCTAAAAAAATATTCTGTGACACATTAATCAGCCCCAAATTAATTCAGGTCACTTGAGGCAGGGAAGGTGTGCTTTGCTTTGCCGAAAATAATGTACACTGGACAACCAGAGGGTGTGGTGATGAAACAGAGGGTGGCATGGGTGGGCCAGAGGGTGGCATGAGTAGTCAGAGAGTGGCAGTGGTGACAGAGAGTGGCAGTGATGAAGAAGAGTGTCCCAAACAGGCTGGACACGTAGAAACAACAAGTTCGCAAAACTTGCGACCCGACAGGTAAGTTCGCAAATTGCGAAATTGTAAAAACCCTCGCGAACTGGCAGAAACACGGGCGAACACAAAAAAAAAAAATCCGCAAATTCGCGGGAATTCGCGGATTTTGCGGATTGCGAATCCGCAAATCCGCAAAATTCGCGAACGCGAGATCCGCAAAATTCGCATGAAGGAGACCGGCAAAGACGGTTCCAACAATGAGTATGAAAAGGATGTTGATGAAGAGCTTGCTAATTCCATTTCAGATACAGCCAAATTTTTGACGGGCAGAAGGAATAAGGCTAAATCTAAGTCCAAGTCCAAATTAAAAAATAAAAGAGGAAAAGCCACTGTTACTGACAATACATCAGCAACAATCAATCCCTCTGCAAAGGGACTTGTGAAAAACATGACCTTACGTTTGTCAGGTACAAGCCCTACAGATCTTGATTCTATGAGTAACTGTCCTGGTCCATTGGAGGCTCCCTCTTTCAATGATACTGTACTCTTTCGATGCCTTCTATTAACACTATTTTGCCATTATCATCGCCTGTGCCACTCTTATCTACTGGCTCCGTTCCAACCCCCCAATCCCTTCCATCGTGTTGGTATCTTCAGGCGCTGTAAGCGAAACAGGCGAAGACATAGAGAGCAACACCAATAACACTCCTATTTTAAAATCTTTTACTCCCCTTGCCTCAATTCCTTCTGTGCAAGTGCCTGTGTCCGTGCCTGTGATATCCGATATACCCGATGCAGCTACAGCAAGGATGCATGAACAAGAAGCTAATATCTCCCCGGTGGACATTATCTTGCAAACTTTAACCAGCCACCGCTTAGAAGCGCAAGAACATTTTCTGCAGCTACGGGAGGATAACAGCAAGTTGCAGAACTCCTTGCAAGAAATGACTCTTAAACTAGGAGGGGTGTCACAAGATATAGAGGACTTACAACATAGGGTGGTAAATATAGAAGAAGGGTCAACTCGCACTGAATTTGTTGTGAATCAACATAATGCTCAGATTATTTCCTTATTTCCTTACAATTGAAGGTTGAGGATTTAGAAAATCGACAAAGAAGGTCAAATCTGGGAATTTTTGGGATCCCAAAAGGATCAGAAGCTATTTCAAAGGGCCTTCCCAGATTTATCCGACTCGGATTGGGATTCCCAACTTCAAAGAGCCCACTGTTTACCATTAGTTCAGAGGAACAAGCAGAGTAAATTTCCTCGGCCTTTTCTCATTTGTTTTGGTAATGTTTTATTAAGGCAAGCAGTTTCGCTGAAAGCACGCACCTGTCACCTTTGAGACTCTCTGCCTTTTTGTTCGCTCTGATCTCAGCAAAGCCACTATGGATAGACGGTGGAAACTGCGCAAACTTATTGACCCATTTAAGTCTAAGGGGGGGCAAGTGTTCCTGCAAGAACCTGCCCGCCTCAAGGTTATTAAAAGCGGTCACACATATTTTTTCACCGATGAAAAAGAAGCTGAGATAGCACTTTCAAAATTTGCTTAATCTGTCTTTTTAATGGGGGAGAGAAACTCAGATATGTGGAGATTTAAGAAGGGTTAGATCCACCCTTTTCTTTTTTCTGCTAAGACTACTGTTTATTTTTTTCATTTCACTCAATTATTATTAGGTTTCTTTTCTTTTTTGCGTCAGTAGGGTGGTAGAGTTAGTCCACGGCTACCTATCCTTATGGCTGCCCATCCAGCGGCAGCAGAGGTCAGAGGGGTGTACCCCCCCTGGAGGGAGGGGGAACCGGGGTGGGGGTGGGTGTCCTAGGTTCTCCAAAGGGTGGTATGGCATGTGGGGTAAAAAAAAATTGGAAAAAAACAACTTGAGAGAGAGACTTGTTGGAAATGATAAAAGGAAGATATATTCACTCTTTTTTGAGCAGAAGGATTATAACCGTTTTCTTTTTTTCTCTAAATGTATAAGCTAAGATGTTTGGCCTGGAATGTTGCAGGGTTAAACAGCAGGAATAAAAGACGTTTAGTATCGGAAGAGTTAAGACTGTATGATCCACATTTTGTTTTTTTGTCTGAAACTCACATTGCCCATAAAGATAAGAAGCTACTCGGCCAACTTGGCTATGATGTCATAATTTGTTCTGCTCTGGGCGCTTCAATTAGAGGGGTTGCGAGGGGGCAGACAATTTAGAGCTGAAATTCTCAAAACTGCCTATGATAAAGACGGAAGATGGGCTATTGTGCAACTAAGCATCGAAAAATGTAAATATGTATTTTGTGTGGTATACAGACCAAATTCGGATGAGTCTATTGCTTTTTGATCGTTTAAATGTAGAGTTTTTGGATTGGGAGGGGCAACTCATCATAATGCAAGATTTTAATTATATTATGGATTATCAACGGGATACCACAAGACAGGGACATCTGGCGCAGTATTTATCCTAACATTGCAGGCTATACATACTACTCTGCACCTCATAAATTGTGTTCCTGTATCGATCTGGCCTTGGCCACTGACAATGTATTGATAACTAGCTATATGGAGGTATGTCCCCGAGTCACCTCAGACCATATCCCTATCTTGCTCGAGTCGTATTTTCCACCCAACAAACCCACCCGGGTCTTAGGCTATTCTCCTTTCCCAGATACTTATTGTCAGATCTTAGGTTTATATCGCAGCTTAAAATCCATCTCATAGAATTTATCAGATTCAATCTTAATTCTACTTCATGGACAACGGTCTGGGAAGCTTGCAAGGCCAGTATTAGGGGGTTTACCCAGGAATTTGTTTTTAGACAAAATTCTAAACGACCAAATGAATAAATTGCTGACTTCTAATATCGTAATACAAGAATTATTGTTGGCTGACGCTCTGCATTTAAATTCTCCTTTATACGGTTGAACTAGGGTTGAAATTTGGACAGCTAAAATCAACTTTAAAAACAATACTTTTAGAAAAAAGTAGTGCTAAATTATATAAATTTAAAATGGCTCAATACGAGAGTGGAGATAAGATTGGGAAAATCTTGGCTTATAAAGTTGTGGACGACAGAGCTAATACCGTGATTAAAAATAATCGAGGCTCTGATAACATCCTATATGATCAACCAGTAGAGATATTAGAACAATTTCTGGATTTTTACCTTACTCTATATACTTCGGAGATTCACCCCAGTACAGCCATAATACAGGACTATTTAGATGAGAATATTAAAAACAATCGAAACACTCTGGAATTAGACCAATTGTTGGAAAATATTACTTTGTTGGAGGTTAGACATGCTATTATTTCTTTACCTTCAGGAAAAGCAGCGGGGGAAGATACCATTCCAGTAGAGGTATATAAATTCTGTACTGAGGAACTATCACCTTTATTATTTCAAGTTATCCAATCCATCGGGGTAAATGGGAAAGCTCTCAAATCTTGGAATATGGCTAAAATATTTTTTTTCTTAAAAAAGGTAAACCTACTGAAGAATGTGGATCATATAGACCCATTTCTCTTATTAACACCAATGCCAACGTTTTCGCTAAAATTTTAGCAACCCGTTTGGCTCCACTTATGCCCAAAATTGTCAACCCACAACAACATGGGTTTGTAATGGGGAGGGACACCACAACCCACATTAATATGGCCATAACAGCATTTGACATAGCTGAGACGGAATCCACCCCACTCGGTATGATTTTATTAGATGCCAAGAAGGGTTTTGACCGAGTGGGGTGGGATTATCTCTGGTCTGTCATGATAAATTTGGTATTTGGTGGTCAATTTGTTAGATGGGTACGGGCGCTATATGATAATCCCAAAGCTAGTAACAGCTACGCTGGGTTGACTTCTTCTACGTTTGTTATCTCTCTGGTCAACCGGCAGGGGTGCCCTTCATCACCCTTATTATTTGCTCCTTCAATGGAGCCGTTTTTATATGCTTTACAGATACAATCCCGAATTATCCCTTTTAGATCTGGCCCTCAATCTTTGAAAATTACTGCTTATGCCGACCACATTGCTATTTATTCTTCTGATGTCGTAGAGGCATTACAATGGATAGCGACAGAGGCTTGCAGATTCGGAGTGGTATCTGGCTACAAATTAAATATAAACAAAACACAAATAGTTGCTAATTATGAACCACTGGTAGCTGTTTCTGGGATTTGTAAAATTGCCATCTATTTGGGTGTTAAAATTACATCCAAAATATATGACATGATTTCTATTAATTACAATGCTCTACTGAAAACTACTACTCAGTCTCGAAAAAATTGCATAAACTTCCTTTGAATATAATCAGTAGAATTAATCTGATTAAAATGAAAGTGCTCCCCAAATTTCTTTATTTATTTCGATCTATCCCTTTAGCACTTAGCAATTCTTTTTTTAAAAAGCTGGATGGGATATTCATCAGCTTTATCTGGGGATACAGAAAAGCCCAAAGGTCCATGCTGTTACTCAAAAATTCTTTAGATAACGGCGGGCTTAACTTTCCCGATTTAAAATTATATTTTTGGGCCACCTTCCTCGGGCATCTACATTCTTTGCTTTATTCGGATAACCCATTGTATTTTCATATAATTATGCTAAATTCCGACTCTAAAATCTTTTTGTTAAGACTTAATGATCCTAATTACTTTAAGAGGGTGAAATTTAAGAGCGCTGGAGATACTGCCAAGATTTGGTTTAATATCTTGGCATTTTGTAAAACTTCTTTTTTTCATCCTAAATTGCAGCTATGGGGAAATCCGGGTCTCCCAGGGATTTTTAACGACGGCATGGCTCACATATGGTTCGCTCTAGGTATTAACACATTGGGGATCTATATGGCACTCAAGGTTTCTTAGACTTTGAGACACTTAAAATTTTGTTCAATCTGACAGAATCAATGAGATTTAAGTATATTCAAATATATGATTTTTTAATACGCAAGACTAAAATACGCGAAATCTCAGATTCTGATATTTGGAACTGTCTATATTCATCTAAGAATAAATCTTTAATTAGCGAAGGTTATGGGTGCCTTAGTGCTTATAAAACCAATGATTGTTTTAAATTAGCGGAGAAATGGAGCAGTAAGATGAGCTCTAACATACCCCTAAATCAGATAGCTGCCTCTTTTTCTAATATTAATAAACTTGTTCAATCTTCAAGTCTAAGATTACAACAATTTAAACTGCATGTATGCTATACCATACACCTGGAAATATTTCTAAATGGTCTTCTAATACCTCTTCTAGTGATCGTACCAAATGTCCTAAATGTGACCTAGTAACAGCAGACCTTGAACACATGCTGTTTTCTTGCCCGGTATTGAGTGAGTTCTGGTCTGCACTAGACAAGGTGCTGAAAATTAAACGGATAAATGTACCCCCTTTCACAGCTTTATCAGTATTGTTTGTTTATGTTTATGTTTTTGAGATTTTTATTGCTCACAACTACCCGAGTGTGTCTCGGCGCATATCGGACTGCCTGGGACAGATAACTACCAGATGAATCATTGATTGAATAACCAGGTTTTCAAGAGTTTACGGAAGATGGTATGGGTGGGACTGGTTTTGATGGGCAAAGGAAGAGGATGGGGGTGGCTACTAAGAAACGTCTGTCTCCCCAGCTGGTGGTTCTGGTGCGTGGGACAGAAAGGAGGTGGGTACCAGCCGAGCGAAGAGATCTTTGCGGAGCATAGATCCAAAAAGCCTCTTTAAGGAACCTTGGTCCAGAGTCATGGATGGCCTTGTAAGCAATGCAAAGTGCCTTAAACTTTATCCAACTCTTGACTCTTAGCCAGTGCAGGTGACGTATGGCCAGAGAGGTGGGGCGGCAGCTAGGGATGCCAAGCAGAATTCTGGCCGCTGCATTTTGCACCGATTGTAGTTTGGATAAGATCTGTTCTTGCGTGCCAAGGAAGAGGGCGTTGCCATAATCCATTTTAGAGAAAACAAGAGTGGTGATGAAGGTTATCCCTGCCCCTGGAGGGAGATATGGCAACAGCTTTTTGATCTTCCTTTGCGCATAGAAAGACGGTGAGACCACTGCATTCACGTGGTGTTTAAACAGCAGCTTCTCATCGATCATAACACCGAGGTTTCTGACCTTGGCAACCGGAGTGGGGGGTGGTCCCATTTCACTGGGCCACCAGATGGAGGACCATTCCGGAGAAAGGTTGCCAAAGGTCATGACCTCGGTTTTGTCCGAATTTAACTTCAAGCAGTTGCTTGACATCCATGAGCTAATGGTCATCATCCCTTCCTGAAATCTTGCGGCCACACCTGGTCCATCTTTGTGTATCGCCAACACCAGTTGGGTGTCATCCGCATAGGTGGTTAAGCGGAGACCCTGTGCTTTAATGACTCTCTCCAAATCCGCCACATATATATTGAATAATGTGGGGCTTAGCGAGGAGCCCTGCGGCACCCCGCACGGAAGGGTGAAGCTGGGCGAGTAAAAAGTGCCCAGTTTCACTGCCTGAGTGCGATTAGCCAGAAACAAGGCAATGAGGTCCCTGTCAAGATAGGTCACCCCCAGGGATGTGACACGGTCGATCAGAATGGAATGATCGACCGTGTCAAAGGCAGCGGATAGATCTAGGAGTACAAGGACCGCTGCCCCACCCTGGTCCATTATAGTCCTGATCTCGTCCGAGGCTTATATCAAAGCCGTCTCTGTGCCATGGCCCTTCCTGAAGCCGAACTGGGTATCATCTAGAAGTTGGTGGCAATCGATGAAACCCGACAGCTGTTTGTTCATAATAGCTTCAAATATTTTGGCCGGGAATGGAAGGCAAGCGATAGGTCTATAATTAGCTGAGTCCGCGGGGTCCTGGGAAGGCTTTTTTAACAAGGGCTTGATGACCGCTTTTTTCCAAATTTTAGGATATATACCTGTTGGGAAGATGGAGTTGCATAGGTCCGTGAGCGGAGAAGTAATAACCTCAGTTAAGGCACTGTTAAGTGTAGGAGGGGGACAGGGATCTAAAGGTGACCCAGATTTAATGGAGGTGATTAGCTTGCTAATCTGGTCTTTCGTGACCATGTGGAAGTTAGGAAAGGTGGGAGTGAGTGGGGAGGACTGAGGGAAAAGGTCAGTGTGGTCCGAACCTATAGGGGGGGAAAAAGATGAATAGATGTTCATGACCTTGGTGAAGAAAAAAGTTGCAACAGCGTTACAGAGGTCTTGGGATGGTTCACTGGGAGCCCTATCGGAGGATTGGAGAGGGAAACGACGACTAGAAAGAGCCTTCTAGTAGAGTTCTGGGCGGACTCAATCTGAGCAAGAAAAAAAGCGCTTTTGTGCTTAATGATGGCTTTCTTATATAACGCTAGCGCATCTTAATACGTTTGTTTATCCGCGATCCTGTAGTGCTTGCGCCAGCGCCTTTCTAAATTCCTGCAATACTGGCGTTGTAGGCAAAGGTCCTCTGTGAACCATTGGGCAGATGGCCTGGCCCGGTTGGAAATAATGATTTTAGCTGGGGCTACTTCATTAATGGCATCCAGAATCCAATCCTGATATCTTCTGGACAGTAGCGTAGGGTGCGGTGATGGCTCATAGGAGGATTCAGCCAGAATTTTGGACAAAAGAGGATAGTCTATGTTTTTCCAGGCTCTGGTAGTAATGGGGGTGCGAAAAGTGTATTGCGGGGGATTGGGGTTATGCGCCAGGATAGTAAAGATAACTGCCGAATGGTCTGACCATACTACAGGAAGAGCTGTAGTCAGTGAGATGTTAGGGTTGTTGGTGAACAAGCCATCAAGCGTATGGCCTGCCTGATGTGTGGGGGCTTCCACCAACTGCTGTAATCCTACTGCAAGTAGGTCGGAAATCAGTTGGGTGGTATCTTTGTGCCCTAGGACTTCCAGATGAAAGTTGAAGTCCCCCAAAATGGTATAGTCAGAATGGCCCAAGGAGAGTTCCATAAGATCATTAAGAGTCGACAGGAAGCTGATGTGTGGACCAGGGGCGCAGTATATAAGAATTCCCTCAAAGACTTGATTGTGGTTAAGTGTAATGGAGAAAGTATAGGCTTCGCAATTCAGTCGGTGAATGGATTCAATTTTGGATTGAAAAATCCCTTTATGAATAATGGCTAAGCCACCACCTCTCCCTGTAGTTCTGTCCTGTCTTACCACAGAGTAACCCTCCGGTGTGGCTGCACAGAAATCGGGGCCGGAGGCAGCGTCTCTCAAAGATTCAGTAATGAACAAGATGTCCAGCTCCTGACTCCCGATAAATTCTCTAATTTCTAAGCTATGTTTCGGGAGTGAGCGGGCGTTGATAAGCGCCAAGCGAAAATTGCGCTTAGGTGTGGGGTAGATGCTAAGAGCAGACGGTGTAGGACATGGGAGAGTATAATTACAGCCAGGGCATGGGGCAGGGGCGGAAACAAGGCAACTAGGGGGTGGCAAAATCCGGCAGCGCGAGTCAGTGGCGGGTATATTGAGTTCCCGTAACTGAGAAGAGGAATAACAGATGGGGGTAGTGTGGGTATCAGTGAACCCGGGGCCAGGGGGGGTGGCCCTGGTCCCGGCCCAAGACAGGCCCAGACGGGCTTGCCTCTGGCGCGCCTCTGGCGCGCCATCAGCACGCCCGCTGCGCCTGCCCGCTGCGCGGACGAGAAGAGGGATTTATTTTATAGTGTCCGGGCCCCCAATCGGCCGAACACTAGAGCGCTGTCCTCGCCCTCAACTAAGATGGCGGCCGCTGTAAGTGCCGATAGGGATCGAGTGCGGAGGTCTGGAGAAGCCCTAAATCGGCTCCCTGAGGCCCCGGTGGTCCCTATAAGAAAGCTACCGCAGGTAAAGCAATGCGGCGTGAAGGGGGGATGAATTAAGTTCTAGAGGTGCTAGAGTAACAAAGCAAATAAAATCGGAAATGTGCAAATTACAATGAGATAAAACAGTGCTAGCAGATATTCAGCAAGTTTTAAAAAAGATCTTATCCTTAAACTCCCGGCTTCCGCCTCAGGAGTCTTGATTCCTTGTTAGATATACATGCCGTTACTTTACCACTGCAAGCTCTGGTCACAATATTATTCTCTTGTGCAAAATTAACTGTAGCTAGTGCATGGACTTCTCTGAAACCCCCTCACATCTTGGAATGGTGGTCATTAGTAAACGAAATATATACTATGGAGCTAGCCTTTGCAAAACTCAGAGGCGTACGGTCAATAATGAAATTTGAAAAAATATGGGGTAGCTTCATTTGAAATATATCTAATTCTTTGGTTCCTTATTTTGAGATACCGGGTTAAATATTCTGCAACCTTTCGGTTTTGTGGTTTTTATTCTTGTTTTGTTATTATTCATTCAACTTTAAGTATTTATTATGAATCGTTTGTATCTTTACTCTGCTATATTGTTTAATTTAATTGTATCATTATGTTTTTCTTTTTTTTTTTACCTCTCGGGCTGTCAATAAAAAATGATGAAAAAAATAAAAGTAAAATAGATACTCTCTTGGATACATGATGCATGAATATAATCCAAGCAGTACTATCAATTATAAAGAGATTTAGTGTATACAAAGCATCAGGTGCAAAGCAAATCAAAGACACCTTTTCATAAAGGAAACACCCTAATTCTATACTAAGATTTTGGGCAGGACGGGGATTTTGAAAGGCAGTCTGTATCAGCAAATACAGAATTGAAAGAGGAACCACTAAATGTTCCAATAAGAATCAGAGAAAAGGCACTTTTCTCTTGAGAGTATCTCAGCAATCAGGGAAATAGGGTGCATTGATCTCGAGGGATAAAGAAGACATCTGCATGCAGAGTTGAACAGAGGCAAGTAATCTAACTAAACAACTTAAAGCACTGCGGGGCATATCATCAAGCAGGGCGTTTAAATTATCGCTGTTTTACCGGCAGATAACTGCCGCTAAAGGGGCGATAATGGGCTTGATAATATGCCCTGGAGAATTCCAATAGAAGCCCATGTTCACACCAGGCTTTTTATTGGAATTCTTAAGGGCATATTATCAAGCCCATTATCGCCGTTTTAGCGGCAGTTATCTGCCGGTAAAGCAGCGATCATTTAAACGCCCTGCTTGATAATATACCCCAGGTTTCCCACCAAGTGATGACCAATTAAAGTCCAGTGATCTCTCCGTGCCTGGTGCCAGACTTCTTCTCCCGAGACAGTACAATACATCGCTTTCTTCCACTGCACCCTTCGAGAGATCATACAAAGGGGGATCAATGCCTAAGCTTTCCCTGCAGCTGCAGGTGTTGGGGTTTCAGTCCAAAGCAACTAATCTCTAGACTACAACCTTCACACTGTTCACAATGCAAGCTAGCAAAGAATACCATTTTAATAAACTCACTGCGTCTTGGATTCTGAAACAGAAATGTTATGCACAGCAAGTGGAAACTCAAAGTTTAATTCAAAATGGCAAGAGGCGCCTAGGCTCACTGAGGCTGATGGTAAAATAAACATTTGTTAAATGAAATTAATCAGATATATGTGTGTATGTGATATATTCAAGTGAATCTAATTCTGAATAACATGAGACTAATAAATTACATAATTTGAATACATAGTATATCACGTGTATATCATGTAAGCTAGGATTATTGCGGGTTACAGGTTAATATATTCATTAAGCACAAATAATAACAATCTACTTTCTTTGTCATCAATGTTCGTATACATAAGGAGCATGGTCATGGTCTGTGCAGACAACATGACGGAGGGGGAAGAAAAGGAGGGGAACACTAGATGTCCAAGTGCAAATGGCGCTCGTATTCAAGTGGAAGGTGTGGTTTACCCAGCTTTATTTATTTATGTGACTGCAGGTGGGGGCAGGACTTACACATTATTTCCAGACTTTGATCCAGTTAAAGGGAGAAATGGAAGAAATAATGAGGAAAGATAAAAAAATAGTGACAAGGGTAGATAGCGAGGATAAAATACAACCTACAAAGGTGAGATAAAGAGAATGAAATTTTAAGGAGGTGGAAGAAAGCAGTATGAGATGGAATGAAAATTAAGAAGCTTTGGTGTTTAGCAACAGCAACATTGAGCAGTGCTACTAGGGGCCTCTTGTTAACTACTCTAGGTACTCCCAGTATTGGCTTTTTAATGAACTATAGGTTTCCTTGGTGGGTGGTTGTTCTGACCGAATTTTTTGGGCCCTTTCATGAGGGAAGGTGATTGGAGGTGACTTTAGTCTACTATCATTCTAATAGAAGGATTGGAACCGTAAATAGAGCCTATTCACAAGGCGTGTTGACACAATCCCGTACCCCTTTCTTTAGATTAGGGCTTATAAACCTATGTTAAGGGATAGATTTATGAGTATTAGTGATAATCCGTCCTTTTGTAAGAGTGTTAGTATACTTTTCATGGAGTTATGCTGATCTCGGGCCTTATAGGCCTCAAACGGGAGAGACTCCATCTTTCTTTCTGCCCCGGCAGCTTGAGATGCTTCTAGGTCAAGTGTAATGTTTTAGTTACAAGATGTTGTTCGCTTGGAGAGAACCGGCTCAGGCTGGCCCTTATCGAAAGACTGTATTTTTCTCCATGCCAAAGACATAACATCAGGCCGGCCGGCTGAGAACGTGTCCTTGGTACGGGGAAGTACAAGAATTTGGTGGGCGGCAGGTTACTGGCCGTAACTTTCCATGAAAGGACAAGCTTCCATATTAGCGAAGGCATGAGGCAGTGAGTCAGTCAGTCCGTAGGCGGCAGCTAGTCGTTAGCATCAATACAATTAATTATTTCAAGGCAGACAGTCGTCATTTTGAAGTCGGAGAAAGACCGAGAAGCTGATACTCTCTTAGAAAGATTGAAGTTATTTTAGCCGGAGCTGCTGGCGAGCTTTGACATTAAGATCAGAGCATACAGAGTGAAGCAGTTAGTTGAGAGAACGAATACCAGAGTGGTAGAAATTGAGTTATAAGGTCGAAGCTGAGAAGTGAAGACAGTCCGTGATTGAGAGGAGAGAGGAGTAGTGCAGAACAGCCAGAGAGAACGCAGCTGACAAGAGGAAGGTTCCAGTGACTTGGAGGGAAACGTAGGAGACAGAGCATAGCGGTGCAGACGTGTATCCGTGACTGCAGAGGTGTGACCCTAAGACGAGCCAAGGCACAGACGAGAAGGGAACCTAGATGACTGCTGAGTCCAGACTTTCCATTAATAAGGTGATGTTGACCCTTTCTTATTAGCGTGCACACATTCTAACCTTTTCACTTTCCTTTTCAGGCTATGTGTTATAGTGCAGGATTATATTGTTATTGTTAATAAAGATACCCCAGTTCTTAGTGAACCAGCGTATGCCTTGTTCTTATACAGTAAAGGTAACCTTTTCTTCTAGTCACGTGCTATTGCACGAACGGAAGCTACCCCCGATCAGGTAAATGGTAACTGAATAATTAGGGAGAGAGGAGCCCTTGAACTAGAGAATAAGTTGTACACCATGTAATTCGGCCTTTCCTGTGCGATTCATAATATTGTAGTATTGTACCCCTAGTGGATAATGAGAGATTTCTCAATAAGAGCTAAAGGTATTCATAGGAAAGTGATCATCGTCGTAAGGCGGTGTTAGTGAGAGCACCAGGGAGGACACTGGTGTGTAATGAGATCGCCTCTAGAGAAAGTGGCGTTAATGAGAGCATCGGGAGGGATACCGATGTGTAATGAGATCATCTCTAGAGAAAGAGGCATTAATGAGAGCACTGACTGAGGTTAGTGTGTATACCCACAGGATTGTGGCTTGTGTTTGTATGTAATTGTGAGAGCACTGGGGGGATACAGTGCCTATCTTGAGCGAGCACTGGGTGTAGCCAGTGTGTAATGGTAAGTAATCAGAACTGCCCCAGGGTAGATTAGTCTGGGCCTATATGGTCGCAAGACTATATTGTATGAGTGTGGTATTGTAGAAGATCCAAGCATGTATATTGCTAATTCCCCATCCTTGGGTAGGAAATATAGATACCTGCTGTAAATAGGTCCTAAGGAGGGAGGTGGTTACGTTTCGGCCGGGTTAGTGGTGCTCTGATGAGCTGATTCTATCTGGTCCGAAAATCCGGCCGTTACAGTGGGACATATGGATGTGGCTACCAAGCAGAACTAGCACCACCAAGGTCCCTTGAGGAGGACGCTTTCTCTTTTTCTTAATCTAGAATTCTTCACAATTCATAGAACTCACGGTGCCTAAAAAAACAACGTTTTGAGTCAGAAATCTTTACAACTGTGCAGACAACTTAATTACCTTGTTTTTCGGTTAAGTTTTTTTTGGATAGACATCGTTAAGATTTTCAGTTTTAAAACTGGGCAAATTGTAGGTAACACATGGATTTATTTATCTATGTATGTATTTATTAGAATGATTTGTGAATTGCTGGCTTGTGACTGGACCTCTTCCTAGAATTGCTACAGCAAAAAGCCAAAGTCAAGAGAAAAAAAGGAGGGGCATATTTACAAGCCGCTTTGCATTGCTCATGCACCATGAAATGTGGGTCAAATTAAAAATGAGAATTATGAAGCCACGCAAAGCCACCTTGCATGGCCCTGAGAGGCATCATAAATCTTGATTAATGCATCGCTGCTTTGCATTACGTTGCGCCAGGAAGGCGTTTTCTTGGGTGTTGTTTGGGTGTTCCCAAGCAACATCCATGGATTTTGTCACAAGTTTAACAGAAGTGTAGACCTGGGAATTTGCCAAAAACATATGACCCCCCCCCCCCAGAGTGAGGCGTAATTAGGAGAAATATGCTTGTTTCGACTTGTTTTTTCTCTTTCTGTATGTGTTGCATTCTGTGTCACACATAGAGAGAAGTAAAAGCCCCAGGGGTCGTTTTGTGGCCATTCCTGCACAAAAACAATCTTATAAAGCAGGCACCCTTGCACCCTTGTGCCAGTGTGCCCACATTGGCTCTAGGCAGGCAAAAGAGCACAAGTGCAGGGGAAAAGGCAGGAATTCTCCATGCTAACTTAAATATGGAACATTCCTGTCCTTTCCCTATCACACAGTGCAGCGCGGCCAGGTGACTTGCTGCTCTGCACTGTGTAACTTGGCCCTGTGTGATGTGGCCATAAATATGGTCCAAAATGTATTGCAATAGAACCAGGGTATATAGTTGGGCTAAGCCAGGAGTGGCTGGTATTTAAAATGGGGTCAGTCCATGTAGGACACCATTCTATGGCCCGAGTGCTATACCTATTTACTAGATATTTACCTAGATACTTCAATATTATCCTCAGTGCAAATAGGAGTCAGTATATTTCTGTGTACACTAACTTGAAGTGATTTGATTATTAATTGAAATTAAATTGAAGTCTAGCTACATCATTCCACATCCTCTGTAGTTGCCAAAGTCAAGTCTTGACAACACAATCTCCCTGATTAATTTAATGTGAAGTGTAGTTTTGAGAAGCAAAGGCAGTGTTTTTAGGGGTATTAGGTATAAATTGATGATTTTAATCACCTGTCAGATTTGTCAGCCAATTAATTTTCCTTTGTCAATATGCCAAGATTATTTGCTTCATCTAAGGTTGTGGAATTGAGAAACAGGCTGAAATGACAAAGTAATTCTCAAGCCGGCTAGACAAATACACCACCCCATGTACATTTAAATACCTCGGTTGATTGTAATCAGAGTCTCAAAATAAAGTCAGACCAGGTGTGTTGCATGTACTTCAGGCATCCCCTTGGAGCAAGCAGATATTGTATGTTAGAAATCGTTCAACATCATGCTTTGACAGATATCTCAGGCTGAGAACCATGAATGGCTTTTGTAGACCAGACATCCTTGGCGTGGTTTGCCCTTAGTTTTTGTCTTGATTTGATTTGAATTTTATAAAGCTCAGCATCTGCCCTTGGGCCTCTTGGCAAGGATTTTCTCAAGGAGGCAATGAAAGAAACTATAAGGGGAGAGTGAAGAGACAAGTTTTCTGTGATTTCCTAAACGTAGAGTGGTTAGCTTGGGTCCTCAAATTTCATGACATGTGGTTCCATAACTTAGCAGCAATACAGATCAAACTTCTACTTCCCCAAGACACTTTCCTGATAAAAGGGATCTGTACTTTATTGGACGACGATGACCTCAGTACTCTTGTAGGGGTGTACCAAGAAAGTTTCTATATGAAAAACTCTGGCCTGTGCAGATGGTGAGCTCTGCGTGTTAAACATAATGCCTTCAAGACTACCTTCTTTTTAACAGTGAGCCAGTGCAGGTTCTGCCAGGCTTTTTTGACTTGGTAAGAGTACCGACAGCAGTATTCTGCAGCCTCTGCAGTCTTGTTCAGATGCCTTGCTGAGCTCCTGTGTACAGGGCGTAATAATAGTCTAACCTTGATAGGACCAGTGCAACGACCACTGATTTTTGGAACTCAGCTAGTAAGAAATGGAGGACTTTTTTGACAATTTTCAGGATCAAGAAGCAGGATGGCATGAGGTTGTTTGTCTGGTCAGTAGAGTTGAGGTTGGCTTCAAATTAGATGCCTAAGCTCTTAAATTTTGGGACTGGGTATGGTGAGGATGCTAAAGATTGTGGCAGTTGTGGCCACCAGGATGAATTCCAAAAAGGGATGTCTCACTCGAATATAACTACCTCAGTTGTATCGCAATTCACTTTCAGGACCTGGGCGTACATCCAGTCTGTTGTTGCCGCCATGTATGCGTTAAATCTTGCAGAGACTTCCTCCCAGTTATCCTCCACAGAGATCACAGTGTGAGTATTATCTACATATGATACCATGGAGAAGCAAAAGATTTAATTAGTTTCATCAGTCATATAAATATTAGAAAGTGTTGGACTCAGCGGTGATCCTTGTGTGACACCACATGGTAGGGTGAAAGGTTCTGAGGAAGGCTGCCCCATGCAAATGGTTTACTTTCTGTTGTCTAGGAACAAGAGCCGGACTGCGGATTCCTATGTCACACAGTCTTTGCTTTAAGTTATCATGACATACTGTGAGGAAAGCTGCTGATAGGTCTTACAAGACCACCACTGCCTTTCCTCTGTTGTCCAGGACTTATTTAACTTCTTCTGAGACCATGATCAGCAGGGTCTCTGTGCTGTGTCCTGTTCTCATGAATGTGATTCTGTTCCAGGTAGATGGTGGGAGGAGTATTCAGGTATTGCTCTTACATTTTGGATAGGAAAGGCAGTCTGGCAATGGCCCGATAATTCTTTTCCTCCATGGGATCAAGTGCAGGTTTTTTTTCAGGAGCGGCCGAATAGAGGCTTTCTTCCTGTCTGTGGAAAACATACCTGATGCCAAAACTGTATTAACGTACCTCCATGTGCTTTGTACCCTAAACATCGTAACATTTACTTACCCCCACTTGGCATATTTAATTTACTTATAAGTCCCTAGTAAAGTGCACTATATGTGCCAAGACCCTGTAAATTAAATGCTACTAGTGGGCCTGCAGCACTGATTGTGCCACCCACTTCAGGAGCCTTTTAAACAAGTCTCTGGTCTGCCACTGCAGAACCCGCTTTTCCAGTTTAAACTGCCATTCTGGCCTGGCAAATTAACCTTACTTTATTACATATAGGTCACTCATAAGGTAGGCACTTGACAACCATAAGGTGAGGGTGCAGTTTATTTAAAATGTAGGACATGTACTTTGATATGTTATGTTATGTTAATTTCGATTTATGTAGCGCCAAATCACCAACAGGTCTCTTAGCGCTTGCTTTGGGAACCCGTCCTGGCTTTCCCTGGGAGATAACCCCTACTGGGCATCCCCAAGGTGAAGACCAGGCATCCCATCGCGGTAGGGCCGTAGTGGAGATTAAGCAAGCTATTGCCCAGAGTTGCAGAGTGTGAACCCATGATTCGAGTAGGCACCGAGGCAAAAATTATCAAGTCCGTGGACATTTTGAGCTCAAGACCCTGCCGCGTCGGGAATTGAACCCTGGTCCCGGGCCTGATCTCTGCATCAGGGTCTGCCTCCTCTAACCAGTGAGCCACACTTCTCCACTGTGTTGCATGTGCTATTAGTGAAATACTCTTAAATTTGTTTGTTACCACCATGAGGACTATCTCTCTCATAGGTTAACAGTGGGATAACCTTGTTACATTTCTATAAGTGTAATTTCCAATAGGGAAAAGATGGCTGTTGGAACATGGCCCTTCTTGTGGGATTTTCCTAAAACGTTTTGCTTTTTCTCCTTCTGGTTTTTGCTTATTCTCTTTCCGTGGCCTGATGACTCTGGGTGCTTTCCTATTGCAATGCAGTGGGAAAGTGCACTCACCCTTCCTACACATGCTAGGAAGTGGTGCTCCCTTGGTTGATCTAGGTGTGGTACCTGTGAGTGCCCTGCAAAAAGGTACACCACATGATCCGGCCAGATGTTGCACTGGCTGATAGTAGAACAGAGCACTGATTAAGCCACCCACCAGAATAGCCTTCCAAACATATACCATGCCTGCCATTGCAGGCCTAAGGGTGTGTTGTTAGGCCTATGCTCAGACAGATTGGCATTTTAGTTCAATAACCAACCCCGAGTAGGCCTTTCAACGCCACTGGAGCACCCCTAGGGTAAATCCTGAGGAATGAAGCAAGTGGTAGGTGGAAAGCAGGACAGGTATACATGAGTGTTTTCTGCCCAGGTAGTGAAGAACCCCTTTGTGGGAATTCCCTACCTAAGAGGTCTGCTTCTCCCATAGCACAACACATTGGTTGTGCTGTTTCTCTTGTAGTGGTCTTAAGGCTCTGGTCACTGTCCCACTGTTAATGTGGTGTGAATGTGCGCATGCCCTTCTTACACATGTTAGGAAGGGGTGCTTACCTGATGTTTTTAAACACGTATCAAGCCTGCAATTTCTGGCCTGTGTGTGCGCACTTGCATGTATGATGTTTAAAAATGTGTCAAGCCTGCATTGTAGTCCTCTGAGTGTTTAATTGCACTTTTGCTCAGGTTGGCATTTCTAAATCGCTAACACTAGAGCACCCCTAGGGTAAGGCGTGAAGCAAGTGGTAAGTGAAAGACAGTGGCAGGTGCACATGTGTGTTCTCTGTCCAGGTAGTGAAGAATACATATATGGGTTTCCACTATCTATGAGGTCTGCTCTTCCGATAGGTTAACATGGGGTAATTGTTGAAATTAATTGAAGCAGCAATTGTGGCTCACAGTGGAGCAGCCTCATAATGTTTTCTATCATTGGATTCATAATGAAAAACCCTCTCTTGTGGTAAGGAGGGATTTGTCATTAGTAGTTTAAAAATGTCACTTCTAGGGGGAGGAGCTTCGCGGTCGACCAAGATGGCCGCGTGAGCCCGGAGCTCCGAATGATCCTGCCACCTATCCTGTCCCACGACAGTGGGAACTACTAGCTGAGCTGGTGCTGAAGCGGCGCCCGTTCCCGGATCGAAAATCCGAGCCTCCGGGACCAAGATATGCCGTCGTGAAGTTGGCGGACTCCGGCTGCGTCACTGGCTGGCACCGTTGGGTCTAGGTGATGGCCTGCCACGGGACGCCCTGATCGGGCCTATCTGATTGTCCGGACCTGCTGGCCTGTGAAATCCTTGCTTCCCTCTCCCTTTGGTGGCTCTTTGGGACCTTATTGTCGCAGATATCGTGCCGGCGTTGGGCGCGTATGGTGACCTGCCCCTCCCCCTGGGTTATCCTGCCATAGCGTTCCAATATGGCGGGTAAAGGGGACTCGGACAAAGGGAAGCCTCCAAGGGTCAGTAGGAAGCCGACCCAGTCCCAATCTACTATTCCAGAACGATTCTCCCACTCTAAGGGGTCACCGGTCATGACGGGTCGAACTAAAGACTCGCTGCGGGACGTGTCCCCTGAGGATCCTGAGATCACACTTCGGGACGTGATGGGTGCTATTGCTGGCTTAAAGGCTGAGATGCATAGCTACATAAAGCGTTGTCCACCAAAGTAGATACTTTGAAGATCGAACTTAATCTCACTAGGGCCGATCTTGGCAAGACAAATGACAAGGTGAAGTCGCTGGACCTCAAGACATCGAGCCTGACCAACGACATGTCGGACGTACAGAATGAGGTCCGCGACCTGAAACTGGCTAATGGGATGCTTGCACGCCGGCTCGACGATTTCGAAGGACGGGCACGGCGCCAGAATGTACGCATCACGGGAGTGCCGGAGAAGGCCGAGGAAGATTCGGTTGAACTCTTTGTGGAGGACTTGGTGGTTAAGAACCTGGCGCCGGGAGGACTGAGCAAGTTTTTCTCGGTTGAGAGGGCTCACAGGATCCCGGGTGGCCCGCCAAAGTCGGGCGTTGCCCCTCGCCCCATCATTGCGAGACTCTTTAACTATAGGGACCGGGACGCCATTTTGCAGGCATCGAGGAGCGCTGGTCCGCTGCGATTCCAGAACGCTGATATCAATTTTTTCCCTGACTTTACTCAAGCTGTCCAGAAACGCCGGCAAAGTTTTACTGGTGTGAAGCGGCGGCTTAGGGAGATGGGGATGCTCTACTCCATGCTTTATCCTGCGAAACTCCGCATCGAGCATGGCAACCGGGCAATGTTTTTTGACCTTCCGGATGCGGCGGGGGACTGGTTGGACACTTTGCCGCAGCGGCGGACGGAGCCAGAGGACCAGACGGAGGGTGCTGCAGGAGGCTCAGGTTCCCGGGAATGAACAATTTGCCTGTGACTTTTTTCTGGGAGGGATGCTGCGGATGGCACCGACCTTGACTATTGTTTTCCTTGTTGTCATTGCTCCTGCACTTTCGATATGGGGGGTGACGGGAGGGGATAGGATGTCTCTTTCTCCTCTAGGGGCTTCTTGTAGGTTAGTTTAGGGGGCGACAGGCACACTGCTAGTTGGGGTGGCTTTTAGTCTAATGCAGGGGTGCAGGGTGGGGGGTTGTTGGGGTTTGTCTTTGTTGTTTGTACTATTCTTTCTACACTCGTTATGGCTGAGGTCCTATTGTTCTGCTGTTCCTGTCTCGTGGGCTGAGTTCCGGGGGGGGGTGATGGGGTGGGTTATCCTTGATGATGGGGGGTAAATCATTAAATGTGTTGAGCTGGAACGTTAATGGGCTGGGGGATAGAATCAAACGTGGTGTTGTTTTGCAACTGCTCAAACGTTGTGCCCCAGATGTTGTTCTCTTGCAGGAAACCCATCTTGTCGGCAACACCTGTAGGGCCCTGAACAGGAGAAGGTTTAAAATGGTGGCCCATTCAGAGTTCTCTACGGGGTCCCGGGGGGTGGGCATCATGGTTCGCATGTCCCTTCCCCTGGAGGTGGAGTCTACCTTGATTGATGATAGGGGCCGGTATGTCGCAGTGGCGTGCAGGTGGGAGGGGCACACTTTGGTTTTGGTTTCGATTTACGTCCCCCCGGGGCTGCAAACATCCACTTTTCAAGATCTTGCCGGCGCCATTTTGGGACTCCCGGAGGGCTTGTTGATTCTGGGGGGGGATTTCAACTCTGTAGTTTCGGGTGATCTCGACCGCTTCCCATCCAGAGACCTACGTAGTGCACAATCCTGGCTCCCGGACTTCATTGCCGCCATGGGCCTGGTCGACTGTTGGCGGCTCCTGCACCCTACCCAGAGACAGTACACCTTCCACTCCGGGGCCCATGGTAGTCTTTCCCGCATTGATTACGTCCTGACGCCTGCTGCCCAGGCACAGTCGGTTTCTACCGCCCGTCTCATGGCTAGGGGTATTTCTGACCACTCCCCGGTCTGGGTGTCTTTCGACTTCCACATCGTGGCGACGTCGAGAGTTGCACCTATTAACCCCTGGTATTTTCGCAACCCTAAGACCCGCGATCTCCTGGCGAAATCTATTGATCTCTATTTTGCCGAGAACTCTGGCTCTGTTGACTCGGCCGTTTCCCTTTGGGAGGCCTTCAAAACTGTTCTTAGAGGAGAGGCCTTCTCCTTGATAGCCGAGGCGCGCAGGAGACGGGATGTAGACCTGGTTCGGTTGGAGTTGGACATTGCTGATCTTAATTCTCAGCTGGCCCTGGGACCGACTCCGGAATTGCTCCATGCTCTTGCCCTGAAACAGTCGGAACTTAGAGCCACTGCTACTGACGCGGCCATGGCGATGAGCAGGGAACAGCAGGGCAGGATATATGACGCTGGGGATAAAGCGGGCAAGCTTCTCGCATGGCTAGATAAGAGGGAACTTGCGTCCCGTGTAGTGCCAGAGATCCTGGGCGATGACGGCCTGGTCGTGACTGACCCTGCCGCTATCGCCGAAACGTTTTCGGACTACTTCGAGGCGGTTTACACGTCCGCTTCTGCCCGGTCCGAATCCGACTCGGCCTCCTTTTTGGAGAAGATCGAGCTTCCCTGTTTGTCTGACACTGAGCGGGAGGACATGGACCGGGAATTGACGGTGGATGAGGTAGCACTGGCGATCAGGTCGCTGCGCTCCGGCAAAGCACCGGGTCCCAACGGTATTCCGGTGGAACTGTATAAACTCAGGGCTGACGCCGTAGCTGCGCCTCTGAGGAATATGTTCCTGGCGGCCCGTGAGACTGGAGAGCTCCCGCTTGACCAACGACTGGCCACCATTGTGGTCATACACAAGGAGGGGAAGCCTCGTGATCTCTGTCGCTCCTACCGTCCTATTTCCCTGCTGAACGCCGAACCTAAAATCTTGGGAAAGCTATTGGCTAATCGGCTGGTGGGAGTGATCCCGGATCTGGTTCACCCGGACCAGTCCGGATTCATACCACATCGCAACACGGCTCTGAACCTCAGGAGGCTTCACGCAGTCATGGCGCGGGCACAGTTGCTCACGGCACCAACGGTTCTTGCCTCGCTTGATGCAACCATGGCGTTCGACTCACTTGAGTGGAACTACCTGTGGGCCGTGCTTGCTAAATTTGGGTTTGGGCCCGAATATATTGGCTGGGTCCGGCTTCTTTACTCTTCCCCGCTTGCAAATGTGACGGTGAATGGTCGACTATCTGCCTCCTTTGCCTTGCACAGGGGTACCAGACAGGGATGCCCGCTGTCGCCACTCCTGTTTGCTCTGGCGCTCGAGCCGTTGGCCGCGTGGATCCGGGTGCATCCTGATGTTGCGGGTATCACATGGTCGCCGGGCTTTGAGGATCGAATATCGCTCTATGCTGACGACATCCTCTTGTATCTCACCTCTCCATGTCGGTCCCTGATTGTGGTGTTTGACTTACTGGGCACCTTTGGTGCTTACTCGGGCCTGGTCATCAATTGGTCCAAGTCCTCCCTCTACGCGTTGTGTGGTGCTACCCCGCGCCTCCCTCGCGGCTGCACTATCCAGATTGCACAACAGGGCTTCAAGTACCTGGGCATCTATGTTTCCAAGGATGCCCGCGCCCGATACGCCCATAATCTGCTCCCTCCTCTGGTGAGACTACGGCGAGACGTGGAGAGTTGGAAAAAGCTGCCGATATCGCTGCTGGGCCGGGCGGCGCTGTTCAAAATGATGTCCTTGCCGCGGTTCCTCTACCCACTCCAAAACACGCAAGACCCGGTACCGGCCAAATACTTTGGAGAGGTTGAGAGCCTGCAGCGTAGCCTGCTGTGGGATGGCAGGCCACGGATATCTATAACCAAGCTCACTATACCGTGGTATGACGGCGGTATCGCCTTGCCCAACATCCGTCGCTACTACTGGGCGTCACAGTTGGCGGCAGTCAATCACGGTCTTTATGGTCCGGCAGTCAATCCTGGATATGCCATGGACCGTTGGCTCATGAATGATGGGAATTACTACAGGGCGTTGTACTCTAGGTCTCTGGATCGGAAGCTAACGGGACCCACTAAAACAGTGGTGCACCTGTAGAGGGCGGTGACCAAGGCATTGGGCTGGCAGGGCAAACTCACTATGGCTACTCCCCTATTCGATTCTGACCTGCTTGGGAAACTGTGGCACTCCAAGGGGTTTGACAGATGGGACCTTATTGGTATCTCGAAGGTTGCCGATATGATGACCAGAGGGGAGGTAAAAACTTTCGAAGCACTACAGACCGAGTTCCAACTGGGTAAAACAGAATACTTCCGTTATGCACAGCTTCGGCACGCTCTCACATCCTCTTTACCTGTGGGGGAGAAAGTACCTGAGTCTTCTCCGCTAGAGGATAGAATACTGGACGGCCATATGCCGGATAGCGCCATCTCCTTGGCTTATAAAAAGCTTATCAATGTAAGGTCTGACCTACTGGTGAAACTGAGGGACCTCTGGGTGAACGATGGGATTGAAATGGACGATGAGGAGTGGCAGTCAGCGGTTTCTTCGCCTAAGGAGGTGGCGATCTCGGCTAGGCTGAGACTCGTCCAGCTGAAGGTCCTACACAGGATTTACATTACGGGCCCCAGGTTGATACACATGGGTCTCTCCCAGGATGGTTTGTGCAGGAGGGGATGTGGTGCAGTGGCTACCTTTATGCACATCATCTGGGAGTGCCCGGAGGTTGCCCGGTTCTGGGGACGGGTGCATGAGGTGATGAGAGCTGTGACCGGTGTTGCCCTGCCTGCGGAGGCCCGACGCTGCCTTCTGAACGTCTGGGGCCCGAATGATTACAACGTGGCCCAGACCCGATGGGTCACCTTGGGCAATATGATAGCCAAAAGAGACATAGCCCAGAAATGGGGCACCCCCGCGTCCCCCACGATCGGCCTGTGGAAGTCCAACATGGACTGGTGCATGCTCCGTGAGAAGACAGTTTATGTAGCTCGGGGCAAGCCCAGGATGTGGGGATCGGTGTGGGGAGCGTGGAACTCGTACAGAGGAGATATTTGTGCACCCCCCGAGACGGCACCGCCTGAGGTCCGTTTGTCTCCGTAGCTCCCCCTTCCCAAAGCTCCAGGCTTGGTATCCTGAATTTACGCTCACCGTCTATTTTTATATAAAGGCATTTATAGAGCGCATGGATAAGGTATGCCATCTCGGCGTGTCCCCGCGCTGAGAGAGAGAGGAAAGAGACTCCTTTAGGGGGGGGAAGAGATAGTGCGAGGCACAGGGCAAAAAAGAGACTATAGGGAGAACAAATGGGTTTTAAGTTTCCGTCGGAAAATAGTCTCCGAAGGCTCGAGGCGGAGATCGATGGGAAGTTTATTCCATGCTGTGGCAGCCGCTACTCTGAAGGATCGTCCTCCCATTTTTTCTCTCCTGTAGCGGTGGGTCACAAGCGTGCCCATCCCACTGGATCTCAGTGATCTGCGTGGCTCGTACCTGGTAACCAGACCGGTCAGATAGCCGGGGGCTTTATGCCATATGATCTGATGACATATTAGGAGTGCTTTGTATTTTATTCTTTTGTTCACTGGAAGCCAGTGGAGGGCATCCAGGGAGGCTTTAGAGTTGGCTCTTCGTGGGAGTCTTAGCACCAGGCGAGCTGCAGCATTTTGCAATATCTGGAGTCGTCCTATGCTTTTTCTAGAGGCTCCTAGGAAAAGGACATTGCCATAATCGAGGCGTGACGTAATCAGTGCCTGGGTCATAGTGCGCCTGGCCTCCAAGGGAAGGAGATCCAGGGTTTTGTTGAGAGTTTTAAGGATTCCAAAGCACTTGCCTACTAGACGGTTGATGTGTGTTTCATAGGAGAGTGTGGGATCCATCCATATCCCTAAGTTTTTGGCTTCAGTACATGGTGTAGGCATATCGCCTAAACAGTTTGGCCACCAGTCACAAGTCCAAAGTCGTTGATCACCACCAACCACCAAGACCTCCGTCTTAGATCCGTTCAATTTAAGGCAGTGCGTATCCATCCAGGTGGCCAGTGCTTGCATACAGGTTCTGAAGTTGTTGGCTTCAGCAGCCGGTGTTTGGGTGAGGGTGAGTAGGAGCTGTGTATCGTCGGCGTAGGATACAATCTCTACGCCGTACGATTGAACTATCTCAGCCAGGGGTGCCATATATAGATTAAAAAGGGTAGGACTTAGAGCAGAGCCCTGTGGCACTCCCTGTTCCAGTACCCACTCTTCAGACTGAAATGAGCCTCGTTGAACCTGAAAGCTTCTGCCTGTCAGAAACGATTTAAGCCAGCCGAGTGCTCTATCAGTCACACCTCCTCTGTTCAGACACTGTAGCAAGGTGATATGTGCTACAGTGTCGAACGCTGCGCTAAGGTCAAGCATGACCAGTGCCATGGTTAGGCCTGCGTCAGCTCCTTGACGTAGAGTTTCGGTGGCTCTTCGTAGGGCCGTCTCAGTAGAGAAGCCTTTTCGGAAACCCGATTGGGAGGGGTGTAGGAGGTTATTCTGCTCCGCAAATGCCATTAGTTGCACATTTGCAATTTTCTCAGCAATTTTAGCGGTGTAGGGTAGCAGAGAGATAGGTCGTAGGTTCTCTAGGACATCATGGCTTACATTAGGTTTTTTCCTAATAGGTAGTACAATTGCCTTTTTCCAGTTACTTGGCAAGGTCTGGGAATCAAAGGATGTTGTCAGGACATGGCGGATGTATGGTTCTTAAGTGGCTATACTTGCGCCCATGACCCTTGGAGGAGCAGGGTCATGAGGCGAGCCCGATTTTATGCTATTACCGATGGTTATAAGTTCTTTACTTGGCGGTACAGTAAAGTGTTCTAGCCTCTGTTTTGAATTTGCCATCTCCGGTTCCTTTAGTTCTGTGAAGGTTTCTCCAGCCGCAGGATATGTGGAGAAAGAGCTGTATATTTTCTTAACCTTGTTGGCAAAAAATGCTGCCACTTTGTTACATTCCGTGACGGAATCAACTTCTGGCGTATTGGAGAGAGAGACGACAGAGATTTCTTTATAGATTTTAAAGAGTTCCCTAGAAGAACAGTCTGCCTCACTAATTCTATTTGCGTAGAAGGTTGCTTTAGCAGCTCTGACCTGTTTTTGATAACTTCTCTGGGCTGTTTTGTATTGTAGTTTAGTTTGATCATTCTTATCCTTGCGCCACAGTCTTTCTAGCTTTTTGCACTCAGCTCGGACCGACTGCAGATCTGTGTTGTACCATGGTGCCGATCTCCTAGCTCTGTATCGTTTTTTGACCGTGCATAAAGGGGCTACCTTGTTCAAGGCGTAAAGGATTCGGGTATCTAAGTTAAGATTAGCGCTTTCACTATCTGTGCCTCCCGGCAACCCACCTAAGCTTAGCATCTCGTTAAAGACGGGTTGGGAAAATTTTTTCCATCTGCGGTATGGGAAGCTATTATTGCTACTCAGTTGGGGGTAAGCTTGTTTCCAGTGTTAATTTCAAAAGGGACTAGAAAATGGTCTGTCCAGGGAAGTGGGTTGGGAGTATTCATGGTGATGCCCTCCCAGTTGGCGAACACCGGATCCAATAGATGGCCATGAATATGTGTGGGTGTTAGGTTTTTTAGAACCAGGTTTGTATTTAGTAATTCCTGCTTCAGGTCAGTGGCCTCTTTTAGCTGGATATCATCAAGGTGAATATTTAAATCACCCATGAGGAGAACCTTCCTATGTCTCAGCGCTAAGTGGGCGAGATGTTCTAGTAAACTTGGTCTAAAATTTCCCATAGTTCCAGGAGGTCTATAGAGGAGGACACCTGAGATATGGTCCTGAGGGCCGAGTTTCAGAGCAAATACGCCGGCTTCGCAGTTTTCTATTCCCAGGGGTTCAAGGGAGCAGACCAGGGGGGCCTTGTAGATCACAGCAATGCCGCCTCCTCGGCCTGACGGTCGATCCACCCTGGCTATACTAAAGTCAGGTGGAAGGGATTCGATGATCTCAGGGTCTGAGTCTGCCCCTAGCCATGTCTCTGTCAGAAAGAGTACGTCAAGGCCCTCTTCTAGGAGCATGATCCAAATTTGTAAGGCGTGTCTCGGGAGGGATCGACAGTTTAACAGACCTCCTTTGAGGCTCTTGGTCCGTCCTTTGTCGCCTATGAGTGTGCACGTTTGAAATGGGCAGTGTCGGCATTTAATAGAGGAGATGACCTCCATTTTGTGCCTGCAGCATTCATTTATAGTCGGACATAGGTTCCATAGGGCCTGTTTGTTGTAGGTTATGGGGTTATTGGAAGAACGGACAGGGGTTGTGGCCCTGGACCGCGCCCGGCCGCGGACGGGCGCAGACGGGCTTGCCTTAGGCGCGCCCGCTGCGCTCGCCCGCTGCGCGACCGAGCGATGCACATAGTTTATGGTGTTGAGGCTGAGGATGGAGGGGGCGTGGCCTAAAAAGGGGGCGTGGCCTCCGCTCGTGGCGGGAGGGCGCGAGGGGGAGTATCTACCCAGCGTGCAACGTCAGCGCTGTCTCAGCTGGGTGCACCAACTGGGTTTAGGATATACGCTTGCTGCACATCATGTTGTTGAGATTGAGGTGCTACCCCGCCCCCTCCCCACGACATGTGCCTACTATATTACGCTTGTCCTCAGCCTTGTTTCCTTTTCTTTTTCCTTCTCTCTTCCTCTGCTTCTTTCTTTCTCCCTTTCATTCTGTTTCTCTTTTCGACTCTGGTTGTCGTTCTTGTTAATTTAAAGTTTTTATCGCAAAATTAAACCTGATCACTCCTGTGCCTTGTTTTTGTACATGGTTCCGAGATGCAAAATGATGCTGCCTGGCCTCCGGGATGTATGGCTGAATAGCGGTGTACTTATGTTGGTAAATAAAGGTTTTCCAAAAAAAAAAAAAAAAAAAGAAATGTCACTTCTAGAAAGTGGAAAAAAGATTCCCAGGAAACTATCCGAAAATCCCAGTGCACTGCTCGGAGTGTCGCTCAACAAAGTGTACCACATTTTTACTAAATATTTTCTGAAATCCATAACTTCTTAACAAAATTCACAAAATGTCCACAATCAAGTGCTCAAATGAATCAGAATGAGGTGCTCATCAAATCTTCGTGAGTAGATGTGCGTCGTTTTATTATTGAAATTTGTTTCAGCAATACAAAATCAAAACGGTGAGCTTAACAACAGCATCAATAGTAGATTTTAAAAGTCCCAATGCATTTCGGGCTAACAAACAGGCCCTTCATCAGGGAATCTGCAGGACAATAATAAATACAATTTTATGAGAGCTTCCCAAAAGTATAATAACTATAGGCTCATAGAAAAGAAGGAAAGGAAGATCATGATGAGCAGTTTGTCAAAATGTGACTGAAAAATAACGATAAAGCAGAATAATGAGAGCCCAAACCACAAAGGTACACAAACATATAGAGAATACACGTGTGTCTGTCGTGCTCGAAGAAAATACAATGAAGTGAAATACAATAAAGTGAAATGCAAATATGCGTGTGCCTGCCGTTCTCTAAAAAAATGAACAACTGTGAGCAATAATGGAAACAGCGGTACGATGAAAAAAACATACCGTGGCTTCAGAAATGTGAAAACCAAGCTCACGATGAGGAAACAAATGGCAGGAGCGTTTATCTGAAAAAAAGTGCAATTCACCAGTAACCACGAGAGTACAATACCAACTCGGGTAAAAAACATGACCGCTAATTGTGGACCAGGAACTCTTACCAAAAAATGAAGAACAGGCGCACATGGACAGAAGAACCCGAACAAGGTCGAATCCCGATTACCGAGAGCCGAAGCACCGAACGTGCCACGGCTATAGACCAATCAATGTATCTGTCGACAAACAGTATATTAAATTTGGTCTAGTACAAAACGCTAATCAAAAACACGGGAAACTTCTAGTAAGTGGGCATTTTACTGCTCTTAAATTCTTTGTTTGTCTTTTAGTTTGACTGAGGTTCACAATGGAGGCTGGGGAATACATCTGTGCATCCCAGAGAGACAGCAATAAACAATGGGCATGCAACTGGAACAACGGACCTCTGCCATATGAGGGCCTGGCTGAATAGATTGGAGGAAGAGGTTTTGACACTTGGTCTCTGGGAGCCGGATCATGGCTGCATTAAAGATCAAGATCTGCGTTTCACTGCCTCTTTGCAGCCAGGACTGAAACTTTGCAGAGGCCTCTTTGGTTCAAAGGGAAACCCTCTGAACCACCCCAAACTTCAGCAGGGTAGAGATACACTGGTGGGGACGTGGGACTGGAGATCCTGGAACTGTGTGGCGCCCACTGCCAGAGGAATATGTTGTGCACAAGGAGGATTACTGCCATTGGAAGGGACCGTGCCCCCTTCCTAAATAGTGGCTGGCCTGGGCTGACTACCTGCTGCTGTTTGGCACCCTTGAGTGTGCTCCCCAAGGACTTAGTTGGTTTGCCCCATGTTCTCTTGTGGAGGTCTCAGGGACATCACGGACCTCCTGTGAGGGACCCTCATCATCTATCAGTGACACCTTGCAAGCAGTGCCCTCTTAAGTGCCCTGATCATCTGCTGAATTCCCACTGGTAGTACAGTGTGAGTGTGGAACTAAGTACTGTGCCTGGAGACCGGATTGCCTGGTGCCATTCCCCAAAAGCACTATTCACATCTCAGGAGTGTGGCCCCTCCATTGTCTGACCTCGAGACACATAAGCGTCTTGGTGGTGAGCAGATTCACTGGTGGTGGGACCCCACGTAGCCTGCTTCGTCACAGTGGTGTTGCTGTACACATGTTTCCTTGCCAAGAGAGAATATTACATCTGACATTGGTTTTTACTCCTGTAGCCTTGGCCCACAGGGCTATTTCAGCGTTCTGTAGTTATCTGTATGCACACATTTCTGATATTGTTGTGAACTGGGGTGAACCCTATAACTGTGTGGTATTGAATTAGAATAATTGCACAGTGGGCCTTGTTCTGACAATGATTTGGACTGGATAAGGGTGCTGGGAGTTGAAGTAGGATTTTTCCCATGTGTGCATAGTACTAATATCTTTTTAACACAATTGGACCTAACACTGCTAGTGTTATTTCCAAATGTGATGTATACCCTGAAATACATGTTCATGTGGTGTTATTTAATGTGTGTGTTGAGTAAAAACTGAATTTACATGTACCACGTGTAAAGTCTCTTTTGTGATGCTCAGTGTATGTACTGTGTGAGAGTGCTGTGCCAATGCTTTGCACATTGCCTATGTGATAAGTCTGACTGCTGAGTGCCAAGCTACCCAAGGCTGAATGCAGGTTACACAGTGAGCGTAATCACCTGCCCTTGATGGGAGTGGTGGATTCTGTCTGGCTATGGCCTTGCCTCAGGCCAACCAGAACGGGCCAGTTCCAACAATGGACATTTGAAGTTTGGTGTCTCTGGACTCACAATTTAAATTCCCAACTGATGATGAATTTGGATTTTAAGTTGCAAGTTTTAAAATGCCACTTTTAGAAGGTTGGCTTTTTCTTACTTAAACAATTCTGTGCCTCTGTCTGTCTCTGAATACCGGTCAGCGGTGGGTGACCACTAGGCCTTGCACATTTCAACTAGATAGTCATGCAGTCCTTTCGCAAAAGGAGAACAAAGCTCAGAGCCTTGTCTGGCTCGGCACTGAAGATCTGGAACTCTCACCAAAAATCTGCAGAATCCCGACACAGCTGCTTTCAAACATGCACTAAAAACAATCCTAATGAACAAGTTCCTGCCTTAAATGGCCATGGTGTGTCTGTTTGCTGAATGTCCTTTGATTTTTTCCTAACAACTGTAATGTTCAGGATTTTCTGTCGTCCCCTATTAAGTAATATTTGATCGCATCCTTGTACACTTTTAGTAGTTCATTATGTTACCCTCTCTTACCCCCTCTGCAAGGTCCCTTTTACTTTGTTCTTCCCTTCCATTTCTGTGAAGCGCTCTGATACCGTTCTGGGTCTTCATTGGGCTATACGAAACTTTAAAAAAAAAATAAACAAATAAACACACAAAGGGAGCTACGGTATATCTGATGGGACAGTCACATCCTGATGGGTCCTGACCATCCTAATGGGTCATCCTGGGCAGCATGAGAGGGATGGCCTGGTACTTGCACATAAATAGGGCTTCACCTGTACCCACACAAAGAGCCACATACCACACTGTAGTTAGTCTGGAGCCAGGGCAGGAAAAATGGACCTTGTGCACTTCAAAGGCCATTCTCTGAAGTCTTCACCACTTCAAATGCTTAAATGAGATAAGAACTGGACCTCTGACCCGACGACTTCAGTACACTTCTGGATCTGAGGACATTCTGCCAGGAGGGACTACCACTCTACTGAACTGCTTTATTGTATTGGAGTTCTGCCTCTTGCCTGGGAGTGAGAAGGACTGGACCTGCATCTCTACATCCTACAAGAACTTAAGTGACTCCAAGGACTTGTGGCTTTGCATCCTGTTTCGAAGTCTCAGGGCCATCAAAGACTTTTTTCAACTCTGCCTAAGCTGCTGGACTCTGCCAACTATGAGTCCTGCCCTGCCAAGAGGTGACAATCCATTCCTAGGACTTGAAAGTGGGTTTTTCAGCTGTTTCTCTTTAAAACCCATGCATCGTCAACTTCGCACCGGTCGGAAAAGATACATTAGCTTTTGACTCCGATCCAGCTCCACTTAAATGACTCCACAGCATCGACGCAGTACCTTCACCACGCATCTTGCTCTTGTTGTCGACACATCCACTGGAAAGGTACTGTTTTCAGCAGAACCTGCATGGCTCCTGTTTTTGACCTGTGCTCCATCGTGATTGGCCTGAACTTTTGGATTTACTCCAGTCAAGCCCGACCAGATGTCCCCGCTGGCACTTTATGCTTTTAATTACTATGTTGTAGTTTAATCTTTAAAACTTCATATCTCAAGTTTCACTCTTTCATTTTTTATCAGTTGGTCTTGTTTTACTCATAAACATGTTCGTTATTATTCTAATCTGGTGTGCCATCTATTTGTAGTGTTTTCATTGTGTTACTTTAATTAAGTGTTGCACAAATACTTTACACATTGCCTCTTAATTTAACCCTGACTGCTCGGTGCTACACTACCAGAGGAGGTGCACAGGTTAATTTAGGTTGTTTATCGGACCTACCTTGCCTGGGAGTGTAGTCCCTACTTGGACAGGGTGAAAACCCCTGCCAACTAGAGACCCAATTTCCTACATGTCTGAAAAAATGTCTGAAATAATTGTTCTTGAAATACCATTCAAGCCTTCTCATACATCACTCTTAAAGCATCTTATACACATGAAAGCCTCCTCCTCACTTCTTGAATTCTGCAAGAAGTTGAAGACCTCGCTTCCTGAGTACTTACACTAGGCCCTAGCTTTAGCTAGGCTCACATCTGCTTGTTTCCAGAATATCCTCCTGGGTGATAGTGCACTCTACAAATCTGCATAATATAACTGAGGAAATATTGTCTTTCAAAAAGAAGGTCATAAAATGGCTTCAAGATGGGGCCACACAAGATCACTGAAAGTCATACTAATCCATGGAGCATGCAAATTCATTGGGGGTGAAGTTTTTAGCGATCTAATGTCCCCCAAGAAAGCTTACCAATTTTGTCTTTTACTATAGCACAACACAAAATATAAATATTTCCTCGTGCAAACCCTACCTCAGTATCTAATATTTGAAATGCCAAGCAAAAGAAAATTATCCCACCCAAGTCAAAAACTAGAAACAGGTAGGTGGGACACTTTCTTACTTGGGCTCTTTATCTCCCTCCACTAAAAATTAACAATTTCACCTGGTAACTTTACGGCTTATATGTCCTTTACATTATCCAGATTTAAAATGGAAATTTCCTGTTTCTCTGGTCTAATCCCTGAGTTTCTACCTTTTTGACCCAATTCACAAAAAGGTTTGCAATAAGTATGTGCGCCACTTACTCTGGGGTACTCCTGACTTACTCATGAATACAAGGAGTTAACCAAAAGAACTTCTGGCTCGTTCTAGGGTTTTTGGAGTGTTCCAAGACTTTTACATGAGGAATTCACAGCAATTGTGTGTGAATTAGGTCCTCAGTGTGAAATTGTGTGTTTACCCATAGTAATGTATTTGCACTTTTGTCTGTGCTTGACAGTAATCTCATTTTACTGTGATGACAAGGGCATTCAATCTGAACATTAATGACAGCATGTTTCTTGTGTGTCTGCAACACCATCCAGTTTTACTTTATCTCGTATCTTTACTTCACTATTACATTTTTTAAATTATTCCAATTTCTGGATGATTTTCTTTAGAAACAAAAGTGGCTCCTTTCGAATTTTTAATTCTGCAGCAAAACTGAAACCTAGGTCATCCCATCACGTCTCGTTATTTACTTTAGCAATCAATTCCACACTTGCTCTTTTTTTACGTATGATCGAGAAAACATCATGACAATTGAGGAAGCAGTTTGTCCCGTTCTGAGGCATAATGGCTTGAGTGTTGTGTAAACATACAATGTACGGATGTGCAATTATAATCGCAAACAGAAAGTTTTAATGAACCAAATTTCAAGCAGTTGAGTTCACTTGCTTTGTTCCACACATATGCCATGTATGCAGCCCCTTACCAATTTGCATTAGGTTTGATTCAAATGTGACCTTGATAGCCAGTTTTGCAATTCCTGCCGTGACAGGTCAGTGATTTAAATTAAATTGAAATTAGTCATTCATCAATCTTATCTTTTTGCTGAACTATCAAACTGTCCTACTCTGCTTATGTTCTCTCTGTTGGTATGTACCTTCTATCGCTCATGTTGATGTGTCACTTCAAGTGTCGATGTTGACACGTGTCCTTGTTGCTTGTATATTTTTCGAACATTCTTTCCATGAATATGTGATCCACTGGTTGACACTGTTGGGACCGCTGCTCTCTGTCATCCTTGAACGTGCTCCGTTGAATTCCAACAACTAGGAGATCCGGAGTGCACTATCCTACTTTCTTGACATTTTGAAAAATGCTTAATCTCAATATGTTTTAATGGTATAGTTTGTTTAGTGATTACTCTATTGCTAGAGTAAAGCTGACTGTGATGGAGCGGAGGTCAGAAACAGGGATCAGCTTTTCCCAGTTGGAAGTTTTACCTTCTGAGTTAGGCCCTGATTTAGATATAGGTCAACGTCATGCTGTTCCATCATAGGTACAAAGTAAATTACTCCATCTCTTGATGGAGGGACTGTCCACCTGATTTATAAATAACAGCCAAGCAGGTGGTCATTCATAAAAGCATTGGCAGGAACCCCCCTCAGGGCGGACCCTGTCAATGTATTGTACTCCTTTCTACAGAACTGCATCAGCAGGACTCAGCCCTCTAGCAAAGATTTATTTAGAAAAAGAAAATCACGAAATGGGAGTTTCTTTTGTAAATAAACAAAGTAATGCTTCCCTTGCAATGGCTGTCATACCCCATGGTGGGGGAGGGACACTATTAGCATTTTACTGTCCCTCACCGCCAGGGCTTGCCTGGTGGTGAAAGAGAGTAACACATTTATATTTGTTTGCCCATCCTGATTGGGTGGGCATATAGACAGTTCTCTGGTGAGCCCTACTCAGCAGTCCAGTCTGAGAACTTTGGCCATGGTGGTGATAGAATATTCTCTGCCATGGCCAAACTGAAGGTCCTCACGCATATACATCAGGCAGGCAGACCACTATGTTGGTGGGAAGGGAAATTTGTTGCTACTGCGATTGAGTTCTCCTCTCTCCCACATATAAATCAGGTATCTGTAATGGAAGTCAGGAACCCTCAGCGGAGCCAGGCATCACACTGTGGCCGAGATGGGTTCCACAAAGTCGATAACCATAGTACCAAATCCTGATAAAGCTGTTGACTTTTTGTACAAAGCCCAAAGAAGGATAAATTCCCACCTAAGAAAGGTCCCTCACAGGCTGGATACTTTTGTCGCCTTTGCCCGGTGAAGATTTCTTCCTTCAGACTTTGTCGCTTTTTTTGGAAATCAGACTCCTCCAGTAGAGCAAGTCTGCAAGATGTAGCCATACAGGGCTCCACAAGACTGGATAACTTCACTGCCACTCTCCACTGAAATGGATTTGCTGCTGAGGAAAAACTCCAAGTAGACGCAACCTGAATCTTTGGCCCAGCTGCAACACACCATCGTCAAACTTACTAGATAGATTTTTCCTGGCTTTTGGTTGGTTTTCAAGGTAAAACCCCTTGAAAAAGTTACAGATTTTAGAGTTAGGCTAGATGATTATACTCTGACACTTTACCGAGGGCACCTGGACATTAAGGACATTGTATTGTAATTGAATTCATATAGTGCTTACTGCCCCTGAC
Organism: Lissotriton vulgaris; assembly: GCF_964263255.1. Lineage (NCBI taxonomy): Eukaryota > Metazoa > Chordata > Amphibia > Caudata > Salamandridae > Lissotriton > Lissotriton vulgaris. The sequence continues at coordinate 189,729,277 of NC_141699.1, read as the reverse complement.
AAGGCGTCAAAGCGCTTTTCGGCGATTAGCATGCTTCTCTGGAACTCATAAAGGATTAGTGTTTAATTAGTATAGTGAAATATGAAAGTAATTTGAGTGGTGGGCATGACTTAGAGGTCATGGCTCACTCTTCAGGAAAGTGGGCTTTTTGCAGCTGTTTAGTCTCTGTACCTTAACAGAGGTCATCCAATTGGCTCCTGGAGTCCACTTCTTGGTCTTTGGTATAAGTGAGAACAAGTCCAGCCCTTAAGGTTCTCCTTATAGGTCACAGAGCCCTTAAGGTTCTCATTGTAGGCCACAGAAGCAGCTGCAGTCCTTCTTCAGTCTTCCACAGGTCCAGCAGTGTTCTGAATAGGGTTTTGGAGGTGCCATATATATGCCAGGTGTGAGACTGTGGGTGGGGGAATCTCCTGGCCACTCCATAACCATTGACTTTAAAGTTCTGAGGGAAGACACTACCTACTTTTGCAGCACTTCATAGGTGTTTGAATGTAAACTATCCACAATGCACTTGTTTAACAAAACTTAACATGGCAGAACTTTTCTTCCCCTGTTCAGAGCTCCCTCTGCCTACCCAGGGTTGTGTTTATGATAATGGGCAAAACCTCCTCCGTGTTCACTCCAAACCAATTCTGGGGTTTGCACTTCTAACACTGGAATTGGTGCCTGGCTAGCTAGCAGCATAATAGAGGTGGCAGGTCCATGAGTGGGCTACATCTGTCTGTGACAGGGTAGACATCCTTTAAAGTTAATTAGGTTCCTGAGCACAGCCCAGATGTCCGTTCTGTCAAGGGACGCCCCCCTTGCTTTGCCTTAGCTCTGGGAAGCAACTTCACACCTTATCAGGAAGCCATTCAGCTCCTTGGTGAAAGTCAAGACTTGCAGAAAGGCCCATTTGGACCAGAAAGGAAAATGACAACTTTCTAAAGGTCTATTTTCAAAATAGTAATAGAAAATGCAGATCATCTAAGTTAAGTTACTAGGAAAACTAGTACCTGAGTCATCAAGGTCATAATACTTTCATTTGGTTTATACCATACAGGTCACAACCATCAATAAAATCATCTAAAATAAAGTCAAATACTTTGCTTAAAACCACAAGAAAAATAAAATAAAATCATATGAAATAATTAATGTAAGACTCCCAATTAGGATTGTTCACAATTCACTGATAATCTCAATGTCATGGGTTCTTTCAGGATCCCAGCCACAGAAAACACATATACTGTGTGCATTCGTGGTCGGTGCAGGAAAGAGTGGTAGGGCAGGCCAGGGCAGAGTGGGGGGGGGGGGGTTGAGGTCGACTGAAAATAACACCTACCTGGTGCTCAGCAGATCACCGAGACGGCGAAGTGGTGAGTGCAAGGTAAGTGGATTTCTTTTTTTTGAAATGTTATTTTCCCTCATCGTCGTATGTTGACTTCACCCTCCCTATCCCCACCCTGCCCCCACCCCTTTGCCCCAACCCACTGCCCCTCTGCTCTTACCTGCACCGGCTGCGACTGACTATGTGGAGAATAATTGTAGGAATAATAAGGCTGGTGTTGCTGGAGTAAAAAGTAAACCTCTTAAACGTGAAACTGTATATCCCCATCATTGGTGAAGGTTTGGAAGAGGGGTCTTGATTTCTCTATTGGACAGGAGATACCACTTTTCAAGGCAAGGGGTGCCCCAGAAACACTCTAAGATATGGAAAAGGTGGGCAGACTATTGGGTACCCTATTTGGAGCCCATCACCCCTGCATCAACTATTGAGGAATTGGTGTGATGACAAGATGATGAGTGACAGATTGGATTAGACCAAGGCATTTATTCGACTTGGATGGTTGGGAACTGCAGGCCTTATTATCAAGAAAGGGCGATACATTATTGCCGCTTTTATCTGTAGGAAACTGCCGCTGTAGGATACTGCTGCTTCTGGTGTTAACCTGGGCTTCTATGGAAATTCACAAGGGCATATTATCAAGCCCATTATCCCCGCTTTCGCAGAAGTTTTCTGCCGATGAAAGCGGTGATAATGTATCGCCTTTTCTTGATAATATGGCCCTGTATGCTTTAGAATACATAGTGAGAATATTACACTGCCGCTTATTGTTTGGGTTTTAGCTCTGATATCCTTAACTTCTAAACCGTTATGTTTTGATACTGTGAATGTTGACATCATTTGTACTATGTCTATTGTAACTTTGGTAACCCTGGTTATACCAGAGCTGATTTGGCTGACAACAGTAACATTTTGTTGTAAAAAAAAAAAAAGTTAAACTATAAATCTGGCCCTCAAATTGATATTAAATCTATAAAAATTATAAAGTGGATAGTGCCCTGCACTGAAGTTGAATCACACATACAAGGTGCCAGACTCCCAACCTTATGCCGTCCTCCCAGCACCGCAAGCAAGCAGTGTAACATGCTTAAACTAAATCCAGTCAAGAGAAACCGAGAGTTTATACTGTGCACCATGACCAGATGAGGCTCCATATACAGGGTGGATTTCACAAGGGCATGTGCATGAAGTGTAGATTTAACTGTGCACTTCAGCTCCTTCATGGCTTTCCTCTGAGCATAGAAACTAGATTTAGTCCATTTCAAATCTGCTTTCAGTGTTATAATACATACATGGTCACAGAGGAGTACAACACATCGATTTAACCATTTAATCTGGTGAACTCCATCGAATTTCATACAGTCCCTTATAATAATCCTATTGAGGGTTGTTATCCAAACGGATAGCCATTTATGCAGGGGGGGGGGAGGTCGAGAACATCAGAAATATATCCCATTCTCAGTTCTTTGCGAGCTATGTATGACGGAGTCGACTGGGAGAGTGGCAGGAGTCACTTAAAAAAGGAGTTCACCACTATTTGTGAAATAGGCGTATCCTTGTATCCCCAAATGTCTCTTCCATAGAGAATGGCAGAAAGACACTTTGTTTGATAAATTTTAAACATGGTGGGAAGTGCTCAATCAAGTTGTAGGGGCAGGCCTGGAAAAATGCTTTGCATTGTCACTTTTATTTGTGGCACAATATGAGTTACAGGCCGCAAGTGTCTTTTAATTTACAGGCCTTGGGTACAATTTTGTATCCTATACTGGTGACATAAAGGTAAGTTAAATATACCAATAAAATGTGTAGCCAATCTCGACATATTTTCGGGGTCAAAGCTCATGCACTAGGGCCTGGTTAACAGTGCCCCTGTGCACAGAGTCAAAAAACAGCTACTTGAGTCTCGGGAAATGGGGGTAACCATACAAAAAGTGGCATCTTCTTACAAAACATTACGAGATGGCCACTGTATGTGCACACATAGTGGGCATTTTAACATACATTTTATCCAAAACAATATGCTTTCCTGACAACTATGAGCAAAGATAACAGGTCTTGACTCATTTCCTCGGGTCTCAGGCAAGTTCATTTGACTTTGCTAATGCTTGTTCTCTAGTCTGTGACCTCACAACATTTTTACAGATATGTGTTCTGATTTTGATTAAAAAATCTATTTTATAAATCTTTTTCAATTACAATTCTTTTTCCTTCCTCAACCAGTCTTTAAATTCCAGCACAATGTGGCCTTTCCAAATTATGAAATAACTTTACCAGCATAGTCTTTTGTAAAATGTGTTTCCAAATGTTCTGCTATAAGTAAAAATATAGTACATCAAACTGATAAATGCATTACTTAATGCAATAAAAGGGAAAATATAACCAATGAAAAAATACCTCAGTGCAATGCAAACCCATAATTTTCACCATAAACTATGATGGAATCACAGTCACTGTAATGTTATACATACATACTGCAGCTACAGAAAGTCTGAAGTTCTTCACATAGAAGATGAACCTATACTAAATCTGTCATAACCACAGTAGCACTGTAATCAAACTGTCAGCAGCGTCATATTATTCTGGTAAATCATGTTGAACTTCAGTTTTTTTATCCTCTTTTCTATTGTTACCTAGGTTATATTGCAAATCGTGTTGTATAGCTGAAATAAAATTGTGCACTAAATCTACATTCTCTTGCATAATTTCTGCAAATTACAATACAGCACGAGAGCTATACTTTTGGTTTATTTATACAACCTTAGGAGATGCATTTTTTTTGTTCTAGGAGAGGTTGCCCATGATTTTCCTCTGCCTTCAATGTTATCTATGGGAATCGACTCAGGCACTGCATAGCTGTCTTTTACCTTAAGTCGAAGAAAGTACTCACTCAACTGAGCATAGCACTCTATAGTTTATATTCACACCTCTTTCCAGGTGTGTTTGTGGGGCTCAATTGCACCGGAGTTGCACTGTAACAACCCTGCTCTGGGCTCGCTCTTCCTCATTACTTGAGGCTCCTTTAGTTAAGTCCCATTAAAGGGAGGGCGGGGGGGTTACAGATTTCGATTTGGGCCAGCGATTACTGGGGTCAAAACCTGAGCACTTGGGCCACCCTCCATTGGGCAGAACGCAAACATGAAACTCATGCTTACTTCACATGCATTTCACCACGGACCCTCTCATTGGGAGTAAAAAAGGCCGGAGTTTATTTACATTTGAAAAACACAACAGGGGTCCCTGGGTCTAGAGGTGTATTTATGGGGTGCTGGAGTGTCCCTTTCGTAGGACGATTGCCCTCCCCCACCAGTGGGTGGCATGCTTCATCATTGGGGATTTTTTCAGATGAGATAACTGATTTCCATCTGTGGCTTAACAATTGCAATGACTTCCTCAAGTTCACCTGTACATACATGTTATGAAGTTAGCAGGCTAGTGGTTGTGGGTGGAGCCCAAGGGAGGACAGGAAGAGGAGGGGACGGACAGAGGAAGGGGCAGTCAGAGTAGGGACAGGAGAGAGGCTGGTTGCTAGAGAATAAAGCTCCAGTACCATAAAGAATTGTGTTTGTGGTTATTTGTAGCTGGATGCTACAACTGTCGACGAGGGTGGGATGGCACTGACTGCAGCCCACAAGATCGTGTAAAGACACCCTGTCCCCTGCAGCTTCGAGGGAAGAGCTCCGCTGCCGAGTGAAGCTGAGGCCTGATGATTGAGGTCGAGAGCAAGTGACCGCGACCCTAAAGACGCCGGGGAACCCCGAGGAAATCCCGACCTGCGAGCGATGAAACGCTCGGTCGAAGAAACCCTTTAGCGCCGAAAGCGTGAGTCCCGCCGGGTGTGTGTCGCCCAGCAGCCGTGAAGAAACAGGAGTCTGGAGCCCACTCCGACCCTGTCCAGCGCCCCACAGTGAGTAAAGAGGTGCCCTGGTGGAGAGGACGCTGCCCCGAGAATTTGCTGCCAAGTGCGGCCAAGTGCGCCAGAACCAGAGCCTGTGCCGTTGGAGGTGACTACCTCACGCCCAATGCATGGGTTTTGGCACGAGATCGGCGGAGAAAAGCGGGAAACTGAGAGTAAGGTGTGAGCCCACCCCAGCCTTACCTGGTCGCAGCAACAGACGAAGAAAGGAAGACCCTGACGTGTGCTGCCTCCGAGAACTGCCAACTGGTGAGTCCAGAGTGGACGAGTGATCGAGTGAGCAGGGAGAGAGAGCCTCGTGTGCCTGCAGTGACGGCAGCCATTTTGAAGTCAGGCACGTTTCAAGACAGACCCCTTGACTGTTACATGGCGGCCATTTTGAAGTCAGGCACTGGGCAAAGAAACAAGCATTGGCACCAGAAACTAAACAAGCATTGGCAAATAAACAAGCATTGGCACCAGAAACTAAACAAGCATTGGCAAGTAAACAAACATTGGCAAAAGAAACAAGCATTGGTGAGACCAAGTGAGATTGATAAAGATACAAACAAGCACTGGACTCAACGTCTAAGCAAACATTACGTAGAAGCAAATAGGAAGCGGGTGACACCTACTGCAAAATGGTGTCCGACGACGAAGGTAATCCGCCTCAACTGAATGACGCCAGTCCCAAGGCTACAGGTGGGTCGCACCTGCGAGCTTCCGAGCCTCTCAAAGTGACCACTGGGGGAAGCATGGGTCCCAGATGGCAAGAATGGCTGGAAGAGTTTGAATATTACATCGAAGAATCGGAAGTGATTGTGGACAAAAAGAAGTTGATTGCCCTGCGCAACCTGGCGGGGTGGGAGATAGTCAAAATAATCAAGGACCTTCCTGCTGCTGAGGCGGATACCTATGACAAAGTGCGTGACGCACTGAATAAAAGATTTCTTCACAAAAAAAAACGTAGACTACGAATGCCATATGTTCCACTCGGCTCGTCAAGGGAAGGAAGAACCCATGAGTGCCTTCATGATGCGCCTGCGAAGACTAGCCAAGCATTGTGAATTTGATAATTTCTCTACAGATGCTGCAATAAAGTCGCAAATAATAGATGGATGTCACTCCGACCAACTGAGGAGGCAACTACTGAGAAAAGAACATGGACTAGACGACATAGAGGAGATGACACGAGTCTATGATCAAGCAGAGGAATATGCAGCTGATATTGAAACGGGGCACAAAGGAAGTCGCGAACAAGTGCGACGTGTGCACGCCAAAAGTGAAAGTCGAAGGAGTTTGAGAGACAGACAATGGAGGTCACGCCCGTCCTCTCGTCAAGAACAGTCAAAATATCAGCGGCGAGAGCCGTGGAAGAAAGAGAGAAAACCTGAGAGAGTGAGGAAATGTTACCGATGTGGGTATGATTACCCCCATGTGGATAGCTGCCCTGCCATGGGTCAGATGTCGGAAGTGCGGTCGAACTAATCACTTCGAAGTGATGTGTGGGGACTACAACAAGGAGAGACGAAGTGGTGCCACAGGGACATCCCAGTCTGACACACGAAGCGGTGCCCCGAGAATGTCCCGGTCCGACACCCGAAGACACCATGCGCGAGCCGTCCAAGAACAGACTGAGCAATCCTCTGGGTCATTACACTCTAGCAGAGAGTCACGTCGGTCCAGGTGGGAACGGAGGTCACCATCCAAGGAATCTCGACCATCATCCAGAGACTCAGCATACACCATTGAATACCTGAACCTAGCGGCGGATCCGGACCAACTTAAGAGATATCCTCGGCTGGACATCAAAGTTGGCAATCATGACACAAAGTTCGTATTAGACTCCGGTGCATCCTTGAACTATATCCCGGTCACCGAATATGAAAGAATGAGTCTGCGTCCTTCTCTGACATTTGCACCAGTTAGAGTCTTCACGTGGATGGCTAAGAAGCCACTTCCTTGCCTTGGGAAGTTCTTGACGACCCTTAAACATGACAACACAACCAGATCAGCAGTCATCCATGTTATCAAGGGCCCAGAAGCGGACTGTCTGCTGAGCCTACCGATGGCCGAACGTCTTCACCTAGTAGAAATCCTTTTCAAGGTCAGCGACAACCAAGATGTGACCCGTCACTTTCCCAGACTATTTCAAGGATTAGGCAAATTGAAAGACTGTCAAGTGCGATTGCATATTAATGAACAAGTCAGACCCGTCGCTCAACACCCTCGACGGGTGCCGTTCCATCTCCAGACCGCTGTTGAGGAGGAGCTCCAGGATCTGCTTGCTGCAGATATCATTGAGCGCACCGATGGCCCAACACCGTGGGTATCACCAGTAGGTATTGTCCCGAAGAAGGGCAAGGCCAACAAAGTCAGACTCTGTGTGGACATGCGCCTGCCCAACACTGCAATCGAAAGAGAATGACATCCGGGACCACATCTGAGCGATATGATCTCAGCTCTCAATGGGGCAACAGTGTTTTCCAAGTTGGATTTAAATAAAGGATACCACCAGCTGGAACTGGATGTAGGGTCAAGATATATCACCACATTTGCAACCCATCTGGGGTTGTTCAGATATAAGAGACTGAGCTTTGGAGTTTCCTCAGCGGCCGAAATATTTCAGGAAGCAATTCGGCAAGTCATTCAAAACATTCCCAACACGCTCAACTATAGCGATGACATCCTTGTATATGGTTCTGATCTACGAGAGCACGATATCGCACTCAATCGTGTCTGCCATGCCTTATTGGAGGCGAACCTGACTCTAAACAAAGAGAAGTGCGAATTCCACCAGGCCACACTGAAGTTCTTTGGCCATATTTTCTCTGGCGCTGGCATGAAGCCTGATCCTGACAAAATTGTGACTCTAAACAACACCAAGAGTCCCCAGGATGTCAGTGAGCTCTGGTCGTTCCTCGGAATGGTCAGTTACTGCGCTCGCTATATCAGGGACTACGCGACAATCAGTCATCCCCTCCGCATCTTGACCAAACAAGGTCAACCATTTTAATGGACTCCCCAATGCAAGCAAACATTCAAGGAGATCAAGAGAGCGGTGGAATCTGCGGATCACCTCTGTCAGCTCACCAGCAAAAGTGATCCTCCAGCACCATTGCACATGACCACCCTGCCACTTGGAGTGTGGCAAGAGATCGCCATTGACTTCTATGGACCCCTATCATCGGGCAAGTATGTGCTGGCCATCATTTATGAGCATTCTCAATATCCCATTGCATACTTCGTACCGTCTACAAATGCCTCTAGTACTCTCAAAGTGCTTGATGAAGTCTTTGCAACATGGGGAGTTCCCACAACGGTGAAAACAGACAATGGGCCCCCTTTCAATGGGCAAGACTTTGCAGCGTTTGCGAAACACCTAGATTTTCATCATCGTAGGATTACACCCCTGTGGCCACAGGCAAATGGGACAATCGAAAGATTCATGGCCACGCTCAAAAGACCTTTCAACATGCTACCGCGGAAGGAAGAGATTTGCAAGTGGCACTCAATGAGGTCCTCCGAGCTTACCGTACAACTCCTCACGCAACGACTGGACAGTGCCCGGCGACACTCATGCTGGGATGTCCCATGAGGAATCGCATTCCAACATGGGATGGGGCCTTGCGAGCATCATCATTCGCACGAGATCATCAAGAAATGATGGCAACCGACAAGCGCAATAAAGCTAAAATGAAGTCATATGCAGATCACCGGAGAAGAGCGAGGTCACTGTCATTACATGAAGGGGACCGTGTTCTCGTCAAGCAAGAGCAGCAGAGAAAGACCGACTGTCTGTTCAAGGATGAACCATTGCTGATCACGAAGAGGAAAGGAACTATGCTGACAGCAGAATCAGAGCAGCGGTGAGTCATGAGGAATATCTTGCACTTTAAGAAATTGTCACGAGATACCACCAGAACCATGACGAGTGAAATGGACACTCCCAGTTCGGTAGAACCACATTCAGTTGGTCACGAGAACACTGGTCCGGTCAATGAGACACTGAGCAATACTAGTCCGAGAGCCAGGTCGCCATGACCTCATCGCGACACACGTCCACCCAAACGACTTATTGAAGAAATGGACTGAGAAGTCAGTATGTTTGTTTGTTTTGTTACAAAGGGGGGAGATGTTATGAAGTTAGCAGGCTAGTGGTTGTGGGTGGAGCCCAGGGAGGACAGGAAGAGGAGGGGACGGACAGAGGAAGGGGCAGTCAGAGTAGGGACAGGAGAGAGGCTGGTTGCTAGAGAATAAAGCTCCAGTACCATAAAGAATTGTGTTTGTGGTTATTTGTAGCTGGATGCTACAATACAGTAAGGATGAATTACCCTTTCTTGATCTACGGATCTAATCTTCACAAGGAGGATTAAAAACAGAGCTCCGTAACAAATATTCTCTCTTAACAAACACTAGCTATCACCCCAAGGAGCATATTATCAAGCCCCTATCGCCATCACAACATCACTTATTGTGACGTTGTGGTGGCAATAGGGCAGCGCCCTATTATCAAGGCAGTGTTAAGCCACTTAACGTGGCTTAAAGCCACGTTACGTGCCTTAACGCTGCCTTGATAACAGGGCAACAGGGCCACTTTCATGCTAAAATTGGTGCGAAAGGGGGCGTGCGGTAGGTGTTGCAGTTGGCGTTCCATCGCAACACCCATTGAAGTCACCTATTATCATGTTTGGCTGTATTAGGTGGCAGCGCTAAACTTAAGACCAGAAAAATTCTGGTCTTAAGGGGGCAAAACGAGGAGAAATGCCTTGTGCAGCACATATGGAAAAAGCAAAATGCCTTGGTTTGTTCATGTACAGGAAGGTCTCTCTTCCTGTACATGAACAAACCGTTTTTCAAAATGCTATTTTGTAACTTCCATGTGTGCTGCATGAAGCAGCACACATGAAAGTTACAAAATGGCATTTTAGGTTTGTTTATGTGCATGAAGGAACTCCTTCCTACACATAAACAAACCTCCCTGCTTGTATACACCCATGCACTCTGGTGCAAGGGTGCCTGCGCAGGAGATAAATTGTGTAACTTAGTACCATGGCACGGGGAAACGCCAGGCTGCACCATATCCTTGTTAATATGCCTCCAAGTCTTTGAGGGATAATGTACCGTATGGTCAATTTTTACATCTTAGACATAACTGTACAGACTCAGAAAAAATCAAGAATCACGCTCAGATCCTAGAAAGACAGCTACTGGATCGTCATTATCCTCACAATCTGATTAAGAGGTCTGTGAAAAGAGCCAAGAATAACAATCGAGAGGTTCTTTCAGAAGTCCGACCTCAAAAAGAGCAAACTGATCAGTTGATATGTGTGAGCACTTTCATCAACAGATCCAGTTTAATTCAAAGGTCTGCCAATAAGACCTGGAAGATTTTCAATAAAGGAACTTGTCCGCTTCCGGAACCATGTTCGCTTTTAAACAGAGCTCGAATTTGTGAGACAAACTTGTACCCCCTACACCACAGTTCCAAACCACGATACATCGGAACACTCTCTGAGACCTCCAACCAGTCAGACAACACTTTAAGTGTGGCTTTTGCAGTGTCTGTACTCAGACTCAGACTACGCACATAACACATATCAATATAGGCACAGAGAGGCCCTGGGTGATACAAGAACACACCAACTGTAATTCTGATAATTTGATCTATATGATTACTTGTCCATGCGGCCTTAGATATGTTGGGATGACCACCAGAAAAGTAAAGATCCTTATCTCTGAACACAAGAGCACCATCCGCTGCAATAAAACTACCACCAAATTCTTAACACACTTTCACTAAATGATGCATAGAGCTAATGATCTTACATGGACTGCACTAGACAAACCAACTATTCCCCAATCAATCACAAACATTAGACAGTTCTTGTTTACCAAGGAACAGCATTGGGTGTACAGACTTAAGAGTGACAGTACAGTCCTCAATGATGATATTCTATATTTATTTGTCTCACCCATAACTCAGCTGCAGTGCCCTGTGGTTAGCTCCTCTGGAAAATTATTGTGCCACCATTACTGTGTACATAGTGTATTACACACTGAGTTATCTGCATCTGTGTATGAATAGTCTTTTTCTACACCATTGAGGCTGGTGCCTTTCATTTATTACCCTTTATTTTACTATTTAGGCTATCCATTTAATCTTATAGACATTTCTCTTACACGTTAACTCTTATGATGCATGTGCAGAGAACGTAGGCTCATGTCTTACTTTTGGTACATTTGCGTTTCTATTGCTTACTTTGCCTGTTCACTCGCATTTCCACACTAAGAGGTGTTGATAACTAAGTACGCATGTTTTCATATTCATAACATCACAGCTGGTGTATTTTATCGATTGGGTCATATAGTTTACTTATATACCTTATTCTGGCACTACATTTCCCAATAATATCACGCCTTGTTCAGTGCACGCTGTACCCACATGACGTGTCACGCACTGCGTTGGTGATTCCAGGGCGCACAGAAAGTCTACGCAGTAAAGCATATCGGTTAACAAACTTCAGAGCTGATGTACTCCGGGGCACCAGACGAGCCGTGGTCTCCTTCACTTGATGTACATGCGTTTGTTACAAAGCAACTTAAAGGCAGAGATTTTTCGATCAGCTACATAACGCCCCACCGGTCATGACTGCACGTGCCCGGTAGCATTAGGCTGCCCATAAAATGGAAGTATTGAGTTCTGACAACTTCAGCCACTTCCCTCTCTCAGGTGACTCTCATGTTTAAAAAAAAATGAGGTGGGTCTTTAAAGTAGATTGCCCACCTGCTGACATATCTTAAACAGCTTGAGCGAGCTTGCAATGCTGGTACTCTGTGTTATGGCACATTGCCCTAGCCTCACGTGACAGCCTCTGTGCATTTGTTTTTCATTCATGGTAGCATTAGGATGCTCTATAACTGATACAATTGGGTCTTGATGCCCAACTTTTCGAGGCGGTCCAAATGACTAGTGGGAGGCTGCATGTAGGTACCACCAGTATAACTGTTTGCTTTTATGTCTTATCTGGTTGGAACAAGTATTGCTGGGTTTAAGGACTAGCTTAATTTCTCTTAAACATTCCTGACCCCGAGGAACACTTCTGTGTATTTGTTTTTACATTACACAACCCACTCCATGTGAGATTCCAGGACATACCTTTAGTGGTTCACCTTCTGAACATGGCATTGTAAACTGTGTATTCTGTGTGTTAGTGACTATGTCTTAAGGTCATACATATTTTTTCACCACCTTTATGCTTAAAACAGGATTCTGATACTGCCTTGAGTTTGCAATGCCGAGACTATAGGAGTCTGTTTGCTTGCCCGATGATTCGGGTAGGTGATTTTCTGCACCATATGTGATTTGATGTTATAATATGTATTCTTTTTAGAACCATTTATACATGGGGGTGGGCTTATGCTCTTTGTAGATGAACAAATTCGTTTCTCTTTCTAGGGAGTTTCCTGACCAGTACACACTACGTTTGAGTGAACCTTCACTCCAACTATTGGTTGTATTTATTTGTATTTGTTAATATACACTTTTTTCCACTTCAACTAAGTGGACATTGAACTCTTTTTTTCTTTCCACTCAATTTGGTCCTGATAAAAGCTGCTACACCCCCCTTGGGGAGTATTAGACTGAAGCACGTCGACCATCCGATTGCTTTGATAGATCAAATCGCCTTCTATCTCAGCCCTATGTTTTAATCCTGACCTGTGGATGCCAGATGAAAGTTGATTAGCACACCATTGAGTCAGTTTTAATAAGTTACACCTTTATCTCACTCCCGTTTCACCACACCCAGCTCATCAAGAGGTTTTAGTATACCTCAGCATCTTCATTAAAACATCCCTGAGCTCCTCCCTCTCAAAGAGGGGGTTGCAGCCAGCACTACAACTAGGTTCTTAATGTGAGGAGATCCCCAATGATGAAGCATGCCACCCACAGGTGGGTGAGAGGTTTCATCATACGAAAGGGACACTCCAGCACCCCATAAATACACCTATAGACCCAGGGGCCCCTGTAGTGTTTTTCAAATTGTAGTGGGTAATCGGCCTCTGCCAGTATTTAAACCTCCTCTGGTCCTCCTTTGTGTTTATTATATTTAAATTCACACATATTGATGGTCTGCCTGCAGGAGACCAGACACACAGAACTTAATTTTACACATTCTTTAATTGTATCTATTCATTAATGTATTGTTTGGTGATATCCCACTGAACTTCCGGACATCAGAGTCCATCATATAGTTGTTCTTTCTGGTGAAATGAAGGAGGGGGTGACCCTGTTACTGGTAGGCTTAACTCACTACCTTTTCAGTACAGTAAGTCAGCATTCAGGTGCGCATGGGCTGCAAGCACCTTGTTGTTCAAGGGGATTCCTCCCACTGTTATAATGCTAGTTTGCCCTCTAGTAAAGTATCACAAAGCCAGCAGCATGTACCAACCTCTCCCGCCCATATGTCCTTCATCTGGCTGGGGGATGACCTTTATTCTGCTTTTTCTTGTGAGATTAACAGCAAGCTGCCCAGGGTTTTAGACCCCCTGCTACCTTCCTCCATCTATTTTATGAGCAAACTACTCCAACTATGTTTGACCAAAATACATCAATTATTTCCCCAGATAAATGTACACCATCCATTGTGTAATGGCTGTGCATCTTTAAATTTCTGATGATATGCATAACATAAACATAAACTCAAAGTCCATGCTTATGCAAAATGTGCATAATGCTACATTGTTCCATTCTCAATTTTGTTTACCATGCTGTGGGATGCTACTTGCCTCCACACAAACCTGGGTATTAGCTCTGACCTGATTCCGCTGTACTGAAGACCTCTGACAAGCAAGCTTCCCTAATGTCTACTAGAAACTGGTTTCTCCCCACTGTTGCTAAATTGTGCTCATGATGTGAATCAACTCAATGTCTAATTTGGCCAATCTCGCCAAGATATTTAAGCGAAGCGATCATATGGCACCATCTTAATCAATTAATCAATTAATCGGTCAAACAATCAATCAGGTGTTTATATATTGTGCTGCTTATCACCCGAGAGGCTATTCAGGTGCCATGCTGCAGGTCTTAGTCGAAGAGCCAGGTCTCCTCAAATGGGTCAGCGAGGGTGGAGTTTGGAGGGGGAGAGAGTTCTAGGATTTGGCAGCGAGATGGGATAAAGAGTGTCGTCCGGAGTGCCAGCAACGGATGCGTGGTGTATGTATGAGGGTGAGGTGAGTGGAGAAGAGGTTCCTGGGAGGTCGGTGGAAATTCAGGTGGTAGTTCATGTAAGCGGGTCCTTGGTCATGGAGGACTTTGTAGGCATGGGTCAGAAGCTTGAAATGACATTTCTTCTGTATAGGGATCCAGTTTAGGTCCTTCAGGTGCTGGGTGATGTGGGTCCTCTTGGATAGGTTGGGCATCAGTCTAGCTGCCATGTTCTCGATGGTCTGGAGTCTTTTCATTCATTTGGTGGTGGTACCTGCGTAGAGTGTATTGTCGTAGCCCAGCTGGATGGTGATGATGGCATGCGTTACCTTTTTCTGGTGCTGAAGGGGAGCCACTTAAGGACTTTTCAGAGATTGCAGAGAGTTTGGAAACAGGTTGTGGAGATTGCGTTGACCTGATGTTTCATGGTAAGCTCGCTGTCCAGGATGATGCTGAGGTTGCTGGCTTGGTCTTTCATCGTGGGGTTTGTCCGAGTTCTGATGGCCACCTGGAGTGATTTCAGAGTGGGGTGTGTCTGTCGAGGATCAGGATTTCGGTTTTGTCCATGTTGAGCTTTAGGCAGTTCTTCATCCAGGCTGCGACGTTCTTCATATAGTTGTGGAAGTTGGTCTTCATCAAGCTGGAGCCCGCTGAGACCAAGAGGACGAGTTGTGTGTTATTGGAATAGAAGATGATGTTGATGTCATGAGATCTGATGATGTTGGAGAGTGGTGTCATGTAGATGTTGAAAAGAGTTTTGCTGAGTGATGAGCCTTGAGGTACGCCACAGTTGGTGTGCTTGGGTTGTGAGGTGAAAGGGGGGGATGGGTTCTCTAGGTGCCACTTGTGAGAAAGAATGCCACCCATCCAAGCGTGGTCTGTGATTCAGATCTGGCGCAGTTGATTGGTGAGTGTGTGGTGGGAGATGGTGTCAAAGGCTGCCAAGAGGTCAAGCAAGATCATGGTGACTGATTCTCCTCTGTCGAGAAAGTTGCTGATGTCATCTATTGCGGTAACGAGGGCTGACTTAGTTCTGTGATTGGCTATGAAACCTGATTGCGAGGGGTGCAGCAGGTTGTTTTTCTTTCCAGGTGTTTGCTGAGTTGGATGTTGATTG
The DNA here is from genome assembly GCF_964263255.1 of Lissotriton vulgaris. Taxonomy (NCBI): domain Eukaryota; kingdom Metazoa; phylum Chordata; class Amphibia; order Caudata; family Salamandridae; genus Lissotriton; species Lissotriton vulgaris. The sequence continues at coordinate 189,713,736 of NC_141699.1, read as the reverse complement.
CTGTCTCCAGGAATTTGCAGGGAATGGGAGCAGTGATATGGGCTGGTAGTGCTGGAGCTGGCTGGGGTCCGCAGAGGGTTTCTTAAGGTGGGGTCTAGCCTTTGTGTGTTTCTAGACATCTGAAAAGGTAGCTGTAATGATGGAGGTGTTGAGGATGGTGGTGAGCTGGTGGCTGATCTCATCTCTTCCAAGGTTAAAAAGTTGGTGTCTGCATGGGTTGGTGGGTGTTCCTAAGTGGATGGCGTTCATTATCGTAGTTGTGTTTGGTGAGCCCAGTAGTTCCAATGCAGTGAGCAGGTGGTCATCTGTAGTGGTTGTTAGCATGTTGAGGATGTAGGTAGGTTGGGGAATGCAGTTTATGTAGATAGTTGCTATCTTGTTGTGAAAGTAGTCAGCGAGGGAGTTCCTTGCTTTGGGTGGTACACGTCTCTGTACAGTGGGTCAGGGCCTCTTTTTTCTTGGCTTTGAATGGTGGTGGTAGTTGTTGAGCATGGACTTGAAAGTGTCTCGGTCAGTGTGGTTCCGTCAGTGTGGTCTGGGATGCCAAGCTTAGTGCTACATAGGAAATCAAAGCAGCATTGACCTGTATATATTGTTCCCAGCAGGAGCGATGTTTCGAAGTGAAGTCCTCTAATCACCCACTGTGCTAACCCTGATAAGCATAAAAACACCCCACAAGGAGAATGTACTGAGGTAAAAGGGGGAAGAAAACATGTAAGTGGGGAAGAGAAACTTCTTCAGTTTCCACCCTGGGTCTGCCACTGGTCCCCCTCTGAAATTCTGGCTCATGGAATGCTGTGTCATGTACAAATGGAAGGATCAATACCCCTGGCGCTTGTGTTTTCCTGGAAAAGAGACAAGTAAGAGCATGAACGATCCAACTAACAGTGTAGTGCATAATAACTTATAAACATGTAAATTCTATACCTGCAAAAGTGTAAATTAAGCAGTGTTCTGGAACTTAATGGAATGTCCTAATTCGAGATGCCTTGTTACAGTATTCAAGGTTGTGGACCTGTAGGTACGGCTCAGATGCTGCAGGCAACTCTTGGGGTGGGGGAGAGAGGATGCTTGGCCACCAAAAACCTCTCAGCAAACCCACAGTGTGGGACATACTGAAGGTAACAAGAGGGGTAGTTGGTCTCTTAAGGACCCTCAATAGCCAAGGGGATTTCATCCCCCTACTAGTAGTGCACCAATAGGCGCATTTGAAGAGTGGTGGAGAAAGGGGGCATGCCTCTGAAAACCTTTTAGCAATCCTGCTGTGTGGAACTTACTGGAGGTAACAGGAAGGGTGGGTGGCCCCCAAGGACATCCTTGGGGGTCAACCACCCCTCCTGTTAACTCCAGTCAGTCCCACACAGAGGAATGTCTAGGAGGTGTTCAGGGGTCATGCCCCCTTTCTCCACCTCTCTGCAAACACACCTCCTGGAACACTACTGTTTGGGGGATGAAGTCCACTTTACTCCAGAGGGACCTTGGGTGCCAAGAAGCCCTCCTGGTACCTCCTGTAAGTCCTACACAGTGGGATTCCTGAGAGCTGGTCGGACCCCTAGCCCCCTTGCTCCACCACTCTGCAAACTCAACTATTACTTAAAAAAACATAGAAATTCACACAAAAGAAAAGGCTAAAGGCATGTTATAGTTTTGAATTAGCACTTAAAAAACCTCCGAATATTCACAGAAAAAACAAAGGTTACAGGAACGTTTTAGTTAGGAATTAGCATTTTAAAAACCTTAGAAATTCACTAAAAGAACTGGTCAGGGTAAGGGGGATACACACTTTAGATAACCCCTTCTCACTCCCTGAGTAGCTTGGCATGAGCAGACAGACATCCTAAAGGCAATGTGTAAAGTATTTGTACTCAAAACGCTCAGTAATATAGTCATAACACCACAAATGAACATCACAAAAGTTTAGAAAAATAAAGTATGTTTATCGAAACTCAGCAAGATCAAAACGACGAAAATCCAACATACATATAATAAGAGTATGCCTTTAAAAAGGTTTCAAACAACTGGGTCCATAGAAAACTACAGATAAGTGATTTCTCATACAGTACCTGTTGATGCTTCAAAATTCACAAGGCCAAAGAGCTGCAGAGATGGGAAGAGTAGAGAAACAAAGAGATTTGTCAGATCCTGAGACAATGGGAATGCGATGCAACAGTCCTGCTGCACACAGAAATTATGCGTCAAATCCTGTCTGTGGGGGAAGTGATGCATCGACTCCAGGATGTTTCTGGTGTGCGGGTGATGCATTAGGAAAACTTGTCACAGAGGTGTGATGCATGGAAATGCAGGATGCATTGGTGAACTATGCGCCCATGTCGAGCGATGCTGCGTCTGTTTTTTCATCCGTGATCCCTCGATGCGTTGGTTCTTGCAGCTGCCACAGGTGCTGCGTCAGTTTGGCAGCTGAGTGGTGATGCATGGAGATTCTCATCACACAGCGGTGCTGCATCGAAAAAGCAGCCACAAGAAAATATTGAATGTAAAAATGTAGAAAGTTAATATATCGCTATTGTAAATATAGAGTGTAAGAATATTTATCGATATTATAAATATAGAGTGTAAGAATATTTAAAACTGTTATTTGTTATTTAAATATTAAATGTAATTTATTTAAAAATATATATTATTATATGAATTTTAATAAATATTTTAAAATAATTATATTCTTATAAAAAAGTATTTAAAATTTTAGGAGCGGGATGTGGGTTTTTAGGGGAATAGGGTGGGGAGTGTTTTAAAAAGTTGATTTTTATTTTTATATTTTGTTTTATTTAAAAAAAAAATTATTAAAATTTTAAAAATAATGTATAATAAAATTTAGGAGCGGGATGTGGGTTTTTAGGGGAATAGGGTGGGGAGTGTTTCAAAAATTTGTATTTTAAAATTGTGTTTTAAAATTTATTTTTGAAAGTTTTAAATTTCATTAAAAATTTTTAAAATAATGTACAATAAAATTTAGGAGCTGGATGTGGGGTTTTAGGGGAATAGGTTGGGGACAGTTTTAAAAATTTGTAATTTAAAATATAATTTTAAAAAATATTTTAAAAATGTTAAATTTAATTTTAAATTTATAAAATAATGTATAATGAAATTTAGGAGTGGGATGTGGGTTTTTAGGGGAATAGGGTGGGGAGTGTTTTAAAAAAGTGATTTTAGAAATGTATTTTATTTTTATTTTCAATTAAATAATTACAATTTTAAAATTAAATGTATGATAATATTTTGGCGTGGGGTGTGGGATTTTAGGGGAATAGGGTAGGGAGTGTTTATAAAAATTATAATTGATTTTTAAATTTATAACATTTAAAAAATAAATGTTAATATTTTAAAAAATTAAAAAATAAATTTGGGAGGGGGGTGTCTTTGTTTGAGGTGAATAGGGTGGGGAGTGTAGTGAAAAATAAATTTTTTAAGAAAAAATTATTTAAAAATATTTTTAAAAATATATTTACACATTTATAAAAAAAATTAGGAGTGGGGTGTGGGTTTTTAAGGAATTTGGGTGGTATTTAAAAAAATGGTATATTTATAATTAAATTATACATTTTAAATGAAAAAAATAAAATTACAAAAAAATGTATACTTTGTGAGTGACATGTGTGTTTTTAGGGGAATAGGGTTGTGAAATTGTAAATTTTTGAATTATAAATAAAGTTTAAATAATTGTTTAAAACATTTTTAAAATTTTATTTTTTTTGTTAATGTATACTTAGATTTAGGAATGTGATGTGTGTTTTTATGTGAATATGGACAGTAGTTACCTTAAAATTTTTAATTTTGATTTTTTTTAATCAATTTAGAAAATTGTAATTAGTAGATCAAAATTTGAAAAAATGTAATTTAAAATTAAGAATGGGATGTGTGTATTTATGGGGGTAGGATGTGGAGTGTTTTAAAAATTGTATAATATTTTAATAAAATGTTAGAATTAAATTGAATGTAAATAAATATTTAAATACATTATTAAAATATAATGGTTTTGTCTACACTATATTACCTGACTTTGTACTTGGTGGAGTGGGAATAGTAAATTATATGGTTTTAGTGACCAGCACCTTCACTGAATTTGTACTTGGTGGAGTAGGAATATTACATTATATGGGATTTGTGTCCAGCACCTTCCCTGAGTTTGTTATTGGTGGTGTGGGAATAGTGAATTATATGGTTATTGTGTCCAGCACCTTCCTTGAATTAGTATTTGGTGGAGTGGGAATAGTAAATTATATGGGTTTTGTGTCCAGCACCTTCCTTGAGGTTGTACTTGGTGGTGTGGGAATAGTAAATTATATGGTATTTGTGTCCAGCACCTTCCCTGATTTTGTACTTGGTGGAGTAGGAATAGTAAATTATATGGGTTTAGTGTCCAGCACCTTCCCGGAGTTTGTACTTGGTGGTGTGGGAATAGTAAATTATATGGTTTTTGTGTCCAGCACCCTCCTTGACTTTGTACTTGATGGAGTGGGAATAGTAAGTTATATGGGTTTTGTGTCCAGCACCTTCCTTGAGTTTGTACTTGGTGGTGTGTGAATAGTAAATTATATGGTTTTTGTGTACAGCACCTTCCCTGAATTTGTACTTGGTGGAGTGGGAATTGTAAATTATATGGGATTTGTGTCCAGCACCTTTCCTGAGTTTGTACTTGGTGGTGTGGGAATAGTAAATTATATTGGTTTTGTGTCCAGCACCTTCCCTGAGTTTGTACTTGGTGGCGTGGGAATAGTAAATTATGTGGTTTTTGTGTACAGCACCTTCCCTGAATTTGTTCTTGGTGGAGTAGGAATAGTAAATTATATGGGTTTTGTGTCCAGCACCTTACCTGAGTTTGTACTTGGTGGTGTGGGAATAGTTAATTATATGGGTTTAGTGTCTAGCACCTTCCGTGAGTTTATACTTGGTGGTGTGGGAATAGTAAATTATATGGTTTTTGTGTCCAGCACCTTCCTTGACTTTGTACTTGGTGTAGTGGGAATAGTAAATTATATGGGTTTTGTGTCCAGCACCTTCATTGAGTTTGTACTTGGTGGTGTGGGAATAGTACATTATATGGTTTTTGTGTCCAGCGCCTTCCCGGAATTTGTACTTGGTGGAGTAGGAATAGTAAATTATATGGGATTTGTGTCCAGCACCTTTCCTGAGTTTGTACTTGGTGGTGTGGGAATAGTAAATCATATGGGTTTTGTGTCCAGCACCTTCCCTGAGTTTGTACTTGGTGTAGTGGGAATAGTAAATTATATGGGTTTTGTGTCCAGCACCTTCATTGAGTTTGTACTTGGTGGTGTGGGAATAGTACCTTATATGGTTTTTGTGTCCAGCGCCTTCCCTGAATTTGTCCTTGGTGGAGTAGGAATAGTAAATTATATGGGATTTGTGTCCAGCACCTTTCCTGAGTTTGTACTTGGTGGTGTGGGAATAGTAAATCATATGGGTTTTGTGTCCAGCACCTTCCCTGAGTTTGTACTTGGTGGCGTGGGAATAGTAAATTATATGGGTTTTTGTATCCAGCACCTTCCTTGACTTTTTACTTGGTGGAGTAGGAATAGTAAATTATGTGGGTTTTGTGTTGAGCACCTTTCCTGAATTTGTACTTGGTGGAGTAGGAATAGTAAATTACATGGGCTTTGTGTCAGCACCTTTCCTGAGTTTTTACTTGGTGGTGTCGAATAGTAAATTATATGGTTTTTGTGTCCAGCACCTTCCTTGACTTTGTACTTTGTGGAGTGGGAATTGTAAATTTTATGGGTTTTGTGTCCAGCACCTTCCCTGAATTTGTACTTGGTCGTGCGGTAATAATAAATTATATGGGTTTTGTGTCCAGCACCTTCCCTGAGTTTGTACTTGGTGGTGTGGGAATAGTAAATTATATGGTTTGTGTGTCCAGCACCTTCCTTGACTTTGTACTTGGTGGAGTGGGAATAGTAAATTATATAGGTTTTGTGTCCAGCACCTTCATTGAGTTTGTACTTGGTGGTGTGGGAATAGTAAATTATATGGGCTTTGTGTCCAGCGCCTTCCCTTAGTTTGTACTTGGTGGAGTGGTATTAGTAAATTATATGCGTTTGGTATCCAGCACCTTCCCTGAGTTACTACTTGGTGGAGTGGGAATAGTAAATTACATTGTTTGAGTGTCCAGCACCTTCCCTGAGGTTATAGTTGGTGGAGTAGTAATAGTAAGTTATATGGGTTTTGTGTCCAGCACCTTCCCTGACTTTGTACTTGGTGGAGTGGGAATATTAAATTATATGGGTTTTGTGCCCAGCACCTTCCCTGACTTTGAACTTGGTGGTGTGGGAATAGTAAATTATATGGGTTTTGTGTCCAGTAATTTCTTTGAGTTGTACTTGGTGGAGTGGAATAGTAAATTATATGGGTTTGGTATCCCGCACCTTCCCTGAGTTACTACTTGGTGGAGTGGGAATAGTAAATTACATGGTTTGAGTGTCCAGCACCTTCCCTGATGTTATAGTTGGTGGAGTTGGAATAGTAAGTTATATGAGTTTTGTATCCAGCACCTTCCCTGACTTTGTACTTGGTGGAGTGGGAATAGTAACTTATATGAGTTTAGTGTCCAGCACCTTCCCCGACTTTGTACTTGGTGGTGTGGGAAATGTAAATTATATGGGTTTTGTGTCCAGCATCTTCCCTGAGTTTGTACTTGGTGGAGTGGGAATAGTAAGTTATATGAGTTTTGTATCCAGCACCTTCCCTGACTTTGTACTTGGTGGAGTGGGAATAGTAACCTATATGAGTTTAGTGTCCAGCACCTTCCCCGACTTTGTACTTGGTGGTGTGGGAAATGTAAATTATATGGGTTTTGTGTCCAGCATCTTCCCTGAGTTTGTACTTGGTGGAGTGGGAATAGTAAGTTATATATGGGTTTGGTATCCAGCACCTTCCCTGAGTTACTACTTGGTGGAGTGGGAATAGTAAATTACATTGTTTGAGTGTCCAGCACTTTCCCTGAGGTTATAGTTGGTGGCGTTGGAATAGTAAATTATATGGCTTTTGTGTCCAGCACTTTCTTTGAGTTTGTACTTGGTGGAGTGGGAATAGTAAATTATTATATATGAATGTGTTGTATTTTGTGAAAGTACATATAATGATATTAACTATGTTGAAGTCATTTTGTATGGTAAGATTATTAGTACTATATTCATTTATTTTTGTAATTGTTAATAATTAAAAAAAAGAAATTAGAGGCACAGCATGTTTAAATTTTTTTATTAATTTCAAAAAGTAGGTTGTAAAATAAGACATCAGAAAATAATTTTATTTACATGTTTTAATGTTATCTGTACATTTTTATTTTTATTAAATCAATAAAACATATTTACATTTTCATCACAGTTGTACATTTGTCTGAAAAAATTATTGCAAACATAATTTATTACAATTATTTTGAAGTAAAGGAATATTTATTCTGTGTACATTTTTTTGTTTATTTCACATATTTTAATGTAAAAAAACATTTTGACACGTTAGATATAACAACTTTTTATAGAATTTTCTAACATTGTGGTAGTATTTTTAAACATTTTCTGTAGTACACATATATATAAACATTAATACAAAAAGGTAGGTTTTGTTAACATTATTATAATATTTACATTTGTATATTTCAGAAATACATTTTTATTATTAATATATAAAATATTAATAATAATATTTTTTACAGAGAGATTGCTAATGTTTTTAGGTAAAACATTTCTTTATACAAACAGTAAATAATAGTAATATTAATAACAGTATTGTATATTCATACAGTAATGTAAGTAATTTGTAATAAGAAAAATGTTTTTGTTTTTAATGTAAAGTCATTGAAAATGACATAGTACATTGGAATAATATTTATAACAATGTTACATTTTTATTTAGTTGTAAAAAATACAATAGTTACATTATGTATATTGTAACATGTGTAAAATAATTTTTACATGTTATTTAATGTTAATAGAGATGGGACTATTTGTTTGTTTGGGCCTATTTTGTAACCGCGCCATGTTATTTTGGGTCATTTCGACTTGGAAGAGCTCGCCGTTGGAGCCTTCTTCGAGTGTGGAAGGGTAAGTTTATTTTTAAGTACTTTATATATCTTATATGTTTTGTTTGAGTGTTTGTGGAGTGTGTGTAAGTTTTCTATTGTTTTGTAGTTGTAGTATGTCTGTGTTTTAGGAGGTAGTTACGGTTTTCGTTGTGGTTTCGGCTTACTAATTTTGGGTTAGTATGTTGATGAGGTAGGAATAGGGTAAGAAATGTAATGTAATGTTTTATATTGTGTTTAATAATGTTTTATATTGTATGTTGGGGTGTATTGTGTGCGGGTGGGTATGCATTTTTTCTATCTTACAGGTACTTTATGTGGATTTCGTTTTTGGGAGAAGATTGCGTTTTTTTTTTCGTAAGAAAGGTCTCTATTATTTTTTAATATATTAGAGACACACTTTCGACCACCTTCGGTTTTTCCTGGAGCGTTTTTTATGTTTTACACTACTTTCGGGTCTTTAATGGCTTATCGCTGGATCCATTATGGAGAAGAATCTTTATGGATCTGTTTTTTAATTTTTATTTCCATGGAGCGATTTTTCTATTTTTGTGAACTATTTTCGGGTTTTTTAAGGGTTTCCTAGTGGATTGTGTTGGACCATATTTTTTGGATTTCGTGTTATTTTTGGATGACCCCTTTTGGATTGTTTTGGTGGATTATTTCGAAGGAATTACCTATTTCGTTATAACGGATTTTCTTCAGCAACAAAGTGATTAAGTATTTTTCATTTTTTTATTCGGTGGGTGTGTTATGTTATATTTTATGTAATTTTATGGTATATGTTAGTAATTGTAAGGAAATTATTTAGATATATTTAAATAAATATATTAAATATATTTCAATAATTTTGTTTCACTTTCTAACATGTGTTTAATATATATATTTTATGATTACTATTTAAATATTGTAGGTATGTGAATTATGTTTAAAGAATTGTTTTAGCTATGGTAGATAGGTATGGTAGGTCTCTGGTAGTTGGGTATAGGGTTACCTGGCTTTGTAAGGTGTTGTACATTTTTTTTGTTTCTTTAGTTAGTTTCGGGCCTATTTGTGTTATAGATTGCTCCATTCTGAGTTCTTGATAGCTTTGCTCTTTTTGTAATGCTTGAAGGAGTTTATGTAGGGTTAGGGAACCTCTGCCTGTACCTGCTTGGAAAGCAATGTGCCATCCTTCGACAGCGTTGTTGCTTTTAGCTTGTTTATTTAGTGTATTTAGATAGACGTTCCACCAGGGGATTTGGAATTTGGGTTGCCTTCCATGTCCTGATCTGTGTAGTCTCCCTACCCATGTATTCTCAAAATATTCTAAGAGAGGGCTTAGTTTAGTTTCGTTTTTTTTATAATAGGGGTTGTCTATTAATAAGTTGTAATGTTCCGCTACGTCTGTAACTGGAACGTAGGCCAGTGCAATCAATTTTTTAACCTGGTAGGCAAAAGTACTGTCAGTGCAGTATTGGGTGCTTAGGGCAGACTTTTGTATATGTTTCCATATACATTTGTTAAAGTGGTAGTAGCAACCTTGGATTGCTGTGTGAGGGTAGGTTTTTAGAATAGTATTTATCATTGCTTTCTCAAAGTCAATGATAATATTTTGGGGGAAGTAATTATTTGTTAGGTCTTTTATTTTATTTAGTACCTCAGTATAGGTTGCTTGCTGTTTGTTGGGTAGTAGGGCATATATGAAGGGGAAATTGCAGTTTTGATAGTGTCCATGGATGGTGCATAATTGGTAGAATGGTTTTGGGCACACTGAGAATGTGCCATCCATCATCCATGTATCGCATTGGTGTAATTTCACCATATTGTTAGCTGTAGCAAATATTATAATTCTTTTTTCTTTACATGCATTGTCATATATGATGAAAGGTTCATTATTATGGGTTATTGTTAGTTCAGGGGGTATTTGGACTTCCTCAAATGTTTTTGGGGCAGGTGGTGTTGCTGTAGGTATTATTTTTTGCCTAGCTATTGTCCTTTTTGGAGAATCTATAGAAGGGACTTGACTTGATGCATGTTGGGGGAGAGTTCTTAGATGGTCTTTAAGAATAGTTGTAGATGGGCGGTCTGTGTTAGTGCTTGCTTCTTTTAGTGAGTCAAGCATTTGTCTAATTTCTATTTCTGTAATGTTGGGAGGGTGGTTATGTTCTGTTTTGTTAGGTACAGTTGTTTCATTAGTTATAGCACGTCCATAACATTTATTACTGTAATATTTACTGCATTTCCAAAACACTTTCAATTGATGTTGTTTTTCTTGGGTATCTGTGTAGCCCATATAACAAAGAAGCATTTTCCCTTTCTGTGAAGTTACAAATTTAGCTTCTTCTGTCATTGTTATGGTTTCTTTCTACAGTAAATAAATGTTACATAGAGAAATTTAGGTTTGTTGTACGTTTATCATTACACTTATCACATTTGCACAGTATATTTACCAGTTTTTCAGTTGTTTAGAGGGCTGTGCTCTGTGTTTTGATGGTTTTCTTCTCTGTTTCTTTTGTAGATGGCTCTGTTGGTAAAAGAAAAATAATTTATTGTATATGTTTTGTTCTCAAGTATTGGATTCCTTTTCACTTGGACTTTTTCTTTCTAAGTTTCGTTTTATAACTTGTCTCTGTTATTTCAGTTTGTATACTTACTTTGTTTTTAGAGTTGATAGGCTTGTAAATGTTGGCCTTTTTTTCTTTAATTGTGGTGTATCTGCAATAAATGGTAAAAATGAAAGAAAAAGATTAGTTTATTGTTTAATTTATTATTTGTAGTTTGTAGTGTTAAGCCTAGTAGTTAATGTCAGGTACTTACTTTGGTATTCTTTATTCTTTGTTTGATGGTAGCAGTTTCCTGTTCCGGTGAAAATTTGGCAGAGTTTCCCCTTCTTCACATTTTGTGGCACCAAGTGGTATCTAATTGTGTGTTTTCTTTCTTTATATAGTGTTTGAATTATGTGTTGGTTGATCTCATTGGTCGATGTAATTGTTTGATGTGTTTTATTGGTTGTTTGAGACATTTTGAATTTTTTTGGTAGTTCAGTGAATCGTTTAGTAGATGTTAGGTAATGATTTTATATTGTTGTGCATTTATAGTTAATTATTATTATTTAATATAGTTTTGTAATATGACCTGTATAATGTTTTATATGATTATATTATGTGAACTTATTGTATTATTAAAATGTTTTATATGTGTTCAATGTTGCAGTTTATTTATTGTTTAATTGTAGTATAATATATGTTATATAAGTATGCTGATTTATTTTATGATTAAAGTGTATTTTTATAGATATATATTCCTATATTTATAATGTATATTGCAGTCGATATATATTTTTTCGAAATTTTAGTGGTCTATATTTTAGTTTTCGTTATTTTTTTTTTTACGTGTATTGAAAGTCGATATATTTTAATTGCGATATTTTTTAGGGTAGATAATGATGTATTCGAGGTTTTTCAGTATCGATATTTTTGAGTTGATATTTTTGTAGTTTTATGTTTAAGTATAGAGAGTCGATATTTTTGTAGTCGATATAATTACGTTGATAATTTTTGTAGTCGATATTCGGTCCGTCGATATTGTTTCAGTGATCCCACAGGGGGTACCTTGGGCCTAGCATAGGAGTGCCTTACATGTAAGACAAAGGAAGGCTAGGGCCTGGCAAGGGGTTGCAATTGCCAGGCTGACATGGGATTTAATAAACTGCGCACAGACACTGCAGTGGCAGGTCTGAGATACTTTTCAGGGCTACTCATGTGGGTGGCACAACCTGTGGTGCAGGCTCACTACTATTTGATTTGCAGACCCTGGAACACTCACTAAACTTTACAAGGGGCTTACCAGTAAATCAAATATGTCAATCAAGGAGAACCAATTGTAAACAAAATTCCCACAGGAAGCACTTCCACTTTGACACTGATCAGCAATGGCAAAGTTATCTAAGCTAGCAAAAATGAAATCCAGCAAAGCATAAAAAAATACAAGAGGTAGGAGCAAAAAGTCAGGGAAACCACACCAAAGGTGCCAAGTCTAACAGGGACATTATAGTTAGGCTCAGATTTCACACAAAAGCAGTGAAATTCAGCAGTTATAGTTAGCTGAATTAACTATAACTCGCGCCCCCTCAATGCACCAAATATGACTTTACATATTACATCACTCATGACATGGTCAGCTTCCAGTCAAACCCTACATCCTACCCTTTGCATACAGGGAACCAATGCAAATGCCTGACAGCCGAGTTCAGTGTGGGGTCAGGAATTTGTTGTGGGTCAGGTTCCATTACCAACTACCCCTGTGGGTTGGGAACAGGGACAGGGTGTCATTAAGTAAGGCAGATTTACTGACTTTATCAAAGGGTTCAAAACACCAAAATATAAAACAATTACTTAATGGCTAATGAAAGGTATTTGTATTAATTCACAGCAATGTCCAACAAAAATAATTGTAATTAAAAAAATATATAATACAGGTTTAATAAAAAAAAGCATCAACATGTCTTTGAGTGTGCTTTTTAACATTTTGGAAGCTCCAATACGCCATTATACAACCCATCACAAGCTGGCTCTGCATTCCAGCTGAAAAACATAGCGGTTTTGAAAATACAGTATTCTCTCCTGTGATCATGGAGTTTATATCCTAGGAGACTTACTGTTTTTTTAAAACTAATATTGCTGGAGGCTACAAACCCCCTGTAGCCCCCTACAACATTAAAATATGTTTGGTGGTGTCCCTGCCTTTTCTAGGGGCACCACTAGTTGAAAAATGTATTTCAAAATGCCTTAGGGCATTATGAGGTGCTCCTTGGTTTCACTTTTTTGCATTACTATTTTTTTAGGGTGTCCTGGCCCCACCCACTACTCAAACAGATTTGTTTTGAGTTGGGGGCCATTTGAGCTATCAACAATGATTCCATTATTGATGTCATTCAACATATCATCTGTGATGCAATAAGTGAGGTCAGAAGCAATGTTAGGGGTAGCTCAGTGAACTACAATTGTTCATGGAAGAAATTAGAGAATTATCTGAAGGGGTGAGAACTCACTTCATGTAATGACACAATCCTTGCCAGGGTGAACAACTGAAGTCACTAAATTACCTGTGCATAAGTCTCTGTTAGCTTGGCACAAAGCAGTCAGGTTTAGCTTAGGGGAAATATGTAAATTATGCAGTACTCAAACACTAATAAGTTGAAAAGCAACACATGAAAAATCCTAAACCAACTTAGAAAATTGTGGAATAATATTTTAAATAAAATGACTCCAAAATGACAAAAATCCAATTCGTAGAATCGGCAATATGAATTTGTAAAGCTTGAATTAAAAATAACACAAAAAAATGCAAAGCGTCAAATGCAGGTATCTGGCTGTGCTACACCGGGTTAAAGTCAAGGGTTAAGGCCAATCACCGGTTGGATACACGGACCAGCTTAATCCCACTGAAATGTTTGTCCTTTGATTTTGAAATTTTAGGTGGAAAAAGTGGCCATTGATGAGTTGTCAGATGGACAAGTTGCAAGCTGGATCCAAAGTGGGGCTCAATGATGGTAGGCTCCTGAGCAGCACGGTCCCAGTGCAGTTATTGACAAAAGTGAGAACACTCAGAACAGGTGAAGTCCAACTTCCATGGCCAGAAAGACCTTGATGCTTCTTGGTGGTGGTCTATGTTCAGGCTTAGAAACCCTTTCTGGAAGTCAGATCTCCTTCAGCGGAGCAAACCAGCAACTTTAGGCCAACCAGGGATTCAAAGTTGATGGCTGAGGCTTCAATGGCAACACTGCTCACAATAGGTTCTCCAGGCAGAAAGTTGACGAAAATGTTCCATGTCCCAGTTTTTGCAATTTAGATCAGAAGGAGTACACTCTAACACCAGTCAAGGGTCCAAGGCCTGTGGGAACCACTTCGAGGGTTAGGACACACTCCAGTAGAGGTCAGCTGCAAGGACTAGGGCAGGTTTACTTGAAAATGGGCAGCTCTGTAGGTTCAAGGAGGCCGACCACTGGAAGCTTCTTGTGTTCTAATAGCGCCAACAGGTGGTTCGCCAGTGACTCTTGGAGTCACTTCTGAGGTCATAGGCTCAAGGCAAGGAGGTCCAGTCTTCCTTCAAGTTCTTCAGACATCATGGCAGTCCTTCTCAGGACCTGGTGTGTTCTGATGAGGCTGTTTGGAGTCCACATTTATACCTGATGCCATCATGGGGGTGAAGAGAAATAATTCTTCGACTCCCTAAACCAGTTCTGGTTATTTCCTTCCCTCCCACTAGGTTTGGAACCAGCCTGGCTAGAGAGACAAAAGCTTAACAGTCCTAGGTGTGAGCTTCATCTGCCAGTGTGAGGGGAGGCAACCCGATCCTACATAAGGTTACACCATGCAGTAAATTCCCATGCTCTTAAATCACATTTGGGAACCATAACCCAGCTATTAAAACAGGAAAGCATATTGTAGAATGGGGAAATACCCTTGAGAAACATCTCCCTTCAACAGAAAATGTTGAATTGAAATAAACCAGAAGGGAATCCCCAAATTATATTTTTTAAGTGAAATGAATGACATAAAGCACATGAGGATTCCTCATGAACGAATTGAAATTTTAAACACCTGAACCCATTCTCCTAAAAGCTGATACAAACTAACAATCCAGACCTACAGATGTAGTGCTTACAAATTCCTTGAGCCTCCACCATGGATGCCAGAATGTAATGAATATGCAATATTGCAGGCTGCTAGTGAAGAGAATGAAGCTGCACAGTGTTAAAAGACAACATAAATCTCCTGTCAGAGACAGCGGCCCAGACTAATGGTCATTTAATGGATTAGAGTCAGAAGTCCCAACATATCGCCTTAGCAGGGACATCATATACCTCATGCTGTCTACCATCAAGGATGCCTGGAAGCCAAATATTGGAACACAGTCTGAAATCCCCCCTGCATAATATTAAATCATGTCTAATTGTTTCTCAAAGGACCTAGAGAACTGAGCCCTTCACATGTATCTAGTGCATTGAATTGTTTTCTTTTGTCTAATCCATTTGTTAATGAAAATGCCCCAGGCTCCAACAGCTCTCTCCTCACATTCAAATGAATGCCAGCTAACTCATAATCTGGTTGCACTTTCCTACTGCCCACTGTAATTTGAAAACTCCCTGACCCAGCAACTATCTCCTATTACTCACATTAATCCTAGCTGTACTCTAACCTGCATTTATGTGCATGTGCATTGATCTTTGCTGTGTCATTAACATTTTGCTTCTGCTCTATACAACATATAGCATGGGACTGTGGGTCAGCCTACTTAATCCACAGGTAACTTTACTTTGAGTGACTGCATTTTTCTCTCTCACACAAAGCACACCCGCACACATGAGAGTTCCCTTCAGCTGCCAGTGCTTTTGTTTTTACTTCATAATTACTTTAGTGTTGCCTTTGTGTTTAGAGCCTGATGTGATATCTGGGCTCTTCTGAAGCATACTCCTTCTTTATACCATCTCCTGCCATTGCTGTTTTAAATTCCTTTTGGAGAGTTATGATTTTCTGACTGCTGTTATTTCACAGCATACCAATTAATAATATATATTTTTCATTTAAGCACATGGGCATAAATTGCACATACAATTCAAACATATGCACAGTTACATCTCATGCAGAGTATCCACCCTCAAACTGTGAATAGATACAACAATATAATTGTTACATGCACATTTTGAAAGTATTGACAAGAAACCAAGCTAACATCCTTTTTATCTACCCCCTGACCTGTCGTCTGAGCCAGGAGGGAAACAACCTTCACAAAGCAGTCATTACATCGCACTACCTTTACATAGCAGTCATTACATCGCAACATCCTTTACATCGCATGTCATTACAACGCAGCCATTACATTGCAAGTCACTAAAACGCATGTCATTACAATGCATGTCACTACAATGCAGGCATTACATCTCAAGTCATTACAACGCATACCATTACAACGCCCAATACCCTTACACTATCCGACACTTACCCTACTGTTGCACTCGCTGGAGTTAAAATAGTAATTTTTACCCAACACTATCCAACACTTACCCTACTGTTGCACTCACTGGAGTTAGAATAGTAATTATTACCCCTATACTATCAAACACTTACCTTTTTTTTTTTTTTTTTTTTTTAATTAAAACTTCTTATTTAGTGTCCTCATATATGCCACCAGTTAATGACTGCTCTAAAATAGGCGCTCTTCAAGCCACTGTCACAAACTATCCTTTCCAGCCCTCGTGTTTGTGGATAGCTGTAGAAGATTGCCCAGAGGAATGGTCGTTACCCGTCCAACTTCCTTTCGGATTGGTTCTTGCAGCTAAGGAAGGACAGGACCACTTACCTCTGGCATAATCCTTGGACTATTGTTACTTTTCGATCCAGGCATTCAATGCTGACCACAACCTGACAGCTTTATCACCCCCACATAAAATATCGAATTTACTCCCCGCCACGATGTATTTAAGACAGTCTGCAAATTTCGGAGGGGATGCAGACTTCCATGCTTTGCAGATCTCTCTTCTAGCAATGGTCATAACATAAAAAATAAACTGTGACAAGTTACTATTGAACACATAATCAGGCATTAGACCAAAGAAAACCAATCTGGGTGTACATTGAATTGGGACCAACAATACCTCTTCTAAGAACTTACACAATTGTTCCCAAAAATTAGCTATATTAGGACATTCAAAGAACATGTGAATATCATTTGCGCTCATTAGATTGCACCTAGGACAAAAATATTGCACCCCAGAGATCCTAGAGAGCTTCGCTGGGGTCCAGTACACTTTGTGCAATGTGTATAAATGATTTCTTCTTAAATTAGAAGGTTTAATTATCTTTTGGGATAAAGAAAAAGAGTCAATCCATATTTTCTCTACTTCCTCCGCTATCTGAACTGAGGAAGGGTCCCATATATTCGCAATCTCTGTTTCCAAATTGTCTTTATTGTTCAGTAATATATTATACCATTGTGCCGTTTCCCTTTTCATTTCTCTAGAATTACTATATAACTCTAAGAACAATTCCTCGTCATTTGTGACCCAATTTTGACTTCCCCACCAGGCCGATAGTTGATAGAACTTGAACCTCGTTAATGTCCCTCCAGTTACACCCTCAAGAAATTCCCACTTTAAAACTTTCGATTCATCACATAAGTCCCCCCATTTCAGGAGACCTGCTCTTTTTAAAGGGAGAGCCAGTTGATCCAATAAACACTCCGGGGTGCCTGGTGAGTCCCAAATTGGGGAGTATTGGTGGTAATATTGAACACACAGCAGCCTACACATCTGCGACCAATAGTATAAAGCAGCCTTTAAAACTTTCAGCCTGACTTTTTTGAAAACATTTTTGTCACCAAATTTAAACAGAAAATAATCAGTACTGAAAGGGAGATCCTGTAGCATAGCCTGGAATAGTAAACTATTTGAAGTAAAATCCAATCTATTAGCTAATATCCTAATGTTTTTAAGCTGGAAAGCATAACAATAAAATAATAAGTCAGGGAGAGCTAGACCACCTAATTTTAATCCTCTCCTTAGCTTCTTCCAAGCTATCCTTGGAGATTTTGTTGCACAAATAAACAACCCTATTCTGCCTTGTAAAAGAAGAATATCTTTTCTACTGAAAACTAAGGGAATAGAATTAAACAAAAACGTAACCTTAGGTAGAATGATCATTTTAACAAGATTCACTCTGCCGTAGATATTTAAGGGTAGAGTATTCCACCTAGAGAGAAGTTTTTTGATCTCCTTTATCACAGTTTCCCAACTAACCTTCGGAGTGTCATCTATATTCTGGGTTAAATAAATACCTAGATATCTCATCTTGCTTTTAGCTTCTGGAATAGGGAGTGGATTATTCCAACACATTACCTCGGTTTTCTCCTTATTAATAGTGTAACCTGAGACCAGACCAAAGCTCTCCGCGAGCAAAAATAACCTAGGTATTGCTTCGAGGGGGTTTGAGGTATACAACAAAAGATCATCTGCGTATAACGCTGTTCTAATTGATAATTCCCCAATTGTAAACGAAGAAATAATAGAATCCTGCCTTAAAGAACAAACAAAAGGCTCAATGTAGACATCAAACAACAACGGAGACAAGGGACATCCTTGCCTTGTTCCTCTACCAACACTGAGCCATTCTGACAGTCCTCCGTTGACCAGAATCTTAGCCCTGGGACTTCTATATAAAGACACCACACTTTTAATATAAATTTCAGGAAAACCAAATTTCTTCATCGTTGACCATAGATATTTCCAGTTTACTTGGTCAAACGCTTTTGCAGCGTCTATTGCGACTATGGCCAAAGGTTTTTTGTTTTAAACTGCATAATCAATAGCTCCTATTGCCTGAAATGTAAGTTCATTCAATTGTCTGCCCGGGATAAATCCGCGTTGGTCCGGATGTATAATGGATTTGATCACCTTAGCGAGCCTATTTGCCAAGATACCTGAATAAACTTTTAAGTCCGAGTTCAGTAAAGATATGGGTCGGTATGATTCTATCCTTTGTGGGTCTTTGTTTGGCTTCGCAATTAATGAAATGGTTGCGTCCAGCCAAGAAGATGGGATTTGCTGACCTTGGATGAAGATTTCATTAAAAAGTTTAAGCATTGGAACAATAAATTCATCCAAATTATCCTTATAGATTTCTGTTGGGAGCCCATCCGGACCCGCAGCTTTCTTTCTTGCCATTTTCTCGACTTGAGATCTAATTTCCCCCTCGGTGATTTCTTTTCCTAAGAAGGCTACTTCTTCATTACTCAAACAAGTTAGATTTCTCAGAATGTCTAGATTTTCTATTTCTTCCGATGAAGTATTCATTCTTTCCCGATAAAGATCTTCATAGAAAGATCTGGCCTCCTCTTTAATGTCTTCATCTTCAGATAGAACAGCACCAGTTCCTCGTTGTATTAAAGTTTTAATGCTGTTTCTGGACCTGTCAGCTCTGGCTTTCCAGGCAAGTAATGATCCACATTTCTCCCCATATTCAAAATTACGCAACTTGCTTACCTCCCACTTGTCTCTTAGTATTTTTTCAGAACATAGTCTGTGATTAGTTTGTAAGTCATTTAATTCTTTTTCCAACCTCGATATTTCTGTTCGATCATTAGAGATGGCATGGAGAAGTTGCTGCTCTTTTATTTTAATTAGATTGAGATTGTTTACATCTTTTTCTTTAATTAGCTTTCTATTTAGGGCCATTTGGGAGCCGTATATTCCTCTTAAGAAAGATTTAAGGGCGTCCCATATGGTTCGATTCGGGGCTGATTCGTTATTAAATAGGAAAAACTCTCTTATACTTTTCTTGGCGCTAGTATTGAAATCAGCTTTCAGTAAAATAGTCCTATCCAGAGTCCACCTATATTCTAATGGGTTCCTTTTTTGAATGCTAATGCACAACTTAATTATTATTATTATTATTAAATTATTTATACAGCGCACTATCACCATCGGTTTCTTGGCGCTCTTGATAAAGATTGCGGTGATCCAGGAAGGGGATTAGTCATATGCCGCTTGAAAGAGCAGAGTTTTTAGGAGAGTACGAAAGCTATCGTACTTTGGCCAGAGACGAAGAGAGAGTGGTAGGGAGTTCCAGGTGGCGGGAGCCAAGACAGAGAAGCTCAGACCACCGTGCCTTTTTCTTTTAAATCTGGGGACCTCAAGGAGATTCAAAGATGCTGAGCGGAGAGCTCTGGCAGGAATATGACGGGACAAGGCTGATGAGATGAACCTAGGAGCTGCGTCCTCGAGGGCCCTAAAG
Organism: Lissotriton vulgaris; assembly: GCF_964263255.1. Lineage (NCBI taxonomy): Eukaryota > Metazoa > Chordata > Amphibia > Caudata > Salamandridae > Lissotriton > Lissotriton vulgaris. The sequence continues at coordinate 189,693,912 of NC_141699.1, read as the reverse complement.
GTGGTACATGCCAGTTTGAAGATGCAGCGTTTTGAGACAGGGAGCCAATGCAGACTACGGAGTAGGGGGGTGACGTGCTGGTGTTTGGGCTGGCAGAAAATCAGGCGGGCAGCTTGATTCTGCACCAACTGAAGTCGATGGAGGTGACATGCAGGAATTCCTGCGTACAAGATGTTGGCGTAGTCAAGCCTGGAGGTGATGAGCGCAATGACAACCTTAACCACGGAGTGATCTGATAATCCATTCGGGATATATGCAATAGAATGAATATTTGGTAACATCGCTCGTTTAAGCAGAAAATAATCTATCCTGGAGAACTGGTGTTTTTTTTTGCTGTAAAACGAATACTCTCTCTGGGAGCCATGTTTGACTCTCCAGGCATCGCACAACGCGTACTCCTTAATAATGTTTTGCAGCGTACAAATCGATTTTTTTGGGCAGTTGTATCTAGCCTTTGAGGTGCGGTCAAGTTCTGCATCCAGTAGTAAGTTAAAGTCTCCCCCTAGCACTATAGGAATAGAAAACTGTAGTAAATAACTTGCTAGTTTATGAAGGAAACATGGATTATCTTCATTTGGGCCGTAATAAACCCCACATAAGAGTTTAACAGTGCCCACTGATACCACTACCACCAACCACCGCCCTGACTGATCTGTAGCCCAATCATGGACAACTATTCCTTTATTGGCACGAATAATGATTGCCACCCCCCTAGTAGTGCCCGATTGTTTGGAGCAAAAAATTTCCTGAACCCACTTTTGTTTTATAAAGACATCTCTGCATTTATTTGCTTCCAAATGAGTCTCCTGCAAAAGAATTAATGATGCTCCGGCATTTTCTAAGAAATGAGAAACATTAAATTGTTTCTTATAACTCCCTAATCCATTCACATTCCAAGAGAGGATTATAGTTTGGCTAGCTTGCATACTCTAGTTTTAAATTTTGAATGTGGCTGATAACATAACTTAGTACCTTATAAGAATGATAATTAGTCAAAGGAAAAAACTTTTTTATGGTGTATGAGGACATTTTTTGTTTTTTTTTACCCCTTCCCCTGTAGCAAGGGGGGAACCCTTCCCTCCTGATTGGCGAAAACGCCCTAAGAGGCCCTGTTCCCTGATTGCCCCACTCTAAAGTAAAGAAAAGCATATGTACGGGTCTCATTCCCCTGTCTTTACTGATCATTTCATGCAAAACTCTCTAAAAGAAACTCTTAACTAAGTATGTGTGGTAAAAAAAAAAAAAAAAAATTTTTTTTTTCCTCTTTTTGTTCTCTTTTATTTATCTATATATATATATTTTTTTTTTTTTTTTTTTTTTTTATTCCACCTTTCCCTTTTTTTTATTTTTATTTTTTATTATTTTTTTTTTCTTCCCCCCGCACCCCGCTCACAAACATACTCTACCCTACGCTAAATGCAGAGGAAATAGATTTGAGACATGGAACATCTAGACCACCTCTACTTATGCCATTCCTCCTGAGCCTTCATTCTATCAAGAACAGAATCTACTTCTTCTGGAAATTGGCACGTGTACATTTTATTGTTCCACATAATTTTAAGAAGTGCTGGAAACTTCATCTGAACGTAATTCTGGCATTCTAGACCCTAACTCCCACTGCCTTTGAGCAGTTTTACCACCTATATCAGATCTAATGTGATATGGATTAGCTCGAAAGTGTAGGGAGGTGCGTGATAAACATCTATTCAGGATCAATTCTTTCACACTATATGTTTGGAAGTACACCAAAATCTTCCTAGGGGCCTTCCTGTCCGGGTGCAGCCTATATGGGTCTCTATGTACCCTCTGAATCTCCGCTTCTAGGTCTATATCCGGACGATCTTTGAGAATATCTTCACGCAATAATCTGCAAACAAAACCTTTTATGTCCTCCACCTCGGCCCCTTCCGGAATTTTTAGAATCCTCAAGTTATTAAGGCGAGATTGGGTTTCCAGTCTCTCCAGATCCATGGCCAGAGATCGATTCTGGGCCTTCAAGGCTGTTATTTCTTTAGAATTGGTGTTTGAGGTCTCTGAAAGTGTTAAAACCTTACCTTCCAATGCACTAGTTCTAATATTGATACCATCAATTTTTGCCTCTAGTAGGTCAAATCTATCATGCAGACGCTGTTGGTTTTTTTCAGAAGTCTCAAATCTACTTAGTAGATCTCCTCTTAAGGACTGCAGTAGGGATCCAAGGCTTTTATCTGAAAAATTGCTACCTCCGCAAGCTCCTTCTTCCTCTGTGTGGAGAAGTTGGAGTTCAGCGTCCTGCGTAATGTTTTCTGGCAACTCACTTCCATGACTTATTTCTTGATTAATGGCCCTTGGAAGACTAACTGAAGATTGTGCGATTGTATCGATTACCTTGGTTGCCGAGACTACTTCAACTGTTATCGCTGGAGTGTTAGCTGATTCCAAAGCCCCATATTTATTACTCAAGGGAAAGGAGGCTAAAAGCGGGGAAACTGCTACCTGAGTCAGATTATTTAAACTCGGTTCCCCTCCACCCCCTCCATCCATACCTGTGCTGTCCGTCTTAGAAGACAGTGCATGCTCCATTATCTTGAAATAACTCTTAAGTGACGGAGTACTTTTAAGCAAATTAGATTTAGATTGCCTGGTGAAATTGGCTCCGGACCCTTACTACCAGCTTCGGCCAAATCTGCAGTATTTAGGACCCCCTTTATCTTAAGCTCCTTTCGTGAGCGACGCTGGTATCTATTTTTAATGGCACTTTTCTGCTCGCCAATAGCTACTCCCACCTTGGAAGGTTGTTCAGGTACATTAACTGAAAAGAGCCCTTTCGCTATGTCTTCCTTCCTGGAGGGGCTTATATTTCCCAAGTTAATTTGCTGTGTTACAGGAATGCCCCTGTCTGCATCCATACAAACTGTAGAGTCCCAACGAGACGCAAACACAGGGAAATGAAAGTAGTTCTCGCGGTTTGCAACCCCTGTTAACCGATACCATAGAGCAGCTTTCGTGCGAGGCCCGATGTTATTACAGCTTACCCTAGGTTTTACACGGACTGTAGTCAAGCGCCAGGATGCCCTTGGTGGTGACAGGTCGCGCTATACAAGTATACCACAATACAATACAATACATTAGTCTGCTCTGCCTGGGATCGTACATCACAACCACGGCGCCCGTTCTCGAAACGCTGAGGTCCTGCTCCAGATGCCGACGGTAACGCTTCACCAGAGACCCGATACAGCTGACCGGTAGCCGACTCCCTGGCGTACCGCCGTTCACGAGTCCAGTCGTGTTGCTCTCTCATCCGACCTGCCAAGTGGTCCGCACAGGTCCTAGTGCCTTCTCCTTCCTTCCGCCTCCCTGTTCGTGATCTCGGCGTTTGCCTCCGCTGTCACTCTCGGTCTGTGAGCGCGGGAAAAAAAAGGTAAGAGAAAGAGAACTGAGTTGCCGTACATCCGAAAGGGAAACAAAGTACGACTTCTCACTCACCTATACAACCAGCATGATCCGTTTGTAATTCCGCTTGGAAAAGTAAAGGGAAGAGACCCATAATAATTCGAACTAGGGCTTCAGGATCGGAGCCTCGCAGCAGCCGCTAGACTGCCGCCGCCATGTTCCCCAAGCCCCTCCTTCCATCAAACACTTACCTTAAATGCATTGTAATGGTGTGCATTGTAATGGTATGCATTGTAAAGGTAGCTTCTGAAAGTGTGATGTTATGGCATGCTATGTGTAAGACTGCATTGTACAGGATGTTGTGATGTAAAAACTGAGTTTTAAAAGCATGCATTGTAAATGTATGCGTTGTAACATCATACATTCGAGCCAGGATAAATGTTGTGCACTCACATGCTGAAGCCCATAAATATCAGCTACCCATTTTCATGGCACCTAGGTAAGTGTATTAAAGGATAAAGGAATGAAAGAAGAATCACCCTCTGTGTCACATCGCAGTACGTTTGGTACATGCCACAAGCTCTACATATAGGAAAAGGGGAATGTGTAGTTGTATGTGTATGCCAGGGGTGGATCATGTTGAGTGGATATTGTCTTTAATAATGTCCTTGACATGATTCAATAGTAAGTCCCAGGCCTAGGGAGTAAAATATTTTCTTAGACCATTTCGTTCCTCCCTGTGTAATAGTGTGCTCCCAACTTGGCTACACAAGACCACCAATCAGGCCTAGGTAGCTATGGTAGGAGCAGAGGACTGCTTCCATTGCATTGTTATGGTTCTCTTAGCTAGGAGTAAGGCAAGGTCAATAAATTTGACTGTGGCTATCTCAAGCAGAAGGAGAGGGAAGGAGCCCTGGACATGGTGTTCTTTATTTTCAAGAAGGATCCCAAGAAGCTGGTCTAATTTTGAATGAGCTTTTCAAGTGATAGCCATCAGTAAGCCTATTCCTAAAAAAGGCAAAATGGATCAGCCTACTAACTACCGTTGGATCACTTTGCTGAATATCACTTCTATGCTATTTTCCTCTGCTGCTGTTTTGTTGACTGCCGGGCGGCTTTTGAAAGGGTGAACAGAAGCCCACTTTATCAAAAGCTCTGACAGTAGAATTTATCCGAGGCCCCGTTAGATCTATTGGTGAAACTACATAATTGATAATTGGGTAAAGGTTGATCTTGACAGGACAGGTAACCTATCAAGTGAGACCCCAGTAGAGAATGGCTCACACCAGGAATGTGGTGTGGCTCCTCTGTTCAATGTATTCATAGTGGACCTCCTCCAGGCATTAGGTGCCACACACAGTTAATCTCCCAAGATCGGGGAAGGCACACTAGTTGCCTTAAGCATGCTGATGACCTGATGGTGTTGAATCTTGCGCCTATTGGGCTCCAACACATATTAAACGCATTAAGTTCATATTGCCATGAAAATAAATGAAAGATTAACATTAAAAAGACAAAAATCCTGTTCTTTGCAAAAAGAAAAGAAGATTCACTTGGTTTGTAGGCAATGTGCAGTTGAAGCAGGTCAGGGAGTATTAATATTTGTGGATGACTTTCTCCAGATAGTTTAAGATGTGACAAACATCTGGCCACTTGGAGGCTTGTACTGGCAGTGGAAGTGAAGGGCTTGAAAAATTGGACTGCAAACACACCAGTTATACTTTGAGCAACTAAGTAAAGTCATTAAGGGTAAACGAATTCCTCAGGGTCTATATGGAGCGGGGGTGCTGGCAATGGATAGACTGGTTACATGGGAGGGGTTAGAAGGCAGCAATTTTACATCTCTCTTGTCTTTTCCCAAAAAATGCAATGGCTCAAGTCATATTGAGGGAGCTGAGAAATGTAGCCTGGACTACTCTTGCGGATGCAAGAGACCTGCAATGTTATTGTTTGACTAAAATTGAAGTCCAGTATCAGTAATGTTGGACTGCTTAGGAGTTCCAGATATGCATCTCGAAGGGGACAAAAGAAATAAGACAAATAAAAAGCCCTCTTAGGAGCTGTGCTAATTGCTTAAATAAGGAATGGGGGATGAGAAGAGGGAGGTTGGTAAAATAATGAAGGAAATGTGGGAGAAGTACCATTTTTACTAATGTCACCCATCCGATTAGTGATAGGGGGTAACAATGTCTAAAAAGTCATATGAGTTCGGAGATCTTGCATCGCTTTGCGCAGGCTGCCATTTCTCATATCTGTGGGAGAGTGGTGAATGTTGAGCCCTAGATATCAAAATGTAACCATTTCGACCTGCAGTCTGGGGTCCAACTGCAATTGAAGCAGGAGTCAACAGGATTGTTGGACAAGAAAGACACAAGATTTAGCTCAGTTCAGCTTACGACCCCAAAAAGCTGCAAAGTCGGATAAGACCTGTGCTGTTATGGACAGATCAGTATGTGCATCACACACATACAAGAGAAGGTCATCAGCATATAATGATACCGCATTGGTAAGGCCCCAATTTGGTGTCCCCCAGACTGATCTGTGGAGACAGAGGCGGGCCACCAAAAGTTCCATAGCAAATAGTAACGGCAAAAGGGGACAGTGCAGGGAATCAAAGAGCATCTCTAAGTCCAAAGCAATTCAGATGGCATTGGGAAATTGAACATGACAATTTGACGAAGGTTAAGAGAGGTGTTGCAGCCCTAAATGAAGCCTGCCTGGTCCTCAAGTATTATATCAAGCATTTCCGGGAGAAGGTGGCAGGCCAATATTTTGTTCTTAATCTTGTAATCAGTGTTCAAGATGGACAGTGGGTGACAGGCCACTAGGTCCTGCGGGTATTAGAGTGGTTTTAACAGTTTGACAATAAGCGCAGATTTATGGGTTGGGGTGAAGGAACCAGCTGTGCATTTGACATCATAGAATGACTATCACTGGGCACCAGGATATGAGCGAAGTAGGCATAGAACTGGGAAGCAATGCTGTCAGTCCCTGGGACTGTCCCATGGGGAAGGTCCCTCATAAGGGAATTGATCTCTTGAGCCGTGATGAGCGCGTCAAGGGATGTCCTGACCTCCTGGGTGAGGAAGGGGAAAGAAATTTGAGTGACAAAGCAGTAAAACATATCGTCTATTATCTGTAGTGGGGGAGCATAGAGCACCTTGAAGTATGAGGAACTAATAACCAGTGGAATGTTGACAGTGAGGGTAGAAAGATGGTTAGTAGGCTAGGAGGGTGGAATACACATGGTGAGGTGAAACCAGCCATGCCAGGCATCGGCTGTGTTTGTGGACTTCATTATGGATTCTGTCAAGGTATGGTGCATGGTCAAGACAGCGAAGCAACTCCACTTTGCCCAAAAAATCAGCTCATATTGCACGCAGTTCCTCCAAATTATCCAGGGAGGCTGCCACAACCTGATCCACCAGTGATAAAGATGCTTCTGCAACAGACACATCTCTGCTAAGTAGCCTGCAAACACCCACCATGGTTTTCATACATAACCCCCATGTAACCACTTTAAAAGTCGATTGGGGAGAAGAGAAGGACCCAGTGTTTTCCTGAAAAAGGTGTCAATATGTTTAAGTAGTGTGTGACGGAAAACTGTGCCCTCTAGCATGGTCACTGAGAACCTCCATGTAGGGATTGCGGATGCCGGGACGCAACAAGCCAGCTCCATAAGCAGAGGGTCATGGTCAGAGAAGATCAAGCGTGAGTGTAATTTGTGATCCAGGGAATAAAAGGAAAATTCCCAGCATGTCGGGTATTTAAGTGCCATTAGTCATATAAGGAACACTGAGTCAGCCATTGGTGAACGAGTATGGCATTAAGCTGCTCAGGGGTTTCAGGAAGAAACAGCGTAGCATGGTCAAGATGAATGTCAAGGAAGCCTCCGCAAAGTATCAGGGGGCGCTAGGCAAATTCATCAATGTTGTCGTCAAATGGGACCAAAAGGCCAACTTGTAATTGTGTGGTGATAAGTAATCCCCAGGGTCAAAGGGCGACCATTAAAGTAAATAGAGGCCTTCCATATCAATATGTATCCTATCTGCCCTGAATGGTTCACAGCATACCAGATGTGTCCATTTAAAACTGTAGTAAGTGCTATCCCTGTTAGATTATCTTTCACTTCTTCTTTCTTCCCTTTTTTCTTTCTTTCCTTCTTTCCTTCTCTCCTTTTTTCTTTTTTCTTTCTTGCTTTCTTTCATTCTTTTTTCGCTTCTCTTATCTTTTTCCTTTCTTTTTTTCTCTAGCTCTTTCTTTCTTCCATTTTTCTTTTCTTTCTTCTTTCCTTATCTCTTTCATTCTATCATGCTTTCTTTCTCACTGTTCCTTCTTTCTTTCGTTCTTCCTTTCTTTCTTTCTTTCTTTCTTTCTTTCTTTCTTTCTTTCTTTCTTTCTTTCTTTCTTTCTTTCTTTCTCTTGAATGTATAAGTGGAGCTTGAAAAAGCGCAACAGCTGCTCCGAAGAGCGTCCAAGCACAAGAGACGGATGTGGTGTGGGATAGATTATACCAGAGCAAAACGCCAAGTCTTGACCTTCTTTCTAAACAAATATTCTAAAACTACAGAGCGACGCTCTAAAGGGAGCAGCCACAAAGTAAAATTAGTGACCATACTTTCTGGCCAAAATGTACCCTTGGAGCCTCGGCCAAAGCCTCCTGGGATGAGCACAATTCTCAGCCTGGAGTGTAAGGATGTATTCGGACAACCAAATATTGAGGCGCGCAGCGCAAAAACGTTCTGTTAGGCAATGACAGAAAAAGTAGGGAGATGCCGATGTTCTAAGAGGGAGCTTAACAATAAGTTGCACAGCCACATTCCGCACAATCTGGAGTCTCTTTATCACGTCGTCTGGCATGTCAAAGAAAGAATATTGGCATAGTCTTGCCTGAATGTAATTAAGGCATAGACAACTGTCTTCCTGGTAGATAATAGAAGGAAGTGCAGAAATTTCTTAAGTGTCTGAAACGTGCCACAACAGGCCACTATCACAGCTGACACTTGTGGCTGAAAAGAGTACTGGTTGTCAAATTTGACCCCAAGATTTTAAACATTTCTGCAGGAAGAGGCAGAGAAGCAGCTCAATCGGCCAACAGTCAGCCCACTTGTGAGAAAAAAAATGTCCTAATAGAAGGATTTCATGCTTGTCCATATTGCAAAAAGCAAACACAAGGAGACGATGGACGGAGCCCTGAAACTTTTCAGACACTCACCCCCAGTCCCAGATCTGGGTTGAATCCATCATTGTTCTTTAACTCACTTTGCCACCCCAGTTCAGATAAAGCCATATGCAAATCAGTCTTGAGCCTATGCTTCATGGGAACAGTGCAGCCCGAACTGCCAAGCCAGGTCTTCCCTGGACTGGAAACAAGCATCCTAGGACCGGTTTCAGGGTAACACCCCTCATCAGCTAGGCTAGCTTGATTCCAGTGGCAAAGTGAGCAAGGGAACCACGTCTGGGAAGACCCTGCCAACTTAGGGCGAACAAAGCAAACACAAGGAGATGATGGATGGATCGCTGAAAGTTTTCAGACACTCACTCCCAGTCACTGATCTGGGCTGAATCCATCATCATTCTTTAGCTCACTTCGATTTGTTTTTGATTTGTCTCTATTGTACGTCAGGTGATTAGGACACATCCATTCAAATACAGGTGTAGGACATGACTCAAGTAAACCAGAATCAACATATTCTGCCTTGTGGAAGGAGAATAATAGCTGTGTGCCATCCACATAGGAAATTCCCTTAACACCGAAGGGCTGAATCAACTTCAGCAGAGGTGCAAGATAAGCATTACAGACAGTGGGGCTCAACACAGACCCCTGATGTACACCCACCGAAAACGTCTTTGAGCCTGAAGAGAAGGGGCCAACCAGACTGCTTGACCCCTGTTCTCAAGACAGGATTTGATCCAATCCAGCACTTGTCCCCCAGACCGGTTGCCTTCTTTCATTTTTTCTTTTTATTCCTACTTTCTTTCTCTCTTTCCTTTTTTCTTTCTCTCCTCCCTCTTTCTTTCCATTCTTTCTTATTGCTTTTTTCTTCTTTTCTTCTTTTCTTGTCTTTTTTCCTTCTTTCTCATTCCTTCTTGACTTTTTTCTTTCCTACCACATTTCTTTCTTTCATTCTATCGTTCTTTCCTTGTCTCTTTGTTCCTCTCTTTCCTTTTCTTTCCCTCTTTTCACTCTTTCATTCCATTTTCTATCTCTCTTCCCCTCATTATTTCCTTTCTCTTTCTCATTTTCCCTATTTCTTTCCTTTTTTCTTTGTCTCTTTCCACTCTCTTGTTCCATTTTCTTTCTTCCTTCATACTTTCTTTTCTTTTGGTGTTTCTTTTCTTCCTTCTTTCTTGCCTTTTTTGCCATCTTTCTTTCTTGCCACCTTTCTTTCTTTCTGTTTCTTTCCCAAAGGCAAGGGGCTTCCAGCCAATGTCAGAGCTCCAGCATCCATTAAGGGGAAATGTCTAACCACTATTCAGCCATTGGCTGACTCCACTACGAGGTACAAAATGCCACCCATTCACAAGGAACACATCCACATACAAAGTAGTTCCCTTCAGTGCTAGGGTGTACTCTGATAATGTGTGTATTTGTGGACTAAAAATATCTTTTTGCCTGTAGCAAATGATTTCTTTTTGATTGATGAGGGCTCTGCATATTCCCAAACAATAAGGTTTTGCAAAAACCATGACAAAACAAGTAAATTGCCAAAAGGCTGGCAGCCAATACCAGACCTACTCGCTTTGCCAACGCTTGTTAAATGTGGAATTAGAGCACAGTATTAGCAATACCACAGGGAGTGAAATCTGCCAGTAAACGAGCAAACATGAGCATTCAGCAAACGGTGATGCTATTTATCAATCAAGCTTGTTCTGACACATTTAAAACAAAGCTTGTTATAAAACTCTTAATTATTTTGACACATGTATTTATTGTCTTTTTCCTGATTTTAAAGAAATAGAATGTTTCCTATAAACATTTTGCAACAATGTTGGTAGGAATAGCCAATTTCCACAAAAAATCATTTTTCTCTACTTTTTTTTTCTTTCAGACTTTTCCTCTAACCTGCGTCTACATATCCCTGCAGACAAAAAGTATCCTATGCAATAAATAATTTCAATGGATACGACGGAAAAAGACTAGATGCATCACTTTGTAGTTGATTTAATGAGGTGATTCCGACCAAAGTCTTGCACCAAATGCCTTCCCCAAAGACAGTCCTACTAATCTATTCATTAAAGTGTATTAATATTTCACCAAGCCATTCATCCACATTTTGTGGAGAGTTTGGTTATGCATCCTGCCATCCTGCCACCCATGTGCCCTTCGCTTTTGCAATGATAGCAGAATCAAACATGATGTCAGCAGAAATATTACAATGTAAAAACAAATATGGCGTCAGGATTTCAAAACTGATCTAAAATGTATGCGCCACAAACAAATACAATCTGTGCGCAAGGATATTCCGTCTTCTAAACCCTAAAATAAAGTTTACATTGTTTAAAGTGATGCTTTTTTGCTGATGAAACTGAATAGAATGCAGTAGGACTATTTGTGATGTATATTTCAGATGTAGCATGAACACAGAATATATTATCGCGGCACAAGAGACCTTCTGTAAGACTTGCATGCACTAATGTTATTTCGTAAGTACCGAGGCTAACAAAACAATAAATCTTGGCTGAAAATCTGATGCAAATCATGTTCTTTATGCAAAGTGCAGCGACGGAGGGGATTTGACTTGCACACTAAACACTTGATGTGTTTGCCTGTACAGAGCAATGTCTATAGGATTTTATATTAAAGGAATATCTCAAAGAAGCAATTGCAGCACTGGGAATTTATGAGGCTTCTGTTGGAAAACTAATTAAAGAATTGCTTTTTTTTGGTAACATGTTTTCAAATTATTGGAAAAAGGCAGGAGAACATGAACCTGACTTCCTAAATTGCAAGTCCAGAGCACCTAAGAAATAAACCACATGAGAGAGAATTGGTGATCTTAGGTGAAAATAGGGACACATGAGTGACGGAAATTAATTAACAGCTGTGCCATGTTTGTTTACATGCACCGATATAAGCTTCTTTGCATATTGCATATTTTAAGAGGTTTAGAAGGAATGCTTTTTCATGCAGCTCAAATATTTCCAGGTTTTATTTTCAAATTCCATATTTTCAAAGCACCAGAATTATAGTTGTTTCTAATATATTCATTTTATCTGCACACAGGACTAGGGCACTGTTTTGGATGCAACAGATTACAGAAATATTGTTGAGTTAATGGTACTGTTTATTAATTTGGTGCATAACGTGTAGGTGCTTTGCTGGTCATGATGGAGCCAGAATTCTGTTATCTTATTTGGTAATTCATTTTCTCCTTATTGAATGATTGACATGTGGAGCAACCAATAAAGTCAGATCATTTAAAGGATTTTCCAAAGGGAAGGATTGGGTAAAGGTTTTTCACTTAGAGGTTGTGGTAGATAAAACTAGGGGTGGGGTAATATGCATAGTCGTGCTACGCAAAGCTCCACGAAACGTAAAAAATCTCTTCGAGCACGCAGAGTTTCGCAAACACGTGGAATTTCTTGTTCTGACAGTTAGCCATGCTTTTTTCCTGTTCGCGAACGCTGTTTGCATGTGCTCGGCGGGAAATATCTCACAAACACGCATTTTGAAAGAGCGAACAAGCAAAAAATTCCGCAAAGCCGCGGATCAACACATTTTTGGTAATTCCGCGTTCTCCACAGAACACGAATTTACCCATATTCCATAAATTCCGCAAGCGGAACGGAATTTACTGCTCAGGCCTAGATAAAACACAGCTTTCGCTGCACACACTGCAGCTGACAAGCACCTCGTGGTGCTCAGTTCTGCAATGCCTTGAGGTCCGGGACAATTCGCAAGGGTATGTGGTCGCTGGACTCTGTGGGGCCAGCCACACTCATGTAGACATAGAGCAAATACCGCACCTCTCAGTGTGCCGCTGAAATCTCCTACGCCCTTAATGGGGGCAGGATATGATGCACTGGTCAATGCAGCCAGGCCAAACGCCCAAATTAAGCCCTGAAATTGTAGATCCAGGTGTGGGAGCGCACACAAACACAAGTCGGCAGCCCTGGTTGCAGTCACATGAGTTTGCATCTCAAAAAGCCATCTGTGGGTGTCAGTGTGCTTCCAAGTAGAACTGCTTCTCTGTCTACCCCCAGGGTATGGTTGATTGTTAGAGGCGATTGGGGGAGGTGCATTGCGGGTTACTGTCAGCATTAGGCTCTCCTTTCTCCAGGATATATTTTAAATAAATGTGAACATTGGGAGAAGACGTGCAAAAAGGTTCCACTACTTCTCCTGTACCTTTTCCATGCTAGGCTTCCTTTAGTGAGCAAGGGACCAACGTCTGGGCATATCCTGCCAACTTAGGGCGACCAAAGCGATACCAAAGGGGATGATGGACGGAGTGCTTGAGCAAATCAAACACTCACCCCCAGTCAACTGATCTGGGTTTAATCCATCACCGTTCTTTAGCCCACTCAGCCACCCCAGTTCAGACACGGCCATATGCAAATCAGTCTGACCCTGTGCCTCATGGGAACAGTCCACCCCGAACTGCCAGCCATGTCTTCCCTGGACCGGAAACAAGCATCTGGGACCGGTTTCGAGTTCATAATCCTCATCAGCCAGGCTATCTTGAATCCAGTGGCCAAGTGAGCAACGGACTCACGTCTGAGCATATCCTGCCAACTTAGGGCGACCAAAGCGATACCAAAGGGGATGATGGACGGAGTGCTTGAGCAAATCAAACACTCATCCCCGGTCAAATGATCTGGGTTTAATCAATCATCATTTTTTAGCTCAATCCATCACCCCAGTTCAGACATGGCCATATGCAAATCAGTCTGACCATGTGCCTCATGAGAACAGTCCAGCCCAAACTGCCAAGCCATGTCTTCTCTGGACTGGAAATAAGCATCCTGGGACTGGTTTCTGGAGCTGTCATCAGCCAGGCTAGCTTGAATCCAGTGGCAAAGTGAGCAAGGGACCCACGTCTGGGCATACCCTTCCAATTTAGGGTGAACAAAGCGATACCAAAGGGGATGATGGACGGAGTGCTTGAGCAAATCAAACACTCACCCCCAGTCAACTGATCTGGGTTTAATCCATCATCATTCTTTAGCTCACTCCACCACCCCAGTTCAGACATGGCCATATGCAAATCAGTCTGACCCTGTGCCTCATGGGAACAGTCCAGCCTGAACTGCCAAGCTATGTCTTCCCTGTACTGTGCTTTATGTGCACCGGGGCTTTAAAATTCCACATGTTCCATCGCCTGAGTGGACCCTCTGCTCTCAGGCATGCACAAAAATGAAGGTCATAAGAGCGCCAATTATCTGAAAACTAAACCTTCCCTCCCGAACCTGCACAATACCAGCTTAACACACTGGTAGTCAAAGATGGACAGCGTCGATTTGTCCCAAACAAGCAGCCTCTGTAACAGGCTGTAACACAGCTTAGGAGAAGAAAAGTGAAAGGGGTGTATGTAACGATATTATTTTGTTTTCACAACCGGAAGTGAATACATAGATCTAGTTACTCATTTGAAAAAGTCCCCAGTGCAGAACCTTTAATGACCGAACGAACTTCTGATTTCCTTCAATCATTGAGTCTAGTAGTCAATTTCACAACAAACTGACTGCAGGAAAGTTACCCCCTAAGGGTGTGGTTGAATGTTAGAGGCAAGTGGGGAAGCTGCATTTCCGGTCACTGTCAGGATTACGCTCTTCTTTCTCCACGTGAACATTGGGCGAACCGAGCAAAAAGGCTCCACTCAACATTCTACGAAATAAACATTTAAGTGATCAACCTGGTAATCTGCTTACCAGGGCAAACCTTTGTGGGCCAAGCCATGACCGCATTGTGGCACTTGTGATCTCTTTAGCACCCGCAAAGTGAGCAAAGTCACTTCCTGGCAACCGATCAGTGTGCCGTAATGAGCACACATATTAGGAAGCATCAACAGTTGTTAATATATATGTGATATATTTTTCACAGTGCGAGAATTCAGATGCTTTTTATTGCACATTCGCGCACAGTTTCCTCTATATTCCAATCAAGGATGCTTATGCAGGGATATGGACAAAGATAACTGATATGATCAATTTTACACAGCTTAATTTCTCAATACCAATTCATTGATATTAATCCCATATCCCTTTTGTGCCTATTCATGACTATGAACATGCACTGCGACATCCTGAATTCAGATCCCATCACACCCACAATACATGCAGTTCTTCAATGCTAAGTATTCTCACTCAGGCCCCGATAACGGGAGAGGTGCTAAACCTCGCAATTTAAAGTCTACCGATTAAACAGGGAGCACATAACTGCAAGTTTTTACCAGGGACATCTTAAGGATTTCGGGGGCCATGGGCAATAGACATTTTGGGGGCCCCTATTCGAAACAGCTTTGAATTTATGACCCGGTTTCAGCTCTTTGTTGCCCGCGTTGGCCAGTGCACTGGCACACTGGTCCAAATGGTAAATCTGTTTGCATGTAATATTCAGGGCTAGTGATTTTTTTTCCAATATTATTATTATGCAGTAGCTTACTAATATAGTTGCACATTTTCTGTGTGACTCTCCCCTATTTCTCATATGAGAGGTTCTTTTTTGATCTAAAACATGATTTTTTATGGATATTACATGGTCATTTCACTCTCATTCAAAATAGGTTAGAGGAAAACTTTATTTAGAACAATCTGTTTAAGAACTGTTCAAGGTCATCAGGGTAAGACTCTCTCCATAATAGTGTTGGCTAAATTGGGACCCTCTGAAAGGGCCTACAATGCTCATGGAAAGGGGCGACCAATCGGTCCCCCCGAACGTATGGCAGAGTACCACGATCCCCCCGGGAAGCCATCTTGGGCGGGAGGCGAGTCTCGGCTGGTATGCCCGAAGCGGCGTAGCCGGGGCGCGCCTTTTCCCGCCCTCGAGTGGGTTGGCCTAGACACTAACGCGGCTGGCCACGCCCTTGGGGCAGGCAGGGGCGGGTTTACGCCCGCCCTGAAGACGGATAAAAGGAGAAACAAGACCGGAAGGCATCCTCTTGTTCCTGTGCTCTGAAGCTGCACCTCCTCGCTGCACGTGAGCTCGAGACGGAACGAAGAGCCAATTTTGAGCGTTGTAATCCTCTTGTTTGTTTTCTAGATACTCTGCTGGAGAATGCCGAGGAAGGCGGGAAAGCGGATGACTACCGACCAGATGCTCCGTGTTCTCATGAAAGAGGTGACCGACCTAAAGAGGCGAATGGATAAAGACGAGGAAGGGGGGCCGAAACGTCCTTTGGGGGGAACAGCCCCGGAAGGAAAAGGCAAGAGGCCCAGGAGGGGAGCAGCTGGGGGAGATATCCCGGGTCCCAGTGTCCCGCTCCAAGCACCCACTCCCGTGCCGGAGGAAGGGAATCCGATTCCCGTTGTGGTCACCCCCGTTTCCGGGGAAGATATGCCGCCCGAGCTGGCAGCACAATTAGCAGCGTGGTTGGGTAAAGGTAGCGAGGGCGCCACGGCTGTCGACGCGCAGGTGTTGATGAAGCAACTGCGTGAAACTCGGGAAGCAGCGAGGGTATCCACGCCGGCTGCGGCCGTAGAGAAGCCACAGGGGACGGTTGTAGTCGCTGAGACGGCGTCCGGTTCAGGTAAGCGGCCATTGCCGGTTGCGAGGGAAGAATCAGCACCCTCTCGAAGGGAGAAGTTGGGTCAGCATGTCCCTTTAGCGATTAAAGAAAAGATATGGGCAGGGGAATATGTAAACATCTTCTCGTTGCTTACTGATCATTATGAGATGGAGCATGTTAAAAGTCAGAAGGACCTCATGCACCCGAGTGTTTGGCGCGCAAAGATGGCCGCCTTTAAGGTAAATGAAAACATTGGCAATTGGGGCAAGGCGTGGGGGGTTTTCACATCGATCTTGGGAGAACGAAGGCCCGAATTGCTACCCGAATTGCCGATTTATCAGTCACGGATCATGGAGTACTCGGTATCACACGAGGGTAATCATTGGTTCTGCTATGATAACCTTTTCAGAAAAGCAAAAGAGCATGATAAAAACTTAACTTGGGATTGTTATGATTCTGTGTCCTGGTCCAAAATGAAGGATACTGGTATGTTGAAATTGCCATTAGTAGGGAGTAACGTGGGCGAATCCTCCCGTCAGTATGCGGGGACGCCCTTTCGATCAGGTACGGGTACCGACAATCACTCGAGGCCTACCGGTAATGCAGGTAAAAAGGGGGTTTGTTGGAACTTTAACAGGGGTAAATGTACTAGGCCCCAGGGGTTGTGCAAATTTAGACACGAATGTAGTGGGTGTGGGCAATCATCCCATCCTGAGTCCACGTGCAGAGCCAAAACGGGTGATAACGGGGGTAGAGGAGGTGCCAAACAGGTCTAACATAGTCCGAGGGGCGCCTTTACCTACCCCGATTGATACCTTGGCAATGATTCCCTGGCTCAGTGAATACCCGGATCGTGCTTCCGCTGGGGTGGTGCGGAACGGGTTTTCGTATGGTTTCCGCATCCCAGTGGGGGACTTTCAGGGTGTGGAAAAATGCAAAAATCAGATATCGGTCTTGCAGCATACGACTGTGGTACAGGAAAAGATCCGGAAGGAGGTTACTCGAGGTCGAGTCGCCGGTCCGTTTAGTGTGCCCCCGGTTGCTAACTTTGTTTGTTCGCCTTTAGGAGTGGTCCCCAAGAAGGACCCGGGCGAGTTTCGGCTGATACATAATTTGTCAGCCCCACGTGGTCTTTCCGTAAACGAAGCGATAGACCCGGAAATGTGTTCGGTGCGGTACACATCCTTCGATGAGGCCGTAGCCATTTTGAATCGCCTGGGGCCCGGTGCGCTGATGGCAAAATCTGATATCGAGTCAGCGTTCCGGTTGCTCCCGGTACATCCAGACGATCAGCGTCTCCTGGGTTTCATGTTTCAGGGTCAGTACTACATGGATAGGTGTATGCCGATGGGATGCTCTATTTCTTGTGCCTATTTTGAGAAATTCAGTAGTTTCCTACAATGGGTCTTCATTAAGAAGACGGGTTTCCAACATGTGATGCATTATCTCGATGATTTTTTGTTCCTGGGGGCAGCCGGGGATCCGGAATGTGGGCAAGCTTTGGCTGCATTTTGTGTTTTAATGAAACAGTTTGGCGTGCCATTGGCACCAGGTAAGACGGTGGGTCCTTCGACTTGCCTCGAGTTTCTGGGGATCGAGTTAGACTCCGGAGAAGGTTGTTTCCGTTTACCAAGTGATAAAGTGTTAAAATTCAGGGCATCCCTGCAAATGTGTATGAATGAATCTAAGGTTAAGCTGCATCAATTACAGCAGTTAGTGGGACAGTTGAATTTTGCCCTAAGAGTTATACCAATGGCCCGCCCTTTTTCCCGTTCGATCGCTCAAGCCATGGTCGGACTGAAGGAAGGCCATCATCGCACAAGGCTCTCGGCAGAGGTCCGCCAGGACATGCGCATTTGGTTGGCATTTCTGGCGGATTTCAATGGTCGAGTCGTCTGGAACAAACCGGCCGTGTCCTCTGAGGAGCTGGGGCTGTGGACAGATTCGGCAGGGAGTATAGGTTTTGGTGCCATTTTCGGTACTCGATGGTCTGCACAAAGATGGCCGGCATGGTGGCGCGACAGGGGACTGACAAGTAACATTGCTTTCTTGGAACTCTTCCCCATTTTGGTGGCCCTGAGAACGTGGCCTGAAGGGTTCAGAGATCACTCTGTGGTATTCTGGTCTGACAATATGACCGTGGTTGAGTGTATCAATAGCCAGGCAGCACGATGCAAATGGATTTTGAGACTGCTCAAAGAAATCGTATTACTGTGTATGCAATTGAATGTGCTATTCAAAGCAAGACATGTCCCGGGGATACTGAACCAGGCGGCTGATGCCCTTTCTCGTTTCCGTATGCAGGCCTTCTGGGGTTTTCTTCCCACAGCGGACCCGGAGCCAGCACCCTTTCCCGAAGCTCTCTGGTCTCTCGGTGCCCCGAACTTCGTAACCTCGTGGGAGAGAGTTGAGCACCCAGGACGAGGAAGGCATACGAAGGGGCGTTCCAGTCCTATTTAACCTTTTTGGGGACTGCTAGAGAGGAGCTTTGGGGTCAGGAGGAATGGGTAGTGAACTTTCTGATGTCTTTACATCTGGCAGGGAAATCGGTGGCCACGGCCCAGAAGCATCGGGCTGCCATTTCCTTTGTTGCTAGGGCTCATGGGATCCAGGACCCGACAGCGTCTTTCATTGTGCAAAAAGCGCTCCGTGGGTGGCAACGCCTTGAGGGTCGCAGAGTAGATGACAGGCGCCCGATAGGTTTGGATAGGTTGGCCCAGTTATTATCCAGACTCCCTACAACATGTTCATCTCAGTTTGAGACAGTGCTGTTCCGAGCCGCTTTTACGCTGGCATTTCACGGGGCGATGCGGGTAAGCGAATTAGTGGCAAGGAACAAGCAGGATGTGAGGGGAGGGCTGTGCGCAGAACACGTGCGGATCAGAGGGGAGACAATGACTGTCTCGTTTGTGAGGTCCAAGACCGATCAATGCGGGATGGGTGACTGCATAATTATAAGCAGGATTCCCGGGTCATCCATGTGCCCAGTGAAGTGTTTAGAGGATTATTTAACACGAAGGATGGCATCATGGGGGGGGACCTTGTTGAGACACGCGGACGCCACCCCACTGACAAGGTTTCAGTTTCAGCGGGTGCTTGCGATGTCAATTACAGCTGCGGGCTTGAACCCGGGCGAGTTCGGGACCCACTCCTTTCGGATAGGGGCTGCTACAGAGGCTACAGCCAGGGGTCTGAATGTAGAACAGGTTAAACGTGTGGGGCGTTGGTCCTCCAATTGTTATAAAAGGTATGTGCGTTTGCACATGTTGTGAAGCTGTAATGATGTACTCACGCTTCTTGTTTTGTTTGGTTTTTCAGTTACGCAAGCCTACGAGGCGGGGCGGACTATGCAGTCGATCCAACACCGGGACAGCGGTCAGACATCACCGGCTGTGAAAAAGGAGGTGTGGGTCGTGGGCCACTCATACGTGAGGCGTGCCGCGGACGTATTCAAGGCAGGTGACATGGCGCACGTGGCTGGGGAATACGGGTACAGTGTGTCCTTCTACGGAATGGGCGGTCTCTGTATTGACCAGTTTCAATCATTTTTCGAGGGTTTGCTAGGGCGGACGAGGTCACCGCCGTCTGTAGTCATAGTACATCTTGGGGGCAATGATTTGGTCACCACTGGTAGACGACTTCTCCTGGAGGCGATGCTTTCCACTGTAAGTTGGTTAGCGAGGAGAGTTCCAGGGTGCACCATTGCGTGGTCCCATATGATCCCACGAAAAGTGTGGCGGGGGGCTATTTCTGTTTCTGCTTTAAATCACTCGATGAGAAAAATTAATAACAAAGTGAGTAGGTTGTTCCGGTCCAATGCACTGCATTCTATTTCGCATGGGTGTATTAATGATAACAGTATGTATTTGGGGGACGGTGTTCATTTGTCTCGGTTGGGGAATGAGTTACTCATAGGAGACTTCATAGCTTGGCTAAAGATGTTAAAACATGACCTTTAGATAGGAGTTTGGTGGGGGGTCCGGATAGCCGGTCAACTATCCGGACCTGTGGCGGTAAGGTCATGATCGGTGAACACTAATTGGAAGATCCCTATGAGTGGGCGTTACCCATTACGGATGGGGGCGCTCGGGGGAGGTGGCCATTGGCCCCTCAACGGGGAGGCGGTCCCTTCTAAGGATGGGTCGCCGAAAGGAAAGGGAAGGCGGTCAAGGCCCCTTCATGGGTAGGAGGGGTTACAGCCCCCTCCTGGTGAATTTCCCGGGGCCAGGACGTCTGCGACGGCAGATGTGGTAAGTTGTGTGTGGTGTGGGGGGGGGGTCTACGCTACCTTCTAGATACCTCACACGAGCCTCGTACGACCTTTAAGTGGCGTCGAGTTTTACTGGGGCCCCCGTCAAGTCAAGGGAAATTGGTAGTTGCACTTGAGGTATGCCTCCGTGCCGCCCCTCACAAGGGAGGGGGATATGTCTGGGTTAGGGATCTTGACACCGGTTACGACCTTGCCGTTGGCCCTTAAACGTTAGGATGTACAATTTCAAAATTTCAAGTAAATGTTTTGTAGGATGTTAGTTCGGCTAGGAGAACCTTTGTATTAGAGGATATGTTAAGGTTAGCCAAACATCGCAATGTGGTAATGAAATTGTACATAAGATGAAACTGTTAATTTTAATGTTTTAATTTTGTTTCATATTTTAATAAATACGGCCGGGAAGGGTAACTCCCTTCCCGACTTCCAAAAGTTCAAGAACGGTTTCCGGTTTCCCATCCTTGGGGAGTGTGTTGAGAGGGGGTGGCGGGTATCTCAGCCATATGGAAAGGGGCGACCAATCGGTCCCCCCGAACGTATGGCAGAGTACCACGATCCCCCCGGGAAGCCATCTTGGGCGGGAGGCGAGTCTCGGCTGGTATGCCCGAAGCGGCGTAGCCGGGGCGCGCCTTTTCCCGCCCTCGAGTGGGTTGGCCTAGACACTAACGCGGCTGGCCACGCCCTTGGGGCAGGCAGGGGCGGGCTTACGCCCGCCCTGAAGACGGATAAAAGGAGAAACAAGACCGGAAGGCATCCTCTTGTTCCTGTGCTCTGAAGCTGCACCTCCTCGCTGCACGTGAGCTCGAGACGGAACGAAGAGCCAATTTTGACCCACCCACCAGCCCCTGAAGACAGCGAGTGGTTTTAATAAAGTTTGATGGATAACTGTGATTTTCATTTACAGGTTGTGGTATTATCGTGAAGATTTTGAGTATGCAATAAAGGTGGTCGATTTGTGTTATGTTTTGCAAATAAAGTAATTCTGCTTTAGTGTTCATCAGTACGCATGCGTTTGAATAAAGTTGTTGTTGCTACTGTTGGTTAGATGTAGTCATTTAGTATTTAGTTAGCATTGTCGTATTTATTTTGGTCGGGCGGTAAGGTCATGATCGGTGAGCACTAATTGGAAGATCCCTATGAGTGGGCGTTACCCATTACGGATTGGGGCGCTCGGGGGAGGTGGCCATTGGCCCCTCAACGGGGAGGCGGTCCCTTCTAAGGATGGGTCGCCGAAAGGAAAGGGAAGGCGGTCAAGGCCCCTTCATGGGTAGGAGGGGTTACAGCCCCCTCCTGGTGAATTTCCCGGGGCCAGGACGTCTGCGACGGCAGATGTGGTAAGTTGTGTGGGGTGTGGGGGGGGTCTACGCTACCTTCTAGATACCTCACACGAGCCTCGTACGACCTTTAAGTGGCGTCGAGTTTTACTGGGGCCCCCGTCAAGTCAAGGGAAATTGGTAGTTGCACTTGAGGTATGCCTCCGTGCCGCCCCTCACAAGGGAGGGGGATATGTCTGGGTTAGGGATCTTGACACCGGTTACGACCTTGCCGTTGGCCCTTAAACGTTAGGATGTACAATTTCAAAATTTCAAGTAAATGTTTTGTAGGATGTTAGTTCGGCTAGGAGAACCTTTGTATTAGAGGATATGTTAAGGTTAGCCAAACATCGCAATGTGGTAATGAAATTGTACATAAGATGAAACTGTTAATTTTAATGTTTTAATTTTGTTTCATATTTTAATAAATACGGCCGGGAAGGGTAACTCCCTTCCCGACTTCCAAAAGTTCAAGAACGGTTTCCGGTTTCCCATCCTTGGGGAGTGTGTTGAGAGGGGGTGGCGGGTATCTCAGCCATATGCATTAAAATGTCTCTAGTTTTTACGCACTCTGTGGGCTCAGTAATTTCCAATATGTGACAAATGTGGGGTGTAGAAAATATTGCATGTAGTCAAAATCATATACAATAAATTCTGCATGCGATGACTACCAGCAAGCAGAAGCAACCATTTTGGACACAGCATACACATGATGAGCCAACAGCCAAGATCCATCCACCTCAGCCTTAACACAGTCAGTGTGAGGCGGTCAGTGACCCTCTCCAAAACCTTTAAGACTACACACTGGCTGCCAGAATTCAAAGAAAGGACACCTCTTGCAGACTCTAGGCTACAGATCTTTGTCCGGGATGGGTTGTGACCATTATGAACAATTGATGGATCATGTGTGTGAAAAACTCCTAGGCAGTAATAATTTGAAAAACAACCAAAATGAAATGACAGCAAAAGCAAACTAAAATTAAAATGTCAGTTTAATAAACACATTTAAAAATCATACAATTTATAGTACGATATATACTCTATGACAATGAAAAATTAAAATCATAATCCATACATAAAAATACAAACAGTATAATCAGTTTCTACACATTTTAACCCCTTCGATGCTGGTGATGGAACCATTCCATCATCAGTCACAGTTGAGCTGTGCTAATGACGGAATGGTTCCGTCACGGCCCCACCCTGTTCTGCATTGTCCAGCACAGGGGGGAAATTCAAGCAGCAGCCATGAGGTTAATAGCTTCTAACCATAGAAACCAAACAGGAGTCGACGCACGTTTTGGCGTAGGACACGCCTTCTTCAGGAGCCACAAATTTTGGAAATAAAATAATATGAAACATGTATAAAAAGAGTTCACAAATTAATCAATCACATTACTACATATACAAGTGCAAAAAAACTTTCTAAATTTACATATTTCATATAATATTAAAAAATGCAAAGCTTATAAACGTCATATCATTTCCAAAATATTTCATGGCAGCGGGGGGTACCGCCCCCAAAACTCGTGCCACCTTGGGCTCACCCAATTTCTATGGCACTGTCAAAACTTTGCACTGGTTTTGCATCTGGTCTAGTCAGTCATGGACCACTTGTGCCCACTGCTTTTCCTAAATTAATAAGATTACAAAACATATGCCATGACATCATTAGCAGAAGCAAAATGTTGGTGTTGAAACTGGTCACTAGAATGATTGTGCCTTAGACCTATTTATTTTATGATTTAAGGTCACCATGGAAAAGGAACCATTCCTTTCTCAGAACCAAGCTCTTTAAAACGAATCCAACCTTTTAAGACTTGATAACCATTCTATTCTTGAAGCACTGCCCCCTATGATCTCAATCAACTCCTCTTTATAACTGCACTAGCAGCCCGTCCCGACGTTGTCCGGGTATGAATTGCTGCCGGCCAGTAGTAAGTTTTGTAGGATTTCATTTTGATCGCATTTCTTACCTGTGACAGGCCTGTGAAACGCTCCGATTCACAGTGCACTGATGATGCACTTAAGAGTGCGTGTTCAGTAGTGGGTGAACTTGAGTTTCCCTACTTTATTTTTCCTTGCAATATTATATAGCGCGAACTCGACAACATGGCATGAGCACAATTTACATTACAGAAGAACACATTAATTTGTGGTAGGCACGGGGAGGAAAAGCGATTTGCCTGGAATCACAGGATGTTGAGCTGATGCCGAGATTCGAACGTAGCTCCCCAGCTCTAAAGTTCGCAATTCTAGAACTTGTGGCGGGAGGTGTGTCTAAAAGTGTATGTCGGTGCTGGCCATCAATGAGAGAGACATGTGCATTTTTCATATCGGTGCTGAAAAAATATGAGTATGTTGCTGGAGATGTGGGCCTCCGTGCCACCAATGTACTTACCTGGGGAGGGTAAACACCCATTATTCCCCAACTTTCTTTCCGCATACCATCACTCCGCATACTTTCATTATGAAAGTACCATGACTCCGCAATGCAATTATAACGCATGGCATTACATTTTATATGCTTTTACCACGCATACATTTACAACAAAATTCATTGTAAATGCATGAATGGTAAAAGCATGTTTTTTTTTAATGTTTGGATAAGGTAAGTATGGATATAGGGGTATATTTGCCGCCATTAGCAGGGAAGCCGGGCCACGCCCACTGCCCTGAGGTCACGCCCCCCCTGGTCGCTACATAAGTCACGCTGCACACTTAGCTTGCATTAGCCTAATTGACATCTCCTGAGGCGGAAGCCGGGAGGAACGCTCGCTCGTTTTTTATTCAAAAATTGGAAAATTAACTGTTGTTTTTACCTGTGTGGCACTCGCTCCTGGGCACTCCCCCTCCTTAAACTTGCTTAAGTCCACCCTGCGCAGCCGATATAAACGCTGCCCAGCAAGAGGGGATCATTCAAGTCACCCTGGTTTACTCCGGAACGGAAAGATTGGGCCTCAAACAGCAAAGAAACTTATAAATCATCGATGAAACAGTATAAAATCCTCATAAAAAATGCGCAAACTGCCTACTTCAAAGGGAAAATCCTAGCTGCAGCCAACTCCTCCAAAGAGACTTACCGTATAGTACGGTCACTTATGAAAATCCCCGAACCGCAGCCTGCCGCGGATCCCACCGGTTCTGAGCTGGGATGGTGCAGTGAGCTAAAAAACGGTGATGGATCAAGCCCTGATCTTTGGACTGGGTAAGAGTGGTCTGCCTAATTCAGATACTCTGTTTATCACCACCCCCTTTTCTGAATCATTTTGTCCACCATAAGCGTGGAAGGGTATACTCAGATGTGAGTCCCTTGCTCATTGTACCATCAGGATTCAAGAAAGCCGGGCCGAAGACGGCTGAAATGCCATAAACCGGTCCCCGGAAGCTTGTTTCCTTCCCAGTATAAGAATTGGCTTGGTAGTCTGGTCTGCCCTGTTCCCATGATGCACTGGGCCAGGGACAGACTAATTTGCATGTAGCCAGGTTCTGAGCTGGGATGGTGCATTGAGCTAAAAAACGGTGATGGATCAAGCCCTGATCGTTGGACTGGGTAAGAGTGGTCTGCTTAATTCAGACACTCTGTTCATCACCACCCCCTTTTCTGAATCGCGGATCCCACCGGCGCCAGATGCTCCCAACTCGCCGAGTTCTTCTCAGCTAAAATTCTCAAGATCTTAAAGTCCTTCCCCCAGCTTCACCCCCCGACCGACTCTCCAGCTCGGCCCATTAACCAAGACGCCCCGTCCCTGGATGCCTTCCTTCCCATTTCCATCGAGAGGTTGGAGGCCACCCTCAATCATGTGAAAAGTGGGTCCCGGGAAGATCCAGCGCCCCTGAGCAAGCTTAAATTAGTTGCTCCCACTATATCCCCCCTCCTAACTGGGCTACTAAATTCCTCCCTCTCTCAAGGGTCAGTCCTCTCCAACTGGAAAAGCGTGATAGTACGCGCACTCCTTATAACCTTGGGTGCTAATGGCTTTTCCCCTCCTGTGCTGCAGAATCAGGATCGATTCAGAAAAGGGGGGTGGTTCAGAAAAGGGGGTGGTGATGAACAGAGTGTCTGAATTAAGCAGACCACTCTTACCCAGTCCAAAGATCAGGGCTTGATCCATCACCGTTATTTAGCTGACTGCACCATCCCAGCTCAGAACCTGGCTATATGCAAATCAGTCTATCCCTGGCCCAGTGCATCATGGGAACAGGGCAGACTAAACTACAAAGCACATTTTTCACCAGAAAGGAGACAAGCTACCTGGGACCGGTTTCTGGCATTTCAGCCGTCGTCGGCCCGGCTTGCTTGAATCCTGATGGTGCAGTGAGCAAGGGACTCATGTCTGAGTATACCCTGCCACACCTATACTGGCCAAAAACGATTCAGAAAAGGGGGTGATGATGAACAGAGTGTCTGAATTAAGCAGACCACTCTTACCCAGTCCAAAGATCAGGGCTTGATCCATCACCGTTATTTAGCTCACTGCACCATCCCAGCTCAGAACCTTCTACGTAAAAATGAACCAAAGCATGCACATCAACATGGCAGTAATTACATTTCTTTTGCATGCTCTCGAAACCAAGGCTATCACTGTGCTCTTGCAAGGCTATCCGTGCTTTGCAACAATGGTTTTCGTTCAAATACCACAACACCAAATGATGTACATTAAACTCATCCTCAAATCATATTCCGCACAGACAACTAAACACAAATATGTTTCTGTGTAACAAGGGGTAAATAAAATATAGTAATTTGGTTTTAAATGATTCCTGGGGAGACCCTCGAGACCTTTGCCCACTGTTCAGATGGTAGATGTAGTATATTGATGTTACATGCACTGGAACATTTGTGGTACTGATAGGACTCTGAACAGGAAGCACGTAATATGTGGGAGGGTGTTAGGGTGGGGTTAATTGGAAATTTGATGTAATGTGCAGTGTGTAATTGTATGCTTACGAATAATGTAATGCTTGACCGCAGCTCCTGTGTGGCGGAGTTCATCTGCTTGCTGTTGGGCTGGGAAATACGCTACAACTGATGACAAGAGTGAGATACATGCTGGAGAAGACAAGACGGCTCGCTTTGAGAGTTCACAACAATACGGCAAACTGCTTGTGCGTGCCATCTGCACCCAGAATCGATGCAGAGGGTTCTGAGACTGGCACATGTGGAGTCAAAGCCCTGGTCCAGCCCCTACCCAGTCACATAAGAAATCAAAGACCCTACAGAGGAGCATATTCAAAATGTCCACCAAACCCGCAGACGAGGTGGTCGACTAAGATGCTGTGCTGCACCCCAAATACAGATAAGCCAATCAGATGAAGCAAGAAATACCAATCAGGTCAGCAAGGTATGAGAAACTGAGAACATACTCACCGTCACAGGCGATTGAAGCATACTGCGAAGCATGCTTCAAAGGTAACTTTTGCTTGCAGGAGTTGTTGGAGCCAGCCTGCATCGCAATCACCTGAACGGATATGCCAACACAATGGTGGCGGAAGGGATCATGAAATACAATACAGCTGTGTTCCTTAAGCCACCACTGTCTTTCGACACCTCTGTGAACCCAAAATTTGATGCCAGGTAGGCTGCGAGGATCGTCACATTTGATAACTTCATAGATGCGCTAGAGGAAGAAGATGACAAAAAGATCATCAAATATTTGAAAAACCTTGCAGGTGATGGAGTGAAAGAAGTGCTAAAGAAAATCTCACAGACTGATGTAAAATTATACCAAAAGGTAAAAGAAGCATTTGAGACCAAATTCAATCTAATGCTGAATGTCGACTATGAAAGGTATATCTTCAGCCAAGCATGAAAACACGTTGATGAAAGAATAGACACGTTTGTTAGAAGACTTGATGCACTCATTAAACATTGCAAGCTCTGTAACTTCACTAATGAAAAGGCCATGCACACTAACCCTGGGTGGTAACATCAGCTCCGCTCGCTGAGTTTGCAGATTTTTGGCAACTCTTTGTTCGGCGTAGAATGCGGAGTTACCGAAAACTCTGTGATTCGCGGCGTAGCAGAGTTTTTCCCTTGTTCGCACTTTCCAAATGCATTTTTGCACGTGCGGTAGCGACTTACCAGGATCCCTGCATTCACCATCGAGTTTTCCTATCTGTTTGTGTGGTAAAACAGCATTGCGCTCTATCAGAGTCATTCAAGCACACCACATTCATACGCCTGGAATTTGCCCTGCAAGTCATTGGCTCTCTTGCAAAACAGATGTCTCAAGTTTATTTCTGGCCATTGTGGCTCTTAAATGGCTCACAAACAACTTCCAAGCAGGCTTCAGCTAGCTGGTCTTGGTTAGATTCTACTAAGGCTGGCATCATTCTGTCCACGCGTTAGGCAAAACATCTTTCTTTACTTCACAAACATATTATAGAAGCTGCTCTGACTATCACTAAACCCGTGGAACACCCTACAACCATAGGAGCTTCAAACAAATTGAGGCCCATCCTACTGGTACCCCACCCTTCGGGTACCCATGTAATATCCACTCACGCATGGCAAGCTTGAGTGCTGGTGGTGTCTAGTGCACCAATCTATTCTGGCCCCCCCCCTCAAGACCTCCTCTCCCCTGATTCCCTCACTGCCACCTGCAAAAGGGCCCCTCTTCTCTCCATACATTTAATTTGTTCTAAAGCTCTGGTAAAGGCTGGCTTTACTAATCCACTCAGCTACCCACATAAAATACAGATCAGGTCAACCAGTCAAACCTGCAACTAGAAAAAAATGGGACCTCTTTCTCCGGCAAGAACATTAATCACAAGAGTTATCTTGACATTTTTATTGCTCCCTGAAAGATGGAAACACAAGGAACTCTGGATCAGGCGCTTTTAAATCTTAAGTTATGGCAAAACACAGCACCCCCTCCCTGAGGAGAGTCCCCTCCCCCCCAAGTCAGCACCCAGTTCGCCTGCACCAGTCGCACTGCCCTACAGCTGGCACAGGACTCACAACACCTACAACTCAGTGAGGTAAGGGATCTAGTCATGACATACTAGGTAGAACTACACAAGTTAGGTCGGTAAGCCACCCCCCCAATGGGGGACAAGTACAAAAAGGGTGTACCCAATAATTAATTATTGGCTGCCACTAATGTAAGTCAAGTCATCGCCTTTTCACTACAGATCAAAAGAGAACTACTTAGGTTGCACTACTATTCCCCGACAGAGTCTAGCATGATATAGATAGGCAAGATTCAGAACATGTTAAGCACCTCTCAGGGACTCCTGGCATGGGCCTGCTGCACGAGAGCACAGACTGGGTTGGTCAAAATGAGAAGCAAAATGGCACATGAGTTCCCACTGTATCCTCCGGGTCCCACTTCTGATTCACTGGACACGATTAAAAATGTATAGCTCCGTTGTGTACAGCCATCACAATTACATCAATGATATTGCAGCATGACTAAAGGTATACACCGCGAAGTAGAAATTGTTTGTTTTATTCTTTCAATTGACAAACAAAAGCACAAATAAATCAATATAAGAAAAGGGTTAGCCTCCCACTCAGGTGTACAAAAACACAAACAAGGATCATACTGTGTTTGCGTTGTAGAGATAAAAAACAGATTTGAAAGGGACAAAAAAGGAAGCACAACATGGAAACCTCAGAAATGTGCACACCATCTTTGCGCAGGGGTAATGCTTTTGTCTCCGTATCATGCACATTTTATGACATGTGCTGCTGAAGTGAGCACAGAAAAACGAAAGCTGCTACGTTATGTGAAACTATCAGACTATTTTTTAAATTATGATGTGTATCTGAAACAGAAATTGTAGTTTTTGCAATATATTGGGCAGAGAAATATGCACTAGAAAAAGGTTTCCTTAAGTCCATTAAGAGTGGAGCATCATGGATGTGCAATATTGCTAATGAGATCACGCCCTCGTCAAAGAATAGAACGCTACTCAGGAACCAAAAAAGGATTGCTGGTGAATTTGTCTGGGAAAACATGAAAGTAATTTGAGGGGTGGACATGTTAGTATTTTATTTGAAATGAAAAAGGATATTGGAGGGATGGAAGTGTAAAGGGTTTCCATTTATATAGTGCTTGCTACCCCTGATGAGGTGTTGAAGTGCTTTTTGGCGGGTAGCACATTACTCCAGAACCCAAACAGGATTAGTGGGGAATTAGTATAGGGAAAATGAAATACATTTGAGTGGTGGACATGTTAGTCTGTTATTTGGATTGAAAAGGAATATTGGAGGGGGTAGAAGAGGGAAGGGTCTAGAAATGTTTTGGGTTGGAGTTTATAGCAGTAGGAGGGGCTTTGGGATGAGTAAATGGGAGGCGGAGGGGGGAAGAGAAGAAGGGAAGGGTTTATAAAGTCTTGTTTGGGAGATCTGAATAGTAAAAGAGGTATGAGATGATGCAAGGAGGGGTGGAGGTAGGATGAGTCTAGAAAATGTTATTATGGGGATCATAGTAGTGGAATGGGGTTTGGGATGAATATGAGTGTAGAGGTAAAGTATATAATGATAGAGGTATAGGGTGAAAAAGTATAAAGTAATATGCTGGTGCCATTTTGGAAACAGACATGTTCTGGCTGAAGCAAGGACACATGCAAAGGGAAAAATAAGTAAAAGCTTTGAGGTCTGCCCAAGTGTGGAAAAGTACAAACAAGATGTCAATGTCAATGGCATAGGTTTTTATAGAGCGCCATCATCACCGCAAGGTCTCAAGGCGATTGCAGCATAAGAACCAGGTAGGAGGAGACAATACAGAAAGGGCATCATAGCAAAGAACAGGGACCCCATGCTAGGGAAAAAGCCATGTTTTCAAGGCTTTACGAAATTGCTGGTGCTCATTAATGGTGTCAAATGCTTCGGAGAGGTCTAGGAGGATGAGTACAGCTGAATCGCCTCTATCCACCGTGAGTGTGATGTTATCCACAATCTCCACTACAGCGGTCTCTGTGCTGTGCGCGGCCCGAAAGCCAGACTGGGAGGGATCAAGGGCTCCCCTGGCTTCTATGTAAGTCGTCAGTCGGTTGTTCACAAGGAGTTCCAACACCTTGCCAAAAAAAGGCAGCAATGATATTGGCCGGTAGTGGGAAGGTAAAGCAGGATCATCAGATAGCTTCTTCAAAAAAGGCTTGACTTGAGCCTGCTTCCATTTAGAAGGGACCTCAGCTTGTGAAGAGCATGTAAAACTGAATTACATTGCTTCTTCAAAAAATATCAAGACTAATTGGCTTTGCCAATGCTTACATAAATATAAATATTATCTATTTGCTTTTGATTCCTCCTCGACCACAGCTGTTTGACCAGTGAGTACAAAGAGTAGTGAGAGGTTTTTGGATAGTTTTCCTCTGACACTACTAATAATGCCCAGGGCACCAGGCCAGCTTCTGCTTGTGGGCCAAATTCTTCAAAAGGTCTGCACCACCAAGACCACTTCCGCCCTTGCGAAAACCCTGACAAAGCCAATGGGTTTCTCACGGCCATGTGCTATTGGATTTGCTAATGCTTGTTCCTTTAAACGACCCATCGCAGTGACAGTATTTGGGTCTGCATGCCACACTACACAGAAAAATAATAAACACGTTGCCACGGTTGCTAACAATTTTGCTAGAGGAAAAAATATGCATATTAAGCTAATAAGACCTGAATATGCCTTTGAAACTCCACACATTTATCAATCAGACTGGGGAAATTAATTCTATCTGTCACACTATGAATCAGACGGCGAAACCTTGAGTAATGCCGAGCGGCATCGACGATACACAGCAAAGCAATGCCTTTCCTGTTGTTACAAGGGCAATTAATTGGTTAATTACATCCCTGATTATGTTGATGATTTATTCAGTAATGCTGTTTCTCACCGATCGCGTTAGGCTTTAATAAACAGAAACTTTGCGCGACAATATTTTGTCTATCACTCAACAAGCATTGAATAAATACCGTTTCACACCAGGAGCATGTGTTTTTTTAAATTTTATTTTAATTCGCCGAGCCGCAATCTTTGCAGTACCACGATCTCCCCTGGGCGTTTTGTGGATATTGATGTAGATGTTGTTTTCGTGTTCCGCACTCTGCATCTAGAGTCAGCTCAACAACATTAATCAGCAATTTGTCTTTTTAGCCGTGGAGGGCACATTTCAGATTGATAAAACACAAGCCGTCCTGGGCGCCACCGCCTGCGCCAATGCGATATGCAAAATGGCGCCCAGGAAACGTTGACGCACCTCATTAGAATTCCTTTGGAAATACAGACAACAGGCAGACTTGGAATCGGAATTGTTTTCTTCCTCACAGAGCTCCATTGTTTGTTCAATAGTTTTGAATCTTCGAATACAGAGAAAGAATTAGGCAAAAGCGAGATGGTTGTAATCAATTCTATATTTGGTTCTTTCTCAGTTGAATAGCATTTGAAGGACCATGCTCATAACTAACCTGCAATAAGGAAAACATAATTTACATTCATGGGTCACAATTAGCCATGGGCAAATTTGTGTATTAATTTCACAGTAAACAGGTGCAAATTCGGACGCAACTCGTTGAATTCTGCTGATCCTGTTCCAGCTACCAAGGATAACATCAAACACGGGCAAAGCTAATATACTTATTAATAGATGGAACGACCTCCCACTGCACACCAGAGCCTCCTCCTCTCTTCTTGAATTCCAAGAGAAGCTGAAGAGGTAGCTTTTCAAATAACCAACCAACCAAAGGCAGTGTTAGGCACACACATGCACAGCTCCACTATACCATTGTGGGTGATAGTGTGCTACAAATACACATAACATAATATAACATAACATATGATATGAAAATGCAAGTCTTTACAAGTATACCGTAGTTCATGTATGTGTAAGCTTGTACTAGTACACTAAAGCCAAATCAGGTGCAATGTAAAAAGTAAAAGCAGCAGTATATTGAAGGCTCCGCTGCATCCTGTTTTTTTTTTCTATTTGATAATAATTTGGACTGCGAGGTAACCTTCTTTATATCACTTCTTGAAATAAAAGAAATATAAAGAGTTCTTTGCCCTGCAGTTAAAAAGGAAAATCCCATGACCCCTAGCTGTAGTGATGAGAAGCCGCCTGGAGTTTCCAAAGGGGACAGTGGTAAGGGTGGCAAAGAATAATCAACAGTGTGGGGGGCAAGACAAAAAAAGGAGCAGACACACAGGCGAAATAGGGAGGGATGGATTTGAGCAAGAAGAGGTAAGACGAGAGAAGAAAAGCATCTATTTGCACCCAGGGGAAACTGGAGGGGTGGGGGGGTGCAATGAGGAGCTGACATGAAGGAGAAAAGGAAGGGAGCATCAATGCATGGACACATTAGGGATATGAAGAAGCAGGGGCGATCAACAATGAGGTAATGACAGAGCATGAACCCTATAGAATTAAAATAATCTCTCTTCCTCTGCAATACAAACACTCACTCAATTTGAGGTGGAAATTTGCACTCACATTGCTAGTAGCATTAGGTGTGAGGGAGAAGTATTCCCCTGGGTTGAGCCAAGGCATGGTTGATACAAGACCTAAGTCAATGGCTGAAAGAGGCAGATTCAAAAATGCCAATTGTTGAAATGAATTGAAATGAATGAAAACTTATATAGCGCTACTTAGCCCGGAGGCATCAAGGCGCCTATCTTGAAAAAAAAAATCACAGAAAAGGCAGATACCACAAACTAAGGGTAGGCTTTGGCAAGGAGCCATGTCTTCAAAGCCCTTCTAAAGGCTTGCATTGATGGCAGGGACTTAATTGTTGAAGGGTGCTGCCACGAAGACCACTCTATATTGTAGGCAAAATGTCTGTTTGACAACTGTGTGATCAGCCCAAACTTAACAAGGCAGAAAAAAGATTGTACGTCACAGTGAATCAGAAACCACTAAGCAATTAGTAGTCTGTCCACACCATCAACTTCTGCCTAATATGTGTACAAAATATGAATAAAGATGTAGTTCATCTGCAAAGTGGATCTTACCAAATGTTTTATTCAATTGTCAATGGATGAACTAACAAAAAAAATTGGATTCTGACATTTGCAGACTTTGCTAAAAAAAGACACACAATGTGACAATATTACAGGTCACGAGACTGCTCTGGGCATGCAAAATCAATCATATTTTAAAGATTCACTGTTAAATGGTGGATCAGGTTTTGTGCACAGCATGGTTTAAGCACCTCTAGATCTTATTAGACCCGTCACTTAGACTGTAGTGTTTGGGCTACTTTTGAAAAAGATTTGCTTATTGGAGAAAACCCGCTCTGCACCTTGGTGATGATCGGTTACACTCACTATGCTTGATACAACTTGGGCAGCTATTACATTTTCAATGACAGCTGTGTATTGCCCTTACTGTGTCTGCCACTGTAGCAATCTCTTCTCGAGTCAAGGATAAGGAGAACAAGCGTTCCAGGCTCTGAGTCAGTCAACCAGAACCTGAGCACAGGTTGCGCTTTACTTCTGTTACAGATTAAGGTCTAGATTTAGTAAACCTTTGCGTCGTCCTTGGAATTCAATTGGTGGATGGAAATTTAGGCTAGTAAATTTGTGGAGGAAATCCACTAAATACTTTATCATGGGATGGTCCTTATCTACCTCGAAGAAACCAAAAATGCGGATGTTGTTCCACCTACTTGGGACCTTTAAAGCAATGATTGTCTTTCCATTGAGATTATATGGTTCATCTTCCCAATCCGGTGCAATATAAACTTGATTTTCAACGTCTGATATACATTTTTCTGAACATTATATTTGTGATTTATCCTGCGAAAGTTCCTCATCGATAACTTTGAGCTACTTATTTGCAGAAGTAGTGATTGACTCCAAAGTGTCAGTAGATGTCTTTAACCTTGAGAGTTTTTCCATGAACATATGAATTTGGTATGAATTTATGGTAGCCATGAGACGTGACTTTAGCAATAATCAAGATAGTCAAATGCATAAGGACTTGATGTCTGATCATGATCTAATAGATCCATGGCATCCATAGCATCCCATGGCTAGGGAATATACATATTTCTCACACAGACTCAGGTAGTAGGGTGCAGTATTTAGGTGACAGGGTTGTCCGATCATGATCCAATCACATTTATGGGGATTTCCAAAGGTGAGACCTTACTCAAGCAGAAACCACAATTCTTGACAGGGTGAATCACAAGCAGGCCCCAAATTAACCTGTGCTTAATCCTCTTGTAGCTTGACACAAAAGCAGCCGGGCTTAACTTAGACGCACTGTGTAAAGTATTTATGCAGCACTTCAGACAGTAATAAAGTGAAGAAAAATCACACAGCAATTTAGAAAAATGGAGTAACTTATTTGACACCAAAACAACAACATCCAATCAATAGAACCTGATATATGCAATTTCAAAGAGTTATTGCAAGTGTAGTGCTTACAAGCACAAAGCACAACTCTTGGATATCTGGTCATGTGGGACCAGGTGAAAGTCACAAGTTCAGGCTGACTGCGATGAAGCAGGGGCCCGATACAGGGACCAGGTTAGTCTAGCTAGAAAAGTTACTTTTAGATTCCAGCATGAAAAGTTCTGTTTGTTTTTGAGGAGGCCACAAGGAGCAGGGAGAGTGTTGTGGATAGTCATAGATGTGGCATGAAGAGCAGAACGGCATTTTAGATGGTCGTCGCTCTTTCTCAAAGATCCTGCTGGGTGTCCTTACCGATCATTGATTGAGATTCATGTTGACAGTCACTGCTGGATATTGATGCGGTAGTACGAAGTGCAGATCTTGTGTTGCCAGTTGTCTCTGGCGGCCACTGTGGCGCGAACAGTCAGGTTCACCAGGGCTTCACATTGACAGGCAATGCTGGTGGCAAGATCTTAGCACGAGCAGACCTGTTTGCGCTTGCGAAGAGCCAAAAATGTCAGGATTTTACCTTTTCTGGGAGCGGGAGCTCCACTGAGGCGATACCAAGGGTCCAGGACTTGAGGGGCACCACTTGAGGATCATAAACTCACTCCAGCAGGCAAGTCCGGTTTTAAGTCCAGTTGTAGGTCCAGGCAGTAGGTCAGCTGGGCAGAGGCAGGGAGGCCTCTGGATCTTGTTGTGTCCCTCTACCTCAGAACAGTTGAGTTGATCAGCCAGCTGATGCTTGGAGTCACTTTAGCCTAGGATGAAGGGTGCATGTCCAGTCTTCCTTTTCAGCAAGCAGGACAGTAGAGAAATAGTGCATCAAAGTAGCTGTCCTTCTGGCAGCAGAGCAGCACAGCAGTTCTCCTTCTATAGTATCCACAGCCCAGAGGTGTACTGAAGAGTTGCACCTGCGGGTCCAATAATTGTACTTGCTGTGAGCTTTGAGGCAGGAACACCTCTGGAAATTTCCACCCCCAGAGGTGTTTGGAATTCACAGTCTTCCTGTCCTGGCACCAGCTTTTCTGGGGATACAAAAGACTAGTGTCAGACACTTTGTGAGTGTACTGAGGCAGACGCTTTCTGATGTGCAAGTATGGTAAGTGACAGCCTCGCCCCATATCAGGTCAGAGATAGCCGATCCTGCAAACACCTATTCCCTTTATGTCTCACTGTCTGGGAGAAATGCACAGTAACCAACTGCCAGCTACACCGAGTCGTATATCCCAGGACACAGGCACCAAATAGTTGGGACAAGAAAATACCAACTTTCTAAAAGTATTATTTTGGAAATGTTTATGCCCCCTACACCATAGATTCATATGTGTCTTGTACCAGACTACATCATTAATCTGTTCCTGCATTAGCCAATAATGGTTTCTTATTCTTTCTTAAATATTAGTACATTCAGCTCATACACACATGTATATTTTATTTGAATCAATACACCATCACCTTACACAGAAGAAGACATAGCATGTTTGGAAATGCTTTTCACTTAGTTTGGTATCTTTACTTCGGACACCACCACATATGCACTATATAATGTGTGACAAACAGACAAAACTCAATAGTGACAATTTTACATTAATGTCACATCAAGAAAATACACAACATACATTCAATACAAAATTACAGCTTAATAAGACGTAATGCCTAAACATTTAAAAGTGTTCAACAAGTATATTCAAATATTGTATTCATTGTGAAGAAGTGTCCAACAATAATAACTACCGAAGGCTACTCATTTCCATTATCTGGGGGAATTCTACAGCCCTGTGGCATTCTGAATCCATGATAACCTTAGCAACCTTCGAAAAGTTGATTTATAAATTGAATTAGCTACCTGACTATGAGAATATCTGGGATCACTTCCTTGGATTTCTGACCCATTGAACTTGGGGACAGCGACAGGAGCAGAGTACCTTTCCCATGTTTGCTTCTATACAACATTGCCCTATTCCAGATGTGACAGCTGGCCTAGTGGCTGAAGTGGGGCTTCTCTCAAGATGGGACAGGGAGAAAGGTCATGCAGCTATGAGAGGGGATGTGCGATATGGGTACCCGGGGCTAGAAGACATACTGTGAGAACCTCCGTATGTTTTGAGTGGACTGATATATTTTGATTTTTATTTTGTTAGTGTGATATTCAGGCAATGCAACACAGTTTTTTTTGTATCTGACTTCGCACTCAGGTGTTATCGCATATTTAAGATTCAATAATAGTATACATAAAAATAAAGAAACAGCAAAAGAAATTGTTAAGACACGCTTCGTGGCTTAGAATGCAGGCGAAGAAAAAGAAGAAAGCAATTTGAAGCAGCAGTACAAATACTTGTCACCCACAGTTCCAGGAAAAGCAGAGAATGACATTTTGAGTACAGTAAATTGTATATTTTTCTATCCATCCTGTCAAGTGGCCATTGTCATGTGTGATGGTTTCAGTATTTTCTGGCTTTTTTTTCTTTTTACCAACAGACACTAGTCATTTTGGGGCATATTATCAAGGACCAGTGTTAAAATTATCACTGTTTTATTGGCAGGAAACTGCCGATAAAACGGCGATAATGGGCTTGATAATACGCCCTTGTTAATTCCCATAGAAGCCCATGTCCTGATGTTAACATGGGTTTCTATGGGTTGGGGGGGTTATTGATGGGCCTCTTCTGTCTGCAGCTTGGCAGACAAAGGCTCATGATTAACGTTAAAAGGTGAGAGGGTGAATGGATGGATGGATGGATGGATGGTTGGAATGAATGGTGGATGGATGGATGGATGCATGAAATGGTAGATGGATAGGTGCATGGATGAATGAGTGATAGGTGGGATGACTGAAAGGGAGGGCAGAAGGAAGGATGAATGGATTGATGAGTGAAAGGTTGGATGATGGATGGAGTGAAAGGGTGGATGGATAGATGAGCGAAATGATGGATGGTTGAGTGAAAGGATGAGTGTAAAGATAGATGAGTGAAACAATGGATGAGTGAAAGCGAGAATAGATGGATGGCTTGATGACGGGGTGGCTGGATGAGTGAGTGCAAGGGTGAATTGATGGACTGATGAGTGAAAGCATGGATGGATGAGTGAGTGAAAAGATGGATGGATGAGTGAAAGGGTAAATGGATGGATAGATGAGTTGATCGATGGATGGGTCAAAGGATGGGTGGATGAGTTAAACAATGGATGGATGAGTGAAAGGTAGAATGGATGTATGGAGTGAAAAAGGATGGATGGAGGGAAAGGGTGGATGGATGAGAAAAAGGATGAGTGGATAAGTAAATGATGGATGAATGAAGGAATGGATGAAAGAGGGATGGATAAGTAAAATAATGGATGACTGAGTAAAAGGGTAGATGGATGGATGGATTGATGAATAGGTTTGACGGATCGGTTTGAAAATGAATGGATAGCTTTGGTTCAAAGTAAGGGGGATTAATTTTCCGTTTATTCCCTTGTCATTGCGAGTTGCAATATTTTACCCCAAGAATGAACACCGGGTGGAATAACACAATAAACAATTATGAGTGTTTTAGGACCTGGAACTATCAGCTCCAACATCACAGGATCTGATCATTCTGGGCCAAATACACCAGGCTGCTCAGGGAGATTATAGGAGCTGGAGCAGGCAGCATTGCACAATTCCGCCGCTTACCTGCAATAGTTTCCTGGAAGCAATTAATGCTCGCTCCAGTCCCGCAAAAGCCTGTAACTCCCCCTCATATTACAACTCCCCCCTGCAGTCCTGATGATATTTTCCTCCTGCTCTAAATCAGTGTGTTTTTCACCTGAAATTGTGAAAAGATGGTTATAAGAACACCCAGTAAATCTGGATGGAAAAATACATTCTTCAAATACACTGCATGTCGAACAATGATTGTTACAAACTGAATTCTTCTAATACTAATAACGGAGCTTTCATTACAATTAACTAACTCCTAATAATCATTTTAACATACATGAAAGGATGAGAGTTAAATGTTTGATACTTGTGTTGCCATAAGTCGCCCTCAAACCGGTCCCAGGATGCTTGTTTTACGGTTCAAGGAGGACCTGGCCTGCCAGTTGGGGCTGGACTTTTGCATGGGGAGCAGAGTCAGGACTGATTTGCATATGGCTGGGTCCAAACTGGGGTGGTTGGTGATTAAAAAAAAGGATGAGTTTTACCCAGATCTGTGACTGGGGTGACTGTCGGTATGCCAGCTGACTTAAGCTAACCTGGATGATGAGGGGAGAGACCCTGAAATCGGTGCCAGGATGCCTATTTTCTGGTCTAAGGAGGACCTGGCCTGGCAGTTCGGGCTGGACTGTTCCCATGTGGAGCAGGGTCAAGACTGATTTGCATATGGCAGGGTCCACACTGGGGTGACATGGTGAGCAAAAAATGGTTGATTTAACCCAGATCTGTGAAAGGGTGAATGTTTGACATTGTTCAGCAATCCATCCATTAACTTTTTGTGTTGCTATAAGTCGTCCATAGTGGGAAGGGTATGCCCAGACATGGGTCTGGTGCTTGCTATGCCAGTGGATTCAAGCTAGCCTTGCTGATGAGGGGTGATACCCCGGAATCGGTCCCAGTATGCTTCTTTTCTTATCCATGGAGGACCTGGCAGTTTTGCTTGACTGTTCCCATTTGGAGCAGGGTCAAGACTGATTTGCATATGGTTGGGTCCAAACTGAGGTGTCATGGTGAGCAAACCAATGATGGATTTAACCCATATCTGTGTCTGGAGGTGAATCTTTGGCTATGTTCACCATTCCGTTCATCGTCTTTTGTGTTGCTAAGAACCCTGTGACCTTCAAGTTATGCCCAGATCACTGCATAGGATTAATTAACCCACTGAGATATTTTAATAGTATGTTACTCTTTGGTGGGCAAGTGTTACGTTGGCTATGTCAGAAGAAACTGATGACCAGAACCGTTGGGAACTGAAAATTGCCAATTTCTTTATATACCTTCAATTCCTTCTTTATCATATAGATTTCTGGGAGTCCCCTCTGGGCCTCCTCGAGTAAGAGCAGAAATGTTTTCAGAAGACCGACAATCTAGACTTTCTCTTTGCTTTGTTTCAAAGGAAAATGGCTGGAGGATTAAAACTATTTCTAGCCCATTCTCATTTCTACCAGTTCCTCAGCTAATATCATTCAAATTTCAAGAGTAGATGAGATCTTGCTATGGACATGGTTTCAACTACAGTATTGAAGTCTTAATAATGTGCTGCATTTTTACTGACTTTACAATCCATGCTTCCTTACACAGGCTTACTGTGACAATATATTGGTAGTTGAAATTGTGCAGTCGATATAAGTGCAGGTCGATATTTTGTATCTCCGTCTTGAGAAGTGGGCCCTGGAATAATTGAAGCCTTTGTGCACTATTTCTCTCTTCATGTGCACTGATTGCAGTACACACATTCACAAAAAAAGGTCTGCAGATAGATGCAACCTACTGACCTCATTCTTTGTGGGTGTTAATGTTTTTGACACTTCTCACAGTCCCAGGCAAACTAAATACATCACATGTCAGGAGCGTAAGAGATTCCACTCATTACTTGAATCAAGCTGTAGAACAATCATGTTGCATTTTTTTCCTCAAAAGGGAGGAGTAGAGTGATGAGCAGTAGTGCATATTAGGAAAGGGCGAGAGAGAAAGAAAAGTAGGGGTGATGAGGACTAGAGTCTGACAAAGAAGAAGGGTGAAGGGAAATAGACAGGGTTGTACTGCGCGAACCAGCCCCACTCCCTTCCTCCCAATCTATGTTCAAATTATTTTATTCTCTCTCTCTCTCTCTCTCTCTCTCTCTCTCTCTCTCTCTCTCTCTCGCTCTCTCTTTCCTTCTTTCTTTCATTCTCTTTCCTTTCTTTTATCCCCAGTACGCATGAGCCTCAATTGCTCCCCATGCCTGGGGAAATGCCCTGCAAGATAAATAGCCAATCCCGCCCCAGGATGGGGTATGGAATTCATGGATGTGAATGACTCAGAAAGACTTGCAGTGCTATGGCTTAGATGCCTGTCAGGATCTGAGGGATACCTCTTTTTTGCAACTCATCATAAATGACACTGACTTACATCCTGTCATATTGCTGCTGTAGTGGTGGTGTGAATCACTGGGCTGGTCATCTTGACTAGTAGTAACAATGAATGGGCATCTATTGTGAATCTTAGCTTCATTACATTATTTTGTTAAATAAATTGTATGAGCTTGGTAGCAGTGTGCAACATTTTTTCCACTGGCAAATTCATGTGAAGTTACACATTTTTGCCACTACAGACGTTTGCAAAGTTTCCCCATTTACTTTTGCCGATGAAGAGTTATTTTCTCAACACTTTCCAATGGAGCATGAGTCATCCTCCTGCTGTCAAAAAAGGCCTATTTTATGCACTCAAGTTATGTCATCTCCAGTCACTGTCCTTACACCCACATACTGTCTGTTAGCTGTGTGACGACCAGGTGTTGATGTAACTGAAAAATGATTATCCAGAGTTGAGCTCAGTAGCTACCAGATTGTAATGGTTTAATGTGTATCCTTCCTTACTCTTTATCCAGCCACTTAAAAAATTTATGTTCAGTGCCTAACCAAGCCTGTGTTATAGGGTTTATTTTATTAGACTGTTTATAGCATTTTTCTATGTTTACTCTGTAGTCAGGATAACCCCCATTAATACTGAATCCTTCATGTTTTCACGTACACTTCCCCATGTAGAAGAGCGGCCTTATCCTGTTTTACTTATCTACCTGGTGCATTGAAATATAAGACATGAATATTTATTTGATTATTTTCTGTAGTTGGGTGCTTCCGTATGATCCCTTCCAAGTATTTTTAGAATGCTAAGAAAGGGAAAGTAGTGGGAGGAAGCAGGTCATTTAGAGGGGTTATCAACAGTAGGCTTAGCATAATAGGCTGAGTCTCACACCTTTACAGGTACACAGGTGGTTTAAGGGGATGTGCAGTGAGGGGCAGGGGGAGGTGTGCCCCCAGGTGTATTGGGGAAGTGGTGCAGTCCAGGAGACTACTTTATCTTATAGAGGTAGCCCAAGGGAAATATATGCAGCCATTTTGGGCTACATCGCCATTTTGGTATTGGCGACCTGGTGACAGGTGCAGGCAGGACGTTTTTTCCCACCTTCCCTTCGCTAGAGGTTTGAGTAAGGGGTCTAACTTTGATGGTTCCAGACTTTCAGGCGTGCTTTGGGTTGGGACAGGTTCACAGGGGTAAGTTGCTCTATTGTTGTTGCTTTAAGAAAAGTGCAGGGACACCTGGCCGATACATTTGCATGGGTTTAGCTAAAATTATTACTGTTGTCAGTGGTGGACCAGGCTCAAAGGGAGGGTGTGAACAATCTCTCACCTGAATGAGGCAAAAAGTTGAAGATGATGCTATCGAAAGTTAACTTAGAGGGTCTGTTGTATAGGGGTTTAGGACCCTAGTGTAATTTACAGATTCATGCCCTTATATAGGTATAATTCACCTTGCCTGTATATAGACATAGAAATCATAACCATATTTAGACATAACCCATCCAGTCCAAATACGGCATGGCTACTTCCACTAGTTCCAAAAAGCCACAACGATTACTCGGCTTCAGCGGTCAGGGACATCCCCTTTCTTGAATTTTGATTTGTCCTAGAAATCATGGCGTTTTCAAAGAACTACCATTCCCTTTGGGTTCTTTGGTGACGTTATTACGTCTGACTTTACGTCAAACAAGGCACCTTCAAGGTATAAATATGCCTACACTTGCCCTAGCAAACACACAGTGGTTTGGAGCAGTTCGACTATCTACTTGCCCGACGCAGCTCACTACAGCAAGTACCAAAGAAAGTCCTTTCTCTCACTGAGAATCCAGCTCCAGTGTTTCCAAGCTCCTCTTGGGGGGTGCTGGGAAATCGAGTCCAGAGACAGAGATATCAGAAACCAAGGTACGGAGCTGATTAGAGCCTAAGAGAAATCTTGGATAGATTCTTGGCAAAGAAACAAACCTATTCTACACCTCACTTGTAGCAGTTCATTTCTTCTGCATGAGAAAGAAGACTGTTCAATAAATACTTTTATTGAAAACGCCCGTCTCTCTATTTCTCTGTACCTCTGGTGAAATGAAGCATTCACGATTGACTGAGTAAAATATCTATCCATTGTTTCCACGACTCTGAAGATAGGTATTATCTTGGGGAAACAAAGTTTTCATGTTTATGCAGTTGTCAGAAACTAATCCCTTCTTGTGTATTCGACAACATTTCTTGTGACCTCTGAGCTAGCTGGCAGTCACAATTAAGTTTAATATATGTGATAGAGACCTAGGCGACCTAAGACCTACGTCAAATCTATAGGATATGTTATTGCAATGCGCAGAGCCTATTGGGAATATAGGAACTACACTACATGGCGCCCAACGTTTGGTAAGGCACTCATTTAAGGCTAGATACTAGAGTAACTCAGTCGTGCTTTTCATAGAGACCCCTTTTTCCCGTAAAATACTCCAATAGACGTCTGGAGTGGGTAAAAGGATAAAATATCCGCAATTACTGAGTAGGACGAAAATCCTATGTATTAGTTTTTGGTTTGTTCAACGTTGAAGGATACAGTGTTCCAAAATATTGTGCACCTTATCTTTGTTTCCTTGAAACTTGCTCTGCAAACTTTCAGTCATCAAAATGAGTGACCCCAAGAACGGTGGAGATGCAGTAAATACAAACCAACCAGGTTTAGACGTTACAGGTTTCCAATAAACCAATGCAGATGCTATAATCATCCCGGATAACGTACGGAAAACCATTACTATGAAGCTTATAGCAAATGGCCTATCACCAAGAGGTAGTAAGGTAATAAGGTAATTTTTGTCATAGAGGCACATGAATATCGGCAGACAGAGGTATTCTATTCATGGATTGTCTTCCCTGAAGCAAATCCAAGAACACATGTGTTTCACTTCTACAAAGAAGAGGAAACTCCAACGGAATACACTCCTTTCGAGGATATTGAAATTCCATTAACATACCAAAATTATGCGCTCTGGTTTAAAGGCGCCCTACAACATCAAAATCACATAACCAGTCTCGGTCCACTAGGTAGACCAGGAGAAACATGGCCGGTACTAGCCAGCTATACACCACATCCTGCCATTGAAGATATGTCAGGTCAAGAACTATTACTTCAACTAAAACAATTAATCAAAATACATAGACAATAGGTTCAATATGTCATGCGGACTCTAAAAGTCCAACCTGCTATCAGGA
Organism: Lissotriton vulgaris; assembly: GCF_964263255.1. Taxonomy (NCBI): domain Eukaryota; kingdom Metazoa; phylum Chordata; class Amphibia; order Caudata; family Salamandridae; genus Lissotriton; species Lissotriton vulgaris. The sequence continues at coordinate 189,649,718 of NC_141699.1, read as the reverse complement.
TTCCGCAGAAAACCCCTTACCAGGGGAACACAAATAAAATTACACCAAAGACTATACAATCAGTCATAGGTAAATTACCCGCAAAAAGGGAACAAATTCCATTCTGGTTATCTCAAAAAATTACTCACATCGAGGCAGTATTTCCTGACAGTACACCTCATGAGAAACACAGAATTTTAACAATCTGTTTTCCAATGGGGATCGCACCACACCTGGAGGACTGCAGCACTTGGGGTACAGTTTTTGCTGCAATATACACAAAACCCATGGTGTCCCATCTATAGCAGTAATACTAGACGTCCTGAAATAAATTCAAAATAAAAAAAAGCAGAGCCTGCATTAAATCTGGGTATGAAATTACTTAAAAATTTCAAACAGGTCTCAGCTATAATATTAGCTAATATTAAAGGTGAAGCAGCATCCATGGCGATCGGCCTAAAATTAAAAGAACTTGATGTAACTGATATGAATTGGCCAGAATAATAGAAAAATCCTGTGAAGAACTAGGTAGAGATAGTTTGGGTGGGAAACAAGTTCACCCCCAACTAACAGAAAGTCCTGAAAAGGTTTTTATTAAAAACACTCTCGCTACTCCTAAAAAGAAGTGGGAAAATACAAGACAGGCACTTCCTAAAGAGAAGCGTTCTCAATCCAGAGGTAGGTCTCCTCAAAAGGAGCCCTCTGAAAAGACGTGTAACCCCAGGAATAGGGCTAATTTGAGAAAACCTGATAGATATCAAGATACTGATACACGTTCCTCTCATACCTTTCAATCCTCCTCACAGAAATCGGAAAGAAGAGGACGGTCAGAACACAAGGAAGAACGCGTGCAGTCCAAAGACAATCAACACGTTCCAAAAAATAAGAAAACCCAATTTACCAAGAAGAAGGTGGCAGGTCTAAAAATCACACATGCCAAAGATCTTGAGGACACAACTCAAGAACGGGGAGTGGGCCCAGACAATGCTGGCCAGCACAGCTGAAATTACCAAAGCTCGCAAGATCCTGAAGGATCATCTGGAGACAGTGGACTTGAATGAGTACATTCAAGTTGAAACTGCCGATACCAGGGTTAGTGTACCCCACAAGTTATATGAAGTAACACTCCGGATGGAGGGGGACATAACTAGGAAAATAAGAGCACTCTTTTGGGATAAGCTCTCTAAGGGTTATGACATTCTTCTAGCTGAAAAAGACTGGCCACCAAAATTTGTCAAGGAGTGCCCACATGGCGAAGACATCATTATGCCAGCCTTCTCTAATCATATTCCTGTTCACTTAAAATACACCTATACCAGAAAATGGGCAGTTGCCCAGGCTCCAGCATTATATAAAAATCATGTGGAATGAGATGAGGATGCTCCTCACCGCAAAATCCAGTTAAAAGCTAACCCTGGGTGAAGCACTACGCTACGCTCGCGTAGTTTGAGCAACTTCGCACTACGCGAGCTGCACGTAGCACAGTGTGAACACGCGTAGTGCAGTGTAGCGTAGGGCTGCGGTCATTTTTTGCTTGTTCACGGTCCTCAACGTCATGTTCGCGACCGCGAGCAAGCAAAATGACATCCCGGCGAGATTCATTATGCCAGCCTTCTCTAATCATATTCCTGTTCACTTAAAATACACCTATGCCAGAAAATTGGCAGTTGCCCAGGCTCCAGCATTATATAAAAATCATGTGGAATGAGATGAGGATTCTCCTCACCGCAAAATCGAGTTAAAAACTAACCCTGGGTGAAGCACTACGCTACGCTCGCGTAGTTTGCGTAGTTTGTGCAACTTCGCACTATGCGAGCTGCACGTAGCACAGTGTGAACACGCGTAGTGCAGTGTAGCGTAGGGCTGCGGTCATTTTTTGCTTGTTCACGGTCCTCAACGTCATGTTCGCGACCGCGAGCAAGCAAAATGACATCGCGGCGAGATTCTCAATGCGGGGAGGTCAGGTTTCTCATTGCGAGTGGTTGCGCAGGCTCGCGACCGCTCGCAATGAGAAACTACCAGTTCGCGTTGAGAAAGCTGTTCTCGAGTACAAATCTACTCGAGCAGCAGAAAACTACAGCTCGCACTATGCGAGGTGCCATTTTCAATGATTGCACAGTGCCCGATGCTTGTCCGCACTGTGCAATCATTGAAAACGCATCTTGCACAGTGTGAACATGCTACTACGCAGCTCGCGTAGTGCTACGTGAAGTTTGTGTAGTGCGAAGTGCACTTTGCATAGCTTCGCGTAGCGCTACTTCGCGAACTATGTCCACCCTTATTAAAAACTCAACCAACTGCTCAGAGGCAATATCCAGTTAAGCAAGAAGCTAAAAAACAGGTCAGGGAGATCTTAGATCAACTTGAATACCAATGGGTGATTGAAACATGCCCCTCATCAATGAACAATCCTTTGTTTCCTGTGTCCAAACCAGACAATACATATCATCTAGTTTTGGACTACAGACATTTAATCTCTTGTTGCTAAATTTTTGCAGTACAAAATGCACACAGTGTAGCACTGATGAATAACATTGTGCGTAAAAAATATAAAACTACATTAGATATTTCAAACGGTTTCTTCTGTCAAAATATTGCACCTGAAAGCAGGTACTTGACCGCTTTCTCAATTATGGGGACACAGCTTCCCTTCTGTCATCTCCCCCATGGATTCAAGAATAGTCCAGGGTTATTTTCAGCCAGAGTAACAGAATTACTACAAACGTATGATGATGAGGCATTATCTTTTGTCGATGACCTCTATCTAACAGACGATGACTTGGACAGGCACTTGAACAGAGTGAACTCCATAATACTTGGTTTCGCATCTGAAGGGTAGAAATTCAACTTAAAAAAATCAAGAATTGCCCACCTCAACGTCCTATTCTTAGGATACGAACTATCAAGTGAAGGTAAAAGTCTGGCAGACAACTTTTTAGAAAAGTGTGCGCTGCTCCAACTTCCAAAAACACTGAAAAACGTACAGTCAATTCTAGGTTTCTTGAATTTTGGAAGAACATACATTCTAAATGACATAGAAAGGGTTAAACCTCTCTACGAATTAATCAAACCTGATTTTAAAACTACAAATTGGACTCAAAAACATGCAGAAATGTTGCGTTCAGTGCAAACAGACATGTTAGCAACATCACATTTACAGACACGCGTAAACATAAGCAACCTTGTAACCTGAAACATCCCAGGGAGATGCAGATTTACGTACTTAACCTTTAATGAAGGTGAAAAAGTACCAATTGCTTACAAATCACACTTGTACACACAAGCTGAGATGAAATTCACTTCAACAGAAAAAATTCAGACAGCTGTTCAAACTGCAGTAGCAAAAGAGAGAGCTCTTGCACAGGGAAAACGCATAATGGTCGTTACTCCTGTACATGCCTTAGAAGCAGTGACAAAAGCAAGCATTCCGAATGCAAAGGCTTTACATCCAAGATGGATGCATGGGTTAACTCTCTTGCTGCAACAGACGTTGCATATGTTTTTGACCCCTACTTGAAAACTCAAGAATTTTTACAATACGAACAAGAATGGTCTCTGCCCACTGAGATTCTGCCTCTAGAACAGTACGAATGTATAATTTATACAGACGGATCAGCACAGCCTGCAATTGGGGTAAACAAGCTTATAGTGCTACGTGCGTGATTGTCAAAGGTCGCTGGCGCGATGGTAAATTCCAACCTATGGTCACAAAAACACAATCTCTTGGAGACTTTTACAGCTCAGCGAGCTGAAATTCAGACTTTTAAGATGGCGCTTGAAAATACTGATCCCAAATTCCCCACACTCATAGTGTGCAATTCGTATTACTGCGTTCAATCTTACAATGAATACTTGCAGAACTGGTTTGAAAATGGTTTCAAAGATTCAAAAGGTGGCACAATCAAGCCTAAGTTGCTTTGGGAACAAGTAGTTCAATTACAGAAACAACTACAAAAGACTCATGTGATTCATACACTGAGTCATCAACGTGATGGCGCTCACATTGAAGGGAATTCATTGGCTACTGAAGCCGCGAAGGCAGCTGTGCAACCGGCTTCCGTAGCTGCAATCACTCGTTCAAAAACAAAAATAGACGGCGAAACAATGCTAGCTGTCAATGCCACAAGCAAAGGCAGCAGTGCAGCTTTACCTCTAAACTATCCACTCGAATATGCATACATAATTGATGCCAACTCCGTCCCTTTTTCTCGAATCCCTGAAGTGTGGGATAGAGTAACCCCACACAGAGACATAGAGGAGCCTCGGTACAAGAAGCACATATGGGAGAGGGTCTGATACATCAAGGGATCTCTAAATACATTATGGAATTAAAAAAGACGTACTGGTAGCCAGGGATGAATGCCCACATTCACGAGTTTGCAATTAATTGCCATGACTGCAATAGAGATCGCAGCAAGAGTGTAGCCAGCCCAGTACAGACACCATTGTTAGACAGCATTAGGCTTTCTAAACGCAGACGTCGCTATGGACGAATGTGGTCCTACAACTATTCGGACAGATTCATTTGGATGTGGCCTCAACGTGCGGCTGACTCCCGAACTGTTATAAAAGATTTGTGAGTCTTTATCGACATATACGCAATCGCACGCTACATTCTGACCAGGGTCCTGTGTTTTGATCTCGAGCTTACAAAGAGGCCATAGCCAATCTGGACGTTGCATTATGGTACTCAAGTCCATTCCATCCTGAGGGAAATTCTGTAGTGGAAAGAATAAAAAAGGACATAAAGCAATCTATAACAGCTAGGGTATTAGGCTCGGGTGATGGGTGGGTCAAACATCTAATAAGTGTCCAACGTAGTTTAAACAATCTGCCAAGAAATTCTCTGGATGGAATCACTCCATATGAAATTCTTTTGGTACTAGAATGATTGTCGAAGACCTCGATCCTCATACTTCAATGGTAGAATAAAAATCTTTTGATATCAAAGACTGTTTTACTGGACTTAAATGAACCAAAAAGAAGTCTAAGCAACACATACAGAAGCCAACTACCCCTGAAGAAAAAACTACCTGTCCCATCAAGGGCTGCCTGGATTCCAAAGTTTGGGGATCTAGTCAGAGAAAAGATTACAGATAAGAAGGAATTTGGGCCTTCATACAGAAAACCAGCACCTGTGCTAGCAATCCACGGATCAAAAACAGTGTTACTGCCGCCCCTTGCTGGAAGAAAGGAGAACCGGTTTGTATTAATCGACATGGTAAAACCACATCATGTGGCTGATAATAAGTAGTAGGCCCAGTGGACTCCAAAGAAGTAGCAGATGACCAAACCTTGCTATTATCCAAGAGGTTCAAACTGAGAGACTCATCACCTTTGAAGTATCTACAGTAAGAAATTAAAGACTATGCAACAAAGCAATGGAACTTGTGCCTCTTGAAACCCAAATAACAGTTCGTCAAGACACTCCTGTCTACAATGATATATCCTTGGACTACACTAATATGACAAGGGACCAAGCAGCTCCAGCGATTTCGAGTAATCCAGATGCAATACTTACAATTTTCAGAACGGCCTCTGGCTATTTCATCAACTTTGATACGTTTCTGAGGATCCCAGTGAACCGGAAAACAATGCCAGCAAATAAAACTTTCAAAGACCAAGTAACAGAACTTTTTCAGCAACTAGAAAAGACTTATCTTGTGTCAACATGGGTTGAATTTTGGATCGTATTAGGCATACTTTTTCTCCTACTTTGGCTCATTCTTGTATTAAGTTTGGGAAAGCTGATACATGGAAAATATAGTAAAATGGACACAGCAAGTTAGAACACCCACCTGCTTATGAAGCCACACAAATCATCTCATCGGGAACAAAGAGACCTGTCATCTGTGAACATAACAGCCGTTCCTACACATGGTGGTTTAGCATGGGACAGAACTGATTATGACATTTATGGTCCTGCCGAGCTGTTGAAGATTCCACATCAATTTAAGGTTTACTTGAGTGACTTTGTTTCACCCAGCACATTTTCTGATGATTGGGACTTTGAGACTGTTAATAATATGCTGTCAGATTTAGAGATGTCTGCAAAATGTACAAACCATGAATATTTAGAAGGTTCATCAGATTTTGAACAAATGTATTGTTATAATCATTATGGTCATCATTACTAGCACAAATCTGCAAACCCTAGACATATTTACACTTATAATAAATGGTAACATTGTCCGACACCACCAAAGTTTAGCTCAAAAACATTTTATGAAAAATGTCCATACTTCTCAGGTTTTAATACCACAAATCCGGAAACGTTTTACTTTAGAAATGGTAATAAGACAGGAATGAAAAGTATGTTGACCAATACAAAGCAAATTTATTCAGCAGCCTTTTATGCCCAGCTGTCCTTGTTAGGTTTCGACTTCTGGAGGGACAACATAGAAACAAAAACTGTCTTGGGCTCAAAAGACTGAAAAGTACAGGGAAAAGAAGCTTTATTTCGAGACTGTATTATTCCAGAACATATAATGTTTTTGAATGACACTGTTCAACAAACATCATGTCTTGGCCTAGCCAAGATAAAAGATTTAAACAAACCGTCCATACCTGTGCCTACAGCTGATAGTAAAAACACTTCAGAGGGAGGAGTCGACATAACATCGATTTTACTCAAAAACAGAACTGATCCTGATTGGAAATAATGGTTAATCTGGCCCACAGACACGAATAACTGTCAAGATAGATTCCTGAACAAGACACAAGGGTTTACAGTAACTAGGCCAGACCCAAGATATGTCCAGAGACAACATCCAGGGATAGTAAGAAAATACAGTGGAGGAAAATTATGCCTCGAATGGCAAAAAAAATCTACACTTGCAGAGGTTAAACACCACTTAACTTTAATTAAAGATGGTGTTGATTTGAGGGACTTCTTACTAGAGGATCATAAACCACATCTTAAACGTTTCATATACACCAGTATTTATGCTGCTTATAATGAAGCATGGAAAGTCACGCAAATGGAAACTGCAGACCAAATACGAGAAATTGATTGTAATAATTTGGACAAAGCTCTCTCTGTAGTTGATAATAGGTTAACAACTCTGTCATCCAGAATTTATTCTTTGGACAGCATTGTATCCTCTGCCATAGACATAATGGAACAAAACTTGCTCATGTTACAACATGGACAGTTCTATAAAGCTGCTAGGCTGGATATTACAAAATCTTCATTCAGGCTATATACCTTGACTGTCATGGGTTCCTTGGCAAGCAACAGTTAACCTCCTTATGGTACATCAGGTTTTGCAAAGATTAGCATGATAGATCATATGGCAATCAAGAGGACAGTGTATTGATATTGATTCTGTTATGCTCGCTCTTTTGTTGGTAGCAATGCTTGTTATTATGCTCTCTCTTGTGTTGGTAGCAATGCTTGTTCTTGGGTGTTACTGTTTAACCTCTATCCAGGAAAACCTTCTCGCTCTCACGTTCTAACTGATGGCAACGCTACACGTGAGAGACAGAGCACACGCTGAGCACACGCCCTAACCTCAGCCTATAAATACAGCTCTGCTCCTTTAGGAAACGCTTCGCTTTCCAGCACAGTTCTTTGCGAGCGTTCCTGAGCCGAGCCCAGCAGTCATCCAGTCCTTCAGCTTCCTATCTCTCACTCCGCTTGCGCCTCCACCCAATTTTCCTCCCGCTTCCTCCTCCTTACCTGGAAACCTGGAGCCCATCTTCTTTCTCGCGCAGAAGACGACATTCACCGGCAAGATCAGTGGAGTTTCCGGTGCTACCCACCAGGCAAGTCCTTCCCGCATTTCCGGTGGTGTCACCGGCCTTTGTTCCGACATCTCTGAAGGAAACAAGTAAGGAATCTAGTTCAAGCGCAAACAACCATTGACAAAAACAATCTGTGTTATCGTGTAAATCAGAGACTAGAGACTTCGTAGCTGAATCAAAAGGCATTGGTGCCTGCAAATAGTGACTTTCATTTCTTATTGACTTGTGAAAGACTACAAGCATTGATGGCTGCAAATTTGTTAAGTTTCTTTTCTTTAATGTTATAGGAGAAAACTAACCACTGAAAACAAGAGGACTTTGACAATAGCAAAGCATTGATAAAAGCAACACTGTTGTTATCCGAGAGCACATTGTGATAATCAAAGTACATTAGAGCGAATATTTCACTGGTGGTTAGGATATCAAGATTGCAGAAAGTCTTGTTGTTTTCTTTTGTTTATTTATTTTTCAGGATCCTTCTGAGGCTATCAACAAGTCTTTGCCAGGTATGCAAGGAGTTTTTATTTGTAATATGACTAAACACCCCTTCACTAACCCGGTTAACTAAACCTAGATTTAATGAACGCAGTTTTGGTTTGAGTCACTTGATTTTGAATACTTGTAAAATTGCTTTTCAAGGTTTGAATTTTGCACAGTCAATCCAGGCAAAGGAGTGTCAGAAAGGAATTCTTAAATGTTTGGTATGTACTAGTGTACCCATTCAGAGTTTATTTGCGTATTTGGATTGTAGTGTTACAAACTGATTATTGAACCTATTCTTGAAGGTGTTAACAAAGAAGTTCTGAACACTCAGAGAGAAGCAGACGTAGACACTGAAGACTCAAGTGTTTGTTTGTCTTTGTTCTCAATCCACTTCCCCTTTCCCTTGTGAGTGAGTCAGTCACGTAAGAGTTTCCTGCCTTGCCGGCTGGTTGACTCATAGGGGAGTTGGGAGCGTGCATCATCAAGAAGGAAATCACAGGAACCTCGTGAGTGAACGCTGACAGAAAGCGAAGCCACACTTCCTTCTTTCCTTCTTGATAGTGCAGCAAGGGTCCTTCCATACACCATGGATGTCCAACAACTATCAGAGATAGTTCAGAAGTTAAGTGGTGAGATGGAGGAGTTACGCATGGAAAATCAGTCCCTGAGACAGGAATTAGACCAAACGAAAGCAGGGAATCAGTCCCTTAGACGAGAACTTGAGCAAACTAGTTTGGGCTTTACTCCATGGCGAGATTCTACAGAATTCAAGAAACCAGTTTTAATGCCACCGAAGTTTGGTGTGGGTGCCTATTCCTCACAAACCAATCAGAGCGATGCTTCTGACCAGCCAGTACAGGTAACGGTAGTAACGCCTACTCCCATTCCTCTAGCTAACCGGAAAGATTCACAGGTGATAGCAATAGGTTTAACACGTTCATGAGTCAATGCCAATTGCATTTTTTATGCAAACCACAAATCTTTACTACAGATACCTCGAAGGTTGCTTTCATTATCTCCTATTTAGGAGGAGTGGCAGCTAATTGGGCAATGCCCTTCGTTGATAAAAACGACCCTTTGTTGAACAATTTAAATAACTTCAAAACAGCTATGTCAAACCTATTCGCCAAACATTTATTTCTTCAGGCATCTGATAACGAACTTTTGAATCTTCGCCAAGGTTCAAAGGATTTAATCTCATATGTTACAAATTTTAACCGGTTGTTAGCCGAGACCCAGTGGCCTGACGAGAAAAGGGTTTCTCTATTTTACCGAGGTCTTAAAGATGACTTAAAAGATTCACTTGCACACATTGTAAACTTACCTGAAGATTTTGCTGAATTCCAGGATTTAGTTATCAGACTCGATCACAGGTTAGGCGAAAGAAAGGGAGAGAGGTCCAAAGGTGACATTAAAAACTTGCATTTTAAAACTGATCCCAAAACTTCAGATGAGAAATTAGCTCAGGTGGAACCAATGCAAATAGGAGGGATTAAAGGGCCTTTATCTCAAGAGGAGACGGACCGAAGGCGAAAAAGTAACTTGTGTCTCTATTGTGGAAAGTCGGGTCATTTCGCTAGAGACTGTCCAATCAAGCCAGTAAAGAAAAAGGTTTCAGTGGTGGAGAAAGAACCCTCACAGAGTTCGGAAAACTAAATCCCTCGAGGAAAGAAGGGATCGATTCCTCGAGCGGGTTGAAGCAGAAGATCTCACGATATGCACCTAGTGTTTATAATCATGTACCCAGGCATTTCACAATTAGATTGGTCTTGATCTTGACTAACCAACAAAGACATAGTATCCCAGTCCTGATTGATTCAGGGGCCACGGGCAACTTCTTTGATCTAGAACTAGCTCGAAAATTAAACCTGACCCAAGTACCTAAGAAAGAACCAGAACCAGTTTGCGCAGTAGATGGTTCAGCACTCTCTTCTGGTTTGATCCGTTTCCACACAACTCCATTAGTTCTAGTCTCAGATAATGGCCATACTGAATGCACAACATTCGATCTTATTGACACACCGACCTTTGGGGTGATTCTTGGAATTCCTTGGTTGGAATTGCATAACCCCAAGATAGATTGGTTCAAGCGTACTGTTACTCTAGATTCATCCTTCTGCAAAGTACATTGCTACCAGGAAACCAAGGATCCTGTAATGCCCTTGTCTTGTGCAGTCACAAACTCAGACCATTCTGATATTCCCAGGGAATACCAGGACTTCCCAGATGTATTTGACCCAGTGAAGGCCACCAAGCTTCCACCACATCGTATATACGATTGTAGGATTGACTTAATTCCAGGAGCAGCATTGCCCTGCAGTTGTATTTACGCCTTGACGGAGCCTGAAAATCAGTATTTGCGTTCTTATCTGGACGAATTACTAGAGTTAGGATTTATACGTCATTCTACATCCCCGGTTTCCTCTCCGCTTTTCTTCGTAGCGAAGAAGTCTGGTGATCTGAGGGCTTGCATAGACTATCGCGCAGTAAACAAGGCAACAATAAAGAACCGATACCCGTTGCCCTTGATTCCGGTCCTTTTAAATCAGGTCAAAGGATCCACCATCTATACCAAACTGGATCTACGTGGTGCTTATCACCTGATCCGTGTTAAGAAAGGTGATGAGTGGAAGACTGCATTTCGCACAAAATTCGGTCTATTTGAATATACCGTGATGCCATTTGGTCTTTGCAATGCTCCAGCAGCTTTTCAATACTTCATTAATGAAGTATTGCATGACCTTCTAGACATTTGTGTCATCGTATATATCGATGATATACTAATTTATTCCAGAACTCCGGAGGAACATACCATGCAAGTCAGATCTGTTCTCCAAAAGCTTAGAGATAATTCTCTATTCGTGAAATTAGAAAACTCTTCTAAAGTTGAATTTTTAGTATATTGGTTGTCCCCAGAAGGAATTACGATGGATCCCAAAAAGGTAGAAGCAATTTTAAATTGGCCTGCTCCTACTTCAATAAAAGATACTCAACGGATTTTGGGGTTCGCGAATTTCTATAGACGATTCATTTCTAAGTTTTCTGAGATTGTAGTTCCAATTACTCATCTCCTGAAAAAAGGGAAGGAGTTTCGTTGGAATGATGAGGCTGAAGCAGCCTTTACTCAATTAAAGAAAGCCTTCACTTCAGCACCCATCTTGATACACCCCGATCCTGACAGACCGTTCTTTGTTGAAGCGGATGCTTCACAAAATGCGGTTGGAGGTGTTCTGATGCAAAAAGACATCAACTCTGGTCATTTGCATCCAATAGCTTTCTTTTCCCGAAAACTTCTGCCAGCTGAACAGAACTACACAATAGCTGAACGAGAGCTGTTAGCAATAAAAGCCGTTTTACAAGAATGGAGACATCATCTTCTTGGGGCAAAACACACTATTACTATTTTCTCCGACCATAAAAATTTACAGTTTTACTCGACTGTCAAGGCATTTACCCCACGACAAATGCGTTGGCTACAGTTCTTTAGTGAGTTCGATTTTGTAATCACTTATCGACCAGGTGAAAAACAACTACTGTCTGACACGCTGTCACGTTTAGTATGTGACAATGATAGAAATATGAAGCTGATACCACAAAACATCATTCCTACTGAGAAAGTCTGTGCAGAAGTCTCCGCCGATACATTTTTGTCCATACTAAAGAAAGAGACTGAGAAAATAGACCATCAACAATGGCTGTCATTAAAACACAGGTCCATACAAAATGGTTTTTTCTTCCATAAGAATAAATTGTACATTCCAGACCGAGAATTAAAAGAACAGATTTTATAATGGAACCATGATTTAGCAATAGCTGCTCATCCAGGAGTAAATAAAACACTTGATTTATGTCAAAGACATTTTTGGTGGCAAAAGATGAGTGAAGATGTGCACAATTACATTCGAGCCTGTCCGGTGTGCGCTCGACAAAAATCTCTTCACACTCCACCTATGGGTCTGTTACAACCATTAGCCATTCCTCCCTTCCCTTGGCATACAATTAGCTTAGATTTTGTTACAGATTTACCCAAGTCCCACGGTTTCACCACTATCCTAGTAGTAGTGGATTTGTTATCTAAAATGAGTCATTTTATTCCCTTGACTAAATTGCCGACTGCAGCGGAATTTAGTACTATATTTCTGGCCAATGTTGTGAAACTACACGGACTCCCACACAAGATCCTCTCAGACAGGGGTCCTCAATTCCTTTCAAAATTCTGGAGACAACTCTGTAAACAATTGGACATAGAGATAGCCTTATCGTCTGCTTTCCATCCTCAAACTGATGGTCAAACAGAATAAGTTAATCAATACTTAGAACAAAGTCTACGCTGTTTATCTAGTACCTTATTTACAAATTGGGATGAAGCCTTGCCGCTAGCAGAGTTCACTTACAATAACACAGAGTATTCGGCGTTGGGATGTTCACCCTTTTACTTTCTCACAGGTCAACACCCCAGAATGCTTCCAATAGTGTTTCCCGGAGAAAAATATGATCTGCCTGCTGTCACAGAAAGAATCAAAAACCTAATCACCTACCAACAGCAAGTTAGGAAAAGTCTAGAGAAAAACAAAAATACCATGAAAAAGGCAGCAGATGCACACAGAATTCCCTCCCCACAGTACAAACCAGGAGACTTGATTTGGCTTTCTACAAAAAACATTCAGATCGCAGGACCAAAAAAATTAAAACCAAGATTCATTGGCCCATTTCCTATTGATAAAATTATAAATCCTGTTTCAGTAAAGATCAAACTTCCCCAGGATTATGCTATTCATCCAGTTTTTCATGTTTCACTATTGAAGCCACATGAACCTACTACACGACCAGATAGTCCACCGCCCCCTGTAGTGGTAGGAGATCACATGGAATATGAGGTTAAAAAGATACTAGATGCCAAAAGAATTAGAGGTCGTTTATTCTACCTAATCGACTGGAAAGGCTATGATTCATCTGAGAGATCTTGGGAGCCTGAATGTAATGTCCATGCACCACGGCTTGTCAGATCTTTTCATGCCCTTAATCCAACAAAACCCCGACCTGTGAGGCGGCCTTTGGGGGGGAGAACTGTCATGGGTTCCTTGGCAAGCAACAGTTAACCTCTTTATGGTACATCAGGTTTTGCAAAGATTAGCATGATAGATCATATGGCAATCAAGAGGACAGTGTATTGATATTGATTCTGTTATGCTCGCTCTTTTGTTGGTAGCAATGCTTGTTATTATGCTCTCTCTTGTGTTGCTAGCAATGCTTGTTCTTGGGTGTTACTATTTAACCTCTATCCAGGAGAACCTTCTCGCTCTCACGTTCTAACTGATGGCAACGCTACACGTGAGAGACAGAGCACACGCAGAGCACACGCCCTAACCTCAGCCTATAAATACAGCTCTGCTCCTTTAGGAAACGCTTCGCTTTCCAGCACAGTTCTTTGCGAGCGTTCCTGAGCCGAGCCCAGCAGTCATCCAGTCCTTCAGCTTCCTATCCCTCACTCCGCTTGTGCCTCCACCCGATTTTCCTCCTGCTTCCTCCTCCTTACCTGGAAACCTGGAGCCCATCTTCTTTCTCGCGCAGAAGACGACATTCACCGGCAAGATTAGTGGAGTTTCCGGTGCGACCCACCAGGCAAGTCCTTCCGGCATTTCCGGTGGTGTCACCGGCCTTTGTTCCGACATCTCTGAAGGAAACAAGTAAGGAATCTAGTTCAAGCGCAAACAACCATTGACAAAAACAATCTGTGTTATTGTGTAAATCAGAGACTAGAGACTTCGTAGCTGAATCAAAAGGCATTGGTACCTGCAAATAGTGACTTTCATTTCTTATTGACTTGTGAAAGACTACAAGCATTGATGGCTGCAAATTTGTTAAGTTTCTTTTCTTTAATGTTATAGGAGAAAACTAACCACTGAAAACAAGAGGACTTTGACAATAGCAAAGCATTGATAAAAGCAACACTGTTGTTATCCAAGAGCACATTGTGATAATCAAAGTACATTAGAGCGAATATTTCACTGGTGGTTAGGATATCAAGATTGCAGAAAGTCTTGTTGTTTTCTTTTGTTTATTTATTTTTCAGGATCCTTCTGAGGCTATCAACAAGTCTTTGCCAGGTATGCAAGGAGTTTTTATTTGTAATATGACTAAACACCCCTTCACTAACCCGGTTAACTAAACCTAGATTTAATGAACGCAGTTTTGGTTTGAGTCACTTGATTTTGAATACTTGTAAAATTGCTTTTCAAGGTTTGAATTTTGCACAGTCAATCCAGGCAAAGGAGTGTCAGAAAGGACTTCTTAAATGTTTTGTATGTACTAGTGTACCCGTTCAGAGTTTATTTGCGTATTTGGATTGTAGTGTTACAAACTGATTATTGAACCTATTCTTGAAGGTATTAACAAAGAAGTTCTGAACACTCAGAGAGAAGCAGACATAGACACTGAAGACTCAAGTGTTTGTTTGTCTTTGTTCTCAATCCACTTCCCCTTTCCCTTGTGAGTGAGTCAGTCACGTAAGAGTTTCCTGCCTTGCGGGCTGGTTGACTCATAGGGGAGTTGGGAGCGTGCATTATCAAGAAGGAAATCTCAGGAACCTCGTGAGTGAACGCTGACATTGACGTCTAATCAACACCACGTTATTGTTTACTGGATTTAACCTTACAGATAAACAAATCTCTTTGGCACAAAGGGGAGCAAACTATAAGGTGCTGAGCATAGAAAAACTGGAAAGATCACCATTGACTGTTTCTGACAAACCAGCCATAGAATGGATAATACATGGCACCATTACGTTGCCAGTGACGATTTTACAGTTTCAGTATTGTTTGAAACACATTCCAGCAGGCCTGCATGAAAGGTTGGATAAAGAATACATAAAGTCAACCTGGGATTTACCATAGACGCACAAATGTTGGAGTGGGGGAAAAGAAGTATTTCTTAGTGGTACACAATGTAACAGTGCACTAAGCGGTACACTTTTATGTCAGGGTATTAATTTACATGGAGCCTGTGATGGTTCTTCGACCAACGTATCCTGCCACCTGCAAGGTTCTCCGGTAGCAGTGATAGATCCAATGTTTAGGCAGCTTTCCAATGGAAGCAACATAATGTTGAATGAGCACAGCTGTTGTGGAATGATGCCAGGAATTGCCTATCTCATAACTGTGTCAGCCAGGGTTACTTGTTTCCTAAAGCTAAGACAGACGGGGAGTCACCGTTCTGGCCTTCACTGAGCATCTCTTCTATTCAAATTGATATTTTAAGCAGAATGAAAGGCATTCTTTTACAAAAAACTGTGCCACTGACCTCGTCCAAAGAGACGTATGATCTGCAAGTTGCAAGGTCCTCTGCAGAGATACATGCCCTTTTATCCACAAACTGTGTAATACATTTCGTAGAAATGTTAGGTCATATCTTAAACATGTCTGATATCAGTGAGGGCGTGGCTTGGATGCCGATCGGGATGGCGGCGTGAGCTCGCAGCTCCGCGCGGAATCCTGCTAATTCTCCTGATTCCTGCACCCTGGGCGACCCGCGGTCGACACTCCTGCCCTGCGAGGTGTAGGGGGACCACTGGGCATCGATGGGAGGCTGCTGGGGGTCCACTGGCCCCGGGGAGACCCTGATGTAGGACGGCCGGGGTGTTGCAGAGGGTGAGAGGAGGGTGGCGGCGGAGCGGACCGGCGGCTCCGGACGTCGACGTTGAGCGGCCTTGGTGCCGACTGGTGGGGGGCACTGCCGCCGTGAGATCGATGCTGTGGGGACTGTGGCGACAGTCCTGAAGTTCGGGGGACAGGGAACCCGGCACCGCTCGGACCTCGGGGACCATTGCTGGCCGCTATCCCTCCTCCCTCCCCTCCTCCTCCAGACTCCTGAGGGGGCAGGTCGACAGTGCTGACCCACTTGGCCCTTGGAGCTGCGACATCGGAGGTAGCAACTGATCCTGCTCGATATTGGGAAGTTTGCGCTGTCCCAGAAGTGCCGGGACCAGACGGGTTTCTTGGCCTGTGACGCAGCACCCTAAGATGGCGGCTACGGGAGGACCGGTGGCCATGGAGCGCGGACAAGGGGACCTGGCTGCGCTGTCCCAGGTGGGCAAGACCCCCCCGCCGGTGTTGGACCAGGAGCAACGACTGAATCGGCGCTTGGATGCCATACTGGACGCAATCACCTCGACCAAGGAGGCGTTGCAACAGGACATTGCGCAAGTAGCCACGGGGCTGGGACTATTGCGAGCGGACCATGCGAAGCTGGCGGATTCTCTTGTATGGCCAATTCCCAGCGGGATTCAGGGAATCCATCTGGCCCACTGGATTGCCGTGCCCGTCTGGAAATTGCGGAGTTGCTAAAAACTTAGGGATCTGGTTTGGCGCCGATCTGTGCTTTCGAGATCAGATCTCGAGATTGGCGGGAACCTGTTATGGTACCCTTATTACCCTCCGGAAGTTCTTTCCACTTCTTCCCCAGGAAGCGAAGGAAACAGTGGCTAGAGCACTCATTCTTTCGCGTCTGGATTACGCCAACGCATTATATGTGGGCGCTCCTGATTTTCTGCTTCGCAAACTGCAAGTAGTCCAGAACGCGACAGTGAGGCTCCTATACAACATCCCCAAATGCCATAGTGTACGAAGACAACTTGCGGAACTCCACTGGCTTCCAGTTGCCCTCAGAGTGCGCTTCAAAATCCTAACACTAGCTTTCAAGGCCTTACACGGTCCTTGCCCACCATACCTCAGTGCCAGGTTTGCCTTTTATCAGCCCCCGCGTCAATTGAGATCTGCTTCCCTCAGACATCTGGTCACTCCCAGATTTAAGAGAGCCCGTCTGGGGGGAAAATCCATGACGGTTAAAGCCGCCCAGCTATGGAATAGTCTCCCTGACCATCTGAGACATACGACAAACCTTACATACTTTAAAAAACACCTAAAAACCTTTTTATTCAAGCAAGTCACGTAATCCACATGTCTTTTCTTGGCATCTCTTTCGTTTCTGACACTGAACTTCTCTCGCGCCAGGACAGTCTCGACTAGCAGTGCGCGTTATAAGAAATATATAACATAACATAACATAAGGTCAAGGATCACTATTGGACCTGAAACCGTCGGTGGTGACCGCAGAGCATAAGATCACGGACATCCTAACCCGGTTGGATTCGCTGGAACGACGTGCGGAGGATGCCGAAGGTCGCAATAGGAGGAATAACGTGCGGGTCGTAGGCCTGCCGGAACGAATTGAGGGGGAGGATGCGGTGGCCTACATGGAGGACTGGTTTCGAACTGTGGTGGCACCAGAGGGGCTTACTCCTTTCTTTACCCTGGAACGAGCCCACAGGGTGCCGGCTCGCCCGCCAGGGCTTGGTCGCCCCCCCCGACCGATGGTGGTGCGGCTCCTCCATTATAAGGACCGGGACCTCCTCATCCAGAGGGCTCGGTCATCGGGCCCGTTTGAGGTGGAGAACAGCAGGGTTACAATCTTCCCGGATTACACCCAGGCGGTCCAAAAACAGAGCATCGTTTCTGGCGGTGAAGAAGGAGCTGCGAGAGGAGGGCATTCAATACTCCTTGCTCTTACCGGCCAAGCTGCGGGTCATTCTGGATGAGACCACGCACTTCTTTCAGACTCCGGACGAAGCATGGCAGTGGCTGGAGTCCTACAGAGCGGGGACGGATAGGTCCCACAAAAGTAGGCGAGATCGGCCTAAACTGCCTCAGGTCAGACAATCGCAACGCATCCGGTCCCGCAATAGGCGCCAGCGGGAGAAACGGGAGGCCCAAATGGCTGCGGACAAGAGAGACGCGCTAGCAGCGACGGCGGCCATTACGAGGTCGCAGCAGGGAAGTGAACTGGCTGAGACGGACTCGGGCGGCGAAGGCAGCAGGACGGGAGAGGACCTTTCGGAAGCGGAGAGCTCGAAGGGGCTGGTGGTGACCCCTCAGACTTCTGATGGGATATTTCACGGTTGAGGCTGTGTTGGGACTTGGACAAGCTCTGATGGTAGGGTGGTATCCTGATGACGATGGGTGGGTTGCCGGGTAGGGTGCCGCGTTGGCAGGATGGGATGGGAGCGCGGGGTGTGGGCTCCGCTGGCTGGGGTCGGCGATAACTCACCCCCCCAGGGCCCTTAAGGCCTTTTGTGGCGGCGACCACAGGTTAGGAGAATGTGTGGTTGGTTTGAGGTTTGGATCGGGGCTGACACTGGGTTTGTAGGCTCTGTCCTGGGGAGTGGGGGTTGGGGTGTTTTTCTTTTCAGAGTTTGTTTTGGGGGGGCAACTGCTTTGGTGGGGATGTGAACTGGTGTTGTTTGGCCTGGACTGTTCACTGCTGGTATGGGGACGTTACCTAGCTTAAAATGCCTAACGTGGAATGTCCGGGGGCTACGAAACATGGTCAAGCGCCACAAGGTGCATGCGTATCTGGTGCGAAGGGGGGTCCAGATTGCTATGCTACAGGAGACCCATCTGACAAAAAAGGAATGTGCTGCGCTGCAAAAACGATGGAGGGGTCAGGTGTTCGGCACCACTTATTCAGCGTATGCCAGAGGGGTATTGATATGGGTGAGAGCGGGGATACCGTTTCAGGTGCTGAACCAAGTGGTGGATCCTGAGGGCAGGTTTGTGGCGGTGGAGGGACGGTTGTATGGTAGGGATGTGGTTCTCTGCTGTGTGTATGCGCCAAATGCTGATCAGGCCCGATTCTTCGATGGCCTTTCCGGGTCCTTGGCCTCTTTCCTAGCGGGCCCGGTGATACTGGGGGGGATTTTAACTCGATTACGGATGTGGTCTTGGACAGGTCTCACCCTCCCCTTGTTGATTCCCCGGTACGCAAGTTAGCCATGCACAGGAAGGATTGGCAGGACAGGTGGGGGTTGCTGGATGTGTGGCGGGAACAGCACAGGGACACCAGGGATTATTCCTTTTACTCAGCTCTCCATGCACTACACGTGAGGATTGATTCAGTGCTCTGTGGCTGGTCCCTGGCCCCATTGATCTCACACACGGAATACTTGGCTAGAACCATATCGGATCATAATCCCCTACTAGTACATGTGCAGTGGCAACAGGAGCGCTCAGCGATTCCAACATGGCGGCTCAGGCCAGACACGTTGGAGGACTCAGTGTTTAGGGAAGCTGTCCAACAGGGCATCGATAATTATTTCGGTGAGAACGAGGGTACTGCATCGTGTAGGTCCACTGAATGGGATGCGATGAAAGTGGTGGTGAGAGGGGTATGCCTGGGTCGGTTTTCGAATGCTCGTACGACTGTGATGAATGCACTTGCGAAAGCGGAAGAGAAACTGAGAGAATTAGAGCGGCGCAGGCCGGCCAGACCGGACTTGCAGGCTCGGTTGCTGGAAGCGAAGGAGGTAGTCGCGACCGAAACGGAACGGTTGCGGAGCTACGACTATAGGCAATACGCCATCAGATGGCATGCTGAACGGGATAAAGTGGGCACGCTCCTGGCCAGACTTGCTAACCCTGAAATTAGGGGCTGCCCGGTCCTTAGCATCAACAACGCACTGGGGGAGACGGTATATTCTCAGGCAGCGGTGTTGGAGTGCTTTCGTGTGTACTATGAGGAATTGTACCAGAGTCAGTTGGGAGTGGAGGCCCAGGAAATTGCGGAGTGCCTAGAGGCGAGGCAGCTTCCGGTCCTTGACGAGGAGGACGCGAAGGAGCTGGGCGGGCCGATCATGCTTACTGAAATAAGGGCGGCCATTAAAAATATGGCTCGGAATAAAACACTGGTGTGGATGGGTTACCAATAGAGTTCTACCAGCAGTTTGTAGATAGCTTGGCACCCAGACTGCTGGTGGTGTACGCGGAGGCTTATGAGTCTGGGGGTTTGCCCGGGTCCATGAGGGAAGCTTTGATTGTGCCGCTCCTAAAACCCGGCAGGGATGCGACGGATGTGAGGTCCTATCGCCCGTTGTCCATGTTAACGGTGGACTACAAGATCCTGAGCCGGATTCTGGCCACCAGGCTGGCTCCACACATGACTGGCCTGGTGCACAGGGATCAGGCGGGGTTTATCCCCACGAGGAGTACGGCGTTGAATATCCATCGACTGGTTGGGATAATGGACGCTGCCCTGGATGAGGATGGGACCCAGGCGGTCCTATCAGTGGACATTGAGAAGGCGTTCGACAGTTTGGAGTGGGTTTTTCTGGATGGAGTGCTGGAAAGGTTTGGCATGGGTGAAGGGTTCCACCGCTGGACGAAGGTTTTGTATTCCTCGGCGACGGCGCGAGTACGCTTGGGTGGCTTGGTGTCTGCGGCTTACCCGGTGGGTAGGGGCACGAGACAGGGGTGCTCCCTTTCCCCCCTCCTGTTCGCCCTAGCGATGGAACCCTTGGCGGCCCATGCTAGGACGGGAGACAGATATACCGGGATAGACAGTGGCGGGCGGCTACATCACATCTCGCTGTATGCGGATGATCTGTTGCTGTATTTAGGCGATACGGAGCAGGCCTTGGAAGGAGCGATGGACTTGTTGTCGGAGTTTGGCCGGTTGTCGGGCCTTAAGGTCAACTGGGCGAAGACCTGTGTGTTCCCTCTGAGAGCGGAGTCGCCCTGCCCTGCTCTTGACTTAGGGGTAGTTTGGGAGCCATCTTGCTTCACTTATTTGGGAGTCCGTATCTACCACGTGGCCGCGGACCTATTAGAAGGCAATATTGGAAGGAGCATACGGGCGCTGAGGGGCAGTATGTCCTTTTGGTCGACCCTCCCGCTGACGGTACTGGGTAGGATTGCTCTCTTGAAAATGGTGGCGCTCCCCCGACTCCTGTACTACTTCCGGACGCTACCCATTTGGATACCTCAGAGGATCTTTAGGGACCTGAGGACGATGGTTATTGGTTTCCTGTGGGGACATGGCCGCCGTAGAGTGGCTTTGAGCACGTTGCTACGCCCCAAGATTGAGGGGGGGATGGCTGTTCCCGATTTTGAACTGTATTACTTGGCGGCGCAACTCCAGGTTCTCACGCAGCACGTGGCCGGGTGTTTAGGGGACCGGAGTGTGATCGAGAGTTGGGGATACAGCGCCATGTGCTGTCCTATATCGTTATGCAGCAGAGGCTGGAGCTGCGGGGCCTCACTATGGAGGAACGGACACTCAGGTTATGCTGGCAGAGGAGTCTCAGGAGGGCGAGGGCGACTCGGCCTTACGCCCCGGAAATTCCGATTGGCATGCTGACAGCCCTACCACACGGGGGCGATTGGTCCCCTTTGCTGGAATGGGAGAAGGCGGGACTTCAGGTGGTGGGAGACCTGTATGTCGATGGGACTTTGGTACCCTTCGGAGTACTTCAGGACCAGTTTGGGCTATCTGACGGGGGTTTTCTCTTGCATGCGGCGGTGGTAGCGGCTATACAGAAGCATTGGAAGGGAGGGCTCATTGAACCGGACACAACTATGGCATGCCAGTATGTGGTGATGGCAGCGGGCACCTTTAAGGCGGTGACCTGCCTCCATAACAGGATGTTGAACGAGGGACTGGAACCGCTCCAGGGGCTCAAAGCGAAATGGGAGGAGAGTGTGGGTAGGCCCATTCCGGACACGGTATGGAGCCATATTTTACGGCGCACATGGAAAGGCACGAGGAATGCACGTTTCCAGCAAGTGCATTTCTTCATGCTACATAGGGCCTATCTGACTCCGGAAAAAATACGGCGGTACTTCCAGGTGCAGGACGCAAGGTGCATGAGGTGTTCGTCACCGGAGGCGGACATGGATCACTTGTTTTGGGGTTGCCCGCATTTGGAGGCCTATTGGGCAGAGGTGGGGGACCTTCTAAACGAAGTGACTGACAGGGAGGTGGACTTCCACATGGCGGCATGTCTGTTGCTCTGGTTCCCGCACACCAAACACACTAAGGTGACGAGCAAATTTATTGACCTGGGTTTGATACTGGCACAACGAGAGATTTCATGGCATTGGAAGTCCAGGGGCGGGCCGTCAGTAAGGAGGTGGAAGAATGAATTGCTGCGGTGGTCTGAATGTGAGAGTGTGCTCCGAATGAAGCAGGCTGTCAAGCTTGGTAATGAGAAAGCCTTGGACGCAGCGCGTGCGTGGGAATTGGTGGTGCAAGCCTTGCGTGATTCATTAGTAGAAGATGAGGACTGAGTGGATGGGACCTGTGGACACCACGAGGCATACTAGCTCAGAGCTCTCATTGACACTGTAGCGGGACCCATACTACATACCGGAACAGGACACACACCATTAGCGGTTGCCGGGGAGGGGACACTAGGGGGTTGTTTAGTGGGAGTTCGGGGTGGGTTGGGGGCCAGGGGGCTGAGTGGCCGCGGTAGCGATTCCGGACTGAGAAGGGCCTGTGGGGCGCGGGAGGTAACAGAGGGGAGTGGATCAGGTATGGTGGGCCCCACAGAGCACGGGGGGGGTTCGGTAGTAGAACTGACCTGCATATGTGGGATGGCTGATGTTGTTATTTGTTGTGGGTGGGGGGGTAAAATGCAGATACGTAAAACGTTCTTTTCGACCATTGTCCCGTAGGGACACTCACCGTGATGCCTTCTGCTGTTTAGGGCACTACGCCGCCCGGCCTCCGGGATGCGGGCTGAATGGCTGTGTATGGTACATGTTTAAACGATTGAAGCGGGGGGACACCATGAGTGGACTGGTTGAGTACTTGTAATCTGTGGTTTCTAATTCTGCAATAAAAACAAATTAAAAAAAAAAAATGTCTGATATCAGTGGTATTGTACATGTATTTAAGACAATTTTTTCAGGACTGACCGTAATGCTTCTCATCTGTGTACAATTGATCTGCTTAACGAGGTAGTCCAACTTTCAACTACTAATCGTAGACAATTTCTTTACCAGCTTAGAGGATTTACTGTTTTCTTCTAACATCGAGAATGACTTTTGAAAAACATGGGACTCTGTATTCGACCTTCACTTTTTAAAACAAAACTCCAAATTTAAGAACTCAATTTGTTCTACGATTCGACTTTTTCCAAAATTAAACTTTTTTTGGGGCACAAAGTAATCTGCTTAAAGTAGAGCTATTCTTAGAGAACAAGAATTAATTGAACACTTCCAAGAGACAATATTTGACCTCATTCACAACCAAAACAGTTTATATAAATCTGTCATGGAATAGTTTTGACCTTTCTTCTGTATTTCAGAGCCATTTCATAAATGTTATTTAATGACTCATTCTGATAAGCATTTTTCCAATGTCACACTACATGCTTCTTTGAATGAAAATATAGCTTTTTTAAAAATGCGTACAACACAAATGCTCATTTTTGTGTACAACCATTTTGAATGCATTTTATATACCGTTTCATGCCCTTATATAGGTATAATTCACCTTGCCCCTATGTAGGCATAGAAATCATAACCATATTTAGAAATAACCCATCCAGTCCAAATACAGGCATGGCTACTTCCACTAGTTACAAAAAGCCACAACGATTTCTTGGAAAATTTGGCTTCAGGAGTCAGGGACATCCCCTTTCTTGAATATTGATTTGTCCTAGAAATCGTGGCGTTTTCAAAGAACTACCATTCCCTTGCTGTTCTTTGGTGACGTTATAATGTCCAACTTTACGCAAACAAGGCACCTTCAAGGTATAAATATGCTTACACTTGCCCTAGCAAGCACACAGTGGTTTGGAGCAGTTCGACTATCTACTTGCCCGACGCAGCTCGCTACAGCAAGTACCGAAGGAAGCCGACCCTCCAGCTGATGCACTGACAGAGAAGCTGTCCTTTCTCTCGCTGAGAATCTAGCTCCAGTGTTTCCAAGCTCCCCTTGCGGGGAATTGGGAAATCGAGTCCCGAGACAGAGATACCAGACCTCCTTCATTCTAAAACCAAGGTACGGAGCTGATTAGACCCTAAGAGAAATCTTGGATAGATTCTTGGAAAAGAAACTAAACCTATGATACACCTCACTTACTTCTTCCCTCGTACTAGACTTAGGTTAGGTACATCTGGGTAGGCGAATTTTAGAAGCACCAGTTGAGCACTTTTAGTCTTTGTTATTTATGTATGTATTTTATGGCTTAGAAACCATACTATGCTTGAGCAAATATTATTTTATAATATTCTTCTTGCAGTACGCTTTATACTTTACAGCCAGTATTATGATTGTAGCAGTTCATTTCTTCTGCATGAGAAAGAAGACTGTTCAATAAATACTTTTATTGAAAACACTCATCTGTCTATTTCTCTGGGCCTCTGATGAAACGAAGCATGCACGATGAGTACAATATCTATCTATTGTTTCCACAACTCTGAAGATACGTTTTATCTTGCGGAAACAAAGTTGTCATGTTTATGCGGTTGTCAGAAACTAATCCCTTCATGTGTATTCGAGAAAGTTTCTAGTGACCTCTGAGCTAGCTGGCACTCAAAATTAAGTCTAATATATTCGATAGAGACCTAGTTGACCTAAGTCCTACGTCAAATCTATAGGATATGTTATTCCAATGCGCAGAGCCTATTGGGAATATAGGAACTGCACTACAGGACTTTAGGATGGCGGACGGACAATTGTTTTTGGGACCGCCCACCTTCAAGGGGGCAGTCCCACAGGGCAAATTAGGATGTGACTGCCACAGTGGCTGTTGCATTGTCCATGGTTTGCATTGTGGTGGGTGCTGCACTACTTTAGGTTGCAGCCAGCCACTCACAACATGTGCTAGATCTCTTGAACCAGTGGCATGCTGAAAAATGGAGAAAGTTTTAGCCTTAATTTCTCAAAAACTACTGATCAGATTTACACCAAATCACAACATTTAAAGGTCTGTTACTGAAAATGTGTCATAAAAGCTAAAGCTTTTCTTTAGAATAAAATACATTATTCTTCAATCTATATCTGTGCACACGCTGATGTTAAAGAGTTGTAATGTGGTGCTAGAGACAAACTAGAGATTTAAAAAGTGCACCTATTTATTTTCAAATGTTGAGAGGATATTCTGAGGCATACACTGTTGTAGAGTGTATCATAACTTACTTACTTAATGATAGGATTTATATTTTCTTCAGATTAGTATAACTATAACTACTGAAATTCCATGGTTTTGTGTGGGTAAAATGTCAACCTAACTATTACGTCCCTATATCCTTTGCTTTTTACAATGAATTTCAGTTTTTTTACTGTAATGTTTAATTACTGTAAGTTAATACAACCATCGCCACCTTTTATGTTATTTTTTGCTTTTCCTGCCCCCCACCGGCAGTCTGAGAAACACAATGGCGGCCTCCACTTTCCATTCATGTTACGGCCAGCCAATAAGGGCCTTACTTTTCCTGGGGATTTTGGAGAGGGTTACGCAAATTATCTGTTTTCCTAGTTATATACATTTTCCTTTCTTTAATAAACCCAAAACTACTAAACAGATTTACACAAAATTTGTCGAATCCTGCGACAAAACTGTAACATAAACTTTCTGGCGGACCCCCCATGCCTTATGCCTTGAATTTGGCTTACTCTCCTCATATATCTTATATCTGGCAACAGTTTTGAGGTGGGGTAATTCCCTCCTTTGGGAGGAAGAGGGTACACTTAGGGCTGCCCAGAGAGTAGAAATCAACATTTTTTAGGTCCTTTGAGCGAGAAAATGATTAATTTGGGCTTAGCTTGAATAATGACTCTCCCATGCCAAAGTCTGTATTGAAGATGTTTATAAAGAAGTCTGTCTCCTCCATTAGCAGGGCCAGAGATATTGCTTTTAAGCCACCCCAAGTTGCGCAATGAGGTGGTCTGTGGGGGCGCATTGTGAAACAAACCACAGCCCGATCTAATTTGGAACCTACCTCAAGGGATCAGAAGGCTGATGCTCTTGTTGCGACTCGATTTGTTGCTCTTAAGAGAAACTAAGGATATTTTTGTGGTAAAATACCAAAAAAGGAGAGAATTTGCTAAATGTGTTGTTTACAAGTTTAAGATTTTAATCATGTGTTATTTGTTTGTCCAGAGTTGCAAAAGGCTAGACGCATTTTGCTATGACCTTCATACTTTAAATTCAACATTTATTTTTTAAATAAAATTGCCTGTTTATTAGGAAAATGTAATGTTATTTCTTATGTTGTAATATTTTGATGTTCTTCATCCTGCTGTTTATGCGTTGTAACATTTTTACTCTTGATCTTTAGGAATGTTTTGTTTTATTTTGTTCCTTGTATGTTGCACTATGCAGTTTGCTGCTTTACATGTGTCAGACGATGTCTTCCTCGAAATCTGATGCGATGATATAAGGGCCCACCTCTCGATACCTCCAATTCTGATTGTAATTATTACACAGAATATTGAAGTGATCAAGGGGGGGGGAAAAGAGAGTTGGGAAGGGAACAGCTGGGAGGGAGATCTGAAAAGGAAAAAGGTAGACACACACTAATACCTATTTACCTATATTTCAGTAAATTTTCCTTAATGCAAGCAGCAATCTAAGCATGGAGTTTTCATGTAAAACTAGATTCACTTCACAAAATTCTGTGGAATAATATCGCAATTAAACCTCTTGCAGTTTGACCTTTTATACTAATTATTCTCCAAATGCTTGATATTTCTTTGCACATAATACATCTGTACATTTCTGATAAAACTCTCTCAGAAAAAATAGCATGATTTACATTATCTTCTGTAAATTGTTCACTGTTAGATAGTATCAAAACCTTTAAACTTGTTCACATAGCACGAAACTGTGTATTGCAAAACACTCTAATTTTGTCTTGTTATAGCTTCATAATCAAGTTACATGTAGAAAAACATAAGCAAGAGATTTATCTTGTTTCTGTGCTAAAACAATAACTTTCTATTCGAAATATTATGTTGGGTTTACTTCATACCAAAAACATTGAAGATTTCTAATTCCTTAAATAACATGATATAAAAAACTGAAACAGCTTTTAAATCTTTCTTGCTCTTTAGATTCTGTAAATACAAAAAATAAAAACCTTTTTGTGCATTAAATCGCCTTCATACCTAAAGAGTACGACCTACTCTTAATTATAGGTTCATCTGAAAACTCTGGACCCCCAAAGGAAGAAATTCCTTGAAGAAATCCGTTCTAAAACCACCTTCTCAAAGACTGCCGGAGAAGTTACCAACTCAAGAAGCTCCTCAGGAAAGGTCTGCTCCGGCGCGGCACACACGAATCTGCATCAAAGGGTTAAACAGCATACCAAAACACAGAGCCTGCCTGGAATCAACCTCCTTCTCAGAAATCTCCAGAATAGTGAGCACAGATCCTTGGATGTGGTCACGTACATCAACGTAACCACACCCGCGTAATTTCCCCTGCTTGCGGCGTTGAAATGCGACAGCATGCCAAATTGCACGCATCTCGCGGTACGCGGTTGCCAAAGTGCACGCATCTCGCGTACCCTGCCAAACCTCACTCATATCGCGGACCATAGGGAATCAATGGAATTTTTAGGGCAAAATACATTTCCAAAGTTTAGCCTGCCCTAGCCCTATAACAAAGCAACCACCAATGTCCAGCAGGGGAAGACCCATGAGTCTTTCCACATAAACGTTTGGGACATGGCCGAAGGCCAAATGGGGCGGGCCCTAGACCGCAAGCGCCCCTGGGCCTGACAGTATTCCCCCCTCCCTGGAGCGGTCTAGGGCCCGGCTTCAAGGGATGAAGGAGGTGGAATCGTCGCACCAAGCGAGAGGCATGAATGTTCTCTGCCGGTTTCTAAGAATCATTCTCAGCTCCGTAACCTTTCCAGGAGACAAGATACCACAATCTGCATCTCCTTAGTTTAGAATTCAGTATGTCTTTTACCTCGTATTCCCAGTTACCCTGAACCAAAACTGGCGCTGGCCTAGTTGCAACATTTTGTCTAGCTGGTTTCAAAAGGGATGTATGGAACACTGGATGGATTCTCAAAGTTTTTGGAAGTAACAATTTGTACGTTACTGGATTGACTTGACGAAGTACTGAATATGGTCCAATAAACTTTGGATGAAACATACTTTTTCTTTTGAACGTTAAGTTCTTGGTAGACAACCAAACTTTATCCCCAGCAACATATCTTGGACCAGGTCTATGATGTTTATCATACTGCTGTTTGTACTTTTCCTTACTTTGCAGTAAACGTTGGTGAGTTTGTTGGTGAACAGTTTGCATATGTTGTATAGCATCCTGTACTGCAGGTGTATCACTTACATGTTTGGGCAATACTAAAGGAATTGTGTTTGGTAAATAGCCATAGAGAGTCTCAAATGGAGATGACCCAGTTGAAGAATGCGGTGATGTGCCATTTCTGCAATCCAAAGCAAATCATACCAAGATCTCTTGGAGTCTTCTACGTAACATCTTAAGTATTGCTTTAATGTCTGATTTAATCATTCAGTTTGACCATCAGTTTGGGGATGGTAACTAGTAGACATATTAGATGTGATTTGTAGACTTTGACACCATTGCTGCCAGAATTTAGATGAAAACTGAGACCCTCGATCAGACAGTAACACTGAAGGCAAACCATGTAATCGCACAATGTTTGTTAGTAGTATTTGCGCTAATTGTCCTGCTGTTGGCAATTTTTTGCAAGCAATGAAATGGGCATATTTTGTTAAACTGTCCACTACTACGAAAATTACTGAATGAAGATTCACTAGTGGTAAATTTGTGATGAAATCTAAAGAAACATGTTCCCATGGTTTGATTGGTATTGGTAAGACTTGTAACAAACCTTTTGGTTTGCTATGATCAGTTTTAAATCTAGCGCATGTTTCACAGTTTTGAGCCATCAAAGAAACATCCTTTTTGAGAGTTGGCCACCAAAACAAGTTTTGAATCTTTTCTACAGTCTTTTTTGGACCTGGATGTCCTGCCATAGGATGGGAATGTAGCCAATTAAAGACCGTCTCATGTAATTCCTTGGTTGGAAGGTAGACTTGTTTTCCATGAAATGGTATTCCTTCTTTGATTGTTTGGTTTTTCTTCTTGTTATTCCATTTCTCCCATTGTGATGGAGAAAAATTCTCATGTATACTGTCTAAGAACTGATCAGCATTCAACAAACAGTTCACTTTGTCAGGTTCTATTATTGCTTGTGGAGTTCCTTCACACTTATGTAATGTTGAGTCTTTCCTGGATAAAGCATCCGCCTTTTTGTTGTCTTGTCCAGGTCGATAGGTTACTATGAAATCATATTCTGAAAAGAAGATCATCCATCTCATTTGTCGTGGAGTTAACATTCTGGCTGAACTCATGAATTGTAAGTTTCTGTGATCTGTATACACTGTTACTGTGAATTTTGCTCCCATAATATAATGTCTCCATTCTTTGAATGCTTCAAGTATTGCAAGCAACCCTTTCAATGCAATTATGTAATTCTGTTCAGCTGCATTCAATTTACGAGACATATAAGCGACAGGATGCATTTGACCAGTTTTGTGATGTCTCTGAGATAGAATGGCTGCAATTGCAACATCTGAGGCATCCGCTTCGATTATAAAAGGTTCATTCACATCAGGATGCATCAAAATTGGGGCTTCAGTAAAAGCTTTTTTCAAACTTTGGAATGCTTCATTTGCTTCTGTAGTCCATTCGAACTTCACCTTTTTTCGTAACAGACGAGTTATGGGAGCTACGACTGCTGAAAAGTGATCGATAAATCGTCGATAGAAGTTTGCGAAGCCCAAAAAACATTGCACATCTCGAACAGATTTTGGGATTGGCCATTCTGCTACTGCCTTTATTTTTCTATCAGTCCTTTTCATGCCCGTTGGTGTGAGCAGTACTCCAAGAAATTTGACCTCAAAGACATGAAAATCGAATTTGGATAACTTGCAATACAGATTGTGTGATTGTAATGCCTTTAAAACTTGTTTGACATGACCTTCGTGCTTTTCTTCTGAATCGGAATAAATTAAGATATCATCTATATAGACAATAACAAATAAATCTAGAAATTCCCGTAGAACATCATTGAGGAAAAACTGGAAGGCTGCTGGCGCATTACAAAGACCAAACGGCATTACCAAATATTCGAACTGTCCATATCTAGTTTTAAATGCAGTTTTCCATTTGTTTCCTTGTCTGATTCTCACCAGATGGTATGCTCCTCTTAGATCAAGCTTGGTGTAAATTACTGCTGTTTTTACTTGATCTAAAAGAACTGGGATTAATGGTAAGGGATATTTGTTTTTGATGGTGATTTTGTTCAAAGCCCTATAGTCAATGCACGTTCTTAATTCACCATTTGCTTTTGGAATAAAAAACAAAGGGGAGGCGGCTGGTGACTTTGAAGGACGAATGAACCCATTTTCAAGATATTGATCCAAGTATTCTCTCAAGTGTTGATTTTCTGTTTCAGAGAGTGCATAAATCCTACAGTTCGGTACACATGAACCCGGCATGAGATCGATTTGGCAATCATAGCTGCGATGAGGAGGAAGGACTGCTGCTTTCTCTTCACTGAATACCTCCTGAAACATTTTGTAACATTTGGGTAGAATTGTCTCTTTTTCTTCTGCAGTAGCAATTTGACTGATTGTTTTTGTGAGAGTTCCCATACAAGATGATTGACAAAAATCAGATTGGAATACATGTTCTCTCTTTTGCCAGTCAATAATTGGATTATGTAGACAGAGCCATGGCATTCCTAAAATAAAGCCGTATTGAGGTGCTTGGATTACATCGAATTGAACCTCCTCTCTATGATATCTCTTTTTTGAGTCTTCACTACACATTATTACCTTTGAGGTTTGCATGGTGACTGGACCTCCGGACAAAACTTTTCCATCTACGGCTTGGACTAATTCAGGAGTGTCTTTTTTCTCACAGATGATACTCAATCGCTGGGCGGTTTTTAAATCGACAAAGTTTCCTGAGGCCCCAGAGTCAATTAAAACTTCCATTTGCCAGATTTTGTGAATCAGTTGTATTTAAACTGCTAATCAAAAATGTGCTTTGTAATTACTTACACAAGAGTTTATTGAAGGGTAAGCAATGGTTCCCAAGATATCCCCTTCTACCAATCCTGGGCATGTTAGTTTCCCGACTCAAAGTCTTTTGTTTCCAAAACTGACACTTTACCTGTGGTTGGAGTTTTATTCTTAGGTTTCAACATACAATCTTTCAGAAAGTGTCCTTTGCGTCCACAATAGAGACACTGTCCATTTTTGCGTCTATTCTCTTTCTCGTCTTTTGACAATGGTTGTCTAAAGGTTCCAATTTCCATTGGTTCAGAGCTAGATTCAGAATCTGTGAACTGAGTTCTGGGTTTTGTTTCACTTTTCCAATTAGGTTTCTCTCCTCTTCTTTTTTATCACCCCTTCGTTCTGATAGTCTGTGATCCAATCTCAAAGTTAGAATAATTAAATCTGAACAAGTTGTTGGTTGTGGGTCAATTTGAGCTAACACATCTTTCAGATCGTCCTTCAACCCTTGATAGAACAGTGCTGCTCTTTTTTCTTCAGGCCAAGAGGTTTCTGCGACCAATCTATTAAAATGTGACAAGTAGGCAATGAGATCTCGATTTCCTTGTCTTAATTGTAACTGTTCTCGATCTGCAGACAAAGTTACTGTTCGTCTGTCGAATACTTTCTCAAATTCTTCTACAAAGCGCCGCCAGTTGTACAATAGCAAACAAAACAGGTGATGGACCGAATGTGGATCAATGTCACACATTCACCCCAGTCCAAAGATCTGGGCCCAAATCCATCGTTTTTTTGCACTCCACACCACCCTGGGTTAGACAATGGCGATATGCAAATCAGCTCTGACCCTGTGCCCCATGGGAACAGTCCAGTCCGAACTACAAAAGCCATGTCCTTCCCAGAACGGAATCAAGCATCCGAGGACCGGACCGGTTTCGAGGTAACACCTCTCATCAGCCCGGCTAGCTTGACTCCAGTGGTGTGGAGTGCCTGGGACCCACGTCTGAGCATCCCCAGTGCACTTATGGCGAATTTGCAAACAAAACAGGTGATGGACCGAATGTGGATCAATGTCACACATTCACCCCAGTCCAAAGATCTGGGCCCAAATCCATTGTTTTTTTGCACTCCACACCACCCTGGGTTAGACAATGGCGATATGCAAATCAGCTCTGACCCTGTGCCCCATGGGAACAGTCCAGTCCGAACTACAAAAGCCATGTCCTTCCCAGAACGGAATCAAGCATCCGAGGACCGGACCGGTTTCGAGGTAACACCTCTCATCAGCCCGGCTAGCTTGACTCCAGTGGTGTGGATTGCCTGGGACCCACGTCTGAGCATCCCCAGCGCACTTATGGCGAATTTGCAAACAAAACAGGTGATGGACCGAATGTGGATCAATGTCACACATTCACCCCAGTCCAAAGATCTGGGCCCAAATCCATCGTTTTTTTGCACTCCACACCACCCTGGGTTAGACAATGGCGATATGCAAATCAGCTCTGACCCTGTGCCCCATGGGAACAGTCCAGTCCGAACTACAAAAGCCATGTCCTTCCCAGAACGGAATCAAGCATCCGAGGACCGGACCGGTTTCGAGGTAACACCTCTCATCAGCCCGGCTAGCTTGACTCCAGTGGTGTGGAGTGCCTGGGACCCATGTCTGAGCATCCCCAGCGCACTTATGGCGAATTTGCAAACAAAACAGGTGATGGACCGAATGTGGATCAATGTCACACATTCACCACAGTCCAAAGATCTGGGCCCAAATCCATCGTTTTTTTGCACTCCACACCACCCTGGGTTAGACAATGGCGATATGCAAATCAGCTCTGACCCTGTGCCCCATGGGAACAGTCCAGTCCGAACTACAAAAGCCATGTCCTTCCCAGAACGGAATCAAGCATCCGAGGACCGGACCGGTTTCGAGGTAACACCTCTCATCAGCCCGGCTAGCTTGACTCCAGTGGTGTGGAGTGCCTGGGACCCACGTCTGAGCATCCCCAGCGCACTTATGGCGAATTTGAAAACAAAACAGGTGATGGACCGAATGTGGATCAATGTCACACATTCACCCCAGTCCAAAGATCTGGGCCCAAATCCATCGTTTTTTTGCACTCCACACCACCCTGGGTTAGACAATGGTGATATGCAAATCAGCTCTGACCCTGTGCCCCATGGGAACAGTCCAGTCCGAACTACAAAAGCCATGTCCTTCCCAGAACGGAATCAAGCATCCGAGGACCGGACCGTTTTCGAGGTAACACCTCTCATCAGCCCGGCTATCGCCATTGTCTAACCCGGGGTGGTGTGGAGTGCGAAAAAACGATGGATTTGGGCCCACATCTTTGGACTTGGTTGAGTGTGTGACATTGATCCACATTCGGTCCATCACCTGTTGTTTTTGCAAATTCCGCCCTAAGTGCGCTGGGGATGCCCAGACGTGGGTCCCAGGCTCTCCACACCACTGGAATCAAGCTAGCCGGGCTGATGAGAGGTGTTACCTCGAAACCGGTCCGGTCCTCGGATGCTTAATTCCGTTCTGGGAAGGACATGGCTTTTGTAGTTCGGACTGGACTGTTCCCATGGAGCACAGGGTCAGAGCTGATTTGCATATCGCCATTGTCTAACCCGGGGTGGTGTGGAGTGCAAAAAAACGATGGATTTGGGCCCAGATCTTTGGACTGGGTTGAGTGTGTGACATTGATCCACATTCGGTCCATCACCTGTTGTTTTTGCAAATTCCGCCCTAAGTGCGCTGGGGATGCCCAGACGTGGGTCCCAGGCACTCCACACCACTGGAGTCAAGCTAGCCGGGCTGATGAGAGGTGTTACCTCGAAACCGGTCCGGTCCTCGGATGCTTGATTCCGTTCTGGGAAGGACATGGCTTTTGTAGTTCGGACTGGACTGTTCCCATGGGGCACAGGGTCAGAGCTGATTTGCATATCGCCATTGTCTAACCCGGGGTGGTGTGGAGTGCAAAAAAATGATGGATTTGGGCCCAGATCTTTGGACTGGGTTGAGTGTGTGACATTGATCCACATTCGGTCCATCACCTGTTGTTTTTGAAAATTCCGCCCTAAGTGCGCTGGGGATGCCCAGACGTGGGTCCCAGGCACTCCACACCACTGGAGTCAAGCTAGCCGGGCTGATGAGAGGTGTTACCTCGAAACCGGTCCGGTCCTTGGATGCTTGATTCCGTTCTGGGAAGGACATGGCTTTTGTAGTTCGGACTGGACTGTTCCCATGGGGCACAGGGTCAGAGCTGATTTGCATATCGCGATTGTCTAACCCGGGGTGGTGTGGAGTGCAAAAAAACGATGGATTTGGGCCCAGATCTTTGGACTGGGTTGAGTGTGTGACATTGATCCACATTCGGTCCATCACTTGTTGTTTTTGCAAATTCCGCCCTAAGTGCGCTGGGGATGCCCAGACGTGGGTCCCAGGCACTCCACACCACTGGAGTCAAGCTAGCCGGGCTGATGAGAGGTGTTACCTCGAAACCGGTCCGGTCCTCGGATGCTTGATTCTGTTCTGGGAAGGACATGGCTTTTGTAGTTCGGACTGGACTGTTCCCATGGGGCACAGGGTCAGAGCTGATTTGCATATCGCCATTGTCTAACCCGGGGTGGTGTGGAGTGCAAAAAAACGATGGATTTAGGCCCAGATCTTTGGACTGGGTTGAGTGTGTGACATTGATCCACATTCGGTCCATCACCTGTTGTTTTTGCAAATTCCGCCCTAAGTGTGCTGGGGATGCCCAGACGTGGGTCCCAAGCACTCCACACCACTGGAGTCAAGCTAGCCGGGCTGATGAGAGGTGTTACCTCGAAACCGGTCCGGTCCTCGGATGCTTGATTCCGTTCTGGGAAGGACATGGCTTTTGTAGTTCGGACTGGACTGTTCCCATGGGGCACAGGGTCAGAGCTGATTTGCATATCGCCATTGTCTAACCCGGGGTGGTGTGGAGTGCAAAAAAACGATGGATTTGGGCCCAGATCTTTGGACTGGGTTGAGTGTGTGACATTGATCCACATTCGGTCCATCACCTGTTGTTTTTGCAAATTCCGCCCTTAGTGCGCTGGGGATGCCCAGACGTGGGTCTCAGGCACTCCACACCACTGGAGTCAAGCTAGCCGGGCTGATGAGAGGTGTTACCTCGAAACCGGTCCGGTCCTCGGATGCTTGATTCTGTTCTGGGAAGGACATGGCTTATGTAGTTCGGACTGGACTGTTCCCATGGGGCACAGGGTCAGAGCTGATTTGCATATCGCCATTGTCTAACCCGGGGTGGTGTGCAGTGCAAAAAAACGATGGATTTGGGCCCAGATCTTTGGACTGGGTTGAGTGTGTGACATTGATCCACATTCGGTCCATCACCTGTTGTTTTTGCAAATTCCGCCCTAAGTGCGCTGGGGATGCCCAGACGTGGGTCCCAAGCACTCCACACCACTGGAGTCAAGCTAGCCGGGCTGATGAGAGGTGTTACCTCGAAACCGGTCCGGTCCTCGGATGCTTGATTCCGTTCTGGGAAGGACATGGCTTTTGTAGTTCGGACTGGACTGTTCCCATGGGGCACAGGGTCAGAGCTGATTTGCATATCGCCATTGTCTAACCCGGGGTGGTGTGGAGTGCAAAAAAAACGATGGATTTGGGCCCAGATCTTTGGACTGGGTTGAGTGTGTGACATTGATCCACATTCGGTCCATCACCTGTTGTTTTTGCAAGTTGTACAATAGAGCGCTATCTTGACGTACTAGCGGAACTGCCCAATTTGCAGCATCTCCAGACAGATAAGAAATTAGAAAAGCTATTCTGGATTGAGGGGTGGGAAATGCTGCAGGTCTACAAGAGAAATGCAATTCTATTTGTGTTAAAAATATTTGAACCTTAGAAGGGTCTCCTGAAAAACGTTCTGGCGCAACCAGAGGAATTTGTGGTGGAACAGTTACTGATATATTTGTGGAAGCTCTAGTGTCTTGCGCCTCCTCAGGAAGGGGAGTGTTCAAAATCTGAATATTATCTACTTTATCAGACAACAATGCTGTAGCAGCCATAGTGTCATTTAAATCTGCCTGCATTTTAACTATTGCCGCAAGTAAATCATCCATGGTGGCCATTATGTCAACATAGTCAGATCGGGAGGAAAATAATTCGTGGGCTCACTATTCTGTCAGACAATGTCTTCCTCGGAATCTGATGCGATGATATAAGGGCCCACCTCTCGATACCTCCAATTCTGATTGTAATTATTACACAGAATATTGAAGTGATCAAGCGGGGGGAAAAAGGGAGTTGGGAAGGGAACAGCTTGGAGGGAGATCTGAAAAGGAAAAAGTTAGACACACACTAATACCTATTTACTTATATTTCAGTAAATTTTCCTTAATGCAAACAGCAATCTAAGCATGGAGTTTTCATGTAAAACTAGATTCACTTCACAAAATTCTGTGGAATAATATCGCAATTAAACCTCTTG
Source organism: Lissotriton vulgaris (assembly GCF_964263255.1). Lineage (NCBI taxonomy): Eukaryota > Metazoa > Chordata > Amphibia > Caudata > Salamandridae > Lissotriton > Lissotriton vulgaris. The sequence goes on along the minus strand of NC_141699.1, from coordinate 189,613,170 downwards.
CAATTTGACCTTTTATACTAATTATTCTCCAAATGCTTGATATTTCTTTGCACATAAAACATCTGTACATTTCTGATAAAACTCTCTCAGAAAAAAAAGCACGATTTACATTATCTTCTGTAAATTGTTCACTGTTAGATAGTATCAAAACCTTTAAACTTGTTCACATAGCACAAAACTGTGTATTGCAAAACACTCTAATTTTGTCTTGTTATAGCTTCATAATCAAGTTACATGTAGAAAAACATAAGCAATAGATTTATCTTGTTTCTGTGCTAAAACAATAACTTTCTATTCGAAATATTATGTTGGGTTTACTTCATACCAAAAACATTGAAGATTTCTAATTCCTTAAATAACATGATATAAAAAACTGAAACAGCGTTTAAATCTTTCTTGCTCTTTAGATTCTGTAAATACAAAAAATAAAAACCTTTTTGTGCATTAAATCGCCTTCATACCTAAAGAGTACGACCTACTCTTAATTATAGGTTCATCTGAAAACTCTGGACCCCAAAGGAAGAAATTCCTCGAAGAAATCCGTTCTAAAACCACCTTCTCAAAGACTGCCGGAGAAGTTACCAACTCAAGAAGCTCCTCAGGAAAGGTCTGCTCCTGCGCGGCACACACGAATCTGCATCAAAGGGTTAAACAGCATACCAAAACACAGAGCCTGCCTGGAATCAACCTCCTTCTCAGAAATCTCCAGAATAGTGAGCACAGATCCTGGATGTGGTCACGTACATCAACGTAACCACACCCGCGTAATTTCCCCTGCTTGCGGCGTTGAAATGTGACAGCATGCCAAATTGCACGCATCTCGCGGTACGCGGTTGCCAAAGTGCACGCATCTCGCGTACCCTGCCAAACCTCACTCATATCGCGGACCATAGGGAATCAATGGAATTTTTAGGGCAAAATACATTTCCAAAGTTTAGCCTGCCCTAGCCCTATAACAAAGCAATCACCAATGTCCAGCAGGGGAAGACCCCTGAGTCTTTCCACATAAACGTTTGGGACATGGCCGAAGGCCAAATGGGGCGGGCCCTAGACCGCAAGCGCCCCTGGGCCTGACAGTATTCCCCCCTCCCTGGAGCGGTCTAGGGCCCGGCTTCAAGGGATGAAGGAGGTGGAATCGTCGCACCAAGCGAGAGGCATGAATGTTCTCTGCCGGTTTCTAAGAATCATTCTCAGCTCTGTAACCTTTCCAGGAGACAAGATACCACAATCTGCTTCTCCTTAGTTTAGAATTCAGTATGTCTTTTACCTCGTATTCCCAGTTACCCTGAACCAAAACTGGCGCTGGCCTAGTTGCAACATTTTGTCTAGCTGGTTTCAAAAGGGATGTATGGAACACTGGATGGATTCTCAAAGTTTTTGGAAGTAACAATTTGTACGTTACTGGATTGACTTGACGAAGTACTGAATATGGTCCAATAAACTTAGGATGAAACATACTTTTTCTTTTGAACGTTAAGTTCTTGGTAGACAACCAAACTTTATCCCCAGCAACATATCTTGGACCAGGTCTATGATGTTTATCATACTGCTGTTTGTACTTTTCCTTACTTTGCAGTAAACGTTGGTGAGTTTGTTGGTGAACAGTTTGCATATGTTGTATAGCATCCTGTACTGCAGGTGTATCACTTACACGTTTGGGCAATACTAAAGGAATTGTGTTTGGTAAATAGCCATAGAGAGCCTCAAATGGAGATGACCCAGTTGAAGAATGCGGTGATGTGTTATAAGCCATTTCTGCAATCCAAAGCAAATCATACCAAGATCTCTTGGAGTCTTCTACGTAACATCTTAAGTATTGCTTTAATGTCTGATTTAATCATTCAGTTTGACCATCAGTTTGGGGATGGTAACTAGTAGACATATTAGATGTGATTTGTAGACTTTGACACCATTGCTGCCAGAATTTAGATGAAAACTGAGACCCTCGATCAGACAGTAACACTGAAGGCAAACCATGTAATCGCACAATGTTTGTTAGTAGTATTTGCGCTAATTGTCCTGCTGTTGGCAATTTTTTGCAAGCAATGAAATGGGCATATTTTGTTAAACTGTCCACTACTACCAAAATTACTGAATGAAGATTCACTAGTGGTAAATTTGTGATGAAATCTAAAGAAACATGTTCCCATGGTTTGATTGGTATTGGTAAGACTTGTAACAAACCTTTTGGTTTGCTATGATCAGTTTTAAATCTAGCGCATGTTTCACAGTTTTGAGCCATCAAAGAAACATCCTTTTTGAGAGTTGGCCACCAAAACAAGTTTTGAATCTTTTCTACAGTCTTTTTTGGACCTGGATGTCCTGCCATAGGATGGGAATGTAGCCAATTAAAGACCGTCTCATGTAATTCCTTGGTTGGAAGGTAGACTTGTTTTCCATGAAATGGTATTCCTTCTTTGATTGTTTGGTTTTTCTTCTTGTTATTCCATTTCTCCCATTGTGATGGAGGAAAATTCTCATGTATACTGTCTAAGAACTGATCAGCATTCAACAAACAGATCACTTTGTCAGGTTCTATTATTGCTTGTGGAGTTCCTTCACACTTATGTAATGTTGAGTCTTTCCTGGATAAAGCATCCGCCTTTTTGTTGTCTTGTCCAGGTCGATAGGTTACTATGAAATCATATTCTGAAAAGAAGATCATCCATCTCATTTGTCGTGGAGTTAACATTCTGGCTGAACTCATGAATTGTAAGTTTCTGTGATCTGTATACACTGTTACTGTGAATTTTGCTCCCATAATATAATGTCTCCATTCTTTGAATGCTTCAAGTATTGCAAGCAACCCTTTCAATGCAATTATGTAATTCTGTTCAGCTGCATTCAATTTACGAGACATATAAGCGACAGGATGCATTTGACCAGTTTTGTGATGTCTCTGAGATAGAATGGCTGCAATTTCAACATCTGAGGCATCCGCTTCGATTATAAAAGGTTCATTCACATCAGGATGCATCAAAATTGGGGCTTCAGTAAAAGCTTTTTTCAAACTTTGGAATGCTTCATTTGCTTCTGTAGTCCATTCGAACTTCACCTTTTTTCGTAACAGACGAGTTATGGGAGCTACGACTGCTGAAAAGTGATCGATAAATCGTCGATAGAAGTTTGCGAAGCCCAAAAAACATTGCACATCTCGAACAGATTTTGGGATTGGCCATTCTGCTACTGCCTTTATTTTTCTATCAGTCCTTTTCATGCCCGTTGGTGTGAGCAGTACTCCAAGAAATTTGACCTCAAAGACATGAAAATCGCATTTGGATAACTTGCAATACAGATTGTGTGATTGTAATGCCTTTAAAACTTGTTTGACATGACCTTCGTGCTTTTCTTCTGAATCGGAATAAATTAAGATATCATCTATATAGACAATAACAAATAAATCTAGAAATTCCCGTAGAACATCATTGAGGAAAAACTGGAAGGCTGCTGGCGCATTACAAAGACCAAACGGCATTACCAAATATTCGAACAGTCCATATCTAGTTTTAAATGCAGTTTTCCATTTGTCTCCTTGTCTGATTCTCACCAGATGGTATGCTCCTCTTAGATCAAGCTTGGTGTAAATTACTGCTGTTTTTACTTGATCTAAAAGAACTGGGATTAATGGTAAGGGATATTTGTTTTTGATGGTGATTTTGTTCAAAGCCCTGTAGTCAATGCACGTTCTTAATTCACCATTTGCTTTTGGAATAAAAAACAAAGGGGAGGCGGCTGGTGACTTTGAAGGACGAATGAACCCATTTTCAAGATATTGATCCAAGTATTCTCTCAAGTGTTGATTTTCTGTTTCAGAGAGTGCATAAATCCTACAGTTCGGTACACATGAACCCGGCATGAGATCGATTTGGCAATCATAGCTGCGATGAGGAGGAAGGACTGCTGCTTTCTCTTCACTGAATACCTCCTGAAACATTTTGTAACATTTGGGTAGAATTGTCTCTTTTTCTTCTGCAGTAGCAATTTGACTGATTGTTTTTGTGAGAGTTCCCATACAAGATGATTGACAAAAATCAGATTGGAATACATGTTCTCTCTTTTGCCAGTCAATAATTGGATTATGTAGACAGAGCCATGGCATTCCTAAAATAAAGCCGTATTGAGGTGCTTGGATTACATCGAATTGAACCTCCTCTCTATGATATCTCTTTTTTGAGTCTTCACTACACATTATTACCTTTGAGGTTTGCATGGTGACTGGACCTCCGGACAAAACTTTTCCATCTACGGCTTGGACTAATTCAGGAGTGTCTTTTTTCTCACAGATGATACTCAGTCGCTGGGCGGTTTTTAAATCGACAAAGTTTCCTGAGGCCCCAGAGTCAATTAAAACTTCCATTTGCCAGATTTTGTGAATCAGTTGTATTTAAACTGCTAATCAAAAATGTGCTTTGTAATTACTTACACAAGAGTTTATTGAAGGGTAAGCAATGGTTCCCAAGATATCCCCTTCTACCAATCCTGGGCATGTTAGTTTCCCGACTCAAAGTCTTTTGTTTCCAAAACTGACACTTTACCTGTGGTTGGAGTTTTATTCTTAGGTTTCAACATACAATCTTTCAGAAAGTGTCCTTTGCGTCCACAATAGAGACACTGTCCATTTTTGCGTCTATTCTCTTTCTCGTCTTTTGACAATGGTTGTCTAAAGGTTCCAATTTCCATTGGTTCAGAGCTAGATTCAGAATCTGTGAACTGAGTTCTGGGTTTTGTTTCACTTTTCCAATTAGGTTTCTCTCCTCTTTTTTTTATCACCCCTTCGTTCTGATAGTCTGTGATCCAATCTCAAAGTTAGAATAATTAAATCTGAACAAGTTGTTGGTTGTGGGTCAATTTGAGCTAACACATCTTTCAGATCGTCCTTCAACCCTTGATAGAAAAGTGCTGCTCTTTTTTCTTCAGGCTAAGAGGTTTCTGCGACCAATCTATTAAAATGTGACAAGTAGGCAATGAGATCTCGATTTCCTTGTCTTAATTGTAACAGTTCTCGATCTGCAGACAAAGTTACTGTTCGTCTGTCGAATACTTTCTCAAATTCTTCTACAAAGCGCCGCCAGTTGTACAATAGCAAACAAAACAGGTGATGGACCGAATGTGGATCAATGTCACACATTCACCCCAGTCCAAAGATCTGGGCCCAAATCCATCGTTTTTTTGCACTCCACACCACCCTGGGTTAGACAATGGCGATATGCAAATCAGCTCTGACCCTGTGCCCCATGGGAACAGTCCAGTCCGAACTACAAAAGCCATGTCCTTCCCAGAACGGAATCAAGCATCCGAGGACCGGACCGGTTTCGAGGTAACACCTCTCATCAGCCCGGCTAGCTTGACTCCAGTGGTGTTGAGTGCCTGGGACCCACGTCTGAGCATCCCCAGTGCACTTATGGCGAATTTGCAAACAAAACAGGTGATGGACCGAATGTGGATCAATGTCACACATTCACCCCAGTCCAAAGATCTGGGCCCAAATCCATCGTTTTTTTGCACTCCACACCACCCTGGGTTAGACAATGGCGATATGCAAATCAGCTCTGACCCTGTGCCCCATGGGAACAGTCCAGTCCGAACTACAAAAGCCATGTCCTTCCCAGAACGGAATCAAGCATCCGAGGACCGGACCGGTTTCGAGGTAACACCTCTCATCAGCCCGGCCAGCTTGACTCCAGTGGTGTGGAGTGCCTGGGACCCACGTCTGAGCATCCCCAGCGCACTTATGGCGAATTTGCAAACAAAACAGGTGATGGACCGAATGTGGATCAATGTCACACATTCACCCCAGTCCAAAGATCTGGGCCCAAATCCATCGTTTTTTTGCACTCCACACCACCCTGGGTTAGACAATGGCGATAGGCAAATCAGCTCTGACCCTGTGCCCCATGGGAACAGTCCAGTCCGAACTACAAAAGCCATGTCCTTCCCAGAACGGAATCAAGCATCCGAGGACCGGACCGGTTTCGAGGTAACACCTCTCATCAGCCCGGCTAGCTTGACTCCAGTGGTGTGGAGTGCCTGGGACCCACGTCTGAGCATCCCCAGTGCACTTATGGCGAATTTGAAAACAAAACAGGTGATGGACCGAATGTGGATCAATGTCACACATTCACCCCAGTCCAAAGATCTGGGCCCAAATCCATCGTTTTTTTGCACTCCACACCACCCTGGGTTAGACAATGGCGATATGCAAATCAGCTCTGACCCTGTGCCACATGGGAACAGTCCAGTCCGAACTACAAAAGCCATGTCCTTCCCAGAACGGAATCAAGCATCCGAGGACCGGACCGGTTTCGAGGTAACACCTCTCATCAGCCCGGCTATCGCCATTGTCTAACCCGGGGTGGTGTGGAGTGCGAAAAAACGATGGATTTGGGCCCACATCTTTGGACTGGGTTGAGTGTGTGACATTGATCCACATTCGGTCCATCACCTGTTGTTTTTGCAAATTCCGCCCTAAGTGCGCTGGGGATGCCCAGACGTGGGTCCCAGGCACTCCACACCACTGGAGTCAAGCTAGCCGGGCTGATGAGAGGTGTTACCTCGAAACCGGTCCGGTCCTCGGATGCTTGATTCCGTTCTGGGAAGGACATGGCTTTTGTAGTTCGGACTGGACTGTTCCCATGGAGCACAGGGTCAGAGCTGATTTGCATATCGCCATTGTCTAACCCGGGGTGGTGTGGAGTGCAAAAAAACGATGGATTTGGGCCCAGATCTTTGGACTGGGTTGAGTGTGTGACATTGATCCACATTCGGTCCATCACCTGTTGTTTTTGCAAATTCCGCCCTAAGTGCGCTGGGGATGCCCAGACGTGGGTCCCAGGCACTCCACACCACTGGAGTCAAGCTAGCCGGGCTGATGAGAGGTGTTACCTCGAAATCGGTCCGGTCCTCGGATGCTTGATTCCGTTCTGGGAAGGACATGGCTTTTGTAGTTCGGACTGGACTGTTCCCATGGGGCACAGGGTCAGAGCTGATTTGCATATCGCCATTGTCTAACCCGGGGTGGTGTGGAGTGCAAAAAAATGATGGATTTGGGCCCAGATCTTTGGACTGGGTTGAGTGTGTGACATTGATCCACATTCGGTCCATCACCTGTTGTTTTTGAAAATTCCGCCCTAAGTGCGCTGGGGATGCCCAGACGTGGGTCCCAGGCACTCCACACCACTGGAGTCAAGCTAGCCGGGCTGATGAGAGGTGTTACCTCGAAACCGGTCCGGTCCTTGGATGCTTGATTCCGTTCTGGGAAGGACATGGCTTTTGTAGTTCGGACTGGACTGTTCCCATGGGGCACAGGGTCAGAGCTGATTTGCATATCACGATTGTCTAACCCGGGGTGGTGTGGAGTGCAAAAAAACGATGGATTTGGGCCCAGATCTTTGGACTGGGTTGAGTGTGTGACATTGATCCACATTCGGTCCATCACCTGTTGTTTTTGCAAATTCCGCCCTTAGTGCGCTGGGGATGCCCAGACGTGGGTCTCAGGCACTCCACACCACTGGAGTCAAGCTAGCCGGGCTGATGAGAGGTGTTACCTCGAAACCGGTCCGGTCCTCGGATGCTTGATTCTGTTCTGGGAAGGACATGGCTTATGTAGTTCGGACTGGACTGTTCCCATGGGGCACAGGGTCAGAGCTGATTTGCATATCGCCATTGTCTAACCCGGGGTGGTGTGGAGTGCAAAAAAACGATGGATTTGGGCCCAGATCTTTGGACTGGGTTGAGTGTGTGACATTGATCCACATTCGGTCCATCACCTGTTGTTTTTGCAAATTCCGCCCTAAGTGCGCTGGGGATGCCCAGACGTGGGTCCCAAGCACTCCACACCACTGGAGTCAAGCTAGCCGGGCTGATGAGAGGTGTTATCTCGAAACCGGTCCGGTCCTCGGATGCTTGATTCCGTTCTGGGAAGGACATGGCTTTTGTAGTTCGGACTGGACTGTTCCCATGGGGCACAGGGTCAGAGCTGATTTGCATATCGCCATTGTCTAACCCGGGGTGGTGTGGAGTGCAAAAAAACGATGGATTTGGGCCCAGATCTTTGGACTGGGTTGAGTGTGTGACATTGATCCACATTCGGTCCATCACCTGTTGTTTTTGCAAGTTCCGCCCTAAGTGCGCTGGGGATGCCCAGACGTGGGTCCCAGGCACTCCACACCACTGGAGTCAAGCTAGCCGGGCTGATGAGAGGTGTTACCTCGAAACCGGTCCGGTCCTCGGATGCTTGATTCCGTTCTGGGAAGGACATGGCTTTTGTAGTTCGGACTGGACTGTTCCCATGGGGCACAGGGTCAGAGCTGATTTGCATATCGCCATTGTCTAACCCGGGGTGGTGTGGAGTGCAAAAAAAACGATGGATTTGGGCCCAGATCTTTGGACTGGGTTGAGTGTGTGACATTGATCCACATTCGGTCCATCACCTGTTGTTTTTGCAAGTTGTACAATAGAGCGCTATCTTGACGTACTAGCGGAACTGCCCAATTTGCAGCATCTCCAGACAGATAAGAAATTAGAAAAGCTATTCTGGATTGAGGGGTGGGAAATGCTGCAGGTCTACAAGAGAAATGCAATTCTATTTGTGTTAAAAATATTTGAACCTTAGAAGGGTCTCCTGAAAAACGTTCTGGCGCAACCAGAGGAATTTGTGGTGGAACAGTTACTGATATATTTGTGGAAGCTCTAGTGTCTTGCGCCTCCTCAGGAAGGGGAGTGTTCAAAATCTGAATATTATCTACTTTATCAGACAACAATGCTGTAGCAGCCATAGTGTCATTTAAATCTGCCTGCATTTTAACTATTGCCGCAAGTAAATCATCCATGGTGGCCATTATGTCAACATAGTCAGATCGGGAGGAAAATAATTCGTGGGCTCACTATTCTGTCAGACAATGTCTTCCTCGGAATCTGATGCGATGATATAAGGGCCCACCTCTCGATACCTCCAATTCTGATTGTAATTATTACACAGAATATTGAAGTGATCAAGCGGGGGGAAAAAGGGAGTTGGGAAGGGAACAGCTTGGAGGGAGATCTGAAAAGGAAAAAGTTAGACACACACTAATACCTATTTACTTATATTTCAGTAAATTTTCCTTAATGCAAACAGCAATCTAAGCATGGAGTTTTCATGTAAAACTAGATTCACTTCACAAAATTCTGTGGAATAATATCGCAATTAAACCTCTTGCAATTTGACCTTTTATACTAATTATTCTCCAAATGCTTGATATTTCTTTGCACATAAAACATCTGTACATTTCTGATAAAACTCTCTCAGAAAAAAAAGCACGATTTACATTATCTTCTGTAAATTGTTCACTGTTAGATAGTATCAAAACCTTTAAACTTGTTCACATAGCACAAAACTGTGTATTGCAAAACACTCTAATTTTGTCTTGTTATAGCTTCATAATCAAGTTACATGTAGAAAAACATAAGCAAGAGATTTATCTTGTTTCCGTGCTAAAACAATAACTTTCTATTCGAAATATTATGTTGGGTTTACTTCATACCAAAAACATTGAAGATTTCTAATTCCTTAAATAACATGATATAAAAAACTGAAACAGCGTTTAAATCTTTCTTGCTCTTTAGATCTGCAAACTCTGGACCCCAAAGGAAGAAATTCCTCGAAGAAATCCGGTCCAAAACCACCTTCTCAAAGACTGACGGAGAAGTTACCAACTCAAGAAGCTCCTCAGGAAAGGTCTGCTCCAGTGCGGCACACACGAATCTGCATCAAAGGGTTAAACAGCATACCAAAACACAGCCTACCTGGAATCAACCTCCTTCTCAGAAATCTCCAGAATAGTGAGCACAGATCCTTGGGTGTGGTCACGTACATCAACGTAACCACACCCGTGTAATTTCCCCTGCTTGCGGCGTTGAAATGCGACAGCATGCCAAATTGCACGCATCTCGCGGTACGCGGTTGCCAAAGTGCACGCATCTCGCGTACCCTGCCAAACCTCACTCATCTCGCGGACCATAGGGAATCAATGGACTTTTTAGGGCAAAATACATTTCCAAAGTTTAGCCTGCCCTAGCCCTATAACAAAGCAACCACCAATGTCCAGCAGGGGAAGACCCATGAGTCTTTCCACATAAACGTTTGGGACATGGCCGAAGGCCAAATGGGGCGGGCCCTAGACCGCAAGCGCCCCTGGGCCTGACAACATGTCTGTTTTATTCTCCCCCACATTCTGTATAGTATGTATGATAATAGATTGTAAGGAGGCAGCTTCGGACAAAGTAAAAACTAGTTATTGAAGGAAATGAATCTTTAATTTTATCTGCAGTGTACAATTATGTGGACCTCCATACGAGTTCCATATCACAACAAACTTGACTTAACTTGATCTCTATTTTGCCTCTTTTTTCTCATTTCTGACCTTTATTTTGCCTCTTTCTTCTCATTTCCCCCGGAACCACCGGGGGAATCTCAATACCCCATGGTCCTAGCCGGTTTCCCACCCCCTGTGGGAGATGCCATTGCTCACACACACAGGGCACTAAACATGCAGCTCACGGTCTGTTAGAGCAATGCTTTAGTCTGTTTCCCGAAACGGATTAAACCTCTGCTTACAGCAAGTGAGAACATGGACAGCTCTAGCGTCCTCTGACCTGGTGGGAGATGTCAAAGCTTCCGCCAAGCCCCTCTCCTTTTCAAAAATAAATTCCCCCCGGTAACTAGCCCACCTAGGGGCTGTATTCAAAACAAGTGCAGGCGTTGGTGCCTGTTTTTTCCTTAAGTTTTGCCACAATTTTGTGACTAACATGTTTTTACTGCAACATTTCTTTTAAAGCGTGATTTTTGGCCCTGTCGTGGTCTCAGCAGGACCCCACCAGCACAACTAGGGTGGTCAGACTACTTCCTGCTAGAGGATATAATGCATCTGTTTCCGCACATTCTGCCTCGGTTCCTTAATGCTGGGCTGCATCGATGAAAAACTTGGTGCACAGGTGCAATGCATCAAAAATCTGGATGTGTTGGGTCGATGCGGTGGTTGTGAAACAGGCGCTACATCGATTTTCCAGCCACAGAGCAGAAGATGCATAGATTTCTTCAGCTGCATAGTAGAGCCCGCGTTGGAGTCAAAGTGGGTGACTCGGACATCGGAGAAACAGTGCTCAGGACACAAGCTGCTGCAATCTTTTCAGCCGCACAACAGGGACTGTATCAATTATTCGGGTGCACTGCAGTGATGCATTGTTTTTTTCACTCGCATGGTGGTGCTGGGTCAGGAAAAACAGGTACTGTGCGAATTGTCTCAGTCCTTTGCAGCAAAACCACCTCTAGGGGCCCAGAACTGGAATTGGCACCACTTGGCAGGTCAAAACTCCCATCCGAGGAGCTCAGGGGCTGCAGATGAAGTCTTTGATAGCCCTGAGACTTCTTAACATGAGGTAAGCACACGCAAGCCATTGGCGAATCTTGGCAAGTATGATGTAGAAAAGGCAAAGTCCAGTCCTGTCACTGTCCAAGACAGAAGCAACAGTCAGGAGGCCAACACTGCATAGCACACATTCTATAGTATTCTGCAGTTATGGTGTCACAGCTCCAGTACTCATACCGTTTTTGACTTTGAAGTAGGCAAATTTCAAAGGAAAGTCTTTGTAGTGCACAAGACCCTGCCTTTCCACGACTCCGGACACAATACAGGGAGGTGGAGACAGCTTTGTGTGAGGACAGGGACAGCCCTATTTAAGTGTCAGTGACTCCCACCACTCTAGCTCAGGAAGACTCATCAGCCCAGTGATGGGTCATCAGGCTATTCAGGGCACACCCCAGCTCCCTTTGTGTGACCGTCTAAGGTGAAAGCACAAACAGCCCAACTGTCATTCGAAATCAGATGCGGATTCCACAAGCTGACAGGGGCACAGAATGTTAAAACTAGAAAAAGCCCACTTTGTAAAAGTAGCAATTTCAAACAATAAATTTAAAAGTCAACTTCACTAAAAAATGTAGTTTTTAATTGTTTGTTCAGGGACCCGTAACTTTAAATCTCAATCTCTTTCCAATTGGAAGTTACACTTGTAAGAGGTTACAAGGTTGCTCCAATGATAACCTATGGAAGGGATAGTCCTTGCAAGAGTGAAAAACGAAATTGGCAGTATTTCACTATCAGGACATGTAAAAAATGCCAGTACTTGCCCTACATTTCACATACACTGCACCCTGCCACTGGTTAGTAGTAGTAAATTGGCCACAGTCCTAAAGTCAACAGAAAGAGGTCAGAAAAATAGGAGGAAGAAAGGAAATTGTTTGGAGATAACCTTGCAAAAAGGCTAGGTTCATATAGGTATAATTAAGTAGCCAAGTGTTAGACTATGGGAGAGGTATCCCTGCTACAGTCCTTCTTAATACTTATGTTACCCCTAAGATAGGCCTTAAAAGTTCATTAGCAGGGTGCATTGCATTGAAAAATTCGTACTTTTACATGTACTGGCAGTGAGAAAATTGTTGATGAAAAAGCCACTTTTAACTGATGTAAGGCCTAAATTTCCCAATGACTAACACTGGGTTACCTTTTTACAATTAATAAGTGCTATCTTCAGATTGTGAGCAGATAAGGATATGCTGTTTACACTCAAATGAACTGTATTTTAAAATCCTTCATAATGGAATAGTTGGGTTTTATGTCACAATTCAGAAAAGGCCCCTTTAATAAAGTTTCTAGTCTCAACTATTTGTGCCTTCGGTCAGTGTCCTGAGTCACATGACTATGAATAGCTCTGTTGTTAGGGTTTGCGTATGGTTTTCAGACACTAACACAACGAGGGCTTAGGTATGGATAGGCCATCCTGGCAGGAGGACTGGATAGGGGCTGTACCCAGTTCTGCCTACACTTCAAATGGCTTTGCCTTCTGCACACACACATTAATCTGATGCCTGCCCTGCTATTTGTCACTACAGATAAATTGTAACCTAGACAAGGGGAAGGGAAGAACCGGCCAGAACCAGTTTTGGGGTTAGGCCAGAAATTCCCCACACAATGGCTGGTACCGGATATTAAAAAGGGACCTACAGACCACTCATCAGACCTGTCGAAGATTCATGAAAAGAACTGTCACGCTGCCAGAAGGATTGCCCTGCAGCTTAAAGAGCTGTATTGCTGTCTGAAGATGGAAGATTGGACCTGATTGCCTTAAACCCAGGCTGCCAAAAGCGACTCCAAAAGTAATCTGGCTGAACTCCTGTGTGAGCGACAGGGACACAACAAGCTTCCAGAGGGGTTTGGGGGAGTTGGAAAGGTCAAAATAGCACGTGGAGAATGTGGTTGTCTCATTTTGTGTTGTAAAGTGGATCGGAAGTGAGTTTGCTGCTGATGGTCATGATTATTTGCACTGCTTTTACCCTCACTTTTTAAATCACTCATGACATGTTCAATGACTACATTAATAATATTCCTCATCACATCGGAAATGCCATTATTATTGATAATACTGTGCATGGGGGTGCAAGATATAGTTACTTTAGGGTACAAGTTATACTTGAGATAATTATAACTAGGGAATTTCAGTGATTTTGTTAGTTTCAGATGGTATGTTTCAAACAACATTTTTATCTAATTGTATTGTCCCTTTAACCTTTGTTCTTTTCAGTGGATATAGATAGATAGATAGATAGATAGATAGATAGATAGATAGATAGATAGATAGATAGACAGACAGACAGACAGACAGATAGATAGATAGATAGATAGATAGATAGATAGATAGATAGATAGACAGACAGACAGACAGACAGACAGACAGACAGACAGTCAGACCGACAGACAGACAGATAGACAGACAGACAGCTAGATAGATAGATAGATAGATAGATAGATAGATAGATAGATAGATAGATAGATAGATAGATAGATAGATAGATAGATAGATAGATAGATAGATAGATAGATAGATAGATTGATCGATAGATCGATCCCAGCATCTGGAATGCCCTCCCCGAAGACCTACGATTTAACCCTTCATATGTCAGTTTAAAAAAGATCTTAAAATGCACCTGCTCCACAAATATAGGGAAAACACACAAGATGATGGACGGAATGATGCACAATGGCAAAACATTCACCCCAGTCACAGATCTGGGTTTAATCCATCGTTATTTTGCTCACCAAGCCACCCCAGTTTAGACATGGCCATATGCAAATCAGTCTTGACCCTGTGCCTCATGGAAACAGTCCAGCCCGAACTGCCAAGTCATGTCTTCCCTGGACCGGAATCAAGAATCCTAGGACCGGTTTCTGGCTATCAGCCGTCTTCAGCCAGGTAGCTTGACTCCAGTGGTTTAGTCAGCACGGGACCCACGTCTGGGCATACCCTTCCCACATAGCGTGAACAGAAAAAACACACAAGATGATGGATGGAATGTTGCACAATGGCAAAATATTCACTCCCAGTCACAGATATAGGTTTGATCCATTGTTATTTTGCTCACCAAGCCACCCCTGCATATGCAAATCAGTCTTGACCCTGTGCCTCATGGGAACAGTTCAGCTGGAACTGCCAAGCCATGTCTTCCCTGGACCGGAATCAAGCATCCTAGGACCGGTTTCTGGCTATCAGCCAGGAAAGCTTGACTCCAGTAGCTTAGTGAGCACGGGACCCACGTCTGGGCATACCCTTCTCACATAGGGTGAACAGCAAAACACACAAGATGATGGACGGAATGTTGCACAATGGCAAAACATTCACCCCCAGTCACAGATCTGGGTTTAATCCCTCGTTATTTTGCTCACCAAGCCACCCCAGTTCAGACATGGCCATATGCAAATCAGTCTTGACCCTGTGCCTCATAGGAACAGTCCAGCCCGAACTGCCAAGCCATGTCTAGCCTGGACCGGAATCAAGCATTCTAGGACCGGTTTCTGGCTATCAGCCATCTTAAGCCAGGATAGCTTGACTCCAGTGGCTTAGTGAGCACGAGACCCATGTCTGGGGGTCCATAGTCATTCTATTTCCATACCTGTCGTCCAATCTCTTCCTTTCTGAATCCCCTACCTCCCCCCTTTCTCTCACCTCTCCTGTACTCTACCAACACCTGCTCCACACCAACACTGTACCCCTTCTCAACACTTGTGTCCCCTCCTTTTCAGCTCCCTCCTTACATTTTGTCCACCCCTCCTTCACCACACTCACATAACCCTTCCTTTTTCACAAAAATGAGTGCACCTCCTTTTTAATGTTCATTAATTTGAATTTTCCCATTCTCATGTTGTAATGTAAATAGCTTCATCATTTCACTGTGTATCCAAATCAAGATTTGTTACTCATTTTGTTCTAGCATATCTTAATGTTTCATTTAGCTATTATTTGTTTTATAATCCATGTCCTATCATCATTCCAATGTAAAGAGCTCTGATACCTCAGGGTGAAGCCAGCGCTATATAATACCTTTAAAATAAATAAATAAAATGAAATAGATATATGCGAATGGGCGATATTTGATGAAGTCTTACCTAAAATTAATTTGTTGGTGTTTCTAAGATATATATGTATTTGTTGATTGCTATTGATAGAATCATTATTTTGAAAATATTTCCATGCAAAGTCATTTGTTATTTCAAAATAATATAATTATGCAAGTAATGTGCATTCGGCAAAATCACACCACTCCATTATTAATGACAATGTTACTACAGATGATAATGTAATAACAACTGCTTTTACATTGGAAACTCCTTCAGGATCAATATGTAACTAATACCTGCACTCTTGTTGACATTTCCCGCTTAAAAATGATATTTTTTCAATAACTGAGTCAGCTCTTAAAGTAATGCATATATTTATATATCTATTTGCTTTTTTTTTTATTTCAGCGGATTCCATAGGAAAAATCCTGGGTCAACATTTTTGAAAACCTTACCTGCCAAGCGATTCCTCAGTTTTATATATCTATTTACTGTAAACCCATTTTCAATTAATTACACAGTAGGAATTTGATACAGTTTTTCTGGTTGAGTAGAGTCTGAATATATGTGCTGATATAATGTAGTGTGAATCTAACAAGAGGGCGATGCACACCAATGAGTGAGGTGACATGATTCACAACACCATACATTGAGCATGGTTTTACATATCATAGATATAATATATATATATATATATATATATATATATATATATAATTCACTGAAAAAACCATAGGTTATAGACCATATATAGTTAGGGATTAGCATTTACAAAACCTTATTTTACTCGCACAAAACCATTGAAATTCCCATATATAGTTAGTTGCACTAACTATATATCGCGTACCCGCAATCCACTGCTGATGATGTCACATATTACATCATCCATGAC
This sequence comes from Lissotriton vulgaris, assembly GCF_964263255.1. Lineage (NCBI taxonomy): Eukaryota > Metazoa > Chordata > Amphibia > Caudata > Salamandridae > Lissotriton > Lissotriton vulgaris. The sequence continues at coordinate 189,596,853 of NC_141699.1, read as the reverse complement.
ATGGTCAGTGACATCACTGATGACAACATCCAGTGACTGTATGTTTCTGTAAAGTTAAAATATGCCTTACATATTGAAGAATGAGTGGATGTATAAGTGTCTGGATGAAGGATTTAGTAGGTGCATGACTGACTGTGTGAGTGAGTGATTAAATGTGTCTCACTGAGTGCATGGGTTAGTGACTAAACTGTCTTAATTTGTGCATCATTATGTCTGTTGTTCTGTAAACTGCTGCATGTGTTGATCAGTAGCTATATGAGTAACTATATGGGTTATTGATTGGTTGCCTAAGTATTTGTAAGGGAGACTGAGTGTGTGTGTGGGTGGCTGGGAGGTGTATGACTCTGTGCATAGATGTGTGAGCAGTTGATTCACTAGATGTATGGGTTCAAAAGTGCATGTGGAAACAGCTGTATGGGCGGTTGACTGTGTGCATGAGTGTATTGGTGAGTGAATGGATATCTCAGTGCTACATGTCAAAGTAAGTACATATGTAAAACACAGTACATGTGAGAGTTGACATATATAAATAACTGTGCATAAGAGCCAGTGAATGTGTGAGTGGCTGTATGGATCATTGTGAACTTGTATCAGGGATTGTATAAGAGAGTAAATATGTGTTAGTATATATTTGAATAAGTAAGGTGTGTATAACTGTATAGTTGAGGAAATGGAGGTGTGATTGATTCTTTGCATGACTGACTAGGTGTGTGAGTAACTCCATGGATGAGTGACAGTCTGTGAGTGTCTGTTTACACTGATTGTATCTAAGGTTTAATTAGAGTCTGAAGAGGATCATCGTATTATCACATGAATGATGTAATCAGTGATGTGATAAGTAATGTCAAATGAGATGTCATCAGTGATGTCATCAGTGATGTCATCAGTGATGTCATTTGAGATGTCATCAGTGATGTCATCAGTGATGTCACTGACCATGTCATGAATGATGTAATATGTGACATCATCAGCAGTGGATTGCGGGTGCGCGATATATAGTTAGTGCAACTAACTATATATGGGAATTTTAATGGTTTTGTGCGAGTAAAATAAGGTTTTGTAAATGCTAATCCCTAACTATATATGGTTTATAACCTATGGTTTTTTCAGTGAATTTTCAAGGTTTTGTAAATGCTAATTCCTAACTATATATGGTCTATAACCTATGGTTTTTTCAGTGAATTTCATTGGTTTTTTAAAAGCTAATATCTGTAGCTGTAAAATGTATTCTTCTTTAAATCCAAAAATATATTTTAAATGTTTATTAATAATTTTTTTTTTAAATATTTTTTTTCTTCGCTCCCGGTTCGCGAACCGGGAAGCTTCCCGTTAGCTCATCTTGATGCTGCGCCCTAGTCCGCGAACCGGTAAACGATCCGTTTGCGCAACTGCCGCGTTAGAAATCAACATTGTGACGCGTCGCGGAAGTGCGACGTATCACGTCGTCGCGTAATGCGTCTTATGACGCGCCGCGTTAGCGCTCCCGGAAGTGCTCCGGACCGCGAACCGGAAGCGATCCGGGGCGCGGCGCGCACCGCGTAACGTGAGCGGAACAGGTCATGTGACTTGTTTATAAAACTTTTCATTGGTTCATTTCACTTTTGGTTTCCAAATGATGTAAGACTAGGTCATATGACCTAAAAATAACACTTTTCATTGGTTTAGAACTTTTGCTTTTCCCAAATGATGAAAACCCCTCCTTCTTTCCTCACTCTGACTTTCATCTTGGTGAGAGAAAGACCCTTTTTCATAGTTGAGCAATGGCTTCAGTAGTTGCTTCAGCTGGTGCACCCCCACCACCACCTTCACCTCCTCATGGGAAGAGAGGACCACCACCCCAGTTCATCACCAACACAGAGGAGGAAGAGGATGAACTAGAGGAAGAGGAGACAGAAGGACCACAGTTCTTACAAGAGGTGCCCTGTGTTTCCCATCGGAAAACCAGTTTCATTTGGCAGTTTTTTTCACTCCCTCGAGGGCAGAAGAAAGTAAATGCTAAGTATGTCACCTGCCTCATTTGTAAAGACAGGTTATCAAGAGGCACTGATAAAAAGTATAGCTTTGGGAACTATACCATGCATCGGCATATGAGCAGGTGGCATCCATTGAACTACAGCCGTGCAGAGTTGCGTGACCTGCAGGATAATCCAACAACAACTCCTGTGGCCAGGTCAACTTCGCAAATATCGTTGACAGCAGCAGAGGCACGGGAAACCGTGCCAAACATTCAGCAGAACTTTTTACATATGAAATTAACCTGTTTGTATTGCGGTGCATTGCTTTCATGTGGTAACATGAGCATATCGTTAATGAACGTTGCTTATGAAAATCATAATTGCCCTAACCGCCCCAGACAGTAATTTTTTTTTTGCTCCTGTTGAGCCCTTTTAAATGCCTGTTTTTTGTTGTTTCCCCTCCATCAAAAACAAAAAAAAACATAAAACTGTTCAAAAAATACAAAAAAAACAAAAAATGTTCAGAAAAAAAAAACAAAAAAAAACAACAAAAACATTAAAAAAAAGTTCTTTTCAGAACTACCTCCCCTGTCAAATAAAATTGCTAGAATGTTAAGCACTCTGGCAAGCTCTATTTCTTTTGGTTCGCTTCCCCGTTCGCTGCCCGGTTCGCGAACTTGGAGCGAACCAAAACATTTAAAAAAAAAAAAAAGAAGAGTAAGTATAAGGGAAGAAAACAGAGAGTAATGTTAAAAGAAAGACAGCTATAGGGAGTAAACCAGAGATACTGTTTAATAGATCTATTTTCCGAAGAAAAGATGGAAGAGGGTATAATTGCAAAAAACAAAATGGATAAGGAAGTGAAAGAAAAAAAAGAGAGTAGAACAATAACAAAGAAGAGTTTCTTGGAGAATGTGAGTGAATGTTCAAAATAAGATTAAAACATGTGGAATAACAGAGAGAAAAAATAGAAAACAGAAAAGAAAAAAAAACAGAAAAAGATTAATTGAAACAGCAAAGAAATGTAAATAACATAGAGCCATATCATCAACATAGGCAATAAAAGTTTTGCAGCTTTTATCAGCAGAAATATTTCGCCAAAGCATTCTAATTAGCTTGATACATATGGCCCCAAGTGAGGCCTGTCTTGCAACATGGTGCATCTTTTTCATCACTGCTGCATCGGTTTCATGTGGCACGGTTTTAAAACAGCATGACACATTTGCCTAGATGCATCAATTTGTAATTTTGACGCCTCATAACAAATCTTTTGCACCGCCACTGCGTCACAAAACTGACGCACAGTGGCGCAAAAGAGGCATACACATATCATAAATCTGTCCCTAACATTTTAAATAATTAATTCAGGATGACGATAAGGTGTGGTCTCTCCAGAGGTTTGTTGAAGGTGAGGCCTACTCAGGGTTGCAGATCAATTTTACGCTTGTTGAAGAATACAGAGGAGATAATACATGTGAAGGCCTACCAATGAAGTAAGTCATGTCCACTTATTACATCATTCATGACATGGTCAGTGACATCATCAGCAGTGGATTGCGGGTAGAAAGAGTAGAAAACATTTACCTTATAATTCTTGTTAACTTTTTCAATTCTTTTTTCATACTTTCAATCTGTGAAAGAGAGAACAAACATTTCAAAAATATTAAAACATGTATTTAAAAATTAGAAAAGACAAGGGAAAAGGTTCAAGAACAAACAGTTTTTTAACAACTTTGACATTTACAGAAGCCTCTGCTTCTCTACGTCCCCTACACAATCCTAAAGATATATATATTAAACAAACAGTATCTTGATGCTGATGAAGTGAGGCCTATTTTGGAACATGGTGCATCTTTTGCACTGCTGATGTCTCACAATAATGATGCAATAGCAGCGCAAAAGAGATGTAAAGCCATCATAAAATTGTGTCTAACATTTTAAATGATTGTTTCAGGATGCAAATAAGATGTGTCCTTTCAAGAGGTTTCTTTGAGGTGAGGCCTATTCAGTTTTAAAAAAAAACAGTACCCAGAAGTGCAGCACTGTAAGCATTAACTTTGACACTTACAGAAGCCTCAGTTTCTCCATATCTACCTCACATTTCTAAATGTATATCATAAGTACAAAAAGTAGAACATTAATTATACATGTTAAATGGTTTATTTTTGCTGTTCTCAGAATGTATCAAATTTCACTTAAATCAGTGACTTGAAGGTATTCATCATGTAACAGCGGGGAAAAAAAAACACAATCAAAATGATTGTGTTTAAAAAACCCATACAACATAAGAAATCTGAATTCAAAACTCCTTAAAATTAACTTACTTTCCATAACGTCGAAGGATGTCCTATGAACAGCGTACACTCTGTTGTGCTATAAATATTTTCAGCCCGCCACTTTCTGAAAGAAAACCTCCATCGTTTTGAAAAATATGTTACATACAATAAAAGACTTCTCACATTCTACCACATGTTTCCACTTGGCCAAATCATGTTGCAGCGATTTACAACTCTTGTAATTCTTGTAATCAAATCCCGTCATTTTCTATTTTCGCACTTTCAAAAAGAAAACATTTAAGATTACTTTCACAATCCTGGACTACTAATATCTTACCCTTCTTGCTCACTCATGTTCTACTTTTCCTATGACACTGATACTGCTTACTATGAAGCAGACTTACTTGCATCAGGTTTATATAGTTTGATTTTTAAAATGACATTATAATTAAAAGTTTTGGACCAATAATCTAGACAGCATTGCAGACTTACATTCCCTCTACTTCATGAACCTTTTGCAATTCCTCAGGGGAAATCCCGAGAATCTTTCCTTAAAATTTTGGTTTTAAAAACACCAGGTAAGAATTTTTAAGGTCAAACGGCAATTTTTTTTTGAAAGTTACAACAGAATCGTTGCAGAATGACCAGCCATTTCTAGACTTTAAATAAGCTGTGTAATGTCCTGATGTTGTTGAAGGACCATCGTGATAGATAATTGCTACAGTTACAAAAGTCCTTCCTGATATTGACAGCTGAGAAGCAACACATTTTTTTATTAAAGTTGACAATTTTGATCCATCAGGCCTACATCGTTGGATCATTAAAATGACATACTGGCCATATCTTCGTATAAATAATGTTGACATCATTTCAGATTTACATTGGCTACACTCCATGTTGTGATCAGCTGCATTTACTAGCTTATTAAAGGAGACTGATTTACTGTCTGGCAAAGTTCAATATATAAATCTTTCTGAGTCTGCACTAGTAGTACTTGATACCATACAGTTCTCGCAGTCATGCTGCCATTGATAAGAAAGCCCAAACAGGTGATCTACATCTACACCCTCATCTTGCAATACATCATGCATATACATTAAAAACTCCTGACAATCCTGCTGATTATTTTCAGAGAAGTCTGTTTGACCTGAACATTCATCTAACAGATAACGAACTTCAGACACACTTTCTACTTTTGTTCGATCAGTGCTACATTTCTCTAACACAGAATTCAACAAACAGCATAAACTTTGTTCCGAATTGAACACAATCTGTTCTTTTAAAGTCTCTAGTGAAAAGAGAACATTAACCACTACATTTGCATAGCAGTTGACACCAGAACTGTTTTCAAATTGAAAACCGACAACATCTTCAACAGAATCCGTTTTCTTTCTGCTTACAATTTTCGGTTCATCGACTTTTCGGCTTTTTGCTACAACCTCCCTACTATTAGTGATATTTCTTCGTTTACGGCCTACCACATGTTTCTCAAACAAAGGATATTGAGGCAAATGTGGCGCATACTCTCTTCTTAACCTATTGTATTCCTTAACACAATCTAGATCCGCACAAATGTTTGTGACATCACAATCAATCAAGTACAATCCCGATAAAGTTCTAACTCGTGACAATGCCACATATGCCATACCCTCTTTGAACACAGAACTGCCAATATTCACCAATGCACTATCTACACTTAAACCTTGCGATTTATGGATTGTCACCGCATATGCCAAGCAAACAGGAAACTGTTTACGGCGAACATATAAGTCTTTAACAAGCAAAAACCTAGCAGAACAACGACCAATTAGCTGTACTTCCTCAATGCCATCAAATTTAATTTTTAAAAATTCAATACCATCTCTACTTCTGTATTTCTCAAAATCAACAACATTACCCATTGATCCATTTACCAGACCTCTTTCAACATGTAAATTCCTTCTCAAAATGATTCGGCAATTTAAACACACATTTAAAGTCTTTTCAAAACCCGCTGTTTTAGATATAGTCTTCTCTAATGAATCCAATTTTGATTTCAAATTCTCAGACAAAATAATTGTTGATCCCATATGCTCTATTCTGTCAATAGCTTCAAGTTTCACAATCTCTTGCTTTTCTAAATTCAACATTTTGTTGTTGAAGATGGCACATTCTGCAAGAGTTGGCATCAAACATATTCCGGATTTCTTCTCAGTAATTTTCTGAAAAATATTCTCAGGCACAACGTCTTGTTCTGGATATAAATTTGACAGTAATCGTGCATTTAAAGCTTCTTTCCCATGCTCGGTCACTTTTCCAATTCTAATATCTTGTAGAATATTCTTGTAATCGTCATCCTTTGCCTGGCGCATATTTTCATGCAGTTCAGCATAATTGAAGTTTAACCATATATTGACGTTGCCAATGCTCCCTAGGCACTTCCTGGTATCTTCATGCGTGAGTATTTTGAACACAGGTTGTCCTTTTACTGGTGTCAGCTGCAGAAGATCTCCGAAAACAATGATGTGTTTGCCACCAAATAACACATCATACTCAGTTTTAAGAACTTCTTGCATTCTCAAATGCACAAAGGCAAGCATGACATTGGAAACCATGCTTACTTCGTCAATGATAAGAAGTTTCATTTTCCTCAAGACTCTTGAAACTTCACAACAAGCATCCCCAGATAACTTGTGGTATTGTAATTTGTTGTCATGCTCCACTGGCAGCATCAGTAGACGATGCAAAGTAATACCTTTAATGTTATGTGCTGCCAGTCCAGTAGGAGCGGTAACAACACAAGACAGCGATGACTCAGTCCTTTCCTGCAAATAACAAGAAATTGCTTTAATAAGGAAACTTTTTCCAGTTCCCGCTTCTCCACTCACGTACAGTCGGACAGGCTTCAACGACGTACATGAGCACTCTTTCTTCTCATGACTTAATCCATGATCAATTTGCTTGGTAACTTCGTCATATATTTTCCTCTGCTCAACGTTGAGTTGTTTTTCCAAGTCTTCTAAGTTAACCGCATCCTCCTGAGCATGTGCCATGGCTCTTTCCACTTCATTCATAGCAGTGGCAGCTTCATTTTCGATAATAGGTCCTCCTAGTGGATCCTGACTCAATGAAACAGAACTCTGACTGTCCTGAGAACTGTCTCTGGCAATCTCGGCTGCAATCGTTGCTTCCTGCTCAATTTCCAAAGTCAATATTTCTTGATATTTGGGAAAAGCAGGACATTCTATGGTCTTCTTAGCAGCAGTGAAAGAGTCTTCGTAACAGAGGAAATCTCCAAGCAGTTCCTCTTCTGCACGCCAAGGCTTGAAAAGTTGCAAAAGTGCTAAATAGAAAAACTCCTTTTTTTCTGGAGATTCGCCACTCAATTTTCGATGGTTTACTAATTGGCATTTTCTTTGCTTGACCAGACATCCCTCACTTCCAATTACAGCATACACTCCTTTCTCAATATCTTCTTTGATGTTCCTCTTGAATATATAATTTTGTAGAACCTCATATAGACAAACATTCTTAAGGTGACTGCTTCGATTTGGATAATATGTATCCAACATGTTGGTCTTCAAAATGTCGGTACTGTTTGGTTCCTTTTCCGCCAAATACTCAATTTCCCGGACAGGTTTTAGAACTCGATTTCGCGTTGCAGCAAGACCAAGACTCGCCCAAACGATACTCCTGGATTTGGCATAGAGACTTGCTGAAGACAACCGGTCAGAACATTCGTAAGCTCCGATTTCTCGATGCGACAACATCTTCAGACTGAAACTGTACAACTTCTTGCTGAGGCTCTTTTCATGGGAAATGTCCTCCCACATTCCCTTCAATTCTGTCTTTTCTTTTTTGGTGATGTAAGATGTCACATACCGAGCCACAGCCATACAGTTGTCAGCCACAAACTGTATATGTTAGCATTCCACATGGACAAAATCACTGGGTTGGAGTCGTTGATGTACTTGGACTCTTCGTTCCTTTTCAAATTGTATGTATTTTTGGGTGATTTCCTCGTCACATTATGTCGCAGAGAAGACATCAAACTGTTCACTCTTCCTTTAGAAATCACCGGTCGTGGAAAGTTGAAACGACATTTGGTGTAGAACTTGTCCTTGTTTCTGAATTTACGACGACAGTACTTTCCACAACGATGGCTTTGGAAACGTAGAACTTGTTCTCTTAGGCTTTTCTTCTCCGTTGCGTTTGGAACAGCACACGTAGAATACTGTTCTATGAAATTCATCACTAAGTCATCCGGATCTGTTCCAAATTTAGGTGCATCCTTGATCCACAGCAACATATGTATATGAGGAGCATCTCTTGCTTGGTACTCCTTTCTCCAGAAGAAATCCAACACCTCTCCAAGAGGTGGATTCTTCCTATTTGTGATGAAAGACATCATAGCTTCAAATCTATGATTGAAGTACCTGCATACATTCACTGGATCCAAAGAACACAGTTCTCCAGGTGTCTTGAATTCAATGTTTTCAATATTTCCATTTGCCTCTCGTAGAAATTCAAGTAAGTCTTCCCAGCCATACTCGGCACAGCTCAGAGTGAGGAACCATGTTGGAGTTCCTAAGTTCCTCAGCATACATTTTAAATCACCATGACGACGGTACCAGTACTCATTAGTACCACGCTGACACGCCATGAGATTAATTAGGTGAGAATCCAAAATACTGACTTGGACATTGACTTTATGCATAAAGTCACTTGCCGAGATGTTTCACATCTGTATACCACTTTTTAAGATGTTGTTCACTGCATATGACAGTCCAGACAGATCGCTTTCAAACAAGAGATGAAACAAATAGGGAATGCATTGACGAAACCTAGGATCTTCTGCATACAATCGTAAAGTCCGGTATTCAGACGCAGGAATTTGATGAGGTCGCTCATCATATCTTCCTCCTTGACCTGTTGGAAATAGCTGTGGGAAACACCGAGCTTCCAAACTTTCCTCCCAAACACTAATGGGACTCCCTTTGGCTTGTTTCATTTGAAACAACTCAATAGCATTCCCCATGACTTCCTTGGAATGCAAAGGATGAACACTATAATGTTCATATATTTCTTCACTTTTAGAGGCCTCTACTTTCTCAATTTGACCAGCACACAAATCGCTATCCTCTTCATCACTTACTTCCTCTTCTGCAACATATACATTCTTATAGTACTTATTATTTTTCTTCAAAAACAATGTTGCCTTTTTGACTTTCCTAACATCCACTAAATCTTGCCATATTTTCTTATTCTTTGTCGGAACCCCATTAACCAAGATAACCAGAGGTTCCTCTTCCACTTTTTCTACTCCAATTGTGTTAATGTTTTTGTTCAAATCTAGAGGCAAATAAACAACTCTTCCCTTTAATCCTCTCTGTAAATCTGATGGAGGCAACTTCCCTGTCTTTGGCTCCATTCTTACAATAGCCTGAAAGGGATGGATACTTTGAATCAAAATAGATTCATAAGTATTTAAATCCTTCAATTCAGAAGGAATCTCAACCAATTCCAGATTATTATGAACCGCCCTAGCAGGCATCTGGTTTTGGTTTAATTTGTTACAACAATAAGTACACACACGTTGATCCGATCCCAAATCAAAATAATTTTCTACCATCAAGTATGTGGCAAAATCCTTCCATTCACTATTATTTTCCCTTTCACTTTTTGCATATAAATCCACTAACTTAATCTGATTCTTGTAATAAGTGCGTCGACAACACACACAAGTGAAATTAGGCCTCTCACTTGATTTCATCTGAAACGTGGCAATTTCCTTCTGAAATTTATCTGTACTGGAAACCTGTACATTATCTTCAACATTACCCTCTACTTCTGGGTCAATTTGAACATTCTCATCTTTACTTCCAAAGTAACAAAACTCAATTTCTTCACAAATATTCTTGACATCTATTTCAGAACCATGCAAAAGAGCAGCACATAATTGTTTAAGCATAATTGCTGGACTCTTAGCATGATACAACATTCTCACTATTTTCCTCACTTTATTATGATCCACTGCTAGCATCCTGAAATGATGAAAAACACTCTGGCATACTCTCCTGGAAAGACAAGCCAGTGAATGACCACGCAAACCTGTCATTTGTCTCACTCTGCAAGGATCTAATTCTTGCAACAACTTCATTTTCTGCTTCAAACTTTTCTTATTAAATTTCCGTACAAAATCACAAAGCAAATTGATGGAATCCTGTCGCACACTGCAAATAGAACTACACTTCCAAATGTACACAGGACCTTTAGGACGTCTTTCTAAAACCTCATTACCTAACACCTCTTCTATCTCTGTTGTCACAAGTTTTTCTTTTTCAACTGGACAACCATCCTTCACTTCATAAGCTCGACCACTGGTGTCAACTGCAAACACCAAATCATTATCCTGAAAATAACTCTCCTCATTAAAAAATGCCTCACAACTTGAAATATGCATCCATTCTCCGGAAAAAACTTCACAAAAGTTACTACGATTAACTATTCTCTTCCATCTACTATTTGATTTGAAATCAGAAATTACCTTGTTTAGTGTCCTAATTCTATTGATTACCAAAATAAACAACTTTCGCTTAATTTCGAAAGCATGATCAATAATTTTCTCCACATTTTTCTTCTTCTTATAAAATGCCCCTTTCTGTTGGCCTTTCTTAATATTTTTTAATAAATGAACTATTATCCTATTGCGGAACATTCGTTTTCGAATGTCCCTAAACTGTTGTTTCCTTCTACTATCATGCACAGAGTTATCTCTTGCTCTACCAGTAACATTTTTGATTGGTCTTTCCTTTCCATTTAAATTGCTTCTCTTTTTCTGGACTGAAACATTTTTTGTTGAAATACTTTTTTTACTACAAATATTTCTTATGAATGATTTCATGCTCTTACCCGGAGCTTTCTTGGTGATTTCACAAGTTTTTGGGGGAGAGGACTGCTGCAATAATAGATGATCCTGCTGTCTTTGACGTTTTCTAGCCTTTCTAATTCGATTCTTAGTTGGCATTTTGCAAATTTTGAAATGATCTGCAGTTGAATCTGTGGAAAAATATAATAAAAAATGTTATTAACCACTATTACCAAACAGTAAATGAATAACAGTCATCAAAAACTTAACACCCTACTTATTATTTAACATAGCAAATCTTTTGCACCACCACTGCGTCACAAAAGTGACACACAGTGGTACAAAACAGGCATACACCTATCATAAATCTCTCCCTAACATTTTAAATGATTGATTCAGGATGACGATAAGGTGTGGCCTATCTAGAGGTTTGTTTGGGCCCAGATCTTTGGACTGGGGTGAATGTGTGTCATTGATCCACATTCGGTCCATCACCTGTTTAGTTTGTTTGGGGTGAAGCCAACACACGGTTGCAGATGAGATTTTCGCTTGTTGAAGAAAACAAAGGAGATAATACATGTGAAGGCCTACCAATGAAGTAAGTCATGTCCACTTCACTCTTGAACAAAGGGCAGACCTCTTTTGAATCTGTGGTCAGACCTAAACTTCATCTGCACAATGTCATTCATAAACTTAGGAAACACTAGTGATGTAATTGAAAAATGTGGAGTTTCTTTTCCTCATTTCAAAATTACATCACCTGTGTTTCCTCATTGACTTAAAATGTCCTTAATACACATGAAAGCGTTTTTTTGATTGCCCTTGCACCATTTTTGGGTCATTTTTAACATGGCTATGTAACTCCCATAATCAAAATCTAAATTTGCCAAGCACAGGTGGGAGCATATTTACAAGAAACTTGCCCCATGCAGAAAGCTCTTCAATTTAAATGGGAAAAATAACATCATAGACACTCAAATGCCTTTTAAATATGCTCCAAACAACCTATGAAGTTCTAGCAGTACATATCCAGAAATGTAATTGATTTCAAAAAAGTTTTTGAACACAACATATAAATCAATTGTATACCTACATTCGAGATGAAATGACTGAAAATGTCCTTGAGACACATGAAAGCGCTTTTTTTAATGCCCTTGCACCATTTTTGGGACATTTTTAACATGGCTATGTAACTCCCATAATCAAAATCTAAATTTGCCAAGCACAGGTGGGAGCATATTTACAAGAAACTTGCCCCATGCAGAAAGCTCTTCAATTTAAATGGGAAAAATAACATCATAGACACTCAAATGCCTTTTAAATATGCTCCAAACAACCTATGAAGTTCTAGCAGTACATATCCAGAAATGTAATTGATTTCAAAAAATCGTTTTTAAACACAACATATAAATCAATTGTATACCTACATTCAGTTGGAAATGACTGTAAATGTCCTTAAGACACATGAAAGCGTTTTTTTGATTTTTTAACATGGCTGTGTAACTCCCATAATCAATATCTAAATTTGCCAAGCACAGGTGGGAGCGTATTTACAAGAAACTTGCCCCATGAAGAACGCTTTCCATTTAAAAAGGGAAAAATAACATCATAGACACTCAAATGCCTTATAAATATGGCCCAAACAACCTATGAAGCTCTAGCAGTACATATCCAGAAATGTAATTGATTTCAAAAAATCGTTTTTAAACACAACATATAAATCAATTGTATACCTACATTCAGTTGGAAATGACTGTAAATGTCCTTAAAACACATGAAAGCGTTTTTTTGATTGCCCTTGCACCATTTTTGGGACATTTTTAACATGGCTATGTAACTCCCATAATCAAAATCTAAATTTGCCAAGCACAGGTGGGAGCGTATTTACAAGAAACTTGCCCCATGAAGAACGCTTTCCATTTAAAAAGGGAAAAATAACATCATAGACACTCAAATGCCTTATAAATATGACCCAAACAACCTATGAAGCTCTAGCAGTACATATCCAGAAATGTAATTGATTTCAAAAAATCGTTTTTAAACACAGCATATAAATCAATTGTATACCTACATTCAAGAGGAAATGACTAAAAATGTCCTTAAGACACATGAAAGCGTGTTTTTGAATGCCCTTGCACCATTTTTGGGACATTTTTAACATGGCTATGTAACTCCCATAATCAAAATATAAATTTATCAAGCACAGGTGGGAGCGTATTTACAAGAAACTAGCCCCATGAAAAAAGCTCTTCAATTAAAATGAGAACAATAACATCAGAGACACTCAAATGCCTTATAAATATGGCCCAAACAACCTATGAAACTCTAGCAGAACATATCCAGAAATGTAATTGTTTTCAAAAATCGTTTTTAAACACAACATATCTGTTTCAGCTTACATGAGAGACCATGGAATGGGCTCCATGTACAACAATAACTTGTGTTACTGCATGCCAGAATGCTAAACCGAATATGCAATTACAATTTCTCAAAGAAACAAAATCTATTTGTATATCACTTGAGACAAAGCCACATTTTAAAAACACAGCTTTCTTCATCATTTTCTCCTTAAATCATACTATTCTCTATCTAAATTAAATAAATCTTTTCTCACCTTAGCAAATACTTTTTGAGTTTCAAAACAGTCTCAGAAATACTCCAAATTGTCTTCAGCAGAACAAAGAGGATGCACTCCAGAGGCTGCAGCTATAGAAAGCACAGAAATGCTGATATTCATTACACATATCTCTCATATTAGCCAATCATAACTCTTCCCTCACTTTTTTCAAATCAAAACCCTTCCCCCCTCTGCCCTCTCTGCCTTTTTTGCTTAGCAACCACCTCCTGAAAGACCTCTCATGTTTGCAAGTTCACACAACAATGTTTCAATTGAACTCTGAACTCTCAGTGCACCTGCGTATCCAGTGCAATCTTTCATTAAATGTTTTTTCCTTGACCATTCAAATTACATCTTTCAAAGAACACATCCATGCACCCTAACTTTCTGTTTTCAGAAATGGAAATGCACCAATCACTGCTAATGAATCATTAGCACTGGAAATCCACAGTTTTTTTTTTCTTTACAAACTCCTACTGTTTCAACTGCCCTTTCATTACCACACTTCATCTGACTGCAGCCCAACCTTCTCTCACCATGTTTAATGTCTGGATTGTTGGACATAGTTACATCTACTGGGCTCAAAGGTATGCTGAGAACAGAAATTTACCTAACCTCAATTTACAAGATGTGGAAATTAAGTGGTTGGGCCAAAGAGGATTAAAATGTCACCAATTGATACCATTGGTGAAAACCTTTATGCATTTGCCAAAACCTGACCTGTTAATTGTGCACTGTGGAGGTAATGATTTGGGCACTTTGACTGGGGTAGGTCTGGAAATGCTTTTAAAGGACACCTTTGAGCAATTAATGGCACTTTTTCCTCAAACTGCCTTGGTATATTCCAATATATGCCAAAGACAGAAATGGAGGTGGTCCAACCAATTTTGTCCACAAATTGAGAAGTCGAGGAAGCATGTAAACAAATCTGTTTCAGCTTACATGAGAGACCATGGAATGGGCTCCATGTACAACAATAACTTGCGTTACTACATGCAAGATATCTACAGAGGAGATGGAGTTCACTTCTCAGATGAGGGCAACAGAATTTTCATTTTGAATTTAAGACTGTGCATTGGTACCTACTTATAAGTACCAAAATGTACCATAAACCCAAAAGCTCTTCTCAGAGCTACCCTACATCTGATCACTCACAATTATTATTTAACTCTAACTTTTTTCTCTAAATTTCAACAAACTACGCTCCCCGGAGCGCTACCCGGTACGCGAACCGGAAGCTAACTGCGCAAAAATTCTAAAAAAAAATTTTTTTTCCCGCACATATGGGCCTCCTCAGCCACCCTCAGAAAACCTAGGGGGTCAAGATACTTGTACCGTGCCCCCTTCTACCCATTCTGAACATTATTTGCCCTCCATCTTGTATCTTAATTCGACCGAAACACAAAATGGTGGATTCCCGTAACGCTGCTGGTTCGCGAACCGGACCGCTTCCCGGGAAGCGGTCCAAAAAAAAGGTGGGAAAGTAATTTACAGAAAAACGACTAGAGACACTCTCACCAAATATAGATTAGCTCATACTACATAACAATCCCTTTCATTTTCACAAATTTGATTGAAATTCCATTTAGCCATTAAGCCTGTAGACCTCTCTAAATACCGTGAGGTAAATTACTTCACAAAACACATCTGAAGTGTTGGAATTGACAACCAATGAAAATGTTACTTTCATTTTCTACTTTTATTACCTGACATTTGATTGGTTATATACCTGAATATATATAAAGGAAGAGAAGAAAACCCAGCCATTTTGACTACTACTTCTTGTTGTACATTACATTTGAATAGTTACTAAACACTTCAACTTGTTTGTGAAGGTAAGTTGTTATTTTTAAAACTGAAGTATATTGTGCACTATAACTTAATATGGTAAACTTTTTCTGATAGTTATATACTATCCCTCTGTAGTAGTTATAGATTTAGATAGACTTCTCTGTTATAGTTATGGATGGAGTTAGGCTTCTCTTGGTTAAATCACATACACTTTTTTATAGTCCTACTTCCACTCTGATACTATACACTGCCAAAAGATAAATTCACTGATAAAAACTGCCTATCTAAAATTAATCCCAACAGTGCCCTATCTCTACTAATATATATTTTTTTAATCCAAATTTCAGGCAAAATGGAAGGCGAGCAGCAAGTTCAATTTAAAATTGTACTGCAAGAGAGCAGCCAAGGAAACATTGATGAAAATCAAAATGAATTTATGGATGAAAGTAGGGACCAGGAACTACTGCAATGTGTGGAAGCAGTGGATAACCTGCTTAAAAATGAGGACATTTTACACCCTCATAGACTACAAAATATATTCAATGACAATTATGAAATTTCTGACAATGAAATGTTAGAAAGTTTAATAAATTATGAAACACAATCAAAATAAAAAAAATGCTTAAAAAATAAAGAAAATAAAAAAAATCAACAAAAACAACAAACAATTAACATACAGTATTTGAAAAGTCTATCATTCTTTTTTCCTTATAGTACGCTGCCCAGAACGCTTTCCGGTTCGCGGACTGGGCGCTCATGCCCTGCTGGGCCCTTTTAAAACCTCCACACCAAACCTAGGGGGTCAACGAGGATCTACTATGCCCCCTTATGGTAATTTCCCCCTTTGTTTTGGCCTCCGCTTGTCTCTCGATCCTACCGAGAGACAAGATGGCGGCCGCTCCGGACTGTTTAGAATGTTGACAGACACCAGAGAGCCAATCAGCTTCGCATCGCAAAGTTCCGTTACGCGAAAAGTACGCGAACCGGAGCGCTACCCGGAGCGCTGTTACAGATATATATCTTTTTTTGAACGTTAATTTCTCAAAATCCACTGGAGCACATATATTAAGACCTAGCAAAGGCACATCGGGCTAACAGTTCCTACAATTTTGCCAAGTTTCGTGCAAATCCATTCAGCCGTTCGGGCTAAAAGTGAGGCCAACCGCCCTATGGAAATTAACATGGGAAAAACGCGTTTTGGGACCCCCCTTTTTTCTCGGCCCCCCTTGACGAACCCCCCCCCCCCAAATTTTCAGGGGCTGCTCAGAAACAAAATGTGCCATTTTCCTGAAAATTTCAGCCGATTCCGTCCACAAACGCCAAAGTTATTAGACATAGAATTTTCAAAAGTCCCATAGAGAAAAAATCCTAACTATATATACCTACTGGCGACCGCCAGTAGGTAATATATATATATTACCTACTGGCTATCGCCAGTAGGTATATATAGTTAGAATTTTTTCTCTATGGGACTTTTGAAAATTCTATGTCTAATAACTTTGGCGTTTGTGGACGGAATCGGCTGAAATTTTCAGGAAAATGGCACATTTTGATTCTGAGCAGCCCCTGAAAATTTAGGGGGGTTTCGTCAAGGGGGGGCTGAGAAAAAAGGGGGGTCCCAAAACGCGTTTTTTCCATTCATTTTTCCATAGGGCGGTTGGACTCACTTTTAGCTCGAACGGCTGAATGGATTTGCACGAAACTTGGCAAAATTGTAGGGACTGTTAACCCGATGTGCCTTTGCTAGGTCTCAATATATGTGCTCCAGTAGTTTTTGAGAAATTAACGTTCAAACCAAGATATATATCTGTAACAGCGCTCTGGGCAGCGATCCGGTCCGCTTACTTTTCGCTTATCGGAACTTTGCGCGCAGAAAGCTGATTGGCTCTCCGGTGTCTGTCAACATTCTAAACAGTCCGGAGCGGACGCCATCTTGTCTCTCGGTAGGATCGAGAGAGAAGAAGAGGTGGAAAACGAAAGGGGAATTTAATGAAAGGGGGCAAGGTATCCCCCTCTTGACCCCCTAGGAATGTTGTTGGGGTTATTAAAGGGTCCCGTGGGGAAAATAAAAAAAAAATGATTTTTCACGGTAGAAGCGCTTCACGGGCCGCGAACTGGGCCGCAAACTGGTAGCGAAACGGGAATTCGCCATTTTGTGCTTCGTTAATTAAAGTACTAGGTATAAGGGGGTGCGGGAGACGTATCCTAATCCCCTATGTTTCCTGAGGGTGGCTGAGGAGGCTGATATATGTTGATACATCTCTTCCAGCGGCTGCGCCATCTTGCCTTTTTTCGAATGCCACAATTTTGTCGTGCACGGCAGCCATTTTAGATGCCAGGCTGGTCCCAGGCTATCACCTAACCCTGCGGATGTAGTTTATGGCCCCAGCTGTAGAGAATTCAGACATGCCAATCCTCCTGATTCAGGCGTGTGAGTACTGATTTCAGTGCTAGTCTCCCGCCTCCCGATTTCTGCAAGCAAAAACCCGGGGGCATATTACGAACAACTAGCGATAATTTTTGTCTCTAACTTGTTTAGAGACAAAAATTATCGCCGCACATCGGCGATTTTTATCGCAGATAAACCTTGCTATTATCGCAGAAAAGTCAGCGATATTCATGTATTATCGATCTAATGCTCTTAGCCATGTTATCCACCTCCCATTGGATAACATGGCTAAGAACTGCTCAGGGCAGGTGAAAAGTCAGCGATATTCATGTATTATCGATCTAATGCTCTTAGCCATGTTATCCACCTCCCATTGGATAACATGGCTAAGAACTGCTCAGGGCAGGTGTTAGATTTTGGAGATATTCGCGCTTAGCGCGAATATCTCCAAAAGTTGGTAATAGAAGGTAGCGATGTTAGGGACTGTTTCCAGTCGCTAACATCTTGGCACGCCACTTTGCATGTCATTAGTGATAAGTATCACTGACATGCAAAGCGGGGCCCAAGATGGTCGCTATCTCCTTTTAGTTGTCACTAACTGGTGTTAGCGACAGCTTGGTAATAGGGAAATAATTTTATCTCCGCTTTCATGGCTTTTAAAGCCAAAAAAGCGGAGATAAACCCCCTTGATAATATGCCCCACGATTCCTTGGGGGTTTCAGCTGACAGGGCTTGGTATTGTGTTACATGGTAATTTTTCCATGAAACGTCAGAGGGTCGATGCAGGGGTTCTAGAAGAGGTGATAAACCATTTAAGCCTCATGAACAAGCGCATGGTCTTTTAAAGATTTGTGAAGTACTCGGGGCGGCGGTGTGTGTGTGCCCTCTTTCAGGAGCGGGCGGGGGGGCACTGCCAGCAACTTGCCAGGTCAGGTAGTGTTCAACACGTGCATCACCCTTTCTCTGCCTGCTATTGCGCTCCATGCTTCGGAAAGGTAAGAAAAAGAACGTGCATTTGAGTTTGAAATGTCCGATCCTGCAGCAGCACACTTCCAAAGCCCACACATGACAATAACCCGATTCAAGGCCCCATTCACCCGTTTTTAAAAAAATAGATAACACTCCAACAAAGTAAGGTTATAAAACTTTATTAACTACTAACTTTAACGAACGGAACAAAAACTAAAAACATTTAAACATTTCTCAACACAAAAAGCAACAATGGTTAGAAGCTGTCTTTTGTGCGAATAGTCCCAAGGCAGCACAACGTGCAGAGTTCTGGACGGCACCCAGGTGATGTCGCCTGGGTGCCGCACTGGTTTAGGGATCCTACAATGCTGCTCCGAAAATTGGCGTGGGGCGTCCCGGGTGGGGCGGGGGGAGGCCTCGTCAGTAGCGGTCTGTTGTGCGAATAGTCCCAAGGCAGCACAACGTGCAGAGTTCTGGACGGCACCCAGGTGATGTCGCCTGGGTGCCGCACTGGTTTAGGGATCCTACAATGCAGCACAGAAAAACAGCGTGGGGCGTCCCGGGTGGTGCGGGGGGAGGCCTCGTCAGTAGCGGTCTGTGTCCAGTGTCACATGGCTGACACAACATGTACGACAGGCACCCAGGTGATGTCCAGTAAACTGCCGCACTGGTTTTGGTATCCTACAATGCTGCTCCGAAAATTGGCATGCGGCGGCCCGGGGGGGGGGGGGCGTGGGGGAGCCGGCGTGAACGGGCCTCCCCAGGTGGCGGCCATCTAGCTGAGTTGCGCTCGCTCTTGCGGCCACAGCGTCTCGCTCACCATGTTGTTGAGTTGCTCCCACTCTTGCAGTGCAGCGATAGGCGGCTGCCACATGGCTCTTAAAATGGCGGACAGCTCCTCGGTTTTAGGCCTGGTCCACTGAAATGGTCCTGGGACACTTTGGAACCCCTCAGCCGTGAAGATTGTATAAAAGTCTTGGGGGCCCCCGACTCCCGCAGGCTTCCGGTGGGGAGCGGCTGCCATGATTGCTCGCGGAATGACCACGACGGAGCCACGAGATGGTGGTGCTCTCATGCTGACGCCAGCTTCAGTCTGAATGATCCAGAAACAAGGTGGGGCTTTCATCGTTTGGGAAAAAAAAATGTTCTAAACCAATGAAAAGTGTTATTTTTAGGTCATATGACCAAGCCTTCCATCTTTAGGAAACCAAAAGTAAAATGAACCAATGAAAAGTTTTATAAACAAGTCACATGACCTGTTATGCGGCATAGGGCTACAAAAAGCGTAGAAAATCCGTTGGCACGTGAGGCGGCGTCAGTAGCGGACCGATGTGCGAATAGGCCGAAGGCAGCACAACGGGCCGAGATCCGGATGGTACCGAGGTGGTGTCCAGCAAATTGCCGCACTGGTGTGGCCATCCTACAATGCTGCGCCGAAAGACGGCGTGTCCAGCTGAATTGCGGTCACTGTTGCGGTACAGTGACTCGAACGCGCCGAGATCCGGATGGCACCGAGGTGGTGTCCAGCAAATTGCCGCACTGGTGTGGCCATCCTACAATGCTGCGCCGAAAGACGGCGTGTCCAGCTGAGTTGCGGTCACTGTTGCGGTACAGTGAGTCGAACGCGCCGAGATCTGGATGGCCCCGATGTTGTGTCCAGCAAGTTGCCGCACTGGTGTGGCCATCCTACAATGCTGCGCCGAAAGTCGGCGTGGGGTGCCCCGTTGGCTTATGAGGTGATGTCAGTAGTGGACCAATGTGTGAATAGGTCGGAACCAGCACAAGGCACCAAGATCCGAATGGCAAGTCCTGGATGTTGAGTGCCTCAGTTGAGAGTTCTGAGCAGTGCTTGTAAGACTGTCTGAAGCTTATTTGCACCTGCTGCAGCTTCACTAGGTCCGGCGGAACTTTTTTCCTTTTCCTTTCTGCTTCTTTTCCTACAATGCATTTCATCTGAAGACACGACCAGGTCCCTGAATGTGTGCAGGGGGACGCTATTGATTGAATGAAAATGGCGGCTTGACACAAAGCTGACTCAAGCGTTACTGTTGGTGCTATACAGACAAAAATTGGTTTTCAGTTTGTACATTCTTCAGGTTTTTTTTTTCCATCCAAGTCTGATTGAGAGTTTGTAGAAAAATGGCTTCAGATTTTCCACATACTACTCTTCAACATTCTTCCTAAATGTAACAATGTGAAACTCACTAGGAGAACGGCTGTTTCTGTTTCCTTTCAAAATGCTGCCACCAATATTTTCTGAATGGAAGACACCATCTTGTAGCATAAAGGGCCGAAAGGGGTTCTGGTCTGGCCGATGGTTGGTGGAGACATTTTGACTATATCTTGGACCTGCCCGGCCTCGCCCAAAATGGCGCCGGTATAAATGGGACTCGTAACTCCTTGCCCGCAAATGTATATCTAGAAAATGTTATTGTAAGTGGCCCTGTCGTATTTTAATTACAAAATGTACGTCCACCGATTCCGCAACTGTTAGACACCTTTGTTCTTGTCACCTAATGGCCCGCTCGTTACGTTCTTCTACAATGTAAATGTCTCCTCATCATATACGATTTCAGTTTGCTCCGTGGCCGGCCCACGTGGTTATAGGCCCGTATTTGTATACTGACATTTTCACAATAAAGGTTTTTAAAACAAAACACGGTAGTAGTATTTACATTTGTAAAGTTTTTACTTTTAGTGACTGTTTTCGAATCAGTAA
This sequence comes from Lissotriton vulgaris, assembly GCF_964263255.1. Taxonomy (NCBI): domain Eukaryota; kingdom Metazoa; phylum Chordata; class Amphibia; order Caudata; family Salamandridae; genus Lissotriton; species Lissotriton vulgaris. The sequence goes on along the minus strand of NC_141699.1, from coordinate 189,575,290 downwards.
AAGGCAAGTGAAATAAAGCAGTCCAATTACATGACGGATAAAAGGTATAATATGTAGGAACGCAGTAAAGATAAATGGTCAAGGGCAGTTGTGTTTTTCATGTCTGCAACATAAAGTGATCGATAAGAATCTGATAATCAGGCGTATCGGCGACTAAGACAGCAGGCCGAATCTCTTTTACTCAACGGCTCCGTCATGGAAGGAAGAAACGCCCTTTTTCTCGAAAAAGGAATATATTTTACTTGCAAGACAGTTGTAAATTTTCCGGGAAAGTACATTAGCCTGGAATATTATAACATATGTTTGAAAAAAAAATATTGTTCGAAAATAATAAAAAGCGTAATTTTTAGGTCATATGACCAAGCTTTTCATCATTAAATTAACAAAAGTAAAATGAACCAATGAAAAGTTTTATTAACAAGTCACATGACCTGTTATGCTTACGTTACGCGCTGCGCGCCGCGCCTCGGATCACTTCCGGGTGCGCTAACGCGGCGTGTCATAAAACGCATTACGCGACAACGTAGGTCAACAATATAGTCTAAATGTCTCCACCAACCAGCGTTCAGAACACAACCCCTTTCAGCAGTCCAAAAAGTTCTGTTAAATGACAACAGAGGGGACAGGCAACAAGAACCATCAGTCAAAGAGGGGAGGGCAAGTTCTTCTCTTCCGGGTCATGTTGGGGCGCTACCGGAACTGATTGAATTGGTAGTCTATAGTGTTTCTGGATGTTTCAGACTAAAGCTGGCGTCAGCATGAGACCACTACCATCTCGTAGCTCCGTCGTGGCCATTCCACGAGCAATCATGGCAGCCGCTCCCCACCAGAAGCCTGCGGGAGTCGGAGGCCCCCAAGACTTTTGTAGAATCTTCACGGCTGAAGGGACGCTTTTCGAGAATGGGACCCAAGCCCTAGCAGACAAGCGTCCGAGTTCCAAGGTGTCCCAGGGCCATTTTAGTGGACCAGGCCCAAAACCGAAGAGCCGGCCGCCATTTTGAGAGTCCTGTGGCAGCCGCCTATCGCTGCAGCGCAAGAGCGGGCGCATCTCAACTACATGGTGAGCGAGACGCTGTAGTCGCAAGAGCGGGCGGTAAACAGCTGAATGGCGGAAGAGGCACAGTGTAGCAAAAGCGGGCGGAATGGCAACTAAAACGATAAAGGGGCGCCCCACTACAGCTTGTCTTCAGGTCAAACGGATTGTGGGACAAGGTCCAGAATTGAAGAGTCATCAAAAGGCAAAAAGTTCCGCCGGACCCCGGGAGCCGGCCGCCTATGTCGGGGGCGATCTCAGGCTACACCAGTGCTATAAGACTTGGGGAGGGTGTCGGAGCCAAGCGTCTTCTCCGAGTCCATGGCCATCACACCGCCCCTCAGGGGCCTCCGTCAAGCTGTTTAGGAAGGTAACATATCACATTGTTTTCTAATGCAGTCAGGTCCACAAACGACACTCACTTACTTTGAGAATAGTGAAGCTGCAGTAGGTGGAAATAAGCTTCAGACAGTGTTACAAGCACTGCTCAGAACTCTTAACTATGGCACCCAACATCCAGAACTTATGCTATTTGAGAATGGTAGTGACATCGAAGCATCTCAGGGACCAAAACCATTAACGTACTTTCACGTATGAAAATCTTACTTGGGGAGGGGGCAGGAGCGAAGCGCCCCCTCCCAGTCAGCGCCACCACACCGTATGTTGAAAATCTGAAGCCATCGTTCTACAAAGTCAACCAAACTTGGATTGAAAAATCTAGAAAAATGTACAAACTGAAAACCAGTTTTGGTCTGCATAGCATCAGTAGCAACGCTTGAGTCAGCTTTGTGTCAAGCCGCCATTTTGATTCAACAAAGCACAGGCATTGAAAAAGGCTGAAATTCAGAACTCTAAACTATGGCACCCAACATCCAGGAGCTTGCCATCCGGATCTTGGAGCCTTGTGCTGTTTTCGATCTATTCACACATCGGTCCACTACTGACATCATCTTATAAACCAACGTTATGTAAATAGTTTTTTAATAAAATGTTTTACCCTGTTTCTTTGCTGGTGTGTTGTCTATATTTTTAATATTTGCATAGGGTTTGTCGTTATTTTGTGCGGGATGGGTGATGGAGCCGAGCTGTCTTGCAGCCCTCATGGTGTGGAGCTCAGTTCATCTCACTATTTTCGTATTTCTCATGAAGGGTTGTTCCTAATATTTCTATTTTAGCGAGGTCAAAAAGAGATCCAATTAGTGGCCTACTGATTTTGCTCGATTACTTTTATTTTTTTACACGATTTTTCACTATCTGCAAAGACTAAACAGAGTATTGCGACTTTGTGCTTGTTTGTAAATAGAGAATGATCCAAAGAGAACCAATTCTAAAACAGTAAATGCTTGGACAACAATCAATCAAATGGAGAGACAAGGAGGCACGACGGATTACAACGGTGGTAAAGGCCTGCGTTAACTACCCTTCAGTATCTGCAAAGAGAGAGTACTACTAAGACAAAAGAGGGGAGGGGGGGGGGGTGCAGCGTTCAAAGCACATCAGCGTGCATAAATACGAAAATGTTTTTATCTATCACGTACTTGACATTTTAAAGCTTTTCATATTTGCTATTAAAAAACCAATGAAATTCACAGAAAAAACCATAGGTTATAGTGGATATATAGTTAGGAATTTGCATTTAGAAAACCTTGAAAATTCAATGAAAAAACCATTGGTTTTAGGCCATATATAGTTAGGAATTAGCATTTACAAAACCTTATTTTACTCGCATAAAACCATTGAAATTCCATATATAGTTAGAAGCGCTAACTATATATCGCGCACCCGCAATCCACTGCTGATGATGTCACATATTACATCATTCATGACATGGTCAGTGACATCACTGATGACATCACTGATGACATCTCAAATGACATCACTGATGACAACTCAAATGACATCACTGATGACATCTCAAATGACATCACTGATGACATCACTGATGACAACTCAAATGACATCACTGATGACATCTCATTTGTCATCACTGATCACATCACTTATGTGATAATACAAAGAACCTCTTCAGACTCTAATATAACCTTACATACACTCAGTATAAACAGACACTCACAGACTGTCACTCATCCATGGAGTTACTCACACACCTAGTCAGTCATGCAAAGAATCAATCACACCTCCATTTCCTCAACTATAAAGTTATACACATCTTACTTATTCAAACATATAATAACACATATTTATTCTCTTATATAATCCCTGATACAAGCTCACAGTGATCGATACAGCCACTCACACATTCACTGGCTCTTATGTTCAGTTATTTATATATCTCAACTCTCACATGTATTGTGTTTTACATACGTACTTACTTGCACATGTAGCAATGAGAAATCCATTCACTCACCAACACACCCATGCATAGTCAACCGCCCATATAGCTGTTTCCACATGCACTCTTGAACTCATACTCCTAGTGAATCAACTGCTTACACATCTATGCACAGAGTCACGCACCTCCCAGCCACCCACACACACACTCAGCCTCCCATTCAAATACTTGGGCAACCAATCAATAACCAATATGGCCACTCTTATAGCTACTGATCAACACATGCAGCAGCTTACACAACAACAAACATACTGATGCACAAATTAAGACAGTTTAGTCACTAACCCATGCACTCAGTGAGACACATTTAATCACTCACTCATACAGTCAGTCATGCACCTACTAAATTCTTCATCCAGACACTTATACATCCACTCATTCTTCAATATGTGAAACATATTTAAACTTTACAGACACATACAATCACTGGATGTTGTGATCAGTGATGTCATCAGTGATGTCATTTGAGATGTCATCAGTGATGTCATCAGTGATGTCACTGACCATGTCATGAATGATGTAATATGTGACATCATCAGCAGTGGATTGCGGGTGCGCGATATATAGTTAGCGCTTCTAACTATATATGGAATTTCAATGGTTTTATGCGAGTAAAATAAGGTTTTGTAAATGCTAATTCCTAACTATATATGGCCTAAAACCAATGGTTTTTTCATTGAATTTTCAAGGTTTTCTAAATGCAAATTCCTAACTATATATCCACTATAACCTATGGTTTTTTCTGTGAATATATATATATATATATATATATATATATATATATATATATATATATATATATATATATATATATATATATATATATATATATATATATATATATATATATATATATATATATATATATGGCATTTCAAGAGGATTATACCAGACTTGTGTGCTGAGGCCCATCCAGGGTTTTTTGTCAACAGCAAGATTTACGAACACCCGTCTGGGGTATGATGACTGACTGCACTACAAGACCCAGAAATCACTGCATGCTCAACGGAGCAGCCCATTGGAGGGCAAAAACTCTTTGATTTAACTGGAGGGTGTGGCAGGAACATCACAGGATTGTCGAGCCTCTGAGGAAAATGCGGAGTAGCACTGAAACGCGTCAGGCGAAGAAGACAGTCAAAGCTGTAATTTCGGATTGGTGTGCAAGCTCCGGTTTACCTATTAAAAGCCCTGCTGCTTGCTGAAATGTCCGAGTACGTCTATTCTTTGTGGGAAACTTGGAGCGAAATGTCCGAGTACGTCTATTCTTTGTGGGAAACTTGGAGCTTCAATATATATATATATACACATATATATATATATATATATATATATATATATATATATATATATATATATATATATATATATATATATATATATATATATATATATATATTACGTTTTGCATTTTTGTAATTGCAGTACACAAGAAACATATCAGGATGAAGAAAAGGTTATGTGTGAAAGATTCCGATGCAGAGGGTACAGCCAAAAAATAATCAACATAGCGAGAGAACGAGTGGCGGTAAAGAATAGGGAAGAACTACTTAACCCTCGTACTGAGACAGAGGAAACAGACAATGTGAGATTCATAACCACTTTCTCTTGGCAAGCACATGAGGTGCGTAAGATTTTCAAAAAACATTGGCACGTCCTACAAACGGACAGCCCTCTCAAAAAATACCTAAATGACAATCCCCAAATTACATTTCGAAAAGGGAAATCATTGAGAGATGAGCTTATTTTTAGATTTCACACATCATGGGGTAGCGGAAGAACATGGATGTCTGTGTGGAATCACATGCACTATTGCTGATGTATTTGTTCTGATTTATTATGTTGGACATTTATAACAAGTTTTGGTTCATGATCTATTGAATTGCCCACTAGGGCAAGACCAAGGTTAATATATAATATGCCCACATGGCCAATTGTACCAATTGGAAATTCAGTAATGTTATACTGCTTGATAATCAAGCACTGAAACGCCCACTGGGGCAGGATCTAGGCTTATGGAAAGCAATCGCCCACTGGGGCTATACTACTATAAGGGTCGCTGTTAATCATGCAACAGTAAGACTATTGATTTCACGGGAGCGTATATATCAGACGTTGTCACTTTTGGGTTTCAAAGCAACCATGATGTATCCAATAACATACAAGTTTGTTCGCAACATCCAATCAGAAGGATGGATCCGTCCATTAGGACGCTTCGTGTTCATTTAAATTTTGAACGATATATTGATAACAATGTGCCCAATGATATTTATTATTAATTGTGTATCAATATCCGCGCAGGATAAGGTAATTGTGTCTATTATTCACAATGAATCATGGGACTCAAATTTATGTCATGACTATGCGGTAATATCAGAAATGTATGCCTCTTTAACCTCATTATATCTTTTGGTTACAAAACATTATCATAACATCAAAATGTATGATTTGTCCTATTTTTACCATGTTACAAGATGGCCGCCACTTTACTGTGATGGAAACTATGTGCACTGAGGTGTTGGGTTTTAAAAATGGCTGCCAATACCACGAGATGAGCGTTACCAAGCCGTAATGGCGAAACACGTCGTGGAGATTTGTTCATCTGCCAAATAAATCCTCGAACTGAAGCTCTGGGTGTCTTGTTTTCTTCGTAATTTTGAAGATTTGTGGAACGAATATATATATATATTACCTACTGGCTATCGCCAGTAGGTATATATAGTTAGGATTTATTCCCTATGGGATTTTTGAAAATTCTATGTCTAATAACTTTGGCGTTTGTGGACGGAATCGGCTGAAATTTTCAGGAAAATGGCACATTTTGTTTCTGAGCAGCCCTTGAAAATTTGGGGGGGTTTTGTCGAGGGGGGGCCGAGAAAAAAGGGGGGTCCCAAAACGCGTTTTTCCCATGTTAATTTCCATAGGGCGGTTGTACTCACTTTTAGCTCGAACGGCTGAATGGATTTGCACGAAACTTGGCAAAATTGTAGGGACTGTTAGCCCGATGTGCCTTTGCTGGGTCTCAATATATGTGCTCCAGTAGTTTTTGAGAAATTAACGTTCAAAACAAGATATATATCTGTAACAGCGCTCCGGGCTGCGCTCCGGTTCGCTTACTTTTCGCGAAACGGAACTTTGCGCGCAGAAAGCTGATTGGCTCTCCGGTGTCTGTCAACATTCTAAACAGTCCGGAGAGGCCGCCATCTTATCTCTCGGTAGGATCGAGAGAGAAGAAGAGGTGAAAAACGAAGGGGGAATTTAATGAAAGGGGGCAAGGTATACCCCTCTTGACCCCCTATGAATGTTGTTGGGGTTATTAAAGGGTCCCGTGGGGAAAATAAAAAAAAAATGATTTTTCACGGTAGAAGCGCTTCACGGGCCGCGAACTGGGCCGCAAACTGGTAGCGAAACGGGAATTCGCCATTTTGTGCTTCGTTTTAATTAAATTACTAGGTATAAGGGGTGCGGGAGACGTATCCTAATCCCCTATGTTTCCTGAGGGTGGCTGAGGAGGCTCATATATGTTGATACATCTCTTCCAGCGGCTGTGCGTGAGCTTTTTTTTTTTTGCTGCGTGACGTCTGTTAACGTTCGATTCGATGGAAATCAGGAAGTGTTGACCGCCAATTTGTCACTGCGATAAAATATTTTGTTATAAATGAATCCTTATTGATAAACATTGTCTGCGCCATCTTGCCTTTTTTCCAATGCCACAATTTTGTCGTGCACGGCAGCCATTTTAGATGCCAGGCTGGTCCCAGGCTATCACCTACCCCTGCGGATGTAGTTTATGGCCCCAGCTGTAGAGAATCCAGACATGCCAACCCTCCCGATTCAGGCGTGAGACTACTGATTTCAGTGCTAGTCTCCCGCCTCCCGATTTCTGCAAGCAAAAACCCGGGGGCATATTACCAACAACTAGCGATAATTTTTGTCTCTAACTTGTTTAGAGACAAAAATTATCGCCGCACATCGGCGATTTTTATCGCAGATAAACCTTGCTATTAGCAAGGTTTATCGCAAATGCGATAAAAAACGGCCGCAATGCATGAATATCGCAGAAAAGTCAGCGATATTCATGTATTATCGAGCAAATGCTCTTATCCAATGGGAGGTGGATAACATGGCTAAGAACTGCTCAGGTCAGGTGTTAGCTTTTGGAGATATTCGCGCTTAGCGCGAATATCTCCAAAAGTTGGTAATAGGAGATAGCGATGTTAGGGACTGTTTCCAGTCGCTAACATCTTGGCACGCCCACTTTGCATGTCATTAGTGATAAATATCACTGACATGCAAAGCGGGGCCCAAGATGGTCGCTATCTCCTTTTAGCTGTCACTAACTGGTGTTAGCGACAGCTTGGTAATAGGGAGATAATTTTATCTCCGCTTTCTTGGCTTTTAAAGCCAAAAAAGCGGAGATAAACCCCCTTGATAATATGCCCCACGATTCCTCGGGGGTTTCAGTTGACAAGGCTTGGTATTGTGTTACGTGGTAATTCTTCCAGGAAACGTCAGAGGGTCGATGCAGGGGTTCTAGAAGGGGTGATAAACCATTTAAGCCTCATGAACAAGCGCATGGTCTTTTAAAGATCTGTGAAGTACTCGGGGCGGCGGTGTGTGTGTGTCCTCTTTCAGGAGCGGGCGGGGGGGGGGGCACTGCCAGCAACTTCCAGGCCAGGCAGTGTTCAACACTTGCATCACCCTTTCTCTGCCTGCTATTGCGCTCCATGCTTCGGAAAGGTAAGAAAAAGAACGTGCATTTGAGTTTGAAATGTCCGATCCTGTAGCAGTACACTTGCAAAGCCCACACATGACAATAACCCGATTCAAGGCCCCATTCACCCGATTTTTTAAAAATATATAGCACTCCAACAAAGTGGGATTATAAAACTTTATTAACTTTTAAATATAACGAACGGAACAAAAACTGTAAAAACATTTAAACATTTTTCACAAAAAAAAGCAACAATGGTCAGAAGCTGTCTTTTGTGCGAATAGTCCCAAGGCAGCACAACGTGCTGAGTTCTGGACGGCACCCAGGTGATGTCATCTGGGTGCCGCACTGGTTTTTGGGATCCTACAATGCAGCAAAGAAAAACAGCGTTGGGAGTCCAGGGTGTTGCGGAGGGAGGCCTCGTCAGTAGCGGTCTGTTGTGCGAATAGTTCCAAGGCAGCAGAACGCGCTGAGATGGCACCCAGGTGATGTCCAGTAAACTGCTGCACTGGTTTTGGTATCCTACAATGCTGCTCCGAAAATTGGCGTGGGGCGGCCCGGGGGGGGGCGTGGGGGAGGCGGCGTGAACGGGCCTCCCCAGGTGGCAGCCATCCAGCTGAGTTGCGCCCGCTCTTGCGGCTACAGCGTCTCGCTCACCATGTTGTTGAGTTGCTCCCACTCTTGCGGTGCAGCGATAGGCGGCTGCCACATGACTCTTAAAATGGCGGACGGCTCTTCGGTTTTGGGCCTGGTCCACTAAAATGGCCCTGGGACACCTTGGAACTCGGACGCTTGCCTGCTAGGGCTTGGGCTCCATTCTCGAAAGCGTCCCCTCAGCCGTGAAGATTCTACAAAAGTCTTGGGGGCCCTCGACTCCTGCAGGCTTCCGGTGGGGAGCGGCTGCCATGATTGCTCGCGGAATGACCACGACGGAGCCACGAGATGGTGGTGCTCTCATGCTGACGCCAGCTTCAGTCTGAATCATCCAGAAACAAGGTGGGGCTTTCATCGTTTGGGAAAAAAAAAGGTTCTAAACCAATGAAAAGTGTTATTTTTAGGTCATATGACCAAGCCTTCCATCTTTAGGAAACCAAAAGTAAAATGAACCAATGAAAAGTTTTATAAACAAGTCACATGACCTGTTATGCGGCATAGGGCTACAAAAAGCGTAGAAAATCCGTTGGCACATGAGGCGGCGTCAGTAGCGGACCGATGTGCGAATAGGCCGAAGGCAGCACAACGCGCCGAGATCCGGATGGCACCGAGTTAGTGTCCAGCAAGTTGCTGCACTGGTGTGGCTATCCTACAATGCTGCGCCGAAAGTCGGCGTGGGGCGCCCCGTTGGCCTGTGAGGTCGCGTCAGTCAGTGGGGGCTGTGCGTCTCCCCCAAGATGGAGGCTCCTCGGCTGCAGTGCGGCGCCCCTTAGCGTTTCACTCGCCGTCCAACTGAGTTGCGTCCGCACTTGCGGCTACAGTAGGCCAAAGGCAGCACAACGCGCCGAGATCCGGATGGCACCGAGGTGGTGTCCAGCAAATTACCGCACTGGTGTGGCCATCCTACAATGCTGCGCCGAAAGACGGCGTGTCCAGCTGAGTTGCGGTCACTCTTGCGGTACAGTGATTCGAACGCGCCGAGATCCGGATGGCACCGAGGTGGTGTCCAGCAAGTTGCCGCACTGGTGTGGCCATCCTACAATGCTGCGCCGAAAGTCAAATGAATTCAAGTGAGAGGCCTAATTTCACTTGTGTGTGTTGTCGACGCACTTATTATAAGAATCAGACTAAGTTGAAGACTGTCTGAAGCTTATTTGCACCTGCTGCAGCTTCACTATTGCCCTGGTGTGGCCAAAGGTCGCACATGACATAGGCGGCCGGCTCCCGAGGTCCGACAGAACTTTTTTCCTTTTCCTTTTTGCTTCTTGTCCCACAATCCGTTTCATCTGAAGACATGACCAGGTCCCTGAATGTGTGCAGGGGGACGTTATTGATTGAATCAAAATGGCGGCTTGACACAAAGCTGACTCAAGCGTTGCTGTTGATGCTATACAGACAAAAATTGGTTTTCAGTTTGTACATTCTTCAGGATTTTTTTTCCATCCAAGGCTGATTGAGAGTTTGTAGAAAAATGGCTTCAGATTTTCCACATACTACTCTTCAACATTCTTCCTAAATGTAACAATGTGAGACTCACTAGGAGAACGGCTGTTTATGTTTCCTTTCAAAATGCTGCCAACAATATTTTCTGAATGGAAGACACCATCTTGTAGCATAAAGGGCCGAAAGGGGTTCTGGTCTGGCCGATTGTTGGTGGAGACATTTTGACTATATCTTGGACCTGCCCGGCCTCGCCCAAAATGGCGCCGGTATAAATGGGACTCGTAACTCATTGTTGTGTACTGGTTGAACAACCTTGATATCACGAGATATGAATGCAGTTTTGATGCTCATGGCGGGCGGGGACGAGAATTGATTGAATATTTCGACATCCCTATTGATATTAAGTTCTGATGTGTTATTGATTACTGTACTATTGAAAGTTCGAATTTCAGTTTGCTCCGTGGCCGGCCCACGTGGTTATAGGCCCGTATTTGTATGCTGACATTTTCACAATAAAGGTTTTTAAAACAAAACATGGTAGTAGTATTTACATTGGTAAAGTTTTTACTTTTAGTCACTGTTTTCGAATCAGTAAAAGGCAAGTGAAATAAAGCAGTCCAATTACATGACAGATAAAAGGTATAATATGTAGGAACGCAGTAAAGATAAATGGTCAAGGGCAGTTGTGTTTTCCTCTCCTGCAACATAAAGTGATCGATAAGAATCTGATAATCAGGCGTATCGGCGACTAAGACAGCAGGCCGAGTCTCTTTTACTCAACGGCTCCGTCATGGAACGAAGAAATGCCCTTTTTCTCGAAAAAGGAATATATTTTACTTGCAGGACAGTTGTAAATTTTCGGGGAAAGTACATTAGCCTGGAATATTATAACATATATGTTTTTTAAAAAAAAGTTCGAAATCAATAAAAAGCGTATTTTTTAGGTCATATGACCAAGCTTTTCATTATTAAAATAACAAAAGTAAAATGAACCAATAAAAAGTTTTATTAACAAGTCACATGACCTGTTATGCTTACGTTACGCGCTGCGCGCCGCGCCCCGGATTACTTCCGGGTGCGCTAATGCGGCGTGTCATATAACGCATTACGCGACAACGTAGGTCAAGAATATAGTCAAAATGTCTCCACCAACCAGCGTTCGGAACACAACCCCTTTCAGCAGTCCAAAAAGTTCTGTAAAATGACAACAGAGGGGACAGGCAACAAGAACCATCAGTCAAAGAGGGGAGGGCAAGTTCTTCTCTACCGGGTCATGTTGGGGCGCTACCGGAACTGATCGAATTGGTAGTCTACAGTGTTTCTGGATGTTTCAGACTAAAGCTGGCGTCAGCATGAGAGCACTACCATCTCGTAGGTCCGTCGTGGCCATTCCACGAGCAAACATGGCAGCCGCTCCCCACCAGAAGCCTGCGGGAGTCGGGGGCCCCCAAGACTTTTGTAGAATCTTCACGGCTGAGGGGACGCTTTCGAGAATGGGACCCAAGCCCTATCAGGGAAGCGTCCGAGTTCCAAGGTGTCCCAGGGCCATTTTAGTGGACCACGCCCAAATCTGAAGAGCCGGCCGCCATTTTCAGAGTCCTGTGGCAGTCGCTTATCGTTGCATCGCAAGAGCGGGAGCAACTCAACTACATGGTGAGCGAGACGCTGTAGTTGCAAGAGCGGGCGGTAAACAGCTGAATGGCGGAAGAGGCACAGTGTAGCAAAAGCGGGCGGAATGGCAACTAAAACGGTAAAGGGGCGCCCCACTACAGCGTGTCTTCAGGTCAAACGGATTGTGGGACAAGGTCCAGAATAGAAAAGTCATCAAAAGGCAAAAAGTTCCGCCGGACCCCGGGAGCCGGCCGCCTATGTCGGGGGCGATCTCAGGCTACACCGGTGCTATAAGACTTAGGGAGGGGGTCGGAGCCAAGCGTCTTCTCCGAGTCCATGGCCATCACACCGCCCCTCGGGGGCCTCCGTCAAGCGGTTTAGGAAGGTAACATATCACATTGTTTTCAAATGCAGTCAGGTCCACAAACGACACTCACTTACTTTGAGAATAGTGAAGCTGCAGTAGGTGGAAATACGCTTCAGACAGTGTTACAAGCGCTGCTCAGAACTCTGAACTATGGCACCCAACATCCAGAACTTATGCCATTTGAGAATGGCAGTGACATTGAAGCAACTCAGGGACCAAAACCATTAACGTACTTTCACGTATGAAAATCTTACTTGGGGAGGGGGCAGGAGCGAAGCGCCCCCTCCCAGTCCGCGCCACCACACCGTATGTTGAAAATCTGAAGCCATCGTTCTACAAAGTCAACCAACCTTGGATAGAAAAATCTAGAAAAATGTACAAACTGAAAACCAGTTTTGGTCTGCATAGCATCAGTAGCAACGCTTGCTATCAGAGTGCATGAGTTTCATGCTCGATCGATTGAGCTAGCCGGATCGGGCAATAAAAAGTATAAAATAGTTATGTAAATAGTTATTTAATAAAATGTTTTACCCTGTTTCTTTGCTGGTGTGTTGTCTATATTTTTAATATTTGCATAGGGTTTGTCGTTATTTTGGGCGGGGTGGGTGGCGGAGCCGAGCTGTCTTGCAGCCCTCATGGTGTGGAGCTCAGTTCATCTCACTATTTTCGTATTTCTCATGAAGGGTTGTTCCTAATATTTCTATTTTAGCGAGGTCAAAAAGAGATCCAATTAGTGGCCTACTGATTTTGCTCGATTACTTTTATTTTTTTACACGATTTTTCACGATTTTTCACTATCTGCAAAGACTAAACAGAGTATTGCGACTTTGTGCTTGTTTGTAAATAGAGAATGAACCAAAGAGAATCAATTGTAAAACAGTAAATGCTTGGATAACAATCAATCAAATGGAGAGACAAGCAGGCACGACGGATTACAACGGGGGTAAAGGCCTGCGTTAACTACTCTTCCCTATCTGCAAAGAGAGAGTACTACTAAGAGAAAAGAGGGGAGGGGGGCAGCGTTCAAAGCACATCAGCGTGCATAAACACGAAAACGTTTTTACCTATCACGTACTTGACATTTTACAGCTTTTGATATTTGCTATTAAAAAACCAATGAAATTCACTGAAAAAACCATAGGTTATAGGCCATATATAGTTAGGAATTTGCATTTACAAAACTTTGAAAATTCAATGAAAAAACCATTGGTTATAGAACATATATAGTTAGGAATTTGCATTTACAAAACCTTATTTTACTCGCATAAAACCATTGAAATTCCATATATAGTTAGATGCGCTAACTATATATATCGCGCACCCGCAATCCACTGCTGATGATGTCACATATTACATCATTCATGACATGGTCAGTGACATCACTGATGACATCACTGATGACATCTCAAATGACATCACTGATGACAACATCCAGTGACTGTATGTTTCTGTAAAGTTAAAATATGTCTTACATATTGAAGAATGAGTGGATGTATAAATGTCTGAATGAAGGATTTAGTAGGTGCATGACTGATTGTATGAGGGAGTGATTAAATGTGTCTCACTGAGTGCATGGGTTAGTGATTAAACTGTATTAATTTGTGCATCATTATATCTGTTGTTCTGTAAACTGCTGCATGTGTTGATCAGTAGCTATATGAGTAACTATATGGGTTATTGATTGGTTGCCCAAGTATTTGTATGGAAGACTGAGTATGTGTGTGAGTGGCTGGGAGGTGTGTGACTCTGTGCATAGATGTGTGAACAGCTGATTCACTAGATGTGTGGGTTCAAAATTGCATGTGGAAACAGCTGTATGGGTGGTTGACTGTGTGCATGAGTGTATTGGTGAGTGAATGGATATCTCAGTGCTACATGTCAAAGTAAGTACATATGTAAAACACAGTACATGTGAGAGTTTACATATATAAATAACTGTATAAGAGCTAGTGAATGTGTCAGTGGTTGCATGGATCATTGACAACTTGTATCAGTGATTGTATAAGAGAGAAAATATGTGTTAGTATATGTTTGAATAAGTAAAGTTTGTATAACTGTATAGTTGAGGAAATGGAGGTGTGATTGATTGTTTGCATGACTGACTAGTTGTGTGAGTAACTCCATGAATGAGTGACAGTCTGTGAGTGTCTGTTTACACTGATTGTATCTAAGGTTATATTAGAGTCTGAAGAGGTTCATCGTATTATCACATGAATGATATCATCAGTGATGTCATTTGATATGTCATCAGTGATGTCATCAGTGATGTCATTTGAGATGTCATCAGTGATGTCATCAGTGATGTCACTGACCATGTCATGAATGATGTAATATGTGACATCATCAGCAGTGGATTGCGGGTGCGCGATATATAGTTAGCGCATCTAACTATATATGGAATTTCAATGGTTTTATGCGAGTAAAATAAGGTTTTGTAAATGCAAATTCCTAACTATATATGTTCTATAACCAATGTTTTTTTCATTGAATATATATATATATATATATATTATATATATATATATATATATATATATATATATATATATATATATATATATATATATATATATATATATATATATATATATATATATATATATTTACAACAGGTTTTCCCCGGTCCCGGGGAAGAGTGGAGTCGCTGAAAAGACGGTTCTGAAACGCTTATATCAGTGAAAATTCAAGATTTATTTCCATCAATCCATGTGGGGGGGTTCAAACAACAAAAAAGCAACCAACGCGTTTCGACAGCGTCCACTGTCTTGATCACGGTCAGCTAGGTGTGTGAAGCTCACGTTTTTATGAAACAAACAAAACATTGAAGTTACACCCCCTTGGTCTCTAGGTCCCACCCATTAGTTCTGGGTGTTCTGGGACTAGTAGTCTATGAATTACCTTCATGGCACTGGTATAGTTATTTTAAACATTTTCAGCCAACAAAAAACCTGGGGATGTATTACCATTGACTTTCCTCATTTTAGTGTAGCATGCTGTCCACTTTTTTCCATTTTAACATTTTCGCATTAATTAAAAAAAAGTTTTATCGTGAATGCAATCTTGCGAGGGGAAACCATGGAGAACCTAGTAGTGCTAGAATCCCGCCCTCCAGTGGGCTTGGTCTACAAATTGGTGCTTTATTGGGGTGGATCCACCGTGTGGTGCTTGATGGAACTGGTAGTCGCCAGATTACCTTCATTGTGGCTAGGTTATTCTGAGTCATGTGCTATGCCCTCAGCGATTTATGCGGCGCTAGCAAGTCAAGGCTTTTCCTATTGGTCACATTATTCAGACAAGCAACAATACAGTGTATAAGCAGAACACATTTGTCCCCATACTCGGGTTCTAGCCAAGGCTTCCGTTATTTTTGCAAAAAATACTGCCCTCTGGTGGGCATATTAATGTGTAGTGGAACAGCAGCCAGTTTCACAAGTGAGCTTTAAATCAAGTGTAAAAATGGGTAAGGTGGTGAAAAATTAATTAGGGGAGAAATCAAGTTAAAATTGTTCATGGTCGGCGGGAGGTTACAGAAAGGTTCAAAACTTCATTTTGTTAAAGGTGTATGTACAGTTCCTCCGACTGATTGAGCCCAAACGGTGTCATGGTCCTGAAGCTCAAGATGTGCTTTGATTCCTTATGTCGGAGATCTTTCTCATTGTGTCCACCCCTTGCTGAGAGACTCTAGGTTTCAATGCCCCAGAAGCGTAGTTTTTCCAGTCTCCTTCATGGTTCAGTTCCATGTGTTTAGCAACTGCGTTGCTTCTGTCCTTGTGTACAGTGGCCCTTACATGCTCAAGTATACGTTTTTTTAATTCGCAGATTGTGCTGCCTATATATCTTAGCTTGCATGGGCACTCAATCATGTATACCGTGTTTTTACTATTACATGTAATGCATTCTTTGATTTTCCAGGTTTTATTGTTGGGCATGAGTATTTCTGTGGTCGGTTTTGCTATGTCGCAGATCTTACAGTTATAGCATTTCACAAAGCCCTTAGTTTGCAACCATGACTTCTTTTTTCCGGAGGTTTGGAAATGGCTGTGAACCAATTGGTCCTGGAGGTTTTTGGCTCTTCTGTATGTCAATATGGGGTGGTTGCCCATTTTTTCTCCTATCACTGGGTCCAATTGTAAAAGCTTCCAATTTCTTTTTAGTATCTGATTTACTTGCTTGGTTTCCTGACTATAATCTGTGATGAATCTGATTGGTTCTTCTTGTGTTGGGATTTGGGTTTCCTTTGCCTTTAAGCAATCTTCCCTTGCTGTTTGATTGGCTCTTTCCCAACATAGTTCTGTGGCTCGTTGGTTGTATCGTCTTTTACTGAAGCGCTGCTTGGCAGTTTTACTTTGTTTCTGCCACTCCTGTTCTTCACTGCAAATCCTCCTCAGACGTAAGAATTCCCCGTACGGGATACTTGATATGAGAGACTGCTGGTGGAAGCTGGTAGCCTCCAATGTTATATATATGCAATACCAAGAGGTCGCTGCACACACCTTGATGATTTTGCAATTTCTTTATTTTCAAACGTGACAAACACCCCTACGCGTTTCGAACTGTAGTTCCTGTTCACGGTAGCTTAGGTGATTAGTCCCTTCATTATTTCAATACATTCAGCCTGTAGGCACACCCTCTGTTTAACTAGGGCTTGTAGTTTAAATTAATGTTATTGCCAATTCAATTATACCTTTCGAGGTCGTGTGTTTTTGCAGCATTGGAGCACTGATTTATGTTACTGCATGTGGAAAGCGTGTCCGCAGTTAACAAGGACAATATCGCTTTTCTGACGCTCGTGATTACACGTGCGTGTATAATCAACTCTCTGTTTACCTGAGGGTTGATTGCAATGCGTAACTGTATGGACTGAGGTCCTTTTGACATTAGAGGGCTGAGTGCCCTATGTCCCCAATGTGTGCAGCTGCCCACGACATATTGTTACTTCATTAATGATTGGCAGTCCTATATAACCAAAGATAACTCAGTTATCGGGACTGTTATTAGCAAGATTATTGAAGCATTGGTTCTAAGAACACATTACTGTGATTATTGATCAAGAGTTTATGCCTTATGCAGGATAGTCTGTTACTTGGTCCTCATAAATGAACATAAAGTTCTTCATCGCCGTTGAGGCCAGCAGGCTGTTTCGTTTTGAACCTCATGATTAACTTGGATTCAAGTCGTCTTAGTCTTTGTATGCGATTGACTCCTCTCTCATGCTGTGGTACACTTGCAAGTCCAAAATATCTTACATCTAACCAAGTTTTGTTTTCATGATTTGCTAGATGTTTTGCAATTGCATAGGAGTGATCGCTGTTCTGGATGGCTCGTATGTGTTGAAGTATTCGTGTTTTTATCGAGCATGTCGTACTTCCAATGTAAGATTTTCCACAATAACATTGGATCATATATACAACAAATGACGATTCGCAGTTAATGTTGGTTCTGATTACAAAGTTTTTACCGGCAGCATCTTTTAAGTTTTTGATGTTCCGTCCTATCTTGCATGCTTTGGGGAGGTACGTAGATGAAAGGGCCACTCATTCCTTGTTTTTGCTGCTAAGTAGGAGCAGGAGCGACCTTCGCTACATCGGGTGCAGGAGTTAAGGGTTGGAGAAAGGGACGTGGAGCAGAGGTGTCTGGGTGGCTGCTGGAAATTCAGGCTATGGTTCAAGAAGGCAGCTCCACAGTTGTGTAAAGCCTTGTATGCATGGGTCAGGAACTTGAATTGGCACCTTTTATTTACAGGGAGCCAATCGAGTTCACTGAGGTAGGGGGTGATGTGGGTTCATCTAGGGGGATCAAGGACGAGTCAGGCTGTGGTGTTCTGTATGGTCTATAGTCAGTGCAGGAGGTGAGTTGCGATCCCTGCATAGAGAGCGTTGCTGTAGTCCAGTCTGCTGGAGACGAGGGCCTGGGTGATTGTGCATCTTTAGCTTTGGGGTAGGCATTTGATTATCTTATAAAGCATGTACAAGTTGAAGAAGCAGGAGGAGGAGACAGAGTTGCTTATATTCCACAGCCTTGTGATGAGTCTGAGGTGGGACACCATATCAAAGGCTGCCAAAGGGTCTAAGAAGATCAGAGATACAGTCTTTACTTAGTTGAGTAGGGCTCCAATGTCATCAGTAGCCGCAATGAGGGCTGTCTTAGTGCTGTGGTTGCTGTGAATCCAGATTGGGAGGAGTCGAGTAGGATGCCATTTTTTAGTACTTTGGCCAGGAATGGAGCAGGGAGATCCATTGGTAGTTGCTGAGTTTGCTGGGGTGTGCCAATGGTTTCTTAAATAGGGTGTGACTTATGCCTGTTTCCAGTCCCTGGGGAAGGTGGCTGTGGCAGTTGAGGTGTTGAATAAGGTGATGAGTACATGGCTGATTCTGGCTTGGCCTAGGTGGAAGATATGGTGGGCGCATGGGTTGATTGAGGTCATTGAATTTTGATGGAGGCGGTGTTCAGCGGGGTGAGCTGGCTCCATTTAGTTAGTCAGATGTTTGTGGTGGTAGTGGGGTTGTTGTGTTGCTTGAAGAAGTGAGTGGCTCTGGGCTGGGGTTTGAAGTTTCTGTAGATGTTTCTGTAGATGTTGGGGATCCTGTCATGGATGAAGTTTGGAAGGTTTGTTGCAGAGTTCCTGTGAGGACGTAATGTTGTTTGTAGGAGCAGAGGGGTTGGAGAACTCTTTGATGATGTTGAAGAGTACCCAGCTGTGATTGCAGCTTAATTTGAGCAGTGAGGCTTTGATTTTCTCAACTGTTTGCAGTTGAGGTGGAAGGTTGTCTTGAAGGTGGTCTTGTCAGTAGTGTCCTTGCTGGCGCGCCATCTCCTTTCCACTTGTTTACAGTGTTGTTTAGCTGTTCTGAAGTCTTCAGTGTACCAGCTAGACTGCTTGGTTGATATTCTGAGGCTGTTGCTACAGGTAGGAGTGACGCTGTTGATGTAGTTGATGATCCATTTGTTGAAGTTTCTGTCATGCTTTAAGTTGTTGGAGGACATAGGGTGCTGATCCATGTTTCCTTTGAGACTGTGCTCCTGTTGTGGTGCGGGGTGATGGGCAGACAGGTGGTGGAGGTCCGTGAACTGGTGATGTTGAGTTGGCTGATGGAGATGTCAGCCAGGTGATATCCACAGTGTGGCTGTATCTGATGCTGTTGCAGGATGTGAAGATGGGGCCTAGCATGTGGCCTGCATTGGGCTTGAGGTCATGGACAATTTGGGTTAGTCTGATGTTGTTTATGCTGTCGGGAAGGTTGATAGTGTTTATGTCATTGCGGTTGTGGAGAATGAAGTTGAGAACACTTGAGAACACAGAGGGAAACTTAGTTGCTGGAGTTTATGGCAAGGGGGCAATAAAGTAGGGGATGAAGTTGCAGAAGGATGTACATAGCCCCCGAAGGCAGTAGGCAAGGGTGCCCCTGATGATGGTTTTGCTGTCTCTTTGGAACGGAAAGTCAGTGTGTTCCTTGGCTGGGGTAATGTTGTCTTTTGTGTTGGTGCACTGGATGGATTCCTTGTATTTAATGGGGATCTCTCCACCAAAATTGTTGATGCAGTTGTGGTGGGTGATCTTGTATCCTTCGGATATTATGGGGGCGATGTTGGACACAGAAGTGAGGTTGAATTAGCTCTTAGTGAGGGAGAGGACATCAGGTGTGAGGGTGGAGATGAGGTCCTAAATCTCAGTGGTGTCTTTGCATAGTGAGTATGTGTTGAGAAGGGGCATGCAAATTGTTGTTTTTGTTTAGGTGGTGTCTGTGGTGTGCTGGGGTGGTCTGTTGAGTGAGCTGGTGTGTTTGCTGTGGCAGGTGAAGTGGTAGTGGGTGCAAGTGAAAGCTCCTACCGTGGAGTGTGGGTCAGCACAGTGGCAGTGATGGTTGTAGTGTCCGGGGTCGGAGGTTTAGAGCTCAGCGATGGTGTGTTTTTGAGGGGTGGGAGGGCCAGGGATTGTGGTGCTAGGCATGGTACTGACAAGGACAGGCACAGATGGGCTTGCCTTTGGTGCACCAGTGGTGTGGTCATGCTGCGGCATGCATTAAGTAGCTCCTAGGGTAGGCAGGGTTTCTGTGGGAATTAAGAACGGTGAGTGGTAAAACCCAGGTGGGAAAACTCAGTGGCAGTGCCATTGGAGCAGGCTGAAGCAAGCAGGAACTGGAGGCCATAGGCAAGTGCGGTCTAGGTATAATGTACTGAACCTTTGACCAAGGAGAACAATAGGTTGCGGAAGAGAGGAATAGTAATTCCAGCAGGTAACTTGTTGGAAGACCTGGTCCTGAGCATGACCAATGATAACGGCACAATTCCTTGAACAGGAATCGAGGACTGCAACTTTCCTGCCAAAAGGTAAGTCTCACTATAAACAAGGGGAATCTTATTCACATTCGAATTGAATGGATAAAGCAAATTAGGACATACCCTGTGTGGAGTGCAGGTGAACTGTGACAAGCCCCAGGCAAACCAGAAACCCACCCTAAAGCCAAATTAAAATGAGACAATTCTGCAGCACCAGAAGGGAGAAGTCTACAAGGGAAAAAAGCAGGAACAGCACAAGTGTGGTAGTCAAATGGGGATGAGGACTGAGGGAACCGAGAATGGAGAAAAATAATAAAGTTGAACAGATAGTAGTCTGGGTGTAAACCGAAATGTAAGCAAAGGAGTCATAGCAGCCGCTGTTGCCAGAGTTCTTCTGAAACATGTAGGAGGTGCTGGTGAAGTGTAACTGACTGTTGAGTCCAGGATTTATTTACTCTGCTTGTTTGCAGTTTCAAAGTTACTGTTCGCCTTCTCTTTCATATATGGCATCTATTAGAACTGAGTTTATTAGATGGTGCTAAGAATCAGAGCCCCATGGATCTTGGGAGGGGGGTGGTAGCAAATTGGCACCCTGCCCTATTAGCTAGGCCCCCGCTCGGCAGATGAGGGTGATGCAGGTGCCAAGCGGGTGCCTAGCTAATAAGGCAGTGTGCCAATTTGCTACCACCCCCCTCCCGAGATCCATGGTGCTCTGAACCATCTAATAAACTCCGTTCCACTCCAGCGTGATGGAATCTTAGTAAAGTGTTCTTTATATTTTTTACACTGGTAAAGCCAGGCTAGGGTGGGCCTTAGCGCGCCCATACCACCGGGTTTGACACCACATACACTAATTTTTAATTCACTGGTCCTGACGAATGCCTGATATACCACTTCACATAGGCTGAAACATGTTGACCTCGCACCACGATAATATTGGACTTTCAATTCTGATCCCTTATCCTACACCTCCATTCTTGTATCCTTGTCCAATTGGCAAAACGAATAAATTATTTTTTTGACTCAATTGTGACATTTTAATACTCACTCTATCTCACTTCATATTCACAATAACCATCTCCGCAGTAACCTAGCGTTGCAGCACACCGGGGTGGCACTCGGCCACTCCTGGTGGGGCCCGATGATGAAGCATGTCAGGGGTTTCAAATCAACCGAAAAAGGTTTTCTTTGCAAGCAGCTTAGACTGTGTGCTAGACTACTTGCTTGCTTTCCTTCAATCCTGTAGTCAATGTTTGATGTGACGCTCCTCTTTCTGTTGATATTTATAAAGTTGGACATGTACTTTTATGTTTTAC
The DNA here is from genome assembly GCF_964263255.1 of Lissotriton vulgaris. Taxonomy (NCBI): domain Eukaryota; kingdom Metazoa; phylum Chordata; class Amphibia; order Caudata; family Salamandridae; genus Lissotriton; species Lissotriton vulgaris. Next base: position 189,553,525 of record NC_141699.1, on the reverse strand, counting down.
ACATCCAGGTAGTGAAAACAAACTTGTTTTTTTTTACTAATGCAATGCCTACCTCTCTCATTGCATAACATTGGATTATCTTATTACTTTTAATAAGTGATAACTTTTGTTTAGAAACAAGTAGAAATATCATGTGTTTGATCCCTACAGAATGTAAGTTTAAGTCCTCTTTAATGGTAAGATCTGATTTTAAGTTACAATTCTGAAATTGACACTTTTAGAAAGTTGCCATTTTCTTGCCCTAACACTTTGGTGCCTGCAGCCAATGCAGTTGGCAGTAGGCTTTTGTGTATTACTTTCAGGCAGTGCGACAAAGAGGGACTATGTGTTGGCAGGTTGGGCCATGCTGCCAGGATGGGAAGGGCACAGCTGTTCACAGCCCCACTTACATTTCAAAGGAGCTGCTTCAGCATGATCACAAAGGACTACTCATTAGCCCTTTGTCACCCCCAGCGTTTAGGGACCAAGGTGTGGAGTAAGGAAATTCCAGAACCATCTGTGGGGGCAATAACTACAGATGTTTTTCCACCCCAAAGCTGTCACCAGATACAAAAAATAGGACCCTCTGAGCCATTCTTCTCAGTTTACTCCTTTACCTTTGGAGGAAACTTAGAAGGACTAACTTGTATTTCAGAGAACTACCCTGCTTCTTGGGGCCTGCTTTGTACTTCAGATGACCACCCTGCTACTAACAGATGGCTAGCCAGGTGCTTGAGGCCTATTTTTCTCTTGATCCCAGGACTGCCAGAGTGATAGAAATGGCTTGTTGGCTGGCCTCTTGTTCTGAGCTACAGGTACACAAAATCTCTAACAACCTTTAATTTGCACCTGGTCCCAGCCTGACAAGAGTCCTACCCTCTAGGTGGTGCACATCTTGTCAGTCCCTCAATCTTGGAAGTGGTGCTAAAGGTCCCCACGTAGCCCTAAACCAAAACTTGGGACTTCAATCAATCAATCAGGGTTTTGTAGAGGGCACTACTCACCTGTTAGAGTCTCAAGGGGCTGAAGGATGGGTGTGAGCAGCTCCACTGGGGTCAATCGAAGAGCCAGGTCTTGAGGTATTTCCTGAATTGGTGCAGTGTCGGGCTTCACCGGAGGTAAATGTGGAGGCTGTTCCAGGTCTTGGCTGCGAGGTAGGAGAAGGACCTTTCACCCACTCTGGACCAGTAGAAGTGTGGAATGGTGGCTAGGGAGAAGTCGGCTGGGTACAGGTTTCTCTTGGGGGCATGGAAGGAGAGGCGGTTGTTGGGGTCCAATGGTATAGAGGGATTTGTAGTCGTCCGTGAGCAGCTTGAAAGTTATTCTTCTTCCGACGTGGAGCCAGTGGAGTTCACTGAGGTGTTGGTTGATGTGATTGTGCTGTGGGCTAGACCTTGACCTTGAAAAAATTCAGCCAAAAAGTGCCCTGAGAACTGACAGGAGACCGGGAACTATTTGCTCGCTGATCAGCCCAGCGTGCATCACAAGTTGGCCTGACTTTGCATAGCTCCCTCTACATTCTTCTCAGCAGTAGCAAATCCTTTTCAGTGGCTCCTTTTCAGAGGGGGTCTGTGTTATATTCTTACATGTCACTTCTTTGATATTTCTTGTACAGTTCTTTTCTTATCTCATTGCTATGCATGTTTTGTTCTGCATTCTAATTCTATTTGGAACTCAGTAGCTGTTCAGTTGTTCAGCTGAAGGGTCAGTTGCACTGGACCTTCGTGATGACCAGACTGCTCTATGTTGCTGTGCTTCAAATAAAAAAAACTGGAGGAAAATGTTGACATTCTGCATTTGTAATAGTCTGGCCTCTAGTAGCCCTCCTCAGATGCAGCCTGCAGCTTCATTCCACTGAAGATTTTCATCTTCTAAAAAAGTGACAAAGTTCAAACATAAAAATCTTCACCGCAACTTAATCCAGTGGCTCCCCAATAATGAAGTCTCATCCTTGGACACCTCTGATGGCCTTTCGTTGCTGAACTTTACCTTATCAGACATTTTTCTTCAACATTTTTTCCAAGTTCCAAAGTAAGTCAAGACTGGGCCCAATCCACTTCATGTATTCCATCTGTGCTCAATCGTGGACAGACATACATTTTGACTCTGCCCCCATCTCACACAACTAGATGTCAGCCTTTGGCGCTATGACCTTGTATGCACAATTGTTCACAGAAAAAATCATAACTGGTTATACTGATTGGATTTTTCGTAATTTTGGTGTAAAATAACATTACATTTTTCTCTATTTTTCTAAGTTGGTATAGGATATTTCTTGTGATGTGTTTTCACTTTATTATTGTTTGTGTGCTGCATCAATACTTCACACAGTGCCTCTAAGTTAAGCCTGACTGCTTTAGTGCCAAGATACAAGAGGCTTTAGCACAGGTTACTGTAGTGACTTTTGTTGTTCACCTTGACAAGGATTGTGGTTTTTTCCTGAGTGGGAATTCAGCTCATTACCCAAAAACACAAATTCTAACACACATAAATCCAGCACACACCTTAGGCTTTACCCTCTTACTCTTGCACTGTCAAACATAACATCTACAGATTCCAAGGTTCTGGCAGCCTCAGTCAAGAAGAAGAGGAACTTCACTGAGGAGGAGACAGACCATATAGTTACTTTTGTTTTTGATCATTACAAGGAAATACATTGTCTAACTCTACACTCTCATTGGATTTGAGAAAGCAGCAACATGTAATGCATTTAAGATGTACATAAATAATTATGCTTACATTTTTAAAACTAATAATAAAATGCATTTTCATATTATAAAATCTATGTATTTTTTCTATGTGTTATTCCTTGCCGCTGTTTAGTTATATCAAATTGTGTTGTCATCTCGGTCTGTGGCCTTAGGTGGTGCTTCATGTATTCTAAGACATGGTTGTACTTGATTTAGTAATAGGGAGTGCAAATTTATGGGGGCACTACATGTGTCCCCACCGCATGCAACTCCAGGCCCAGGAGTGGCAAGGGGACCTATTAGGGCCCCTTCTGTTGCCTCTCCGCCAACCTTTTCGTAGCGGGCTCACTTGCATGAATTAGTTGGTGGCAAGCCAACTTGGAATATGCTCACCGGTGCCGCTGCTGCACCACCAGCTTATTGCAGCTCCCTGACCGCTGTGTGACTGCCATAGGATCCTGGATCCCCACCGGATACAGCGGTCCTGTGGTGGTCCGACCACCACATCTGTAATACTGCAGGCGGTCCCACAATGTGGTGGTGGTCAGGCCCCCTGAGGCAGGGTTTAATGCTAAAGTATTTGCCCAACTCAAAATGCTTACTTACTGCAAAAAGAACATTTGATGGACAGAATGTAGAACAATGTCATACATTCACCCCTCAGTACAGAGATCTGGGCCAAAATACATCAGTTTTTTGCTCACCATGCCATTCCAGTTTGGACCCAGCCATATGCAAATCAGTCTTGACCCTGCGCCAAATGGGAAAAGTCTGGCCTGAACTGTCGGACCAGGTCCTCCCTGGACTGGAAACAAGCATCCTAGGACCGGTTTTGCCCTTTCCATGAGGCACAGGGTCAAGACTGATTTGCATATAGCTTTGTCTGAAGTGGGTGGCGAAGTGAGCTATAGAAAGATGATGGATTCAACCCAGATCTTTAGCTGGGGGTGAGTGTCTGAAAAGTGTTATCTCTCCGTCCATCATCTCCTTGTGTTTCCTTTGTTCAAACCACAATGATTGGCCCAACCTGAAGCAATGGGAGCATTATATGTTGGAAGCATTTAGCGGTGATTAAGACAGGACAGCATGATAATGGTACGGCCATTGTCACATGTCCCGCTAATCTCATCCATGAAAGGTAATTAGAAATGCCTACTGCTCCATCTTTGCTTCATGACCTTGCCCCTGAACCTTCAAGGCACACCAACAACAATACATCATAAGCATTCTCATTGGCTGAGCAATCCTCCGTCTTCTTCGCAGGATGCCAGTTCTTATGTTTAGCTGAATATCAGCCTCCCATTATGCATTTACCAATATGAATCCATGATGAGAAGAGAGGCTAGAGTGATCAAGTTTCCTCCTTCTGCTTTTATGGCTCCTGGAAAGCAGCCCCTCGATTTGTGAGCCTGGTCTGCAACCTTTCACCTCAAGGCCAGACCTGTGACACACGGAGAAGCTTTGAATCCCCCAAAGCAACACTTTCAGGCAATTAGGATTCACAAGTGTTTTGCTATTTTGATTGAAAGGCCAGGAGATCAGCATCAGCTGCCAAATTATATCTTTGTTTCTGTCACACTTCAATTGACACACTGTACAGAAAATGTCTTGAGTCCACTCAAGGAAATACATTGTTTAAGCCTGCAGAGCCCAAGGGCCCAACAGTGGATGTACCTTCCACCAAAATTAACATATACCTTTGAATAAATGCTTGTATTATTTAGAGAGCTAGGACCTCACTAGAAAACAATGGATATTTGAATGAGGAATCAAGTAGCAAGAAACATTTCAAGATGGGGCATTTAAGAAATTGGGTGTCTAGTTGGCAGAGGTTTGAATCCTATGCAAGTAGGGAACACAATCATAGTCAGAAAAAGTCAGATACACAACCTAAATTAACCTGTGCTTACCCTTTGGAGCTTGGCACAGAGCAGTCAGGCTTAACTTTGTAAAGTATTGTGCACACCTTAATTGCAGTAACTCATATAGAATATTAATTTTTAAATATTAAATGCAAAAACAGTGCTCAGAAGTCACTAGGCAAAAGGTTACTTGAGGTTACTAATCCAAAGTTCAGGCTGACCATAATGGAGGGCAGGTTGGCTACAGAACCCACACAGGGACAGCTGAAAAAGTAACTTGTATGGGGCAAAGCGTGGGTCTTGAGGGCGTGATGCGTCGAAATGTCCTGCACAGTCGGGTCTCTGCATTGCCTTCGAGCTCCATTGAAATGCAGGCAATGCATTGTTGTCAAGTCGTGCAGAGGGTCGTCATCGGGCCACACAGACTGTGGAACTGCTGTTGTTGAACAGCCTCTGCGTTAGTGCTGAAGCGCAAGGCTTTGGTTCCGAACGGCGCAAAGGTGATCATGCATCGGGTTTTGCAGAAAACAGCTGCAGAACCCACTTCTGAGGCATAGGACTGAAGTGGACACCTCAGGCAAGGGTAGGACTCACAGATGGCAGAACCCAGCTGCACCAGGAGAGTTGCAAATAGTATTTTTGTCCCTAAGTCTTCAGCAAACAGGAGGCAAGCCCTGGATTCAAGGATGTAGAGAACAGGTCCAGTCCTTCTCACTCCCAGGCAAGAAGCAGCAGGCAGCAGACCACACAGCAAGGCAGGTAGCCGCCAACATAGCAATGCAAGTCAGTAAAGTGTTGGTCCCTCCTACAGCACCGTAGCTCTCCCTCCAGCCAGAATGTCCTTGCTTCCAGTAATGTTCTGATTTGATGGTGTCAGGCACCTGCTGGTACTTATACCCATATGTGCCTTTGAAGTGGGGAGACATCAAAGAGGCCTTTGAAGATCACAATGTCCCTGCCTTTGCTGCCTTGGCTTCACACTCACTACAAGGGGTTATGCAGCTCTTTGTGTGGGGACAGGCACAGCCCTATTCAGGTGCAAGTAGCAGCTCCTCCCTCCCAATCTACTTCAGGAAGGCACACCAGCAGGTGATGAGCCATCAGGATGCAAATATCACAGCCTGTCTTCCTTTGTTTGACTGTCTAGAGGAAATGCACAAAGCCCAGCTGTCACCCAACCCAGACATATATTAAGAGAGAGAATGGTTAAAGCTAGAAAATGCCAACTTTCTAAAAGTGGCATTTTCAAACTTCCAATTTAAAATTTGCCTTCACCATTAAGTGTGATTTTACATTGTGAGTCCAGAGACACCAAACTTCAAATCTCTATCTTTTCTCAATTGGAATTTGCACTTAAAAGTTGTTTTAAGGCAATCCCAATGTTAACCAATGGGCGAGATAGGCCTTGCAGTAGTGAAAAACGAATGTAATAGTTTTTGACTACCACATGTAAAACTCAAAAGTACAGGTCCTACCTTTTAAATACACTGCACCCTGCCAATAGGGCTCCCTAGAGCCTACCATAGTAATAAAAGGCAAGGTTTGGGCCTGACAAGTAGGTTAACTTGCCAGGTGGAAATGGCAGCTTAAAACTGAGAACATATAGAGTATTTTACTAGGGAATCATAGATACATTAAATATGCCAAGTGTGGCTAAGCCAATGCTACCACATTTTAGGGAGTGAGCAGATGCACTTTAGTACCGGTTACCAGTGGTAAAGCACCCAGAGTCCTAAAACCAACACAAATGAGGTCTGAAAAAAAGGAGGAGGAAGTCAAAATATTTAGGGGTGACCCTGCAGAAAAAGGCCAGGTCCAACAGGGTACAAGAGAGAAATTCTTAAATTGTTGACCCTTTATTTGAAGTTTGCAGCACACCAAATTAAGCTCTCATTGGTAGCATCTATTTATAATCTGCATGTTTAATTTCCAATAAGCCTGAATAAGATTCTTATCTTTCTTTTGTTGATAATTTAAGTACCTTTAAATTAATAGAGTTGCCACTTTCTAGTTAGAACTTTTCAAGTGCCAAAATTGTGCACAACATAAATAGGCACCATTGTAAAATGCTGTAAGAAATTAGGGTATTAGTTGAGGAGGGTGAGTACCCACCTCAAATATTAACCACAGCCCTTGAAGTCACTAAATTAACCTGCGCTCAACCCGTCGGTAGCTAGTAGCTATGGCACAGAAGAGGCACACTTACTTTAAAGGCAATGTGTAAAGTATTTATGCAGTCCTCGTGCAGTACTCAAATGGAAATAAAGTGAAAAATAACACAAGAAAAATCTCAAACCAATTAAATAAATAGAGTCTAGTTTAATAAATAAAATACCCACAAAACAACACAAATTCAATGTGTAGAATAAGAGATATGTATTTTTAAACTTTAAGGTTCACATTAGCTCCAAAAAGCTCAAGTGCTTAACACAGATTTTTTGTTGGACTTGTCTGGGACAAGGGTTACGTTTAAGGCCAACTGCAATGGAGCACAAGTTGGGTACAAGGACAACGTTCACCATGGTCAGAAAGTTGCCTTCTCATTTAGATACGTTTATGGAGCAATATGTTCTGAGTGGGGAAAGGCAGCAGGCTCTGGCCAAATATGGCTCAATGACAACGGGGACCTTGTCTCTGGAAAGTTGTTGAAGAAGGCTGGAATGCTCCTAACATAAAAAGTTTATTTTTCACAGTCAAACCGCCCTCGACTCTGATCGGGCACAGTGGGAGGATTAGTCTGGCGAAGCTTTCAATCTTTGGATGTAGAAACTTTTCTTGAGTAGGAAAAGGCTGCAAGCTGTGGTGGCAGGAGGTTCAATATCATCAGATGCTGGTCAATAAATGTCCCACTGTAATGGATTTGCTGTTATGGAGAAGAACGCAGTTGGAGCTGCAGTGAACTCAATCCCATTAGCGATGCACCATCAGCAGATCAGCTTGATCAATTGGTTCCAGTCCTAATTATGTTCCGAGGGCAACAAGTTGGCAAAATGTTCCTAAGTCCCAGGTTTCAGGAACTTTTAGGAGGAGTACACTTTGGCACCAATCAAGAGTCCAGGACCTTGGGGTCAACACTTGGGGGTCAGTAGTCACTCCAACAGTGGCCAGCGGCAGGTTAGAGGGCAGAGTACAGGTGCAATTAGAATTTGCCAGCTAGGAATGCAGGAAAAGGCCTCTTGAAGCTTATTTGCTTCCTCTACCCTAAGCAAGAAGTCAGCCTTATGACCCTTCTTTGTTCTGGGTGCAAGAGGGAGAGCAGTCCAGTATTCAGGTAACTTCTCAGGTCACAGACAGCAGGTTCAGTCCTCTTCTTTTTTTCCACTGGTCCAGACGTGATGTGAGGAGGCTATTGTGGGTGCCACTTTAATGCCCAGTGGCAGCATGTAGATGGGGGAAGTCCTGGCCACTTCTTAACCAATAGAGTAAAGTGCCCCCCCTGGGGTAACCACACCCACTTTTGCAGCTCTTCCTGTGTGTTTGTGTGTTTTACTGCAATTTATTGTACCTTGTTCCTCACTTCTCAAAACCAACATTGCAAAATGTTTCCTTCTCCTGTGCAGAGACCCTATGCCCAAAATCAATAGATTCTGGGGGCAACTTTTCTCCCACTAGGCCTGGATAGGTGGATAAAGGAAGGGCGTAGACAATGTGTTCTTTACATCTTCCCATGACTTTAATTAAGATCCATGGCACAGCCATGATGGTTAGACTGTCAAAGATGGAACCATTGCCCAATCGTGGATGTGGGGGCCAGCCCTGGATCTCTATCACTCTTTCTTTAGGACCACCTCAAAGCTATTGAGGATTCATTGCTTGAGAGTTAGCATGCTGGGAATTGCAGGCATATGCTTATACCAGGCAAATGAAACTACAAGTCTCAGCATGTGTCATTATTGAATGAAAGTTTTCATCATTTGAAATTCTCAAGAGTGAAATGCAGCAGTCCGCTTATGTCAGAGTGTGGTCATGGTGATATAAGAAGTAAACACACTAGCTGGAGTGTTTTATTGTTTTTATTTCTGTCCAGTCATGTGCTACTCACTATAGACTAGTAAGTGTCTCTAGTACCTTCTACAGTCTTATATTATTTTTAGCACTAGGTTAGTACCCTTCCATTTCCAGTGCTTTGCAGCAGTTTAAAGAAATTCTTAAAGAGTTTCACTGCTCAAATGCGTGTAATTTTTTATATTTATGAGTTTCCATCCTCTTCATGCTTGATTTTCCTCACGGGAAAGTGTCACTCCTAGTTGAAAAATGGCCCTTATAATTACACTGAGCCTCCTTCCATCTTTTGTGTTGTTTTCTCTAATGTACTTGATCAGTTTGTTGATAGAATACGAGTGCTGGTATGTCCCATCTTCAACCATTGGCTCAAATTAAGCACTGGGTCTACCATACCCACCACAGTACCAGGAGACATTATGGTAAATGTGGCCTATAATATTACATAACATACAAGTGGAAGATTCCGATTCTTGCTTGACACGTAGCAGTTTCTCCCTGCTCTTGCCCAGAATTCAATGAACTCAAAGGTCACAGCCTCAACGTGTGATGCCCTAATCAAAGCTATTGACTTCTTCAATATATGGATGTCCCCCTGCAGAAAAACTGGATGGAAACTAAGCGTTAGCAGATGTAATCCTGATGCAGATTTGCAATTGCTTGTTGCCGGATTTACAGATCTTTGTGCACATTGTTGTGCTCTTTTTGCATTCTTTACTACAGTCACATTTGAAGACCGTGTTGAACCTTTGTCAGTAGTGAACAAGCATCAAGATTGCAGACGCCTGGAGTTCTTGCTATTGTATGTTCTTATGTTTTAAACGGGGTACTATTATCAGCATTATGTCTGAATTGCTTTTATGTAGGGCTTGTTCTATTAAAGTGAAATCCACCAAGGGACAGGAGCCATAGCCCATAATAGAATTGTGTCTCTCTCCAGTTTACAAACATTCTAAAAGGCTTCCATATACACCTCTGCATTGGGGTTCAGTAGCTCAGGAGCACAGTAGCCTTGCCAGTGAGAGGGGATATGCATGCAATTATCAGCCAGGACATTACAGGTCTCTCAAGACGCCCATAAACAACTTAAAAAAAACAAGTTAGATCTTTGGGGCAGTTGCATGCTTTGTACCCAAGATTTCTGATGTTTATTTACAGACTTTGCTTGGTTCACCCATGCTATTGTGACCTAAACCTTAGCACTGATTTGTATAACTCCTTGCTGGATACATGGCTACGCTTTTTCTGATATAGGGCACTTTATTCTGATCATGAATAATAGACTTTCATATGGCAAATTATGTTGCCCTCTGCAGGACCTCCGCTGTAGATCATATACTCCATTGTTGCTATGCCAAATAAAACATCAACTCTGCAGAATTCCAGTGTCTCTTTTTTACAACATAACTCATGCACTGGCAGCTACATTCTGGCTGTCTTTTTCTTTGTCAGCATTGTGTAGAGAAGGTATCCTTTTACCATTAAAGACTGACACAAATCTTGTATTTCCTCTAGTAGCACCACCCACTGTTCCCTATAACGTGCGCGCCCGCACACCGATGTCTCTGTGAGTGTGCAGAGTAATACTTGAAGCGCGCACAATGAAATCATGAAAAAGTCACATGTTACAAGCAACCTGAAACTATGGCAGGTATGACTTTGCTTCGTCGCTCATATATATATATATATATATATATATATATATATATATATATATATATATATATATATATATATATATATATATTACCTACTGGCGATAGCCAGTAGGTATATATAGTTAGGATTTTTTCTCTATGGAACTTTTGAAAATTCTATGTCTAATAACTTTGGCGTTTGTGGACGGAATTGGATGGAATTGTCAGGAAAATGGCACATTTTGTTTCTGAGCAGCCCCTGAAAATTTGGGGGGGTTCCGTCAAGGGGGGGCCGAGAAAAAAGGGGAGTCCCCAAACGCGTTTTTCCCATTCATTTTTCCATAGGGCGTTTGGCCTCACTTTTAGCTCGAACGGCTGAATGGATTTGCACGAAACTTGGCAAAATTGTAGGGACTGTTAGCCCGATGTGCCTTTGCTGGGTCTCAATATATGTGCTCCAGTGGATTTTGAGAAATTAACGTTTAAAAAAACAGATATATCTGTGACAGCGTACCCGATAGCGCACCAGTTCGCGTACTTTTCGCGTAACGGAGCTTTGCGAAGCGAAGCTGATTGGCTCTCCGGTGTCTGTCAACATTCTAAACAGTCCGGAGCGGCCGCCATCTTGTCTCTCGGTAGGATCGAGAGACAAGAGGAGGCCAAAACGAAGGGGGAAATGAAGGAAATGGGGCAAGGTAGACCTCTTCTGACCCCCTAGGATTGATGAGGGGGATATTAAAGTGCCCCGCGGGGCCAAAAAAAAAATTAAAAAACATTGCGATTTTTCGTCGTAGAGGCGCAAATCGGTACGTGAACCGGGCAGCTAACCGGGCAGCTAACCGGCAGCGTAACGGGAGTCTGAGGAGAAGCTGATTGGCTGTCAACATTATAAACAGTCTGGAGCGGCCGCCATCTTGTCTCTCGGTAGGATCGAGAGACAAGAGGTGGTGAAAAACGAAGGGGGAAATGAAGGAAAGGGGGCAAGGTAGACCCCTCCTGACCCCCTAGGATTGATGAGGGGGATATTAAAGTGGCCCGCGGGGCAAAAAATAAAAAATAAAAAAAAAAATTGTGATTTTTCGCTGTAAAGGCGCGTCCCGGTACGCGAACCGGGCAGCTAACTGGGCAGCTAACCGGCAGCGTAACGGGAGTCTGAGGAGAAGCTGATTGGCTGTCAACATTGTAAACAGTCTGGAGCGGCCGCCATCTTGTCTCTCGGTAGGATCGAGAGACAAGAGGTGGTGAAAAACGAAGGGGGAAATGAAGGAAAGGGGGCAAGGTAGACCCCTCCTGACCCCCTAGGATTGATGAGGGGGATATTAAAGTGCCCCGCGGGGCAAAAGAAAAAAAAAGAAAATTGCGATTTTTCACGGTAGAGGCGCTTCCCGGTACCCCAACCGGGCAGCTAACCGGCAGCGTAACGGGAGTCCGACATCTTGTGTTTTTGGAGCGTCCGGTTTGCGTACCGGGTAGAGTTCCGGTAAGCGTAACAAGGGGAAAACCAAGAGAAACAGTAAAATAAAATTTAAAGGAATAGATTTCCACCAAACTTGGCAAAATTCTAGGGACTGTTTGTTTATTGTGCCTTTGCAAGGCCTCAAGATATGTGCACGTGTGGATTTTGCCTAATTAAGGTTAAAAAAATATATATATATCTGTAAGCGTGCTCTGGCGCGCTTACGTTACGGGTTTTGTTTGCGCTGCAGAGACGATACGTCACATTTATGCGACGCGTCATGAGGCGTCTCACGTGGCTACGTGATACGTCACGTAATAAAGAATATATTTTACAGCTATAGATATTAGCTTTTAAAAAACCAATGAAATTCACTGAAAAAACCATAGGTTATAGACCATATATAGTTAGGAATTTGCATTTACAAAACTATGAAATTTCACTGAAAAAACCATTGGTTATAGACCATATATAGTTAGGGATTAGCATTTACAAAACCTTAATTTACTCGCACAAAACCATAGAAATTCGCATATATAGTTAGATGCAATAACTATATATTGCGCACCCGCAATCCACTGCTGATGATGTCACATATTACATCATTCATGACATGGTCAGTGACATCACTGATGACATCACTGATGACATCTCAAATGATATCACTGATGACATCTCAAATGACATCACTGATGACATCTCAAATGACATCACTGATGATATCACTAATGACATCTCAAATGACATCACTGATGAAATCACTGATAACATCTCATTTGACATTACTGATCACATCACTGATGATATCATTCATGTGACAATACGATGAACCTCTTCAGACTCTAATATAACCTTAGATACAATCAGTGTAAACAGACACTCACAGACTGTCACTCATCCATGGAGTTACTCACACACCTAGTCAGTCATGCAAAGAATCAATCACACCTCCATTTCCTCAACTATACAGTTATACACACCTTACTTAATCAAACATATACTAACACATATTTACTCACTTATACAATCACTGATACAAGTTCACAATGATCCATACAACCACTCACACATTCACTGGCTCTTATGCACAGTTATTTATATATGTCAACTCTTACATGTACTGTGTTTTACATATGTACTTACTTTGACGTGTAGCACTGAGAAATCCAATCACTCACCAATACACTCATGCAGATAGTCAACCGCCCATACAGCTGTTTCCACATGCACTTTTGAACCCATACATCTACTGAATCAACTGCTCACACATCTATGCACAGAGTCACATACCTCCCAGCCACCCCCACACACACACTCACTCTCCCATACAAATATTTGGGCAACCAATCAATAACACATATAGTTACTCATATAGATACTGATCAACACATGCAGCAGTTTACAGAACTACAGAAATAATGATGCACACATTAAGACAGTTTAGTCACTAACCCATGCACTCCAGTGAGACACATTTAATCATTCTCTCATACAGTCAGTCATGCACCTACTAAATCCTTCATCCAAACACTTATACATCCACTCATTCTTCAATATGTAAGACATATTTTAACTTTACAGAAACATACAGTCACTGGATGTTGTCATCAGTGATGTCATCAGTGATGTCATTTGAGATGTCATCAGTGATGTCATTTGAGATGTCATCAGTGATGTCATCAGTGATGTCACTGACCATGTCATGAATGATGTAATATGTGACATCATCAGCAGTGGATTGCGGGTGTGCGATATATAGTTATTGCAACTAACTATATATGCAAATTTCTATGGTTTTGTGCGAGTAAATTAAGGTTTTGTAAATGCTAATCCCTAACTATATATGGTCTATAACCAATGGTTTTTTCAGTGAATATATATATATATATATATATATATATTTATATTTAATATTATGGAGGCACGGGTCAGAAGCGGACACAATGAAATCATGAAAATGTCACACACAACAAGCAACCTGAGACCATGGCAGGTATGACTTTGCTTCGTCGCTCGTATATATATATTTATTATTATGGAGCCGCGGGTCAGAGGTGAGCTGCCTGTCTGCAACCTGCCTACCTCCCCCCATCCCACGGTCCACGCCGGTGCTGGAGTTCTGGACTTTTTGGTTCCGTCCAGAGGTGTCAGGGAACAACACCCAAAGACCCCGGAGTTCCACCTGCCTTGGTGCGCAAATGAACAGAAACACGGGCTTCTCGATGGTGGCGTCAAAGACCAAAGGTTTATTACTGCAGGGACACAGAAGTCACAGAAACTACGCATGGGCAGTAACTAGGAGCCTGTTCAAATTGTACAAAGAGGGTTGCTCCTTATATACTAGTTTTTGGCCTTCAGGCGAATTCTTTACATGTTGGTACATTCCCAAAACCTTTGTGTCACAAACAATAAATATTTGGCGTACACAGGAACTGTTGATAAAATCTGTTACAAAACATCTACGAAGAGGGGTTCCCACTAGTTCATCACAATCCCTTGTCAATATTGCATTCAAGAGCTGGACCGCCTCATCGTAAATTTCGTTACCTCCCCCTAATAAAGATTCAGAAAGAAAGAAACGGAGCCAGGTGTGGAAGATAGAAAAACGGGATAAGAGATGTTTGTGGGTCGTAAATGGGCAAGGCTACCGGCTTCGGCCACCTAATCGAGATCGGGACAATGGACACGAGAACCAGTTCAGGTGGGCTGGCCTCGGGCAGAGGAGGCAGCCTTTGTCGAGTCACGTAGCTACAGCGTGATCTGGTTTAGGGTGCACGTGTCACTAGAGAGGTGAATCTCCGGCTAAGGCTACGTGTCCTTAATCGAAATGAAGGGATCAGAGGTTATTGCGTATGTGAGGGCAAGAAACACAAAATGGCGGCCATGATCTAAGATGGATGCCGTGGGTAGATCGGAAATGTGTTCATAACAGGAGTGCTCTTGCTCGTAGTATAGCGAAAACACTAGGATATGCTAAATGGATCATTTGCGGTTCGCTGATACCAATATTATGTATTTCCGACAATGTTGAAAACACGGGTTCAAATCGTCACGGAACCTCAGACCCTCCTTTTGCCCTTACATAGGCAATTACTCAGTCTATGTCAGAATCTAGTTCTATGTTCATCAGGTCAGTGACATGCTGTTGTATCATCATCCTTTCTCGTGCCTTTTCTCCAAACGCAGGTGGTTTCCTAAAACAAGTTGCAGCACAAAGACTACACAGAGCAGGACCACACTGGATAATCAAGCAACATGAGAATAGGAATACTAAGATGACACCAACGACCATTAGAACCTTCCATCCCCACGCCGAGATCAGAGTCCAAAACCACTCCATAAAGGACCAGTTTCCCTTGTCTACGTGTATAGAGTCGGAAATCTTGTGTAGCTTAGAGATCGCCTCATAGACTGTTGGAGCATTATTAGGAATAAAGACACAGCAGCTCGATTGGATCATTCTGCATACCCCACCTCGGTCTGCAAGGATAACGTCTAGAACCATACGGTTCTGTAACGTCATGAGTCTATCCGCCTGAAGCTCAGCGGTCAAATTGCTAAGGGCACCAGCAGTTTCGGTAATAGTAGATTCAACTACCCGTGTTAGCTGACGTATGTTTCTACTATTGGCCATAGGCCCCCAGAACGGAAGGAAGCCTTTGAAGAAGTCTCCAGCTTCCTGACCAGCGGTATCTTCCTTGCTGAAGACACCTCTCGCTACTCTGGTTCTGTGGTAATCAGATGAAGCAGTGTATGTCGGAGGCAACAATCGAGCAATATAGCATGAACCTGAAAAGTCGGCAGGCAACCATGTATATGCTCTGTCTCGACAGATGAAGTAGGTACCCCTAGCAGTAAGGAATGCAGGGGAAGAGTTAGCCGGAAACACATAAGTCTCAACGCACTCACTCCTCCCTAGCTGGGCTCTCGGATTTCTCCCATTCCCTTGCAAACAGACCTGACCTCGGTGAGGTACGACCCAGATTGGAGTTGAGCTTTTACGCTTGCTTTCTCCTAAACTAAGGCGATACTCTGAAGTATTCCAAGTTAAATACACTCGCAGTTCGTCTCTAGGGTATGATGGAGTATTATTGACGTCCTTGATCATGTCAATAATTCCCTGGACTAAAGCTTTGTTTGCAGAGTTATATTTAGTGGAACGTGGGGGGCGCGGAGGATAGGTTTCAAGGGCATAAGCAAAGATGGTTTGAAGGGCCTGAAATGATCCATTGTAGCTGAAAGGCAAAACCAGATAGGGAATACCTTTATCCATAGTGTGGGGTATCAAGCCACACACCCAGCAGTCTGTTGTGTTAACTACCAGTTGGTGTTGGTGCAAGAGCTGTACAAAAGTGTTGTTAATGAACTCTGAGCGTCGGGCTTGCTCATGTTCGGGAAACGAATGAAAAGAGTGTATTGAGGAAACAGTAGAAGTAACAGGATTAAGGGGAGGTACTGTAGTTACTGGTACATAAATCAAACTTATACCAAAAACAATTCCACCCACCAACGTTATCAAAACAATTAGAAATGTAATGGCACATTGCGTCAAAAAGCATTTGCTATGAAGAATTCTGTAAAGTCTGTTTCTGCGAACATAAATCACATTTTCTCGTTGCAGCGCAGGAAGCTCCATCTTCTACAATCCGCTCGCGACCACTGATGATGTGTACGTAGATGAAAATGCCTCTATCAGCCCTGGGAGTTCCCAGAACCAACAGAAACATCGACCTTGTGTCAGACCCCTGCAAATCCAACTAGGTACACAGCCACGACCCTACGGCTACCCAGACGGCAAGACAATTTTAAAATAACAAAACAATAGCAAACTTCCTGGCTGAAGGCAAAAGTTCAAAATTTCAAAATATCACAATATGCAGTTGCCTGCTTTATTTGTCCATTTTACGGTTTCGTAAATTATATCGTTGCTTTGCAGGTACTGTCTGATCAGCAAATAGCGTTTCACTGGTAGCTGTTGCAGTGTTCAAGTTCGCAGATAGCAGAGTTTCTTCTGATGCAGGAGACAAATGTTCAGTGTTCGAAGGAGTCTTTTCTGAAGGAGAGTCAGAGCTTGGAGTGTCAGTGATTAATTCGGCATCGCTGAAAGGGATGAACTTTGGTGTGCTTTCAAATTCGGAGGAACCAATTCCCTTCTTCACCCAGTCATCGTAAGGAAGCGGCAAAGGGACACGCTTAACATGGGATGCGTGCACCCAATGCTTGCGACCAGCTACACGAACTGCTGTTCTCGTTGTAAGTAGGACTTGGAAGGGGCCGATAAATCTCGGTTGAAGGTTCTTCGTCCTCGCGAAATTCCTGATGACTACTACGTCTCCTGGTTTCAGCTGATGCCCTGGACTCTCCGGAGGCTTTGGTAAAGCATCGAAAACCTGTTGATGAATAAGACTCAATTTAGCAGTCAAGTCGTAAAGGTAGTCTATCAACATAGGATATTCTAGAGAACAAAATTCCTTAGGCCTTGGCACACCCCAGATATTTGCCGGGCGGCCAAAGACTATTTCGTAGGGGCTAAGCCCCACTCTAGAATGTACAGTTGCTCTCGTTGATAACAAAGCCAAAGGAAGTGCGTCTGGCCAGGCTAAACCTGTGGATGCTTGTATTTTGGCTAATTTCAGCTTGAGGGTGCCATTGTAACCCTCCACTAAACCAGCAGACTGGGGATGGTTCGCACTGTGGAATTTCTGTTTCAGACCTAGGCCGGCACACACACTCTGCATAAC
The DNA here is from genome assembly GCF_964263255.1 of Lissotriton vulgaris. Classification (NCBI taxonomy): domain Eukaryota; kingdom Metazoa; phylum Chordata; class Amphibia; order Caudata; family Salamandridae; genus Lissotriton; species Lissotriton vulgaris. The sequence continues at coordinate 189,536,158 of NC_141699.1, read as the reverse complement.
TTTCCCTATAAACTCACTTCCGTTATCTGACCATACAATCCGTGGCATTCCGTACCTAGGGAAATATTCCTTGAGAAGGATCTTGGCAGTTGATAGGGCAGTATTGTCCTTTAGTGGATATGCTTCGATCCACCTGGAGAAAGCACAAACTACCACCAGGACATATTTCAAATTATTACAGCGATCCATGTGAATGAAGTCTAACTGAATCACTTCAAAGGGGCAGGAAGGAGGAGCGAAATGACCAGCTGGAGTTGGAGTTCCCTTGCCAGGATTATGCATCAGGCATACCATACAATTTTTCACCACTCTCTCTGCACACTTACTGATCCCATCATTTTTCCAGACTGGAGCCAACATCTTACAAATTCCTTTAGAACTTATATGCGCTACTCCATGCGCCATTGTCACCACTGCAAGCACATACGCATCAGGCAACATCCAACGTTGCTGTTCTGTCAAATCAATCCAACATCCATTCGAATCTAACTTGCCCGTACTTTCTCTCCATACACGTTTCTCTTCCTCAGTTGCTTCTTTCTGAATCTCCTTCACACTTTCCATCGTATCCTCACACATTCCAGATTCAGCAATCCATCTTGCAGACGTAACAACATACATTCGGCTCATCGTGTCTCTAGCTGTCTGTTTAGCAATTTCATCAGCAAAAGCATTCCCGCGACCAACATCATCCGTGATAGCTTTATGAGCACTGCACTTTACAATCGCAACTTCAGTTGGCAAGGTTAGAGATTCCAACAAGTCGTTAACTAGCTGACCATGTTGAATCTTAGTCCCATGGGACGTAATGAAACCTCTTTCTCTCCACAAACGGCCAAAACTATGGGCCACGCCAAATGCGTACTGACTATCTGTGAAAACATTCACTCTCTTTCCCTTAGCTAAAACACACGCTCTCGTTAAGGCTATTAATTCTGCAGCTTGGGCAGAATTCTGACTTACTCTTGCAGTCTCCACAATCGTCTTCAAAGTCGTTACTGCGTAAGCAGCAGTCACATCACCATTCTCCAATTTAAAACATGACCCATCCACATACAATGTACCATCTGGATCTGATAATGGAGTATCCCTCAAGTCAATTCGTCCTTTTGTCTCTTCCTCCGTTCTAAAACAACAATCATGTGGTTCGGAATCACTCGACTCTTGATTAGCCGGCAACAGTGTTGCTGGATTCAATACATTACATCTTTTAATCTGAATATGACTCGCTAGTAATGTCAGCTCGTAACCAGATAGTCTCGCACTGGTAAGGTGTTGTGTTTTGGTTCGGTTCATGAGTGTATCCACTGCATGAGGAACCATGACCACTAGCATATTGTTCATTACCAAACCAGCAGATTGTCGAATGGAAGCCGCAGCTGCCGCTGTAGCTCTCAAACAACTAGGTAACGCTCTCGCTACCGGATCCAATGTTGATGAAAAATATGCACAAGGGCGTTGTTTATCACCAAACTTCTGTGTCAGAACACTCAACGCGCAACCTTCTCTCTCATGAACATAGAGCGTAAATGGCTTACTGTAATCAGGTGTACCCAATACAGGAGCTGAACACAATGCTTTTCGCAACTCAGAAAAACTCTCTTGACATTCATCAGACCATGGTACCGGACTCGGAACATTTTTCCCAGTCAAAGCTACCAATGGTTTCGCTAAAAGAGAAAAATTCGGGATCCACTGCCTACAATAAGAGGTAATACCTAGAAAGGCACGTACTTCTCTTTGTGTGCGTGGAACACTCATTTGCGTAATTGCTTTTATTCTCTCTGGGGTCAACTTCCTTCCCTCCTTTGACAAGAGATGACCTAGGTAGGTCACTTCTTGGCAGCAGTATTGCATCTTAGAAGGTGATACTTTGTGATTCAAATTAGACAAGTGATGTAATAACGAAACTGTAGCTGCTTTGCAAGTTTCCTTGTCATCGGCAGCCACTAGAAGATCATCTACATACTGCACTAGAGCAGAACCTGGAGGAAGGACAAAAGAGTCTAACTGGCTTTTTAACGCTTGACTGTAAATAGATGGGCTCTCACAGTAGCCCTGTGGAGCGCGTTTAAATCTGAAACTGCGACCTCCTAGACAGAAGCCAAAAATATCTCTGCTTTCCTCTGCTATCGGAATGCTGAAAAAGGCATTCTTCAAGTCGATAACTGAAAACCAAGTGGCTGTAGCAGGAATTAATGTTAACAAGGCAGTAATGTCCGGAACCACAGGAAACTGCGGGACCACAATCTTATTGACTTCTCTGAGGTCGATGACAAACCTATATACTGGAGGCTTTGTGGGATCAGTTCTTTTCAAAATCGGTAATACAGGACTATTACAAACATTTCCTCTAGTCTCTTCAACCACACCTTTCTTAATCAAATCTTGCACAATTAATAAAAGTGCACGCTCACCTTCACTAGATATTTTGTATTGCGGAATTCTTGGAAACTTTACATTTGCTTTCAAAGTTACTACATATGGTGGTATTTCCAAAAGGCCTACATCATTAGGACCAGTCGCCCAAAGAGAATCAGGGAGTGAATGCAGCTCTGGTGGGAGTGCATCCATTGACAAGTACATTGGAGAGGTGATTCTTTTACCCAACGTAAGTTGTACTCCTTCCGGAGAACAGTACAATGTCGCATATAGTCGTTTTAACAAGTCTAAACCAAGCAGGTTTTCATTACAACCCGTCGTCAAAATCAGGGGTGCTTTCAATTGACACGGTCCAACAGAAATAGACAAAGGGCCAGATATGGGGTTGTAAACAGGGGCGCCTGAAAAACCTACAGAAACATTTGTTGAGCCAGACAATGGTGCGCCAGGGAGTTTCGCATGAATGATAGAACTTTTTGCGGCACCAGTATCCAACAGAAACGGTTCGACTACACCTGATGTTGCTACTGCGACATAAGGCCCACTCTGATCTACTGGAACTGATACTACTCCCTCTCTCTGTCCATGGCTGTCCTAGTACCCATTTTGCTGAAATCCCTCATCCACTTCACAATAGTCTTCAACAAGATATTGTTGAGATCTATTTTGCTGGGCTGACTGTCCATTTCTTTGATCAAAGTGATTGGAAGGACGATCATTCGTTTGTGGAGGCATAGCACCTCGCCCTCGACCTCTAGAATTCTGCACAAAACCACCACGACCTCTCTGAGCTGCTGCTGCATTATTTTGCGCTAAGACCGGACATTCATTTTTGTAGTGACCTTCCTTCTTACAGTACGCACACTGGTTCCACTGATATTGAGGCCTCGGTGAACTATAATCTGTCCTCTGATACGAACCCTGTTGCATATTAGACTGATTCGTGCGAGACGGATACGCTTGTTGCAAAAGAACTTTAGTCTTTAAATCCTTCGTTTTCTTCTCTGATTTCTCTTTTTCCTCTTTATCCCTATTTTCGTAATATTGTGCAGTTGCAAGTATTTGCGCAGTTGTAGAAACAGCCCACGCACTCTCTGAATCCTTTAATTTATTGCATAACTCAGGTAACAAATTATGCACAAATTTATCGACAAACAGTCTCTGTCCTCCTTCTGTGCTCATATCCTGACCACTATGATCTACAAAAGTCTCTTCGAACCTCGTGAAGAAGTCGGAGACACTTTCATCTTTCTTCTGCTTGCATGCTGATAACTTGTCCCAATTAACACGTAATGCGGGCATCAGAGTCTTCATTAGATCAATTATCCTACCCGGAAGATTAGCAATTAGGGGTTCAGGTTTTGCACCACCCGTTTGCTGACCATCCGCTGCAGTGATAGCTGCCCAATCACCACCTAAGGCTACTTGATGATCTTCCCTACGAATTTTAGCCCACACTGGTTGTGGAACTACATTGCCAAACAACATATCGATGTCTGCTAAGTTCATTATACAAGCCTCAACTGTCTGTGTTAATTCCTTGTAATATCCAGCAGGATTCTTACGCGGATCTGGCAAGGCCTGTTTCACTGCTAGCACTTCGGCTCGCTTCCATGGAATGTGTATCCACACTCTCTGGAATTGCGCCGGAGCGGCAGCAATACCATTAACATTGTCAGCTTGCACAGCTTCGCGCCAAATTGGAGGAACCTCCCTCATTGGATATTGGCGACTTCATTTCATTTTACCTTTCTCTAAATCTCTCGGTGAACGAAGAGATGGATCATTCCTATAACTTAAAATCAGTTCCATCGCTTCTTCTATATTTTCCCCTACTATCATCCCAGCAGCAAACTCTTTCTGAACTTTAATTAAGTCTTCTAAATTTGATTCAATATCGTCTTCCTCTATCTCCTCACGTAACAACGAGCACATCTCATCAAAGACGTACCGTTGCGTTGGTTCCTTCCACTGCATAAATGTATCCAACACATCTCTTGTACTATATCTCCTACTTTTCGATATCCATCTGAGAGCTGTGGAATCTAAAATTCCCCGTTCCTCAGTGCTTGGATGCTGACTACGTCTCTGAACAGAGTCAGAAGTAGGAGTCTTGATTAAGGTTTTATAGAAAGGAGACAGCATATTAGACACAGAATCAGTGATTCTTCGACGAACAGAAAGTGGAGTCAACACACTCGCAGACGTGGAAAACACAGTGGAAGTAGGAACAGATAGCGAAGCAGTAGGAGTATCGAGAAAAATAGTTTGTGAAGCAGTAGGTGTAAGCGAGACAGATACAGGTATAGAAGTCGGCAATCCAGGAAGAGGAGGAGCCGTAGGAACATTTACATTAACCACAGGAGGTACAGGAACTTGATTCTGAGGGGCAGGAGCAGGAATACCAGGTTGTCCAGCAACCGGCAATTGAACATTTGGTACAAGTGGAGCCGTAGCACCTTGTGCATACGGTGGAGGTGACCGCAACAGATAAGACAACAGAGGATCGTTTTCTGAATCCTCCAGTATCTTAGCCGTTTTCGATGGCAAGGCAGGGTAGCACTTGTCGATCGCTAAATTATGCTCTCTAATGGCCATTTCTATAGCCTTCTCACACTCGTTATCTTGCAGCTGTTTAGTTGCTTGCTCTAGAGTCAACTCTTCTTTCTCTTTCTGTTCTTTCTTTAATCGCTTCATTTCTCTCTGTTTGGATTCTTTTCACCAGTAACGGAAAGAATCAAACATTGCCGGCCGGGCTTTCTTCTTAATCAATTTCGCTTCTAGATTGTCGAGAATTTCGGGTTCAAAACTACCATGCAGTGGCCAACTAAGGACACCGTCTTTCTCGGTGTAGCGGACCCACACCTCATTATAGGATATAGGACCCACACCATGCTTACAATATAAATCATATAGGGGAGTCCCAATCGGAGGAACCAGACATGAGTCCTCCAATCGTGAGTCACTGTTGCAACTAAAGCACGACAACATACAATTTCTCCGACTTACCATTTTTCAGTCCGGAACACAAAACAAACAAAACACAAAACAGATATGTGCACTCGAACCAAGAACTTTTAAGGCCTACCAAAACGAACTGATGTATCGATACCCGAACTAAACCAGATAGATTATCGTGACCAGAACAACCAGTGATAATCTTACGAAACCAAACCAAACCAAGAACCAAAAAGGATTTTAACACCCCTCACGAAGTAACCAACTAGCAACCACTAAATACTTAACTGAGGCACTGAAGACGTCACCAAAGAGAAACCCGTCACGTTTCGCTGTACTAAGGACTGCACCTCGGGTCCAAGACAGGGCGACGGTCAAGGCAACAGCCCACTGCAGCCGTCCTGAACGGGAACCCTCGTGGAAGAGAACTTCGGGCCACTTTTGCGATATGCCGGGATCGATGAAGTGGGGCGCCTCCCTCAGGAATCTTCACACGAAGCTTCTCGAACTCTTCAGGCTTTTGGACCGGTACCAAATGACGTCGCCCCACGTTGGGCGCCAATTGGAGTTCTGGACTTTTTGGTTCCGTCCAGAGGTGTCAGGGAACAACACCCAAAGACCCCGGAGTTCCACCTGCCTTGGTGCGCAAATGAACAGAAACACGGGCTTCTCGATGGTGGCGTCAAAGACCAAAGGTTTATTACTGCAGGGACACAGAAGTCACAGAAACTACGCATGGGCAGTAACTAGGAGCCTGTTCAAATTGTACAAAGAGGGTTGCTCCTTATATACTAGTTTTTGGCCTTCAGGCGAATTCTTTACATGTTGGTACATTCCCAAAACCTTTGTGTCACAAACAATAAATATTTGGCGTACACAGGAACTGTTGATAAAATCTGTTACAAAACATCTACGAAGAGGGGTTCCCACTAGTTCATCACAATCCCTTGTCAATATTGCATTCAAGAGCTGGGCCGCCTCATCGTAAATTTCGTTACCTCCCCCTAATAAAGATTCAGAAAGAAAGAAACGGAGCCAGGTGTGGAAGATAGAAAAACGGGATAAGAGATGTTTGTGGGTCGTAAATGGGCAAGGCTACCGGCTTCGGCCACCTAATCGAGATCGGGACAATGGACACGAGAACCAGTTCAGGTGGTCTGGCCTCGGGCAGAGGAGGCAGCCTTTGTCGAGTCACGTAGCTACAGCGTGATCTGGTTTAGGGTGCACGTGTCACTAGAGAGGTGAATCTCCGGCTAAGGCTACGTGTCCTTAATCGAAATGAAGGGATCAGAGGTTATTGCGTATGTGAGGGCAAGAAACACAAAATGGCGGCCATGATCTAAGATGGATGCCGTGGGTAGATCGGAAATGTGTTCATAACAGGAGTGCTCTTGCTCGTAGTATAGCGAAAACACTAGGATATGCTAAATGGATCATTTGCGGTTCGCTGATACCAATATTATGTATTTCCGACAATGTTGAAAACACAGGTTCAAATCGTCACGGAACCTCAGTGCTGCTGCAGCTCGCTGGACCATCATCAAGCTCTACCCAAAAAAAACAGCATTGGTTTTGGTGCTGTCGGTGATGGCATAGCACAGTTGGCAATGGCATCGATAGTTAGCTGGCTGACTCCTGCCTTAGCATGCCTACTCTACTACTAGTTATTTTAAAAAATTATTGCTGAACTTAAAAGTGCTTAACAACTTAGTTCTAATCTTCTTACCTTTACTCGTGGTGGGCGTGGGCCGGTTGGCAGGGACACACATGCTGCTGGCTGCACTGCACACTGCTGCCTTGTACGTTTGCTTAGTACGTACGTACTACTACAATTGATTCGGCCGCAGCGACGGCCTGGTGGTGCTGCTTGCTACCGAACCGCAGTCTGCCAGAAGTGCAAGACTGTCAGTACCAACTGGTCAGACAGACAATTGATCGATGCCTGCACAGTCACACAGGCTGCCCATCTCTGCCCTTAACGTCGTCCGTTGGGTCGGGACGGGCTGCCGGGCTGACTTAACTTCACCGATGACGATGACTCGTGGGGAACTGAGCCTGCGGTGGTTATGCTGGGGCGTGGCAACTGGTGGAAAGGAAAAGTGCACAGCCCCTAACCCTTAAGAACCCCCAGCCCGGCCCCACGGTCCGCCCAACTAGGCGCCCAAATAGTTAGTGTGTTGATGTTGCGAATCCAAACGTCTGCGGCTCGCCCACTGTGGGAAACAGTCAACACTGCTTCTCTGCTGCACTAGCAGGGCCGTGCGGTCCTGCGGCCTCAATGATGTCGATGATGATGACACAGACATATATATTATATTTTTTTATCAATAATTTGAATATTCTCTTCTTGGACTTGGGCAGGGCTGCATGCTGAAAGTGATTAAGAACTGTGAGAGTCGCACTCGCAACAACACTGAACGCTGTGACTCACACCCCACAGCGGATACGTGTAAAACACGCTGCTGGCCTGTGGCTGAACCGGAGCACAAATGAAGGTACATTTTAAAAAACATAAATGTGGGCGTGCACAGCAGATGTGTAGACCCGGCCCTGATAATTAAGTGTCAGTGCTAAACACCGGCAAGCACCGGCACAAATTAAGCACTGGCCATAAGTCAATTGAAGTGCTGAGAGAGACCTATAATGCCACAATTGTTAGTCTGCTTTTATATGGATGTGAGGTGGTCCCTGAAAATATTTGAGGGGGGTGCAGACCATAGAAATTAATTTATGAAAAAAGGGGTTGGCCTGCCGAGAGGATCGTAAATAGTGCTCTTAGGTTAGAATTGGGCCTTACTAGTGTACTATTTAAATACAAACAGCAGTTCCTTAATCATTGGTTTAGTCTTCTTAAAGCTGAAGAGGGCTCTTTAACCGCATCGCTGCTGCGGTGATTTTTGCGCTGTGCGGCTGTTTTCCGTTTTCCGCGTTACATGACGAGCTCAGCTCGTCATTAGCACACGCCACCCGTGGCTGATGACGAGCTGAGCTCGTCATCAGCAGCGAAGGGGTTAAGGCAAATAGTAGTATCCTTCCTGCAGGAGAAGTATGCTGGTCAATGGGCTGCTAATCTCCTTGATATTCAGGTCTCCCTGGATGTTCCAGTAGGGGTAGAACTCCAAAGAATTTCCTTAGTGCATCAGAAGAAAACATTAAAGCTCTAAGCAAAATAAGGCTCCAGGATGAGCGATATAGAAGACGTGTGCAAGAGAGATTATTAGCATCATCTAAAAGAGTCAAGTTATGGGAGGCATATTCAGCCTTACTTATGGGTTATAGGAAGCATTTACATAAGGAGGTGGGCCCAGAAGGTTAGGCTGGGGCAGATCCCAACCTTTATAAGATGGAAATTGGCTCAGCAGGCAGGAGTTGAAAGAGTTAAGTGTCCCTTTTGTCAAAATGCATCATTAACCTTTCTGCATGTACCTATAGTTTGTAAATGCTTTGATAATAGTAGAAGATACCACAACCCTTTTTAGCGGTTACAGGCCAATTTTCTGTTTGCGACTGCTAAAAAGGGTCGTACATCTGGCCCTTAGTAACTAATAATGCCCAATTGGGTGCAACTTGTTTTATTCAATCTTTTTGAACCTGTGAATATTTGATCACGTTCGAAGACGAAGCACCTTCACACTCTTGGACAAGACACCAGTATTTCAGAGAATGTCATTCTAGATTTTGCTGGCCTTTTCAAAATTAATTGTCATTGGCATACCCCAGCAACAACTCATGAAGCAGTTTATTGAATTATGTCTCAGTCAATTGAGTCCAATAGCCTGTAATGGAATTGATGAGAACAGATTACAGCTTTATAAGATTCCATTCAAGCAAGTACTGACACATCTTTGAGAAATGGTTTGCGGTAGTGTAATATGCAGTTTTGACACGCACCTTGTAAAATTGCAGGTAATCATGATTTAGAAAATCAATTTCACACTGTTTCTTAGCAGGCATTGTGAACGGAGTGTCATATATATCTGGAAATTGATGCATATGGTAGTGGTGCTCATAAACTCCACAATATCCTCATTGTATCCCAGTCCTTTTTGGTTAATGTGCAAAAAATAACGTAGAAAATATTACAGTTTTTTCTAACTTGAAAGCAAATTAAATCAATAATTTGTATCTTTTCTGACTGTATTAATATCCAATGACTCCGTGACAGTTAAATGTAAAGGAAGCACTTACTCTAAGGCGATGCACGGATATACCTGAAGTGTTTTGATATTTCCTGCTTGTAGTAGACAACTGGCAAGGTGTTGTCTTTGGGAAAGAAGGTCAATTAGTGAGAACCACAAGGAGATTTTTTGTGCTACAGGGTGTAGTTTGTTTATAAATGATGTGCCATAGAGTATTACTTGGATTTTCCGTTTGAGTGAACAATAGAATGCACTGAAGGAGACCCCGTTAGGTCTACCAGCGAGAGAGAGGGTGCTTTTAGGGGACAGACAGCTAGTACAGCGATGTACATTCTGAGGAGATGAATTCTGTGCTGGCACCACACTATCCTTTCATCCATCCCTTGGTCCATCCTTTGTGGCAAAACAGGTAAAGGATTATACAAAGAAACTGGTCAAGCGGAGCTGAAGGAGTCAGGGGGAGCTGACCGGGCCAGGGGGCAATGACCCAGTGAGGATGAGCTGGTCCAGTCAGAGGATGCTCACACGGCCAAGGGAAGATGACTAGGGCTCCGGTTACATGTAGGTCGGAATTCCATTCGGAGAATCATAGTGGCCTAATTAACATTACTGGTCGTATCTCCACGTGTAATTCCACCTATTATGCATTAGACTTCCTCAGAATGGGAACAGGAGTGGCTCTAAGCTCATGGCGGCCCTGGGCAGGGAGCGTAGGTAGGGGGCCCCAGAAAAGGGGGTCCGGGCAGGGCGGAGCCTCAAGCCCAGTGAAGAGGGTGGGTCAGGGTGTTTGGAAGTGGAACAGAGCCGGAGGCCGCCAAATCCCTGCCAGGGGCAACCACGCAAAAATGTATCCATCTTCAGAGGATTATTTTATTAAGAATTGGAGTGGTGGCCCATGGGTTTTGGGGGCCCTGTGCAGGTGCACACCTTGCACATGCCTAAGGCCGCCCCTGATGGGAACAACTGTGTGGGATTAAAAGTACTATGCTGAAGTGTGCACTACGTTCCCTACTCTTTCATTTACCACCTGCTCTCCGCAGGTGGTAAGTGGGGTCGGGGTCTTCTCTGTGATGCAGAGATGGAGGGAAGGTTGTTGGGAAACTTGGAGAGGGAAGGGAAATAAGTGCCCTGGCAGGAGCAGGATGCAATGCTCTCTCTCCTTGCCATAGAAAGAGATCAGGGGGATGGCAATGTTGAGTGGCTTTAATATTCATGTAGCTATTGAGCATGATAAAATGGCAGGACAACATGTATATAATATGCTAAATTTACCTTCATGACCTTCTTCACGTCCCAAATGCAGATGTGAAGAATCAGAGATGCAAGGAGGCAAAATGTCCAGGTATATCTGTAAGCGAGTTCAGGAATGTGACTAGTCCTTTGCTAAACCATTCTCTGAAGTTTCAGGAAGGAAATACTACAAACTTGAAAGGGGGAAGTTTGAATTTTGTTATATTGAATCTATATATATAAAAAACGAAAGTTTGTATGTTCGTCCTTTATGCATTACTACACCATTCATCCGATTGGCATGAAACTTTGGGAAGTTGTTGAGTACACTCCCGCGAAGGTTTCTGGCAAACGAAAAAAAAATTAAATTGTTAAAAGTTGTTGAGTGCACTCCCGCGAAGGTTTCTGGCAAAAAATTTTGTAAAATATCGGCCCCCGGCCCCCCAGGGTCCTCATAATCTTTCCAATAATGAACGTTTACAGTAAGCATGGGCGAATTTTGCGAATCTCGTGTTCGCGAATTTTGCGGATTTGCGAACTCGCAATTCGCAAAATCCGCGAATTCTCGTGAATTTGCGGATTTTTTTTTGTGTTTGCGCGGGTTTCTGCCAGTTCGCGAGGGTTTTGTACAATTTCGCAAACGCGAACTTACCTGTTGGGTCGCAAGTTTTGCGAACTTGTTGTTTCTACGTGTCCAGCCTGTTTGGGACACTCTTCTTCATCACTGCCACTCTCTGTCACCACTGCCACTCTCTGACTACTCATGCCACCCTCTGGCCCACCCATGCCACCCTCTGTTTCATCACAGCACCCTCTGGTTGTCCAGTCAGTGTACATTATTGTGGCAAAGCAAAGCACACCTTCCCTGCCTCAAGTGACCTGAATTAATTTGGGGCTGATTAATGTGTCACAGAATATTTTTTTAGCTGGCACCTGCTTCCTTAGTGCTTCCTGATTAGTGATCTTTTGCACTTGCTAAGTGCTTTCATTGTTGCAAAATTATTTACAACACCTGCCCTGCCCCAACTGACAATAATGAATTAGGGGCTGATTAATGGATTTGAACTTCCAGCCTGGCTCCTGCTTGTCTCCCTTAGCTGTAATTCAGGACCTTTGTGGCATATGTGTAACTATTCTGAGGTTCAGAGCAGGGTCACATAATAGTTGCAAGTAGGCAACTGAACTCTGGAGGGGCCTCTCAGGAAGCACTACAGGAAATGGCTACTAATGATGAGCCTGAACTTTTGAACCTGGTAAGTAGTTTCAGTTTTGCTAAGATCGTATTTCTGTAATTTAGCGCTTATTCGCGGGGCGCGAAGTTGTACTGGGAAGCCGCGAACTCACGCGAACAGTGCGAGCAAGCCATAAAATCCGCTGCTCGCGGATTTGCGGATTTTGCAGGAGATTCGCGAATCTCGCGGATTGCAAATTTACCGAAAATTCGCAAAATCCGCGAGCGAAACGGATTTTCCGCCCATGCTTAGTTTACAGTTTCCGGTGCGACTTGCTTTTGCAATGACCATCAACAAAGCACAAGGACAATCACTGCAAGTGTGTGGACTAGATTTGGAGAATACGTGCTTCTCACATGGACAACTGTATGGGGCCAGCTCTTGCGTCGGAAAACCTTCTGATTTATTCGTCTACTCACCAGACGTAAAAACAAAAAATATCGTGTATCCACAAGCACTCAAATAAATAAACAGAATTAAAACAACACTTTGAAATGTTTTCCATATTAAAATGAATAAGTTTCAATAAAAATGACACAATGTAAATTGAATATTATCATAACAAGTTTCCTTAAATTTCCTTTCTTCTGAGATCGCAGCAACGCGCAGCGGTTAAGCTAGTTAGATATATTTTACAAAAATAAGTTTGCAGTAGTTCCCGAAGCCAATAAGAGCTTTTTATTAACATTACACTTTAAAAAGGATGTGCAACCTACTGTCAGAAACAAGAGCATTAAGCACAAGTATAATTGCAAGAAGTAGTCCACTCACTCTTGTACTCTGTAATTCAATTGCAAAAATCGTTTGTCAATTCGAAAAGTGTTATTGTGCTTGTAAATCAGGCTATTTCTGTCTGTACGTTTGACTTACACTTGTAAGTAGTTTTAAATTTGAGGCCAGTGAAATCCTGGATAACTAATTTAACACAAAAGTCCCACCATCTAGTAGTACACTGCTATGCCAAAGCAGCGTTCAAAGAGAAAACTGGGATTACACGTGCATAGCTATGGCTTCAAGTAGCAGGCTTTTCCTCAGCGAGGTATGCATTAAATATATAAGCAACATCAAAAACAATAACAAAGTGAGTCCAAAAGTATTTTAGTAAGAAGGAGAACAATGCAATAGTAAAAATTAAACGACACTGTTAAAATTGGATTAAAGGAAATTGAGCTAAAGATTTTTAGGTTTTTCACTTAAAGTGCACCAAGAAACTACACAGCGTTATTGTTTGCAGTTGATAGAGACCTAGGCATAGTTAAACTTTAACCATGATATAGCAGGGGTCAGCTTAACAAGTCACAGCAGTCAAGAGATTTTTTCTCTGAATTAGTCTTTTTTAGGCAGTCCGGCTCCTTCATCGGGGTGAGGCAGACCCTTGTAGTGGGCAAGGTCCTCCCGAAGTTGCATACTCAATTTTCAGAATTTATCTGAAGCCTTGTATTTTGGTTCCAAACTTTTAAAATGTAACCACCGATCTCCTCCTATCACTTGGATCATTTTTCACCTTTTTCCTGCTTTTCAGTTTTATCTTTGGATTTATTACCTAATTCAGAATTTGTTAGATGTGTGACATCAGAAAAGTAGGTTTTGCATTATTAAATGGCTTTCTTTACTCATGTAAGTAAATCTGCTCCACTGTGGATATTTTCGTCCTCGAACATATATTTTTGTTGGCATTCACAAACCATTTTGCCACCCGCTCTCACCCCGGAAAAAGCCCGAAATGTACTCTTCTGGTTGAGACAGGAAAAGACATTTCACCAAAACTGCTGGGTTTCTAGGGCAAGTGGTTTCTCTAGAAGTATTTTCCTCGTGGATTAAAATGAAAGAAAATAATCACCACGTGACTCTGAAGGTGCTCCTCTTTAGTTGGGTGTGACAGTTTCATATGCAAACACAGCATTCACAAAATCTTTCTCTGATCTCACCTGGTAAGGTGTATCCATTCTAGGCTTCTAGGTGTAACTTGAAGGAGTTTTGTGAAACCTTAATTGAGTAAATCTATAACTATGTAAATAGTGCAAGTTTCCGGGTGCATTTCATTTTTATTTCTTTTCACTTCATTTAATTAAGAATAATAGCATATTTCTCAAAATAGCCCAGTGCTTTACATGTTCACTTTTCTCTCGATTAGCATGCACATTTTAAGCTTGATATAATGTCCCTTGCACCATTCATGGTAAATTATTCCATACAGAATAGAACAGATGGGGGCATATTACCAAGGAAGGGTGGAGAGAGGCGTTAGCCGTCTTGGCTTAACGACTCTCTCCGCCACTTCGGAAACGCCATGCTGCACCATATGTGTGCTGCTTCGTGCAGCATACATGGAAGTTACAAAACGGCATTTTGGAAAACAGCTTGTTCATGTACAGCAAGAGACACATTCCTGTACATGAACAAACCATGGACAAGGTAGCACGCATGGAAAAAGTAAAAACGAGGAGAAATAAAGCATTTCTCCTCATTTCGCCACCTAAAGACCAGGATTTTTCTGGTCTTAAGTTCGACGCTGCCACCTATTATCGCCAAACTTGATATTAGGTGGCAGCATCGACTTCAATAGGTGTTGCGGTGAAACGCCCACAGCAACACCCACTGCACGCCTCCTTTCACACTAAGTTTAGCGTGAAAGGGCCCTATTATCAAGGCAGCGTTAAGCCAATTACTGTGGCTTTAAGCCACGTTAAGTGGCTTAGCGCTGCCTTGATAATAGGGCGCTGACCCTATCTCCACCACAATGTCACAAAAAGTGACGGTGTGGTGGAGATAGGGGTTTGATAATATGCCCTAAAGAGATTGAAGGGGTTGGTCTACAGAACTAGTTTGGGACTGGTAGAAAAAGTACGGTATGTAAGCATGATGGCCTAGCAAAGGAGTTTCCATCTTTTACCTGCTAATTCATTATTTGTTATTTTGATTTGTTGGCTCAGTGACATTGGTAGAAAAAAAGTCCGGATGACGAGCACTTTTAGGTAGTATTTCTTGTGACATGAATGGCTGCCTGACTGGGTAGCCAGGGCTCTCAAGTTACATTGATTAACTGCCTGGAGGAAATTGTCAGGAGGTAAAATAAACAGATTTATATAGCTGAGCAAGGAAAAAAGACTTAAAAAGAGCTGTTGGTGCAAGTTGCAAATGACAAAAAGACCGTATTTATTTTTAGTAAAGTAGAACAGCTCAAATACATTGGAAGTATTTTCTTGTATCGTGTCATTTGGAGCAATACTAAGGTTATTTTGATTTGAAAGATTAAAAGAGAAGAATAAATAAACATTGATTTTGCTCTATCTTGCTGCATATACGCTTGGTGCTATGTCCTTTATCCGGAGATTTATTTAACAGATTAATGCTTTGTAGGCTTTTTTTGTGTTCATATAATAATTGCATTTGAAAATAATGATTTATACATGTAAGTTCCACGACACACAATAGTTGAGGCAGATAGAGACATCTAGAAACCCATGTGTTTCAAATGATAATGTTAAAGAAAATAATGTACTGAGTTGCAGTGCTACATATCACAAAATAGGTCCCACAAGGAGTGCATTGATTGAGTGGACATGGAGGCACTAGTATTCTATCACCCAATAATGACTTAATATTTCAATCAAATGGGAAGGCACTTATTAGGCATTCCCAAAAACCTTTCCTCAAATCTGCTTTCAACAGCGAAGTATCTAAATATTAAATGGGCATGAAATCTGCATTGCTGCATCCCTCTGTCTTTGTGTCAGTTCATCCCCCTGCCCCTCTATGTGTGCATGCTTGTGCATTGTCTAACTCACCTGTAATGTGTGGGACTGTTTGCATGGCTTTAGGTTTCTTGCTGATGTGTACTAACCTATGTACGTTGGTTTGTGGACACATATACCTTTGTCTCCGGCATCTCTATCACAATCTTCAGTTCAACCTTTTATTCATCGGATTTTATGACTTCTCTTTACTTTATATCCCTAGTCTCTCCTGGTTCCTCCTTAGTTCTCATTTGATGTGTTTCTGCCCTAAAGTTCTCCTTGCTAGCTAGATGACTAATGTTAGCTACCAGTAACTTTATGGAATATCACTCCATTAATAAGGCTCCTTACTAATTTGCCTCTTTCATTCTTTCCCTATAATTTTTCTGTCATATCTAAAGCTTTATTGTGGCATTAAAACAGGATAAGCCACTATACTTGGAACCAACATAATATAGCGTGTCTCTTGATCTGTGTTTATAGGTGACTGCTTGTGAGACCTGACAACTATGCCGAGTGGATAGGTGGGCAAATGGTATACACAAAATAAATATTTTATTTAAATAAAGTTAAAATAATAAACCCATTCTTACTGTGTTTGCTGCATCTGCCTTGCTCTGGTCCTCTTCTTCCGTCATGAAGTCTAGGGCCCCAACCAAGTCTCTTAACCAATCCGGTGCTGCGGTATACACCTGTTACAACGCATTTGTTACAACGCACTACCGTTACAACGCGACTTTTACAACGCATACCATTACAACGCATTGCGCTGGGGGGCGCTCTAGGATAGGGAATAAGTATAATTTACTATCCAACACCACCTTCCCTAGGGTCCACGGGGACTGGAGTTAGAATAGTAAATTATACTTACCACTATCCAGCACCTCAAAGCGCTATGCGTTGTAATGGTATGCGTTGTAATGGTCGCGTTGTAACGGTAGGTAGTTGTAATGGTATGCGTTGTAACATGGTACATCCGGTGCTGCTCCCAAGCTGTAAGAGCAGCGCCACGATTGGAGGGAGCGGCCACTATCAGCACTCACAAGAGCACTGGAGGCTTTTGCTTTCTCTAATCCAGCTGTTTCAGATGTGCGCATATGTGGCTGGCTGTCGTAAAACAGCCAGACAAGGAGACATGTGCACTTTAAACTAGTGCAGAGACATCTCACCCCCCTTACCTGCTGCTGCTGCCATTCAGCAGGCCCCGCCTTGTCCTTAAACTCGGTTCGAGACGAGTTGACGAACAATATAATAGTAATAATATCTAATATCCTGAGAGCCTTTTATATAATAGTAACTAATATCCTGAGAGCCTTTGGTTTTTGTCCAGTGTCATATGCTGACGATACCCAGCTGCTCTTTCCCTTTGACCATCTAACTCCAGAGGTATTACATTCTTTCTCTGAGGGGATGAGAGCAGTTTCCCAGTGGATGTCTTTGAATATGTTGCAGTGCAATGTCTCAAAGACAGAGGTCATGCTCTTCGGTGAGGCTAAGATCTGCTGGGCTCCTGACTGGTGGCCTTTAGATCTAGGCCCAGTCCCCGAGCCTAAGCAGATAGTCAAGAACCTAGGGGTCCGTCTGGAACAAGAACTCAGCTTGAAGCAGCATGTTACCAACCTTGTTGGGTCTTGCTTTCGGACCATTGGATTGCTGCGCAGAGTTTTTCCATTGCTTCCAGACACCATCAGAAAGACCCTGGTCCAGGCGTTGGTTATCAGCCATCTCGACTATTGTAATGGTCTCTTGCTGTCAGCTAATGAGGAGGATCTGGATAGGTTACAGGTCGTGCAGAACACCGCAGCCAGGCTGGTTCTAAATGCCCCTCTGAGAACATCTTCAAAACCTCTTCTTGCCAGGCTTCATTGGCTTTCCATCCGCCAGAGAGCTGTTTTTAAGATCTGTTGTACGGTCCACAAAGGACTTCATGGTTTGGGTCCCTCCTATCTGGCTGACAAGTTTGTGCTGTGTGTTCCTTCCCGTGCTCTACGGTCCAGTGACCAAATGCTTCTCACGATTCCTAGGATCAAGCGGGTAAGGCAAGGGGGTAAGGCTTTGTCTGTGAGGGGACCGAGGATATGGAATGGTCTCCCTCTCCAGCTTAGGCAGCTTGAAAATCATCTGGCCTTTAGGAAAAAGCTGAAGACGTTCTTGTTCCAGGTCTAACCATTCAGTTTATGAACTAGATTGCAGCCATGTAATTCGATCTCCTGCAGGTTTCAGCAGTCAGCTAGCGCGGAGATACTCCTTTGGGAGTTTATTCAGGCGCTCTATAAACACGCAAAATAAATAAATAAATAATGAATTAACTTCATTACCATTATATTTATTGTCTCTGGGGCTTTTCTGAGGGCATTTCGGTGGGGCGACGCTCCTCCGCTATTATGGAGGAGCCGCCCCTGATAGTGGTGCCTATAGGTCAGTGTGCATCTTCAGATGTGATGTGCTGGTCTGTGTTTGCAGTGCTGTCTGTTGGTGTATTGAGGGGTCCGCATATCTGCATGCCCTTGTTATCCATGAATGCTGTATGTCTGCATCCGTGCATACAATATACAAAAGTCAAACCTATTGGCTTTGTGGAAGGAGTAATTTTTCTAAGTTATGCATTGCCAGAGTGGACGAGGGTATGCTGCTGTCTTCTTTATCTGAAGCAAAGTCCTTGGGTAAACAATCCAACAAGCAGCTAATCCAATTGATTTTACCAATTCGACAAAATACCTGTGTCAAATTCACATTCTTCTTCCTTGCCAACATGTTTTAAACATACTTGCTTTTCTGACTTTTGCGTAGAAAATTGAAGTGAAAGATGGGAACACTAGCAATTGCCTATGGTCTAAATGTCTAAATATCTAAATGCACTAGTATTTTTTCGTAGATTTTTGTGGGCGCTCCCAGAAATCTATACATACGTTTTCTGAAAATGTATACTCTTTTTTAATGAAGACACAAAAATTGTTGAAGATCTCATACATGACGACATGCAATGACTTGTGACTTTACAACTTTCTTTGGCATCCAGTTATGTATAAGACAAGTGATCAAATGCATCAGCTAGACTAGGGGTCCGTGACACATTCCCAGGGGGTCCGCAGGCAGCAGTTTTAAAAGCACTGCAATGTTCTAAGTATAATTAGAAGTTTTCGAGGAACAATAAAAGTGTCAAGACCAAGATAACACCAGTGATTAATGTTCCTGCTGGAGAGAGATGAGTTTTGTCCAGTGGCAGCTTGACTTATTTAATGTAGCACATAGGGTTAATATGCCTCTTGCAAAGAAAGTGTGCCTGTATTTATTTTTTAAACTGTGTTTGATCTGCATAGGTCAATGGGTTACTGCTTTTGTCACAGAGATTCTTTAGTTACTGTGCAGTTTATAAGTGACAATTGTGATCTAGCACAGAGTTGTATAAACTGGCATCAAAAAGATGTTTGCAAACTGCGTGGCACAAGATAGTAACTTAAGTTTCTTCCTAGTCTTTTATTATAAGCGCCATGAAACCGTTTGGTGACCGTGCGCGGTAAAAATTATTTTAACATCACATTTAACATAGCATCCTGATGCTGCTAAAAAGGTTTATTTGAATGGAAATAAAGTTTCATTGTTAAAGTCAATGCAAAACACTGTTATGCCTATCAGTATGAATGATGTGAATCCTACAACTAGTAGTCACCTTTGCCTTATGTTATTACATGTATGATTCATTGTCTCTATGGGGTAGATTTACAAGGAAAGTGACTCAGTGAGTGCTGCAAGCCATTTAGCTGTGCTGCACTTAGTCACTTTCAAAGCACAGGGATGCAACATATAGTATGTTGCATCTCAGTGCTCTCCCTACGCTGGTGCACAAACTGCTGCCATGCCCCGGCACAGGCACCCTTGTACCATGGTGCAAAGATGCCTGCGTTGTGGGGAGATTGTTTATGTTCAGGTAGGATTCCCTTTCTGCACATAAACAATCACTAGAGGGGATTTCATCTTCCTAAACAACGAGGAGAAATGAATGGGGAGGTGTAGCATTCAGACGCATTTCCAGAGTCATGATTTCTCGTAAATCTGGAAATGTCTGGTTTCATGGGTGTTGCTTCGGAACACTCACAGCAAAACCCATGAAACACACCTTTCACGCAAGGTCCTGTGCAAAGGGGCCATATTTATAAGAACGGAAAAGTCACGCAGGGTGGCTTTTCCTGTTCTTATAAATATGGGGCACTAAAATGCGCCGCCGGAGCTTCACTTTTTGTGACGCACCGGTTGCGCAAGGGTCTTGTAAATCTGCCCGTATATGTGTATGTTGTAAAGTGCTCTGACATCCTACAATGCTATGAGAGATGCTATAAAACAAATGAAATACATTTGACAGAGGGACTATGGAGAGATGAGAGGCACTGTTGGAGTGTGATAACAAGGGAATCACTGAAGAACCCGTACAAAGATTATTGTATCCTGGTGCATAGTAAAGTCATCATTTACAATTCTTTTAAAGCTAATCCAATTCAATATATAATGATAAATGTGTTGTAGAATGCACTATTGTTTCCTAAATTGTCTTGGGGGAGACCCTCTCAAAGTCCCCTTTGTAGTGGTTCAACTCACTCACTGCACTTGGTGTGCACCCTGTGGAGACTGGTCTGAAAACATTTGCCAGGGCTGCTTTGGGTTTCCAGACTGGCTGTGGCAGGAGCCTCGTAGTGTGAAATAAAACCAACCATTTAAAAAGTTAGTCATGGAGATGTAGCACCAACCTTCCCAATAAAGTTTTTAGTTTTTTGCATATTCTCTCAATATAAAGTACTAAAATCCTCAGTGATTCGACTATTTGTTTTGTGTTCACACCTGTGTTTATTTTTTTGGGATTACTGTTTAAAATTTAAATTATACAGATTGCTAGGGGGTCCCCGGCTTCCAGTGCTTACTCAATGGGGGTCCTCAGGAGCCAAAACTTTGGGAACCACTGAGCTAGAGCATATTCACAACAAGGAAATGTTTGTAGATGCAAACGGTCAGGGCATAGCATAGTGAGGCCTCCATCAGCTTAGGTATACGGATGTACTTTATCAAAAAATGGTGGCGGGAGTGCCATCCCGTTTCTGTCTCAGACTTGTGCTCCGATTGTGATTAGTTTTGACAGTAAATATTTAATTGTTCCTACAATGATAGTTTTTTTTAAACAATTGCTTTCAAATTAATTGCATTGGAACATATGTAACTAATTTACCTGTGTGACTGACCATTTTGCTTTGTTGGGTCACAGCAGCTACAATTACTTGCTCTTGCCTTATAGTTGCGTGTGATGAGCTATTGTCCTTGCCAGTGCTTTTTTTTTTACACATCCTTAGGTAAAAACATTTCCTAGATGGCTGCCTTTGAATGTATGTTTGTGCAGATTAATGTATGGGCGTTTTGCTTTTTTTCAAAGTATAAAATAGAATTCCGAGATTGCCACCGTGTTTGAGCAGCCATCATGAAACATTTCCCCCCAAAATTTAACAAATTATTTCTGGATGGCCACCGATGTGTCCCTTTCTATGGCAATCATCATAACATGTTTTTGTATGATGTCGTCATAATTTAGTGTTCCAAAGTGGCAGACGGCCGTGGTAAATTAAGGAAATAGTGTGTATGTGAATGCAACACAGAGATGCAAGCTGCTCTTTAGTACTGGCAGTCGCAAAAATAATTTAAAAAATGTGAATGAAACATAAATAAAGCAAGGCGTGTTGGGGGTTGATTAATGTTTTGGAGCAAAAGACCAGTAGGAAGGCCCTGTCGGGAATGTGCAGCTGTCGGGTATTCACAAAAATAAATACATAAAAAATAACAGTGGGAGGAGTGAAGAAAGTAATGCCCTGCCATGGAGTGCTGAAACCTAAATTAAAAAATAGTACCTTAGCCAGCAGGGGGTGTAGGCTAGTCGGCAGGGTTGTGAGGTCAAGCTATTCCATCAATGTTAAGAAGAAATTGGTCCAAGGCAGAACAAATGCACGTAAGTCATGAGAAAAATGATTTTTGAAAAATCATAGGCCGAGCCATCCTGTTAAAAGGGGCGGACACAAAGCCTCTTCTCCATTTTATGCTTATATATTTACATTAGATTAAAGAACAAGTCTTACCACTGTGTACTATTTTACTTAAGCCCCCCAAGACAGCATATTCGTTTAACTTAGTCTGCTTAATTGGTTTGTGATCTCAGCACCTTATGGGGTACAAATATGATTGGGTGGTAGCAGAGATGTAAAACCCGCACAAAAGCAAGCCTATTCAAAGCAAAAAACAGTAACCAAGTTTATCCGTATGAAAACTTTGATGTATGAATTTTTGTTTTTTTTGTTCCGTCATTTTAAACGTGTATTTCCCCACATTGGGCTCGTTGTAACTGGCATACTGTACTGCTTTGATCTGTTAGTAGCTTTAGAACCACTGGTTCTGGGCTCTCGGTAGTTTATTTTGAGACTTCTTGTGGAAAATTATTTTTAGTCTGTTATCATAATACGCTTAAAAGTGGGATGTCACCAGCTAAAATGAGTCGACAGTTTGGGACAAAAGTAGAAGCTAACATGAATCACTTTGAATAAAACGTAGGTGATTCAGTACATTCTGGAGAGCCACACAGTTGATGAGTGAAATATCTTTGGCTAACAAAGTATCAGTTATATACCTTGGTAATCTGTATGCCTGGTGCCCATTGAGTGTTGTGGCAAATCACGTCTATAAGCCATAGTGCTTTATTTTGTGTCTTGGAGGGGGAGGCAAGACAGAGGCAAGGAGTGTGGCAAATGGCCGGAGGGAAGCCGGATGGGGCGGGAGAGCCTGGTGGGGGGGCGGGAATGCGAGCGAGGGGAGGAGAAGTGTGAATGCAAAACAGAGATGCAAGCTGCTCTTTAGTACTGGCAGTCGCAAAAATAATTTAAATGAATGAAACATAAATAAAGCAAGGCGTGTTGGGGGTTGATAAATGTTTTGGAGCAAAAGACCAGCAGGAAGGCCCTGTCGGGAATGTGCAGCTGTCGGGTATTCACAAAAATAAATAAATAAACGAGGCTCTGATCTGACGCGCGAGTGACTCTGCTCCAGCCCAGTTGGCGTTGGAACGCTAGATCTTTTGTCTATAGCCCTGCCTGGGTCAACGTGTTTGCATTGAAGGTGATAACAGCAGGAACGGGGGTGGAGATGACGCGCGGAGCAATGCACGTGCTCTGCCACGGGTCGTTTTGCGGCAGGCCTCGCGTTCCTCGCCACGGGTTTGGCACAACGAGCCTCACATGCCGGCGCCTCTACCTGCCCGACTGGGCTGTTGGGCCCCCGGGCCATGGTTTGTCATCCTCTGCGGTTCTGCTGCTTGGGGGCGGTTGTTTGTTTAAAACCGGAGTTATTTCTACCTCGTTAGGTACCGTGGAAGGGTGTGGGCTCACTGAGGCACATGTGGACAGGGGAGGGTGGAGGACCATGGGCCCACGGAGGGATGGAAACGTGGGTGGAAAAAGGAACAGAAGAAAAGGCGGAATGGATGGGAGGGTGAAAATTGGGTAAAAGAAACAAAGAAAGATCCGACGAAATGTGGGGCTGATGTGAAAAAATTGGTAGAGACGGGTATCCGGAGAGAAAGAAATGCAGTGAGCCAGAAATAAAGAAAAGGAAAGATAAAGCGTGAAATAGTTAAGGAAAAAAGGCAAAGGAAGAAATGTGACAGGAGAGGGGGGGATACAGAAAGAGAAAGAAAGTGAACAAGGCGCACAATGCCCTGCGACCGCAGCTCTGTACTGATGGTGACTTCAGCATTTTACAGCCACCGCGCAAGATGTTTTATGTGCACGGAGGGAAGCCGGATGGGGCGGGAGAGCCTGGGGCAGGAATGCGAGCGAGGGGAGGCAGGCGGATTAGGAGGGAAGCCGGATGGGGGCGGGAGAGCCTGGTGGGGGGGCGTGAATGCGCGAGGGGAGGCAGGTGGATTCGGAGGGAAGCCTGATGGGGGCGGGAGAGCCTGGTGGGGGGGCGTGAATGCGAGCGAGGGGAGGCAGGCGGATTAGGGAGATGCGCGTGCTTGTGTGGTCACGTGACCCGCTTTTGTGGTCACGTGACCTCACATGCACTGTGATGAAACCGCAGTGGTTTCACTAGTCGATCAAGCCCTTGAATTTTCGCCTATTCCATTCGCTTGCGAAACCGATAACGATCGATAACGATAATTATGACGATAAAACCGAAAATCTACCTAAGCCCAAATCTATGCCCTCAAATATGGACAGCTTTATGATTTGATTGATAAACATCCGTTTGTAATTCTATCTGCCTGATTCACAACGGAAACCTACACGTTTGTGTAAGTTTACGCTTTTTCACTATTCACAAAACTGAATCTTAATAGTTTGTGAATACCAAAAAAGCATAAACTTACACAAATGTGTAAGTTTACTTCTGTGAATCAGCCTCTAAGGGCCCGAGTCACAAAGGTAAACTGAGAAAAAAGTCTAAGTTCACGACTTTCGGTATTCACAAAGGACATTTACGTAGTAAAGTTAGGCTTTTTTCTCAGTTAAACTGAAGTTTTGGCATAAGTTTAACCTTTTGGTTTCAGTTAAAGAAGACCAAAACTTACGTTTAACTGAGACAAAAGTCTAACTTTACTACTCGTAAATGCCTTTGTGAATACCGAAAGTCATAAAGTTAGACTTTCAGCTCAGTTTACCTTTGTGAATTGGGCTCTAAATGTTCAACGTTAGATCTCGCTGTCTATATTTTTTCTTTCATCTGTATTTATGCACATTAAACTACAAATTCTTAAACATGTATGTGTGCACATGGGATGTGTATATTGCTAACAATGAAGAATCATTTTGTTAACCTGGCCACAGCAATGCACAGCAAAGATGGTATTGGTAAAAAGGCACATCTGGTGAAAAATCTCATACCTGAAGACAATCAGGCATGCTTAAAGATCATTATGCACACAGACACATACGTAGCAAATCTGGTGACACCTTGGGCAACTTTATCTAGTGAGTGACTGTATTAAATTCAGAACAATAGCTATGGCGCCAACAAGAGGATGAAAATTCTATAGTAGAAGAGTCAGACATAGTGGTTCACACTGTGTAGTGGCCTTACAAGTACAAATGGCCTTACAAGTACTCTGCAGTTGAGAAGCAAGTCAAATGGCTGTATCTCATATTGTAAAAGCAGTGTGAAGCCGAACAGCACATGATGGGAGTAACTATGAAGGGATGCCTGGATCAGGGAAAGCATGCACACAAAAGATGCACCACGATTCAGGTAGTAGCTGCATTGCTTGATGATGGACCTGGATCATGGGTTCAACTCACCCTTCCACAGCAATTGGAGGATGGCCTGCCTGCTACTGTGCCAACATTGTTGTAAGCAGGTACGTTTTCTGTTTCAAAGTCTTTTGGTCATCAACTATATGAGACATCTGTTCTCAGCAACAATCCTGGCTACCAAATATGATCTGTGCCTATTCCCTCACAAACTCACACCCTTTGAAACTTCCACTAACCTGTGACTGTCCCCATATATGGTAAAGCAAATATTTGTAGCAAGGCAACACAATGATATGAACTTCTCTCCCTTCCATCCCCTTTTGATCTATGATGTGAATTCCATGCTATTATCATTAGTGGGTTAGACCAACATTTTCATTTTTACATTAAACCCTCCTGCATTCACACTGTCTATGGATCAGATATCATGTTTTAAGGTTTACATCTGTTTTATTGAAACCAAATATTTTATCAGACCACCCGGTTCAAGTTTGAATCAAATCCTCTCCCCCCAGCCCTTCACCCTTCACCCCGTTCCAGGTATATAAACAACAAACAATAGCCACTACAGTAGAGAAAGAAAAAAACTGGGACAACTCTGAATTTCAAAGGCTTCTCCCACTCAGGAGTTCTCACGTTGTGCCATAAGCCGGAGCAGCTGGAAATCTTTGGGTAAGTTCAGTAAATTCTTGTGATAGTAAATGGAGAAACAGCTTCCATAATTCCTGATATGCATCATCCTGTTGCGTCAAAGACAAGGAGAGTCGTTCCTGTCCCAAAATGTGCCAAAGACTGTGTAACAAATTTAACCTAGTCGGTATCTTCCCTGTTCCCCAAAGTGCCAATATTGATTGGTGTGCTGCCCCCAGTGCCAACTCTATGTGTCTACCTTCTCTAGAGCGTAACGGGTAAGTGAGTGGATTAGGGAGACCAAGTTCTGTGAAGGCGGGGAACCTAGGCCATTGGGTGTTATAGTGTGCATCAATGTCGTGTAATACCTCTTCCCAGAATTTCGACAGCCTGACACACTCCCAAAGTATGTGTAGCAATGTCCCCTGTGCACCACATCCTCTACAGGACCTCTCACTTCGTTCTGGTTTCCTCCGGTGTAATCTTTCATGAGTTAGATACCAATATGAGGCGGTTTGTGTTGCCGTCTCAGTACTGGTCATATATGATGCTGTGTTTCATGCTCGGAAGAAGACATCCAGTTATTCCTTCGAGGAGAGCTGTCTGTCCACCGCCCTTTTCCACCTAAGCTGCGAAGGCAATTTCGAGTCTCTCCCCATCTAAGATGCTAATATAATTTTGTAATCAGATCCCAGTCCATGGCTTTGCGAATCAGCCATTTCCCGAAAGAGGTTGAAGGACGGCGCACTGCTTCTCTTACTAAGGGCAGCATCAACCAGTGCGTTTTCTGCATGTATCTATATCTCTCTATCTCAAATGCAGCCCGGTCTCTCTGTAAGTCATCAAGGGGTATGAAGCCATACTCATCGTAAAAATGGCTGATTGACAGGCAATCTGGTCCCTGGCATGCTTTGAACCCACTGATGTCCAATCCTGGCTGGAAGTCCCTGTTCCCTATCACTGGAGTGAGGGGGGGAGGGAAGGGAAGGATGTCAGCTATTTAGAGGTGGCTACAGTGTCCCAGGCACACAACGTGGGGGATGTAATCAATGACAGGTAGAGATTGGTAGGACGGTGGGAACGTATAAAAAATGGGATCTTCCACAGATCTGTGCCCGCTAGAGCCTTATCCATAAAGAGCCACTGCTTCTCAGACTCTGGCCTCAACCACTCCACTAATACCTAAGTTGGGTGCTCGATATTATTGAAGCAGTTACGGGACACTCATACCTCCCGTTAACGCAGTTTCCCAGCAGCGGACCCGACTCACTCTGGGCCGCTTACCCGCTCGGCAAATTGTTGCAGCTCCCCTTGCAACTATGCTATCATTACTTTTGGGGGTTGCAGTGGGAGGGTCTGAAACGGATATAAGATTTTGGGTAGTACTGTCATTTTTACATCCGTAATCCTACCAAGCCAAGACAGCTGGTACAGTTTCCAATGCAACAAATCCGCCTTCACCCTCCACAATAGGTCTTGATAATTCAGTCCAGATACCTTCTGTATTGTTGGGGCAATCTGTATGCCCAGATAGGAAATAGCACGCAAGGCCCATTTAATGGAGAATGCCTTAGATGTAGTTGCCCGGGGTTCAGGGGCGACTGTAAGGTCTAGCGCCTGGGATTTAGTGATATTTACATGGACTCCAGGGATCTCCCTTATTTGTTGTGCTTCCTCAAGAAAGCTCAGAAGATATGTGCATTGAGAGTGATTAGGCGCTCTTCTCCACTAATGCTCACTCCCTTCACCCCTGGGTTACCTCTCACCTTCTGACTGGAAAGAGTTTTGACTTGTGCCCATTCACCTTGATCAAGGACACTGGAGAATTGTAACCACTCAGCACCCAAGCTCGAAACCTCCCACCCAATCTGAAGTGAGCTAGCGTCTCCATAAGGTATGGCCAGTGGACCCAGTCAAAGGCCTTCTCTGCATCTATAGAGAGCAGCATGACTCCCCCTGCTTGCGGGTGATCTTATCTATCAGATGTAGAACCCTTTTAGTTTTGTCGGGACACTGCATGGACGGTATGAACCTCGCTTGATCTGGCTCAACTAAACCTGGCGTCAGTGGACCTAGGCAGGCTGCCAATATCCCCGTCAGTAATTTCCAATCAACATTCAGGAGCATGATGGGTCTCTTAGACCCACAGTGTTGTTTATCTTTCCCTGGCTTAGCTATAACCGTAATGGATACCTCGGCCATTGATGATGGGAGAGTTCCTGGGCCCGTTATTGAATTGAAGACTGTGGTAAGAATCAGGGCCAATTCCAAACAGAAGGTTTTATAAAAGGCCACTGGGAGACCAATCAGGATATTGCTGATATAGCCTCCCCTATCCCTATGGAGGCATCTAGAGCCTCTGCTTGCTGTTTCATTGGATGTTGGAAGCGGGGTAGTCTTGAGAGTCATAGAGGGCTGCGTAGTAGGCTCTAAACCTCTCTGCTATCTGTTTATCACCAGTAACTAAGGTGCCATCCTCTTCTTTCAGGGCATTTATCACAGTGGATTTTCCTTGACCCTTGAGTTTATTTGCTAATAACCTGCCACAATTGTTGTCCCCGACGTAGAAAGAGTGCTTAAGGCATAGGAGGGAATATTCTGCATTGTCTAAGTCGATTCCTGCTAGTTGTTTTCTAGTTGCTTCCAACTAGCTCCATATTCTAGGTGCCCCTGTGCGATGATGAATACATTTCAGCTTTCTTACTTTCTGTTGGAACTGGACGCGTGTTTCACCTCTTATCTTGTTATCTCCTGCCGAGATGGCAATAAACTTTCCCCTTATGACTGCCTGTATTGCCTACCATACTGTAGCTGGTTTCACCTTGGGGGTATCATTGATTTGCATATAATTTTTAATGGCCACACTAATCTGCTCCACAACTTCCTTTCTACTAAGCCGGGTTTTCCTTAATCTCCACAAACGTGATCTATCTTTTACCCTAGGGAGAGATAATGTCATAAAACCACCAAGTAATCTGACAGGACCTGTGGTTCTATCCCTATTGTCGCTAGGATGTCTGGATCCGGCTGAGTCCCCAGGAAATAGTCCAGAAGATTTATGCACATGGGGAAAAAAAGTGTAGTCTCTTGTGTATGGATGCTTAACACTCCATAAATCATGCGATCCCAGTTCCTGTAACATTGCGCCCCTTCAAATGATATTGCCCTCTTGTCTCCCTGTCTCTGTACCGAATGATCCAGCTTGCTGTACATCACCAGATTAAGATCTCCCCCAAGGATCACCCTGTGGTCTTTCGTGGGTATAATATCCGCTATTGCGCCTAGCAAGAACTTTTCCTATCCTTCATTTGGGCCATAGATGGAACCCACCACCCGTACCTGTGTTTCTACATGCACCTGATACCCCAAAAGTCGGCCCTTAATTTCTGCTATTTTCACTCCCACTTTCCCTGTAAAAGAACGTGTGAGGAATAGCCACCCTCACAGCCTTACGTGTCAGAGAGGAGAAGAACTGTTGGGGGAATGCCCTGATTCTCAACCTATGCCAATCTTTTGAGAGCAAGTGTGTTTCTTGAAGTAAGCAGATGTCTGCTTGTGACTTTTCTAGGTAGGCAATATTGGCCCTTCACTTCACCAGGATATTGAGCTCTTTCATATTGAGAGTTCACACTTTCAGCCCTTCCGCCATAAGAGACATTGAATGGACATGCTACTTCAGTTCCTCCTCCCTCTCCAGCCCCTCTTACTCTGCCCTGTCCCCTCCCAGCACAAGGTTCCATTGACCCTACCTGCAGTGTTGTAAAAAACCAATGACAAGCTAAGCACCAAAGAAAATTAAATGTCCCCCGAATGCGGGAAGGGCCAACAGCTCCGACCCCAGTCCAGTAGAAAAATGTAGCCAGGAGACATGACCATCGCCCTCTGTGTTTGGCCTCTCCCACCCAAGCGCCTCGGCCCCCCCATCGACCTTGTGCCATTAGGCGGGACCCGGTGAACCTGAGTCTTCAGAGAGCTTTTCCAGCAGGCCTAGTCTCTCCAATGCAATGCTCTCTGAGTCTGCTCTGGAGACTCCTCGCTCAGGAGCCACTCTCCTCCATCACAAATACCCAGTCACTCGCCACTTTCGCCTCTCTATATCAGCTTTCTCTTAATTTTGGGTGTCAATCTTCAGCAACGTGCATGCCTCCTTCAGGGAACGAAGATGATGAAGTCAGTCCTGCCAGCAAAAAGTCAGCCGGAAGGGGTGGCCCCAGGAGTATGGGATCTCCTGATCTCTCAAAAAAGCAGTAACTGACTGAACCTCCCTCCTACTAAGAAGTGTGGAGGTCTTGAAACAGCAGTATCTGGTTACCCCAGAAGGACACTTGAGGGGTTGCCCTGGCTTCTCTAAAGATTCTTTCCATTAGAAGGAAGCTGTGTACATATGTTACAATGCCCGCTGGCTGTGCTTGCCCTGGGCCACCACGCCCTACTCTATGTGTCCTTTCTAGACGGATCTCGTTTGCTGGAATGTCCCCTTATATCTGGATATCTGGGGGCAAACAGTTCTGTGACATAGTTCTCCACATCTCCTTTTTCTGCATCGTGTGGGACTCCTCTAATCTGGATAATATTACGTCTCAAGCAGGTTTCGATATCCTCTGTGTGGGCCTGTATGGCTAGATATTGCTCATTGAGTCGAATGTTTGGTCTCTTGGTCGCGGGCAGTCCCTTGGGTTTCAAGGGTATCCACTCAATTCCCCTATCTCATTCACATCCTTTCCGATTGCCTGCATCTCACTTGAGAGATCTTTTGTGAACTGTTGTAGATCCTCCCTCAAGGAGGAGAACAGTGATTCCAAGTAGGATCGAGTGACCAGTGCCTCGGCAGCTTCCACGAGGGTGAGGATGCTCTGCTCACCATTTTCGGTGTGTCCCCCTCCTGCAAAAACACTTGCTTTGAGAACATCTCCTTGAGTGTTCCTTCTATTTTGGTGCGACCTGACACCATCAGAGCGGAGTCCTCCTTCTTAAAGGGGCCTATGCTCCTCTCTTTCCCCTGACTACTGTTGTTCCTAGTAAGGAGGCGCTCTACCTTTGAGCTGTACTTCTGCTGTTTGTGCCATTGGCTCGCCTATGCTCAGGCTTGTTCCGAGCCTCTCAAGTTACCTCCTGGCCCCCCCTGTAATTCCACCTTAGCCTATGGAGATTGTTGGTGTCAAGGCCTCCCGGGCTCTGTAGCGGCATCTCAGGCCCTGCATTCCAATACCCATATTTTTCCAGCTTCTTAGTGCCCCTCCAGGTATCTTCCAGCTCTATTGCATGTCCCCCCATCTTCCTTTTGCCCCTTCCTCAGCTTGTGGGCCTTGCCACAACCTCTGTGCCTGGATGTCTACTACCTCCCACGCCGTCTGCCATCTTTGTTCGGCGCTGCTTTGTTTGGGGTATTCCCCTCTGGCCTCTGCCGCTTATTGCTCTCAATCTGAGGTTCAGGCCTCTGTCCCAATCCTCCTATGTTCCATAGCTGCCACATGCTCTGTGTTCCAGGTGCTAATACTGACTGTTCCCGGGGCTCCACAAACAGGTCCCAGCCCCCAACTCCTGGTACCTTAAAGGGACAATGCTTCTGATTCACGCCAGGGCTCCCGGGTCCTTCAATGCTCCTCCATTCCTGATGACTCTGGTGCCGGTCCGCTGTTCCTCCCCGTCGCTCCGTGTGCTGCCCCCACTCCTGTTGGGTCTCGGGCCAGCCACTCTTTACTCTTGCTTGGTGGACGGCCCGTGTGGCGCACTGATCGCCTACCTACTCCGTGCTTCTCCTCTCGCCAAGAGCTGGGCCTCTACTCTCGAGGTGGATCCGAGTGCAAGTTGCATAGAGGAAATCTGCCCCTCCCTTTTCATGTGAGCCGCCGGATTTGCTCCCAGCTCCGCTCCACTAGACCCAGCTATGCACACCCACTCCAATTTCTCAAAGGGCAGCAAAACTGCACCCCTGGCTCAACTCAGACTCAGAAGGGGGCAATATTGATTCCTGGCTCCCTCCAGCACTCCGCTCTGTAATTTCACCACCTACATCGATGCCTATAAGGGTGCCGGGTGGCCACAGGATGGAGGGACCAAGTTCAACATCCTACTCGGTCGCCATCTTGGCCACGCCTTCAGATACCTTTTTTAACAAGTATCACAAAATCCAAATCTTATACTCCATGTGTATATTCCCTGCAGATTCTCTTTCCATCTGGTATGTGTATGTGATCAATAAGGCTTCATCAGATATCTCTAACACAACATCCCTTTTGGTACTGTGGGTGCCTACATCCATAGCTTAAAATACACACGGATGCATGCAGTATAGAAATACTTATATAAGAAATACAATCATGTGTTTAAAAATTCTCTGTACTGTACGCTTTGCAAAGATTCTTATTAATCTGCAAATGAAGATTTATCTTATGTTATCGATAACGTGCCGAGGAATAATATTAACGCAAACTACAGGTGCAAGCAGGCATTTATAGTTTTAATAAAATGTAATATATATTCATGCAAATAATCCAGTTCATCATCCCAACAAATAATATCAAAAACCTGTTTCCACTAACGGTCCTAAAAATACATTAATAGGTCTCAAATTGTTAAAGAAATAAACATTTTACTTTGTAGAATAATATATAGATCAATTGCCGTCTTAAGTCCTCAAAAAGAAGAAAAATATATATTTCTGGACATTTGCAGGTATTTAAGTAATTTTATGAATGGCACATTAAAGGATCGAAGGATTTCAATGCCATTTGACCTTCATTTAAGCTGTAGTGAAATAAACACTTGTAACACATTCTGTTCTGTGTTTGCTTTCAAATGCTATGTCTTAATTTGTGTGTTTATATGAAAAATTCTAAACTTACTGAAATAAAACACAGCCTGTTAATCTTCACTGTGCAAACTTAAAATGACATTTAACATGTAGGTTTAAAATCAGAACCAATATTTAGTTTGAACATTCAGAAAGATAATATGAAATGTACACTTTCCTTTCACTTTGTAGTTTGTGTTTCCCGCACTCATAAACTGTGGCATGCTGGTCTCGCTCACTGTGAAAGATGGAGTATCTGCAACCTGCCCCCATCTACTGTTAAACCCCCATTATCTTCGCATGCCAACTGTTCCTGCCAAGCATTGTTCTGACAATCTTCTCACTTAATATTCAATTCATGATTACAATTTCTCTATTCTCATTAAAGTGAATCACCGAAATCTTGAGTTTACAGAATTCAATGTTGCTTAAACATCTCAAATATATTAAAGTCATAATAACAAACACAAATGTCTTCATTTTCTGTATGACTTAAAATTTTAAATGTACATATGAAAGCTTATTGTCTGAAATTGTATATTTATTTTTGCCAAATTTAACGTTTTATGAAAATTCGATGAACTTTTCACTAAATTACACATTCATATAAAAATATGGTTTGTGGGTAACTCACCGAAAAAAAAATGTTTTTTTTTCCAAGTGCGCTCCTCCCATAAAAATAGGCCGCATAAGATACCAGCAGGAGACTTTAAGCAGCAAATATCTCTTGATGAGACATTTTCTATGCCAACTGTGTCCTGACAGTATCATGCAAGACGTTGTCAAATGAGGTGTGTGCATGTGTAAAACACAGTTATGCAAAGCAACGTAATGTGAACCATTGAAATGTTTTGCATGACTAATTTATATTTCGGCCACATCTAGTTAAAATAATATGAAAATACAGTGTTTACGGCATGTTTTCAATCATCAGCATCAGGAATCTCCTTAACGACTCAACAATATGTGTCCTGAAATGGAAATGTAGTTATAAATAATGTATGGCATATTTTCATGTGTTGTTTTATCAGTGCTATTTAGTAAGTCTACAATATTGTTAGTTTCATGTTTTTGTATTTTTCGCTCCGTTGCTCCCTCCATGGGGGTGCTGCTTTGCATTCCTGGGATAGACCCAACATGTCTTGCGGGCAGCCATCATTACAGATCAGCTACTGAGGTGTGCCAAGAAGCTTTGGCAAATTCTATCCCAGCCCTGCAGTGCTGTTAACAGCAAATCCAATATCTATGGTGTCTGTGCCTGATATACTCTACATACCTCTCCTCATGTGATCATCTTCTGGTTCAAGACTCCGTCGGTGTTTCAACTAATGACAGGGGCTTTGGAACCTAAAACGATGGACATAGCTGATGAAGTTTCTTGCCCAGCACAGAAAACATATGGCCAGGGACAGCCGGTGGGCCCCCACCCTTCCGTTAACCAACATAAGATTATTAACAGGACGTGAGATGGCTTTCTTTGGAAGGCGAGGGATCTTTCGACCCCCCGGCCATATTTATTAAAACATACAAAATAAATCAAAATTTGAAATAAACAGTATTTACACAATTACGCAGAAAATGTTACAATTGATATATACAGGTATTCAGATGGCTAACCTTAACATATTTCTGGTACAAGGTATTTCCTATCGGAAACTAACATATCGATTCACATTATACAATAGTTAATTTTCTGCGTACCTATTTGCCTACGGCAAGGTCAATAACTGGTGTCAGTTCCTTATCACTAAACCACGCTCTCCTGAAGGAGTGCGCATGTGCAGGAGGGCCCGTTTACCGTGGGGGCACATCCCCTCCCCGGTTACCTCCGTACGCCCTATTTAACCACACCCTCCTGTTGGAGTGCGCGTGCGCAGGAGGGCCCGTTTACCGTGGGGGGACATTGCCTCCCCGGTTACCCCGTACGACCTATTAACCACGCCCTTCTGTCAAAGTGCGCATGCGTAGAGTGCCCGCTGACCGTGAGGGTACTTTGGCCCTCTGGTTACCCCGTAAGCTCCATTAACTACATTAAAGGGGGCCCTTGCATCTCTGTGTCGTTTACTGGCATCATTGTGCACGTGCGGGGTGGCCAAACAGCCTAGAGAAAGCGTGACTGTCTCCCCTTCAGCCATATACCCAACAGGCTGTACCTGCCCCTGGAGTTCTATGAGAGACCACTTGTCTCTCCCTTTGGGCGACCCCATTCGAGAATGGCAGCCCCCTAAAGACCTTAAGTAGTTGACCGACTATCTCTCCCCCCTACCCTCCTACACTGAAAGGCCATGCCCTAACCCTAAATTCTCACACCTATGCCTCATATGTTTAGTCCAACTATCGGGCCCTACCAACTCCTTGCAAGATCATATCTTGTCCCTATACTCCCTTTCGTAGGCAAGAAAAATTATCTGCAATGGTTTCAACCCCAGATGTTTACAGATGGACGCAGTCTTTCAAAATGCACCACTCCCCCCAGATGCATCCCTGGACTATGGTCTGTAATTAGCATGCCTTACTACTG
Source organism: Lissotriton vulgaris (assembly GCF_964263255.1). Lineage (NCBI taxonomy): Eukaryota > Metazoa > Chordata > Amphibia > Caudata > Salamandridae > Lissotriton > Lissotriton vulgaris. The sequence goes on along the minus strand of NC_141699.1, from coordinate 189,501,264 downwards.
TTGTTATTAGGTATTTGCTTCCATGGGCACAATATGGTCTCACAGACTCGCTTCCCCACTTCGGGAGATCTGAAATGTCTGCACCAGGGTGTACCTCGAGTACGGACATGTCGACCCCCTTCTACCCAGGCGTCCTGGTATACCTGTTCATTCAGGCCCCCCGCCCCCAAAATGCGTGCTAATTTTGCTAGGGCTGACTGATCCAGGGAAAATAAACGTGCCGCCATAGGCCACCAGATGGGCTTAATTTAAATGGCATTACGCTGTACCCGCTAATACACGGCGCTCCTGACGCTGCCACCCACTGTCCGTGCAACTGAAAAGGCTATACGTCAGTGTATGTCCACCTCCCTACTATGGAAGTCACCAAACGCTCTGTGTCTACTCAAATGGCAACTGGGAGCTCGGGCCCCCGTAAAGGCAGAGTCCAGCTTGCCGACAAGAGGTGCTGAGGTGCTGCATAGGCCTATTACTCCTGGGTTTGGCCAGGCTGGCCAGGCACACCCCTGTGCACTGCCACATCACTATTGTTGGCCCTACCAATTGGTAACCTATGAATATACTATGATCACCACGGTGGCACCAGCGAGCACAGGCGTCGTTACTGTCGAAATACAGCTTCCTGATAAGGAACATACTGCCCTCTTATGTGAACCAACATCCCGCTACATTACTGCGGCCAGCCAAATCTAGGGTTAACACACCAATAAACAATCAACCGAGTGTTGGCACCTCCTGCGTCCTTGATCGATCGACCATCACGCTTGATGTCGTTGTTTGCCATTCCCGTACCTGACGTACGCGTCCCTTTGGCTGTCCACCTGTTGCAGCTGTTGCGGTGTGGAGCACTCCACAGATATCCGCCAAGGACCCGGCCATACATAAATGGAAAAGACAAACACAAAAGATTAGTGTTTCTGGTCTCCTGACGATAACTGCAGTACACATACCTGTATTACATTGCCCTCATATGCTAAGTCTTTAGCTAAGATTAGCGCCAGATGCATTCCCATTAACACTTTCAACTGTAAGTGTTTCGCATAGCATCAGTCTGTGTCCCATGTGGAGTGTTTGAATTAGTGTTACGGAGAGGGTGCCCAGTAGTATGACCTTCATTAAAGAATAGTACACAGTGTGAAGTGCAGTGACACAGTGCATTCATGGTTATCAAAGAATTATGCCGCAGCCAAGTACATTCCTAGACAGGCCGATGCAAAACGGTACTCCCGAAGTCAGATAACACATACGTGGTAGTGTACCAGCACATGGTGTCAATGGCTTTCGCCCCCTAATTCTTAATGTAGCTTACTGGCCATGACATGTGCAGTTTCGTCCAGTAAGAACATTGTTGAGACGTCTTGTCCAGTAAGAACATTGTTCGGTGACTGCATGGTACTGTAAATTAATTAGCAATCTACTGGTGGACCTATGTCCCTATTTCTCCTCCCAACATCGTCCCTGAGATTAGAAATCCAAGCACCACAGTGAGGGTACTAATCCTATCATTGCGAAAAAGCACTCATAGCCCCTATGAACTACCACTGTACCATCGGTTCTGCCCTGCAATTGCATGGGATACAGATAAGGGTTTTTCAATGGCATAGCCCCACTCGCCTACCCATGACCTAACTTACAATGTCTGTTTTACTATCAAAGTCTTTAGGCGTAGGATCTCAGATCGAAAGGGGCACTGCCTTTGCCAGTTCAGCAGCAAAGTCATGCAGCATAGGATTAGCACAGTGCCATCCGTGCCGAGCTGTACAATGGCCCAAAAGCCCTGTACCAGTCCAGGCACAACATTGCAGCATCTGCTTTTGGTAAACTACCATACAAACCAACCTGACATGATCAAAAGCAACCCCTGACATGTCTGTCACTCTCATTAGAGCCCTCAGATAGGTATAGTTCTGTCCTTACCCAAGGGTGGGCACCCAGTTAATTTTAAACTAAACATGTTCAGAAATTCAGTGCTGCATAAATTATTCAATAAAGAAGCAGGGAACCCTGGGTAGTTCTCAAATTTAGGTGGAAAGCAGCTCCCGTATAGAGCATTCAACATCAGCAGCAACAATTACAGCTCTGGCTTTTGGTAACCATCCCATCCAAGCTAACCCGACATGATTGACAGTAACTCCTGACATGTGTTCCACAATAATTAGAGCCCTCAGAGAGGTATAGCTCGGTCCCTACCCAAAGGAGCACCCAGTTTAAGTCTAACAAAAACCGTTCAGAAGTAATCCTTTTCATAAATTATGCAATAAAGAAGCAGAGAACTCTGGGTAGTCCTCAGATTTAGGTGTCAAACAGTCCCCGTATAGAGCACCAACAACATCAGCGGCACACTAAATCCGCTCATCCCATTAGAGCCCCCAGAGAGGTATAGTTCTGCCCCTACCCAAGGGATCTTTTACACGCTGCTGGTTTTCCAAGTCCATAATAATACTAACAAACCTTTACTGTTATGTGTGTTATTCCCATTGATTGAATTCCCAGGTGAAGACGATTTAGGTACAGGGAAACTGGCTGGAACTGCAAATTCCACTAAGCACCATCGCTCCGCCCTGGACTTAGATACATGTTACTCGCATGGAGGACCCCACAGAGAGTATTAGCAGAGAGAATTTCAGAAATTGTCTTAACTATAAAAGGAATGGCTATACTTAAACTTATAATTGTGCAATAACACATTTCACCCAGCAACAAATCAATTAGAGATTTGTTGGGACCAAATCCGATTCTCCGGTTTCTGAGGCAATAAAGAAGGATGCCCAATGTTTGTTAAACCATGACTCAAGTGGTGAAATGAAGCAGCCAGAAACCCAAGCCACCCCTGACAATGCCTTTCCAATAATAGTGATGCCGGTATCAATTATCGTACACATTCACCTATTTTTCTTTGTTACAAAACATTAGCGCGTGCGTGACCGTCATTGTGAGTCACAAGACCCATGCGCGGCACTCCTGTCAATACCCCCAGATATATGTTACCAGTATCATACCTAGAAGCCAGGACTATTGGCTTTGTCTGTGTCTGTCCGCTGCCTAAGATAAATAAGCAGCAGCCATAGCTTGTATATAACATTGAAAACGCTTACACTTGACGCCCTGGGGACACTACAGCAATATAGCGGGTACAAGTATCATACCTATAAGTCAGGACTATTGGCTTTGTCAGTGGCTGTTCGCTGCCTTAAGACAAATAAGCAGCAACCATGGCTTGTATATAATATTGAAAAAGCTTACATTTGAAGCCCTGGGGACACCACGAAAGTATTGCTGCTCCTATATTTCAAAAAGGAAATGGTAATCCGGAGAGAAAATAACTCTTTAATGGCTCTCCCTCCCCCTACAATGCTCACTTGGCATGCCTTCATGCTGTAACTTTTCCACTAGTGAAGTGAGCGGTGTGTGATCACCCACACATGATGTGCCTGCAGTCCGGGGGCCAGACAGAGTACCGTTTCGAGGCCCCCCTTTGACAACAAATTGCAGGTGCCTGGGGAATTGTCGCACCTTTCAATTGACTCTGCTAGTGCAATCAGATGTTAACTAAACTTTCAAAGTTAGTTCAATACCCTTATAGGTGGCCCTGGTTCTACTATGAGTGCTTTTGAAAGGGGTCCCATTTTTATTCCGTTTAAAAAAGATGGGGCCGGTAGAGAGCCAAGAGAAGCATCTGCACCACTGCCACGATTCACAGCGTTCATTGCTTTATTCTTACGCGACCTCGTGCATTGGTCTAACTGGAGATTGCCTACGTCCAAACACAGGCGGTCGCCTCAGTACGAGGTAATCCTATTCAAACATGGCGGATGCACGTGGGTGCAGTATAAAATATGCATTACCTCCCCCAACATAAACCCGCGCTTATCATCTACGTACTTGGTTAATCAATGATAAAACACGCAGGGAAATGCTGAGAGTCCAGAGCCTGCTCGACTAAGACCTGCTGCTTGCCCCGTGTAGCGCGCTGGCTGCTCTCTGATCTGATTGAGAGCGCTGCGCTGACTGCTGCCTGCCGTGTTACGAGATCGACGTGTTCATCGACACGTGTTTTGTGGTAGCCGAAGGGTTGTGAGCCTCCCCAGTGCGGGGCGTGTTGATTCAGCCTGTCCGCCTCAACACCGCCGCGGGCCGGGGTCCTGAAATCGACCTCGAGGGTCTGTTCGCAACACCGAAGGGGCCGCGCTCTGATTGGCTCTGATTGGCTGCTGACCGAAGGCTGGTCGTGAGGCGCTGCGCTCTGGTTGGCTGATCCCCCCGCAGAAGTGTCTACGTAACGGAGGGCTAGTCCGAGCGCCGCGCTGTGATTGGCGGGCTGCGGTAAGCTCGGCGTGTGGAGCGGCCTGCTGATTGTTCCGCTGTGAAGAACGCCGTGTCGTCAAGGAGGGCTCGCCAGAGGAACCGCGACCGGATTGGTCCAAGCGAGGTGTCATCGCCAGGAGATACCGGGAGCCTCGCCGAAGCTGGGAATCAACAAAGAAACCGCAGCGATCACCCCCGGCCTGCCTCCTCCGTGTTAGCAAGGTATTTGAGGCTCCTGCCGCTCGCTGTCGTATCACGAGCAGGCAGGGAGCTAGCTGGTTCAGCAAAGGCCAGGGGGGAGTCTGTGTGATCCGAGTGTCTAACAAGGAAGGAGTGCTTCATCGGAATAGCGCTAGGCACGGCCCCATGATCGTTTGATAAGCGACCATAACCTACAAAAATATTCTTTGATAATTGTTTTTAAGAGAGACTTGAGACTATTTTTATATTAGGACATTCCTGACAAGTACTAGTGCAACCATCAAGATTACGTGCAACCTTATGAGAAAGAGCTATCATCGTATAACTGCTGATTTTTACTGCATAAACTAGATAAAGTTATATTTTTATAAATATACTTACCTGTGTGATCACAGTTTGTGGTGGATTGGGGGTCACTGTTTGTGTTAAATGCATTTATTATACACATTGCCTTGGGGATAAGCCTGTCTGCTGCATTGGTCTAACTGGAGATTGCCTATGTCCAAACACAGGCGGTCGCCTCAGTGCAAGGTAATCCTATTCAAACATGGCGGATGCATGTGGGTGCAGTATAAAATATGCATTACCTCCCCAACATAAACCTGCACTTATCATCTACGTACTTGGTTAATCAATGATAAAACATGCGGGGAAATGCTGAGAGTCCAGAGCCTTAGACTGGGAAAGATACCGAAACTGCGCTTCAGAAGGGAATGAAACTGCCCGGTTAAGCAAAGGCCTGAAGACGTAAGGGTCATGTATCACTTTTAGCTGACCTCTGCAACCGAGTCTGGGCCTAGCATTAATAAGAAGCATATTGTAAAATCTAATAATTGTGGCTGCGTAAAGTCAGCGCAATCCTAACTTTCCTTTCTTCTTTCACGAATATGCCAACAAACTGTAACGAAGAAAAGAAACCAGCAAGCAACAGGTCGCTGCTAACGCTCATTCACTTGCGCTACCAAAGCACAGCACAGCTTACTCTATCCTCCAATGAAATAGAAGTGAGCCATTTAAACCTAATATATAGTCATGCCAATGCTCACCGCCGAACCGTGTATTAGCGGCTCCAAAATGCTTTTAAGAGCATTTAGTATACTCACCATTCTGGGGATGAGCACCCAGTTCCACTGATTGACACACCGATACCAGCCATCCGGTCCAGCCGCAGAGCCAGCTTTCTGCCAGGTAAAGGGAGGTTGGGTCGAACGCTGTTCTAATGTTGATAATGCTGCCCACTCAGCTGAGACTCCGAATGCCATCCCTGTTTGCGTGGAGTTGAGCACCGATGTGCTGTGATCAGCTGTTCGCCCGCTCCGGAGGTAAGCTACGACGATGACGTGCATCTGCTCCTGCCTCCCCACTGTTTTTTTCCGTGCTGAATCTCCTCCACTCACGGCCCCCTTTTTTAAAAAAAGCCTGCATAAGAAAATAACATGGTTAAAGGCCTCCACGCGAGGCCGCCCGATTCCGCTACCGCCGTCCAGCGAACCACACAACGCCGATGGAATCTTCTTAGTTGAGCCTCGCTGCGTCCTGAAAAGATAAAGCAAAAATTAATTACAGCCTCCTAGAGGCTGGAAGGGGGCATGCCGTGGCGCGCAGGAGCCAAAGAGGCCGACTCCCGCGCTGCACGGCCTTTTTAACCCTTCGCCGACCAGGCCGGATCTAACCGGCCTGGCCTTTATTCCCTTCGTGACCCAGAAATGACTCAATCACTTCCGGGTCACCAGGGAACCCGGGGCGAGTGGGGGCCGGTGTGCCCCGCCATAAGTGCGATATCGGCCCCGCCTTTCTAAAAGTGTCAACACACTTGTCCTCTCCCATTGGAACTTCTGTATCTGACAATCAGACTATCTGCCTTACACAAGTAACATCATCATCACAGCAGCATGCTCTTACCCAGATGAGATTGCAGCCATCACATTACCACATTCGACATGTTTGTGATACATTTTCTAGATCATCCTCTGGAATATAGCTCAAAGACTGGCACCAATGACTAAGTCACCCGAGACAATACACTGAGCAATTTTTTATGAGATTCCTTTCATATGATTATCAATCCTATAAAAATGCTATGAGAAATCACAGGATAGTTAGTGAAACCCGAACCCTCTTTCATTAAGGAAGACTACACTAAAAAGGATTTATTTTAAAAATTAAAATCCTATCTTAGTGCATGTGACAAGTATAATTCCAACATGTTTACTGTATAACTTTATAGCAATACCTCCCTTTTTTTCTACATCTGTTCACTACCCTAATCTTAGCACTGAAAGGAAAACGTAATTTTGAGTCTCAAAGTTGGTTCACACTTGCAGATCTGTTTGAACAATAAGGCTTTATGTTGTCTATAGCAGCAGAGTTTGCTATTCTCATCTTGTGCCAGCATCTGGGTGGATAAGAGCAGTTAGTGAAGGTTGCCTGCCTTTCGGTTAGCCTTGCGCCAAAGTAGGTGATGGATTCTGCATGGCCAGTCTCTTCCATTGTCACCTGGCAAGTTCCTCTCTGTTAACCCTCAGACCCTGAACCTGATTAACAAAGGTAAAGGTACACCTTTGTTTAGATATGCAATGGTTTTCTATTCAGAAAAGTAATTTGCTAGTAGTTAAGCATGGGCGAATTTTGCGGATCTCGCGTTCGCGGATTTTGCGGATTTGCGAACTCGCAATCCGCAAAATCCGCGAATTCTCGCGAATTTGCGGATTTTTTTTTTATGTTTGCACGGGTTTTTGCAAGTTCGCGAGGGTTTTGTACAATTTCGCAAATTGCGAAATTGTACAAAACGCGTGCGAACTTGCAGCAACCCGTGCGAACACGAAGAGAAAGAAGCTCCTGGTCACAGGAACAGCACGGGGATTGCGCTCATGAAAGTCAAGGATGCAAAGGCCTCTACCCAGCATCACAGCTGATTTTCCACGGTAGATTTGGGAAGAGGCACACCTGTCCAGCCTCGAAGACGCTCATGATTGTTTTTGGGCTAATGAATGAGTCACTGAATTTGAGCATTAACTAGTTCGAGCGACCATGATTTGCGGATTTTGTGGTGGGGGGGGGTGCTTCCATGCGAGTTCACATGCCTCTTGTATGTATAAAAGGTCAGAGAAAGATCGGTTCAGCAGATGAAGAAAAAGAAGCTCCTGGTCACAGGAACAGCACGGGTATTGCGCTCGTGAAAGTCAAGGATGCAAAGGCCTCTATCCAGCATCACAGCTGATTTTCCGCGGTACATTTGGGAAGAGGCACATGATTGTTTTTGGGCTAATGAATGAGTCACTGAATTTGAGCATTAACTAGTTCGAGCGACCATGTGTGTGTTACTATGCAATCGCCCTGAAGGGCGCAGGGGTCCCTTGAGTGACCTGTAAGGCTGTGCTGCCCTGTAACTATTTTACAATGGCGCCAGCAAGCTGCCAGCGCCGTTGTAAAATAGTTACAAAGTTAGCTTGCACAGGAAGCACCTGCTTCGTTTTATCTAGTGGTTCCTGTGCAAGCTAACTTTGTAACTATTTTACAACGGCGCTGGCAGCTTGCTGGCGCCATTGTAAAATAGTTAAATGAGTGTGGGTTCAACTTTTGAACCCGTTACGTTTGCAGATTTTTTTTTGCGGATTTTGCGGGAAATCCGCAAAATTTGCGGATTGCGGATTTCCCAAAAATCCGCAAAATCCGCGAGCGTAACGGATTTCACGCTCATGCTTACTAGTAGAATTTTAGCAACTGCAGACGCACATAAAAATACAGCAAAGTCCTATCATTTTATGTGCAGAGATTCCCCAGTCATAAAGATACTACTAGTAAAATACCTTTGTGGAGAGCAAACAATAGTGAACTTACACAAGTGACGTTTACCTTTCTGAACCATGACCCCTGTGTCTAGCTTGCACAACAATTTAGACCAAGGTATGTGATGCATTTGCAGATAATTGGAAAGCGAAACATCAATAATTGTGTGAATTAAAACTAAATCAATATTGTACTTCCCCTCATAACAGGCTACTTTTGCCACGTACACTCGAAGTTTCGAACATTAAAATCCTTGAAGTAACTTCTGATACAATCTTCTTATCTTTCAGTAAGATAAAGTCTTGGACCGATTGAACTTATCTTTATAATGACTAAGTTTAGACCTAGTGTATAATATAGAATTATAAGGATTCCCCTTTCGTCATTTTTTAAACAAAATCTCCTTCCTAAATCGATATTATAAATGGATAAATACTTATTATGCATAAAATGTCACAAGTCTGATACATTCTCTGAGTGTATCAATTCCCTTGCTCATCCTGGATTTCTTTTCTTATTACTTTTTTGCTATAAACAGATGCTAAATTGTAAATCTTTTCAGTAGGCTAATCTCATTTAGAGATTAAGTGGTATGCATACCATGCGTTTGCAATTATGATGTACCATGAACTGGGTTTTTATTGTAAATAGTTTTGTATAATATGTGTATTTTGTATATTTGTTTGTTGTAGCCCTGAAGAAGTCCTTCGGACGAAATGCATTGGCCACGCTTTGTATGAAGATTTTGAATAATAAAGAAAAAAAGAAAAATTTCAAGTCCTACTGAATTGATTCTTTTTGTATTACCGTTGGAACTACTATTGTTATTGTGCATTGTGTGGGAGTGCTGAACCATTGTGTTCTATTGCATAAGACTGACGCAGGCCCCTTCACATGGGGCTTCCCCCATGTGAAAGGACACATTGCTGGAGTTGCGTCTCTTTTGTGACACACTCCAGCAATGCGTCACTTTTGTGCCATGCAGATACGTCCCAAATACGGACGTATCTGTAACTCATTGCGCAATGATGCGTCATACTGTAAATATGATGCATCATTGGTGTCGCAAGGAGGGCGGCAATGTAAAGTGACGCATCGCTGTTTTGACGCAGCGATGAGTCACTTTTCATAAATGAGGCCCCCAATCTGTATTCTTCGTGACATAATTATACAGAGGTAGATTGGGGCACTGCCAGCAATCTACTTATGAACTGTATTCTATGACTTATAGAAAATTGTAATTAATATATCCCCATACACCGGCACCAAAAGTAACAATGACAAGCATTTGCTTTTAAAAATACAAAGCAATTCTGTTGCTGCCTTATGACATAATCATTAAGAAAATATTAAAAAAAGCAGGAATCGCTCTTTGGAATTGCATAGGTTTAACATGCAGTAAAAGCTTTTAATTTAAATCCACATCAAATGGCACTCTCAGATACGTGATTTTTTTCTTTCCCTAATTTCATATCCTTCAAGCAAACATTTTCTAGTTATGACTATTTGTAGACTGACTTTCACTACAAAAGATTTTGTACGTTTAGTTTTAAGTCCTAAGTTATCCATAAATCTATTAAAAGCGTCGAGCAGGTATTGGAGGACATTGGCTGTGCTCGCAGAACAACATAATCTGCATATAATAACACAGGAATTTGACTTAAATTAACCCTCTGAATGTTTTACCCAGCTTTACACAGGCAATCATCGGGGAGAAGAGTTGGCCTAATGGCTAGGGGAGGGCGGTCAACCTTGAATCTGGGAAACTGGATTTGAGTCTAGGGAATGACGCTGAACATCCTGTAATTCTGGGCAAATCACTTAATCTCCCAGTGCCTAACAAAAATGAATGTGTGTCCTAATGTAATGTAACTGGTGCTATGTAAAGCGCTCTGAAACCTGATTCGGTCACGTTCGCGCTATATAAAAACCTGCAAAAACAAATAAATCTCCAAGCCCATTGATGTAGACTAAAAAAAGAAATGGTGCCAACATGCATCCTTGTCTAACCCCTACTACAGAAGGGAACTTGCCTGTTAGATCCACGTTCCTGTCATAATGAACTCTAGCTGAGGTGTGCTCGTGAAGCCTACTAATCAAGGTAATATTTGCACCATGGATCCCTAAATGTGACATTATTGGCCATAATTTCGGGTGATCCAATGTGTAAAAATCACATATTAAGTTAATAAAGGCCAGGTGGACACACCCTTTTTATGCCTTTGTATATTTTTGGACTATAAGAGATAGGTTAAATGACTTCACTACAGTTCCTAAGCCTGGACAGAACCAGAACTGGAAGTCCGAGAGCTGTTGAGTCTCAGACGCCCGAGTTCCAGTTTGGCCAGTTTAGCCAGCTTGCTATCAGGGAAATTGGGCGGTAGCAATGGGGTTGGCTCTTGTCCAGACTAGAAGGCTCACAATTGCACATCTTATAATGTTGGTTTTTGACGGGGCCGAAAATTGCGGAACATATGTTAAAATATCTGATTGGATTCTATCATGACTTGTGGCTTTCTCTGATGGCGTTCTCTAAATGGCTAAAAATATATCTGCTACCTCAATTGAGTTATTCAGAGATAAAGCTGCATCAAAGGGGACTGCCGAGTCCAGAACCAAGTTTGTAGTCTGGGAATTGTGGCAAAATATTTTTGAGAAATGGCCAAACCAGTCCTTAGATGGTACATTGGTCTCAACTTTAGGTATTTCATTCTCCAACACATTTGGATAATTAACAACCTGCCAGAAGGCTCTGGGTCTTTCAGGGTGCATGCAGTCTTTGGTCTTCCCAGGCCTTCTCTTTTAATTAAAGCTTCTTTTTTCTGATCATTTCTTTGTAGGCTTTCCTAGCCTTTACTACTCCAACCTGATCTCTTGGATTTTTGCTCAGAGCAAACATTACAAATTTGTGGGACATGGAGCAGGCTCTTTGGAACCACCGAGCAGTGTCACTTATTTTCATTGCGCTTTTCATTAGTTTAAATGCCATCTAGCTATTTAGAGGGGTAAAGGCCTGTATGCCGTTGGCTGGATTGTAATTATCTTGCAGGACCACCTCAATTTATGACCAATCATTTAATAGAAGGTCTTTTAAAAAGGCCTCCTTATCATTTTTTTCCCAGTTGATGTTCATGCCCTTATTCTTATTGTAATGCACCCTGTATTGTAATTCTTTATGGGTGTTTCTTCCCAAGACTAAATTAAAAGCCAAAGTTAGAGTGTTAATATCACTTATGCGACTAATCAAAACTTTACATGCTTTTAGTATCAGTAGGGATTCTTAGGAGATTAACATATGGTCAATGATGGAACTGGAACCTGTCCTCATATATGTTGAAATTCACATGGGGCTAACCATACTGAACTCTTGGGCGAATATCAGATTTTTGGAAATTACCACTCTATTCAGTGTCTCCCATATGGGGTGTTCTTAAAGTGTGTGAGGGGTTGTTCTGACTCGTCAAAGCTTGCCACATTAAACCAACACTCTAGGGTCACATACTTGAATATTAAATTATCCTACCCAAATATTTAAAAAATCCTTTCCATGGTCATTTTGTGCTTTATGTAAATTGTCCTCCAACCTATCCATAGTATTGGTCACAGTTTAGTCAATTTTTTTGTAATAAAAGTTAACTAACAACAAATCGAAAGACTTCTGCAGAGTGATTAAAAGCATGTGATAATATGGTGTTCCAGTAACTTCTCGAACAATAACATCCACCAGGGTCACTAATATGTAGGTGTCCTCGCTTCTTTTAGCCCAGCCTGGCTTCAAGGGGATAGCTGACACAAAATAGGTAACATATCCATCTGCATTGAGAATCGAAGAGCCAGGGCTCTTGGCAACAGATTATTAAAGATTGTTCTACAATCGCTAACAAATCCGGAGTTCCTTCCTTGGAGCGCAGTCCTGCCACTTTCCATAAAGTTGCACTTCAAGTCTTTTCCTGAGTGGGTATAGCATTTGCCAAAGATTTGAAGGATGCAGATGGAGTTGTAAGTTTGTTGATATGGTCTAATCTATCTGCTTGCTGTGGCAGTCAATCTAGTTGCTCCACCGATGACGGGGCCTCGCATTTGTTGAAGAGGGGCAAGTTACTTTGTGGTTGATAGGTTGCGGCTTTATCCTTTGTGAAGCCAAGTGTAGGGTGTCTATTGTGAATGCCCATTGGCTGAGAGATTCTTGGGTGGTAGAAAAATCCTAGTGGCTCAACTCTAATGCCCTCGGAGGAAGTTGATATTTTGTGGAGACAGTGTAACAACCCACAAACCAAGCCTGGGCGTCTGAAGTTTATAATTACAGTCACCGTGCGTGCCCTTTGGAGATGGGCCAACCCAAGAAACTCTTCTTGTGGTAATAGTTTTATTTGATAGGTCATTGGGCCAGTCAGAGCATTTTCTAGCCAAAAAGGGACTTTGTTCAGTAGAGAGGTATGAGTTTAATTTAGCTTTTGCTCTACTTTGAGAACATTCTCCAGAACAATTACATAGGGCGTACATTCAAGAGGGATGTGAGGGCGAGTACCATGCACCTTATTCAGCTTGCACTAATTACAGTCTGAGAATCCCTATTAACAGTGTACCGTGGTTCTGGAGCTATCTGGTTTTATGTGGGCTATAAAGTGGACGAATGCACTCTATCAGACTGGGGAACACATGAGCCTGTAGCTTGCTCTCCATGCCGCTCAAGTTATGTTGAGTTTCCGAAGTTGGACATCTGCGCTTGGCTGCTCAATTCACCTAAACTCTTTGCTTGCCCTTCCAAATGGGCCAATCTATCTATGAGTTTCTCCTGGGATGATCGAATGCTATCAAGCTTTCCCTCAGTACATCTAGTTTTGAAATTACCATGGAGCATGATTGAGCTATGGTCTTAAGAAGATTTCCCAATTGATCCAGTCTGCCTGAATAATTTAGAGCAGACTTTTTTGAGTCACATTCACAGGTGGCGATCTTTTTTTTCATGCTTTTTCCCTGTGTTACACTTAACACCCAGGCCTTGCTTCCGCGGAGGCGGGCATTACATTCTGAATGGGAGATACAGCTTTGATCACCTCTTGGCTGCTTCTCTTAGAGGAAGGGCTATCTGATTGAGATGTTACTTCCAGCCTAGTCAGATTGGGAGTGTTGGGCCACACATGGGTTAAAGCAGCTGGAAGTGTGGCAGTTGTTCTTTGATGCGCGTAATTATTCTACAGTATTTAGATCCCCTAAGGATATCTGACTAGGAGGCTTCTTCTGGGTAGGTTCAATTAAGTCCACCATGTGCGCCTTGGGTTCAGAGAGACCTGTTCTCTTCATTTCCCATCCTTTCTTCTACCCGGTCAACCTCAGTTTCAATGGCCCCCATTACAGGTAACATATAAAGTTTAATAGATTTGGATGTAATCTCCCCTTTTTTGTGCCGGTAGTAAAGTGGCTTGGCTTCCCTTTCCTTTCCCCAGCCTTGTAATAACAAAGTTAATTACAAAATAGTTACCTGTTGGATGCTTTTTTAGAGTTGATAGGGGTATTTCATTCCAGTTGCCTGGTCATACCGCTTGAATTTTAAGGGGCTAGGACCAAGAGACAAGGCCCAGCCCAGACTCGTCCATCTGTGGACGGGCTCAGGTGGGCCCGCTTTTGCCCCAGACTTTTCCCGGGCACGTGCCTGGGCGTGTCCCACGCTGCGGGGTCATGAAGCATCTGCTGGTATGGAAAAGGCACTGGTGATCCTCCTTGCCGCAGGTCAGGCTGGGGCTTGTGGTTTGGAGCTCCCAGCCAGCGGTGTCCGCTTCCCGCTCTGAAGGGACATGGAGCCTGATTTCAAACAACTCCTGGCACTAAAGTGCATCAGTGGCCCTCCTTGCCACAGGCCAGGCTAAGGTTTGTTGTTTAGAGCCACAGCCAGCAGTGATTACCTCTCACACTGCATGGACACTGAGCCTGATTTCAAGCACCTCCTGGTGCGGAAAAGGTGTCTGCTGCCCTCCTTGCCGCAGGTCAGACAGGTGATTGTGGTTTGGAGCTCTCAGTCAGTGGTGATTGCCTCAATACACACTTAAGGGAAATACATTTGTTGGGACAGAAAAGTCCTCTGCATGGTAAAAGACGTGTTCCCATGCTTTGAAATCCCAAATGGTCTATTGTCAATTCCCTAATGCTGTTTTTTTCTGCATAGGCGAACACGAATCTAGCATGCGTTCCATGACAAAAGCCTGTCTCATCGTTTTCAGTCATGTTGGACCGGGACGGATGCCTAAAGCACTACCCTCATAGTGGTGAAAGGCTACCACCTTCACCAGGAGTCAAGCTGCACAAGCGTGGTGGTGGCATTATACTGTGTAGTGAACAGTAGTAATGAAAAGGGGTTTTCTTTGGAACAGAGACAATGCACTAAAGATAAGTCCAGAGAGCTTTACGTTCAAAAAAGTCCTTTTTATTTTATCAAAATTCTTAAAAGGCCTCAGCCAACGCGTTTCGTTCCTTGCAGAACTTCTTCAGGGCTGAAAAAAGTTTAAAATAGACAAACTCAGTACACACATTAACAAACGCAAATAATCTGTACATATTACAAAAATACTGACAAACAGAAAATGGAAAGAGAAACAATTACACTAAAATGAAATACCAATGTGTGATACATAGAAAAAAATCATTGTCATGATTACAAAAAACACAGAAAAAGGAAGTATCAAAAACATATATATACATACATATGTACAATCACATAATCACAACTCTTTAAATAACCAGAATAAAGAGTATTATAAAACTGGCTTTCTCAATTCACGCATCCAATAAATAGTAATGTTACTCTAGACATTTCCTCTCTCATATATAAATGGGGAACGGGGAGACATTTTCTATCAGTAGGCTAGAGATAGTCTATCACCAACTTATATAGCAGAGAAAAGAATGAAGAAAGAATATATATATCAGTACTGGATGTAACAATTGGTAAACCGTGGTGAAGGAGTAAAAGTAAAGAAAAAGAAGAAAGAACAGAAAGACGAGAACAATCATCAGAAAGTCTGCCATGTGTCCAATATTCCAGAACACTGGGATCAATGGTAGAGCAATCTCACCTCAAAAAAGGTAAATATCTGAACAGTCCAAGATTAAAACGGTCTATAAAGTATACAGGTCCACCCCTTATTTCACACAGCGCGGCGTATGGTCTGTACAAAAACATAAGGTAAAGGTAATGCATAATGCCCAGGTAATAGGCAAGAACAAAATATATTGCTCATTAAGATGGGTCATGGATTTATATATATTGTAAATAATCAAACTGGTTAGAACAGGAAAGAGTCCTATACATAAGAAAACAAAAATACTGAGCAGCAGTAACTAATTCAACATAACTCTGGGCAATAGCTTGCTTAATCTCCACAACGGCCCTTCGCGGCGGGATGCCTGGCTTTCACCTTGTGGATACCCTGCCGGGGTTATCTCACAGGGGAATACCAGGACGGGTTCCCTAAGCAAGCGCCGGGAAACCCTTTGTGGGTAGCTGTGCGCTATATAAGCTCAAATACATACATACATACATACATAATAATTGGTAAGCAACGAGCACAGATACTGCAAGGCCTATATGTGCGATTTAACCAAAACAATTCCAAAAAACCACCATTAAGTAGTTATCATACCAACAAGCTTGAGGAGGGAAATTATCTCACACAAATAACTATCCTCGCATTTACTGAAAAAACTGACGGTGACCCAACCCAAAACTAGGTATTTTAAACTATTTAGTATCTCGGTCTCCTCACCTGCATAGAGCTGTCTTGAGGAAGCGTGTAAGATTAGGGAATACCCCTGTAATGTTTTGTTGACCCTCTTCCAAAATACTTTAAGTAGAAGGAAAACACTCCAAAACCACCTGTTAATAAGCAAAAAATGAGAAAATGGAAATGTAAGAAAAAGGTAAAAAAGGGGAAAGATTACCTATAAGGAATGCCTGTAAAAAAGCAAGCTGGGAAGAGAAAAGGACAAAACGACGTGGACAAGAACGAGGTAAGGGACCGGGTGGGCGGGGGTGGCTTAGTGAGTAGAGAAGAAAAAGGGTAACCCCCAGGCGAAAAACAAATAGCGGCCCTTAATTAAACACATACCCGTGAATAGGTGTAATCGTGAGGTAAGGATCAACCCTCACCAATAGTGGTGAGGGTTGATCCTTACCAATAGTGGTGAGGGGTGATCCTTACCTGCCGATTACACCTATTCACGGGTATGTGTTCAATTAAGGGCCGCTATTTGTTTTTCACCAGGGGGTGGGGTGTGGGCCTATCAACACTCCTTTTTCTACTTAATACTTCACGGAGAATCACATCCTGGACAGTGACTCACTCTCCAAGGACACATTTTTCATGATTTTTTTGGCCCACTTGGCTTTTTCGTTTGGGGTTTATGCTTGACCTTGTGACCGATCATATACTTTACTCCACTCTCTAAGCTCCTGTGCCTGACCCACTCGCTCTGGCATATAATAAAAGCTGGGGCAAGGTAAACCACCGCAGGACCATATCAAGCGCTGTACCCTTCTGTATACCACTGTTACAGATACACTGCGGATAATCACTCTCAAAGTTAAAGGCATTAATCTTAATCACTCATTGAAACGGAGCTCAATCCTTTCTTACCTTTCTCCCCTATTCAAGTTGGCTGGTGTAGTGATACTGATCTCCTGGGCATTCAGGTGGAATATGGTCCCTAAACAGGCAGAGGTCAAGGGTAGACTTTTAGTAAACTCCCTATCTCTGGTCTCCAGCAACAGCACAGGGTGTTCCATATACTCCCCAAATGAAGGGCAGGAGTCCTTTCTCCACAAAGCAGTGACAGAGATCATGGGCACACAAGATATGTGGTTGCTGTTAGGGGGAAATCTGAATAATGTTTTAAATACCGATTTAGACAGATCAACACAGCGCCACTGACAGGCTGGGCCACTCTCCCTGACGGGCCTGGACTGGTTGACCTACATGGGCTTGACGGACTTATGGAGACTGTCTCATCCATACTCCCGAGATTTTACCTTCAACTCCCATGCCCATAAGACCTATGCTAGACTAGACTATTTCTTAGGCAACTCAGAGATCACAGCCCGATTTGATCCACCAAGCCCGCTTGTTATCTGACCACTCTGCGGTGACTGTGACAGTCACAATCCAGACAACTAGCCCACCCTCTAAAACCTGGCAGCTGAGAAACACCCTACTCCAGCGCCCAGAAGTTACAGCCCAAATCACTAAAGGGCACATGCATCAAAGAAAGGAATTGCGATTCCTAAAAAGCGATTTTTAGGGAATCGTTATTTAGGAATCACAATTCCTTATGTATGTAGGAATCGCAAGAAAAATTGTGATTCCCACAAATTCCTTAATTGCGACTCGCTATTGAGGAATGCCTTTCCATTCATTCCTATGGACCTAGAATGAATGGGAAGTCATTTGCAATTTGCGAGTACCAAATAGGTACTTGCAAATTGTGAATGCTATTTGAAGGGTGCTAGGGAGAAAAAGGCCACCTTGCTGCACCCCCAAAATTGGCATGTGTGCATATGTGTCTCACACAGATGCCCTAAGGGCATATGTGTACGCCACAAGGCACTCAGAAAATGCAATTGTAAGCATTTTTCTAAGAAATTACAAATTACTATCAACTCGAAGTTGATGGTTATTTCCAATTCCAAATTGGGAAAATGCAATTTGCGAATGCATAATGCATCGCATTGAGGGAATCGCAATTTGCGATTCCCTAACTGCATTCACAATTATGGAAATTGCAAAAAATTGCAATTTCCTTAATGACGAATACCTTTGGGGTTGATGCATCGGAAATAGCAATTTACTGGTTGCAAATGGGCCGATTCTGCGAATCGGCCTATTTGCGTCCGGTAAAATGCTTGATGCATGTGCCCCTAAGACAATTGAAAACTACCTGCTCATTAACAACAATCGAGAGGTCTCAGTCTCTCACCTGTGGGATGCCTTTAAAGTGGTAGTTAGGGGAGGATTATAGCGATAGCAACCGCAGATTATAAGGTTCCCCGGGAAAAGAGGGGGACCTTGCCCGTCAAGCTGTGGAATTTTAACTCATACACAAAAGAATGTGAGACGCCAGGGTCTGAAGACAGCTAGAAGGTACCTGTGTTGAGCTGGCTGGCCTCGACTCCGACAGTGCGGAGTATTCAGCTCTTAGGATTCAACACAGCTTTTATGTAGGGGCGACCTGTGAGAAGTTGGCTTGGCATATGCCGTCCACTATTCTAGTGGGCACCTTGTACCAGTCCAAACAACCCTTATTGATGATAGGTTAAAGACAACCCTTATTTAAAGCTATCCTAGTGATAGCTATGGAGAGCAGCCTTCAGGCTAAGTCTTGGAGGAATGTAAAGCAGCTTGTTTTACCAGTCTATAATCTCGTGAATGACCAAATGAAAGGGGAACCACACCAGGTATATAAATAAAATATATGTATTTATTCTAAACACATCCCACTAGTCTCTTTATCAGGCTAGAGGCAAAAGTACATACAGAAAACTTAATAGCACACAGTAAATTAGCACAATATATGTTGAACCCTAGGGGTGTACCAAACCATATATTAAGAAAGTGGCATAAGAACCATGACTTGACTAGACACAAGGCCTAGAGCCTGTAGAATCGCTGGGTCCACAAGGAACCACCCAAGGTAGTGACACAGGGGACCCACGGAGGACGCGTGCAGTGTGAGAACACAGCTGCTGGACGCCGTTAGCTACTATGGGGAAAGTCCCAGTTAGAAATTTAAAGATTAAGGACACTTAGGAGAGGACTTTCAGCAAACCCCTTTGGACTTAAGGGGTTCTAGGGCCAACACCCACAGGAGCACCGGAGTACTCGAGTTACCTCACCCAGGGAAGCCAGGTGGATAGGTGTATTTGGTGTGGGGAATCGTTGTTGATTTCAATGGCGATCTGCTGCAAAGTGCTGCTGCCGTCAAAGAGAAAAGTGTCCGGTGTGATCCAAGCCTGGATAAAAGATGAGAAGAACCTGAAAGCAGAGGGGACAGAGTCTGGGTCACTTGCCAGTGACCAGGGGCATGATGGTCAAATGGCCACCGTTGTCGGGTGATTTCCGGATGAAAAGGTGAAGCCTGACTCTTCAGCTACAAGGACCAGGAGACATCGATGACAACCAGGATCTGGAATCAAGATGTCCCTTAAAGGATGTTGAGTGCTGCGCGGTCGGTGCCTAGATTGGACCCAACAAGCCTTGGCAACAGCAAACCACGCATCAAGTAAAGAAATGCTGCGGTGTAGACCAGCAAGGTCCGAGGGACTCACAACGTGGTGGGGAGTCAGCACATCTGGAGCAACCAGGGAAGGCCAAGGAAAATCAGAGTTGCCTTAGTAGGGACCCACCAGTTGACGGATCAGGGATCGCGAAGGAGCCTCAAGCGGAAATGCAAGAAGCAAGCTCACGGACCACTCATGGAGCGTAGGCCCACAATCTTTTGGTGCCGATGGTGTTTGGGGCTTGGACTACAAATAGCTCAAAGCACATCTGCAAGAGACATCGAGAAGTTAATGCACTGGCAAATGCTCACCGTGTCCAGGAGTTCAGGTTTCACAGCACTCGTGAGGGCTGTGGGTCTCAGCTTTGCGGGGGACTTGGGTCCGCCTCTGAGAAGTTCGGAAATCCTCTTCCTGGGCTACAAATACTTCAGAGTTCGGCACGAGCTTCAGAGATGCAGATTGGCAAATCCTTCATTGGTGCCTACCAAGCAGGGGAGTCACTCCTTGACCCCAAGGGAGATTCTTCCGACCTCTAGTCTTCAGTAGAGCGTCAAAGTTCCAGGATTTCTGTAGCAGAGTTGCGTCCAGGTGTAATCTAAAGTCCTGTGACCAGGGGTTCCTTAATTATACCTAAGAAAGAGGTTGGACATACTCTGGGGACCCACCTATGTGAGGGTCTGGAAAGAGGGGTGGCTACACCCATTTTCTTTGTCCAGTTTCACGCCAGAGCAGGGGCTTGGTTGCTGTTAGGGGGAAATCTGAATAATGTTTTAAATACCGATTTAGACAGATCAACACAGCGCCACTGACAG
The DNA here is from genome assembly GCF_964263255.1 of Lissotriton vulgaris. Lineage (NCBI taxonomy): Eukaryota > Metazoa > Chordata > Amphibia > Caudata > Salamandridae > Lissotriton > Lissotriton vulgaris. Next base: position 189,480,891 of record NC_141699.1, on the reverse strand, counting down.
GCTGGGCCACTCTCCCTGACGGGTCTGGACTGGTTGACCTACATGGGCTTGACGGACTTATGGAGACTGTCTCATCCATACTCCCGAGATTTTACCTTCAACTCCCATGCCCATAAGACTAGGCATGAGCGGATTTTGCGGATTCGCAATCCGCGGATTTGCAAATTTGCGGATTTGCAAATTCACAAAATCCGCGGATTTTGCGAATCCGCGGATTGCGGATTTTGTGGTGACCAATCGCGCGGAAGGACTCAGGGGTCCCTTGAGTGAGCTGTCCATCATAGTGGGTAAATGGCGGGAAGACGGTGCACACCGCGAGTGTGTGGGCGGGGCCAAACAGGCATGGCTTCAATGCGAGTTCACATGCCTCTTGTGTGTATAAAAGGTCAGAGAAAGATTAGTTCAGCAGATGAAGAGAAAGAAGTTCCTGGTCACAGGAACAGCACTGGTGTTGTGCTCGTGAAAGTCAAGGATGCAAAAGGCCTCTATCCAGCATCACAGCTGATGTTCCACGGTAGATTTGGGAAGAAGGCACACCTGCCAAGCCTCGACGACCCTCACGATTGTTTTTGGGCTAATGAATGAGTCACTGAATTTGAGCTTCAACTAGTTCGAGCGACCATGTGTGTGTTACTATGCAATCGCGCCAAAGGGCGCAGGGCTCCCTTGAGTGAGCTGTCCTTCAATGCGAGTTCACATGCCTCTTGTGTGTATAAAAGGTCAGAGAAAGATCAGTTCAGCAGATGAAGAGAAAGAAGCCCCTGGTCACAGGAACAGCACGGGTATTGCGCTCGTGAAAGTCAAGGATGCAAGTGGCTCTGTCCAGCATCACAGCGGATTTTCGAAGGAGGTAGATGTGGGGAGAAAGCAGACCTGTGCCCAGCCTACTCATGTAACTATTTTACAATGGCGCCAGCAAGCTGCCAGCGCCGTTGTAAAATAGTTACAAAGTTAGCTTGCACAGGAAGCACTTAGATAAAATAAAGCAGCACCTGCTTCGTTTTATCTAGTGGTTCCTGTGCAAGCTAACTTTGTAACTATTTTACAACGGCGCTGGCAGCTTGCTGGCGCCATTGTAAAATAATTACATGAGTGGGGGTTCAACTTTTGAACCCGTTACGTCCGCCGATTTTTTTTTGCGGGAAATCCGCAAAATTCGCGGATTGCGAATTTCCCAAAAATCCGCAAAATCCGCGGGCGTAACGGATTTCCCGCTCATGCCTACATAAGACCTATGCTAGATTTAACTGTTTCTTAGGCAACTCAGAGATCACAGCCCGATTTGATCCACCAAGATCAAGCCCGCATGTTATCTGACCACTCTGTGGTGACTGTGACAGACACAATCCAGACAACTAGCCCACCCTCTAAAACCTGGCAGCTGAGAGACACCCTACTCCAGCGCCCAGAAGTTACAGCCCAAATCACTAAAGGGCACATGCATCAAAGAAAGGAATTGCGATTCCTAAAAAGCGATTTTTAGGGAATCGTTATTTAGGAATCACAATTCCTTATGTATGTAGGAATCGCAAGAAAAATTGTGATTCCCACAAATTCCTTAATTGAGACTCGCTATTGAGGAATGCCTTTCCATTCATTCCTATGGACCTAGAGGTACATAGGAATGAATGGGAAGTAATTTGCAATTTGCGAGTACCAAATAGGTACTTGCAAATTGTGAATGCTATTTGAAGGGTGCTAGGGAGAAAAAGGCCACCTTGCTGCACCCCCAAAATTGGCATGTGTGCATATGTGTCTCACACAGATGCCCTAAGGGCATATGTGTACGCCACAAGGCACTCAGAAAATGCAATTGTAAGCATTTTTCTAAGACATTACAAATTACCATCAACTTGAAGTTGATGGTTATTTCCAATTCCAAATTGGGAAAAGGGGGTTTGCGAATGCATAATGCATCGAATTGAGGGAATTGCAATTTACGATTCCCTAACTGCATTCACAATTATGGAAATTGCAAAAAATTGCAATTTCCTTAATGACGAATACCTTTGGGGTTGATGCATCGGAAATAGCAATTTACTGGTTGCAAATGGGTCGATTCTGCGAATCGGCCTATTTGCGTCCGGTAAAATGCTTGATGCATGTGCCCCTAAGACAATTGAAAACTACCTGCTCATTAACAACAATCGAGAGGTCTCAGTCTCTCACCTGTGGAATGCCTTTAAAGTGGTAGTTAGGGGAGGATTATAGCGATAGCAGCCGCAGATTATAAGGTTCCCCGGGAAAAGAGGGGGACCTTGCCCCGTCAAGCTGGGGAATTTTAACTCATACACAAAAGAATGTGAACCGCCAGGGTCTGAAGACAGCTAGAAGGTACCTGTGTTGAGCTGGCTGGCCTCGACTCCGACAGTGCGGAGTATTCAGCTCTTAGGATTCAACACAGCTTTTATGTAGGGGCGACCTGTGAGAAGTTGGCTTGGCATATGCCATCCACTATTCTAGTGGGCACCTTGTACCAGTCCAAACAACCCTTATTGATGATAGGTTAAAGACAACCCTTATTTAAAGCTATCCTAGTTATAGCTATGGAGAGCAGCCTTCAGGCTAAGTCTTGGAGGAATGTAAAGCAGCTTGTTTTACCAGTCTATAATCTCGTGAATGACCAAATGAAAGGGGAACCACACCAGGTATATAAATAAAATATATGTATTTATTCTAAACACATCCCACTAGTCTCTTTATCAGGCTAGAGGCAAAAGTACATACAGAAAACTTAATAGCACACAGTAAATTAGCACAATATATGTTGAACCCTAGGGGTGTACCAAACCATATATTAAGAAAGTGGCATAAGAACCACGACTTGACTAGACACAAGGCCTAGAGTCTGTAGAATCGCTGGGTCCACAAGGAACCACCCAAGGTAGTGACACAGGGGACCCACGGAGGACGCGTGCAGTGTGAGAACACAGCTGCTGGACGCCGTTAGCTTCTATGGGGAAAGTCCCAGTTAGAAATTTAAAGATTAAGGACACCTAGGAGAGGACTTTCAGCAAACCCCTTTAGATTTAAGGGGTTCTATGGCCAACACCCACAGGAGCACCGGAGTACTCGAGTTACCTCACCCAGGGAAGCCAGGTGGATAGGTGTATTTGGTGTGGGGAATCGTTGTTGATTTCAATGGCGATCTGCTGCAAAGTGCTGCTGCCGTCAAAGAGAAAAGTGTCCGGTGTGATCCAAGCCTGGATCAAAGATGAGAAGAACCTGAAAGCAGAGGGGACAGAGTCTGGGTCACTTGCCAGTGACCAGGGGCATGATGGTCAAATTGCCACCGTTGTCGGGTGATTTCCGGAGGAAGAAGGTGAAGCCTGACTCTTCAGCTACAAGGACCAGGAGGCATCGATGACAACCAGGATCTGGAATCAAGATGTCCCTTAAAGGATGTTGAGTGCTGCGCGGTCGGTGCCTAGATTGGACCCAACAAGCCTTGGCAACAGCAAACCACGCAGCAAGTAAAGAAATGCTGCGGTGTAGACCAGCAAGGTCCGAGGGACTCACAACGTGGTGGGGAGTCAGCACATCTGGAGCAACCAGGGAAGGCCAAGGAAAATCAGAGTTGCCTTAGTAGGGACCCACCAGTTGACGGATCAGGGATCGCGAAGGAGCCTCAAGCGGAAATGCAAGAAGCAAGCTCACGGACCACTCATGGAGCGTAGGCCCACAATCTTTTGTGCCGATGGTGTTTGGGGCTTGGTCTAGAAATAGCTCAAAGCACATCTGCAAGAGACATCGATAAGTTAATGCACTGGCAAATGCTCACCGTGTCCAGGAGTTCAGGTTTCACAGCACTCGTGAGGGCTGTGGGTCTCAGCTTTGCTGGGGACTTGGGTCGGCCTCTGAGAAGTTCGGAAATCCTCTTCCTGGGCTGCAAATACTTCAGGGTTCAGAGGGAGCTTCAGAGATGCAGATTGGCAAATCCTTCATTGGTGCCTACCAAGCAGGGGAGTCACTCCTTGACCCCAAGGGAGATTCTTCCGACCTCTAGTCTTTAGTAGAGCGTCAAAGTTCCAGGATTTCTGTAGCAGAGTTGCGTCCAGGTGTAATCTAAAGTCCTGTGACCAGGGGTTCCTTAATTATACCTAAGAAAGAGGTTGGACATACTCTGGGGACCCACCTATGTGAGGGTCTGGAAAGAGGGGTGGCTACACCCATTTTCTTTGTCCAGTTTCACGCCAGAGCAGGGGCTAGTAGCCCCTGCAACCAGTTTGAACTAGTCAATGCACAGGGACACCAAATGTGCTCCAAGTGCAGACTTCAAAGCACTCTCAGAGTGTACCCACCCAGCCCCAATACACTAAAGCCTGTCTGGGAGATGGTTACACCTCCATGTGACCGGAAACCTATTGTCCAGGCCTCCCCTGCCGGAGTTTCAGTCAGCAGCAGGAGGCCTGTGGCTGCAGCACCCATTTTGTGATGCCAGGGTTCTTGCAAACTATTACCGGGCAGACCGGTTGTGGCCATATCTCTCCCTCTAGAAGGGTGGAAGTCTACCCCCGCCACCAGGACTGGCGGGGGGGGGGGGGGGTAGGATTCCAAAGTGTTTGACACCAAACACAACATGTTTCCATGCAGCCATTCCAAAGTCAGCATTTATAATGAACTTAAGAGTATATGGCCTGGCTGCATCACTGAACAGCCTTAGGGAATAGATTCCTAAAGCTGCAGAGGGGTCCTGCTCATGCATGGGCACCCTCTCACACGAAACCAAGCACCCTGCCTTCCGGAGTGATAAGGTCTGCCATAGAGGTGACTGATATTTTTCTATGTGCAGTGATTTAAGGTAGATATAGGTAACCTATATCTTAGTAAGGGGTGCATGCACCATCTTACCCAGGCTGCTGTAGCAGTCCTGTGGTGCCATTTTGGAAGGCTTCTCAGGGGTGGCATAATACATGCTGCAGCCCCTGGTAAGCCTCTGAGCTACCTATGCCCTAAGTACCTGGTGTACCATATACTAGCGACTCACATGGGTACCCCAGTAACCAAACTGGAGTGTATCGAAAGTACTTCTAATCAATTTAGAGAGGAACCATTATTTCTCACCAAAAGATATCTAAGTTCACGGGCCCGACGGGTTTACGGCATCCTCTTTTAATGTCTTTTGTCAAAGCATAGCACCACTCCTCACCAGACTATTCAATGCAATTGGAGATACGGTCTCTGTTCCCCACTCCATGTTTCAGGCAGCGATAGTGGTAGTCCCTAAACAGGGGAAGGAAAAATTCAATGCTCCACGCCCAATTTCCCTTTTAAACATGGATCTTTAAACTTTTTACAGGCATTCATCGCTACCAGGCTGATCCCAATATTCCCGAGCATTGTGGACCTGGATCAGGCGAGATTTGTACCCCAACGGCAGTGCACCCATAACACCAGACGTGTTTTACACTTAATTGATAAATCCCAGAGGTATGAACAAGAGAGGATGCTTCTATCCATCAACAGAGTCCACTGACCTTACCTAGCAGCAACCGTGGCTCATTTCACCATGGGAAACTGCTTTAAAAAATGGATCATTAGCATCTATACCCAGCCCACAGTGGTGGCTCGGGTCAATGTATGCTCATCTACCCCATTCGGCATTGGTAGGGGGATGAGGCAGGGGTACCCTATGTCGTCACCCCTGTTGTTCGCTCTCTACATGGAACCTATGGCCATAAGGCCCATAACAACCCGCAGGGAAAAGAAATCCAATTCGAGGAGAAAGGCATCTAATAAGTCTATACGCGGACATCGCCATAGTGTCCCTAGAAGAGCCATTGACCTCCCTACCCGCGATGATAGCCGAATTGGAAGCATTTGGTTTGGAGCCGAGATTCAAAATAAATGTACATAAATTACAAGCCCTTGATCTCACCCATCACCCAAAACATGCTGTAAGTCCTTTGCTGAACACTCCATCTCCAATTGGACCTGTAATTCTCTCCCCTACCATAGCTGAGACAGTGGCCCTTAATTATCAGACTCTAACTCAACAGATTTAGTCAGATCTCCACTGCTGGTGCTCCCACTCTTTATCTTGGCTAGGCTGAACCTTGGCAATCAAAATGGCGGTACTTCCCAAGATCTTGTTCCTCTTCCAGGCTCTCCCTGTCTCGCCTCCTCCTGGAACTATACACCTCCTCCAACAGGAGATAAACAAATTTGTGTGGGTGGACAAGTGCCCCGCCTCCAGCGAGACCTTAGCTACAAACCCCACAGCTAAGTAGTTCTTGGCCTCTTGGATCTCCAGCGCTACTACCCAGCCGCTCAGCTCAGGGTTTTTGACGAATTGTTGAGTACGTAATCCGAGAAGTGCTGGTTATTTATGGACAGGACTCCCTTTATTTCCTAAACAAGCACAACCCAAAACCCTTTACCTTTTCCCTATAACCAGGGCATCATTGGTAGTATGGGATGAGCTAGCTAGAAAGAGGGACCTGACATCCTTTCCCTCACCTCTCACGACCATAGTCAAAAACCTTGATTTCGACCCAGTTCTCCAGGACCTGGCATTCTTGATTTGGAGCCAGACAGGCTGCAGGTCAGTGGGCCACCAATTTGATGCAGATTGCCCCATTCCCTTTGAGACACTAGGCACAGATTTTGTGCTCCCGGAATTGGATCGATGGCACTACATGCAGATTCGCCACTGGGTAATGCACCCCTATGTTCGCATCTGAGCCGCTCCACAGACACTCCTAAACCTAAGAGCCAGCTTAGTAGGCAGACCAAGGTAGGGAACTAATGGCAAAAGAGTGGGACGATATTTACTATTGGGCGCGACACACGGCCCACAATATGGCTAGCATTGACACCCCCACCAAAATCTTTATCTATTGGTACTACACACCTCACCAACTACATAGCTATAATCCATCCATATCATCGGAATGCTGGCGCCAATGCGGCCAAACTGCCACATTACTGCGCATCTTATGGGACTATGTAAAATACAGCCATATTGGGAGCAGGTACTTGCAGATATAGACACACACTTTGACACCGATGTCCCCAGATTCCCAGCATACATTCTATTATGACTCCCCAGCCCTCTCACTTTCCTCCTTAGGTCAAAGGGAGGTAGGCAGATCCCCCTGGCCCTAAGGGTGACTCTACAGAACATCTTATCCACTAGTACTCGGGGCTTGTACCCACAAACTGAGGATGGTTATATTGGGTATGGCATAAATTGGGCATGGAAGACATCACTCTCCTCATACAACCACAGTGCTTCCTTCCCTGCAATGTGGGGACCCTTCCTAACCCTACTTATATTGGAATTTAGGAAACCTACCTGCCCCAAATATCTACGGCTCCTGAGACTGGCCAAATGTTGGGGCCTCTTGTGGCCTCCACTTAAAGATCACAATATAAGACACCCCGGGGCATGAGCTGAGTTAGGATCTTCCTCTCTCTCTTTCCTTCCTTTCATTTCTCCGCTCTATAGCAGTCATAATGTCTGGGGATGGGGGAGGGAGTTGGTGGGGTTGAATGCTGATAACCTACAGCGTAAATGGCCCTGACAGAAGGGCCCTACATGTTGATGTAGCATTGCCTGTTGTCCTTTTTTAGGTTGTTGATGATTCAATAAAGAGATATAAACTATAAAAAGAAAAAATGAAACTTTGCTGTTTCATTTTTTAAGAATAGGTAGTGGTCCATGGGACCACTGCCTGCTCCTGAAATATTTTTATTTATAATCGTGAAGGGGAAGGGGTCCCTTAGTGACCCCTTCTTATTTGCAATCTGGTTACCACCTACTTGAAGTAGGTGGTAAAATGTGATTTAACTTTTTGGTCGCAAAACAGTCATACATACCACTGGATTCGGTATTATGAAGGGACGCCCTAAACATGCCCCTTTCTCATTCTGAATCTGTTACTATTCGCAATTCCAAAGTGTTATTCAGTAACATGTTACCGAATTGCTATTTAAGATTGATACATTCTGTGAATTGGGCCATTTGCAACCAGAAAAATGCTTCACACATCTGTCCCTTTGTCTTCTGTCACCAAGAAATTTGCTCAAGTGCAATGCTCAGCTTTAAGGGATGGGACTCTACCCCAATGTGTGGCGACCTGCCTTTTAGCTAGCAGTAAGGCTATAGCTGATTATGTCCAGCTTTGGGGATGATGAGTACAGGTCCTAATATTGCTATTAGGAGATCTCAGTCTGTAATACAGTGGGGCCTCGAGCAATGATCTAGTGGGTGGGAGTGGTCAGTGCAAACTCATTTGAAGTAATAAAGACATCATCACTAGACATGTTTACCTGTGTGGCTATGTCTGTGACCCCAAGCTGTTGCCTTATGTTCAGTTCTGCTATAAGTGGAAGGGCAGAGTTATTACATTATTGGCCTATATTGAGAGTTTATTCGAACTACCCCAGTTTGTCCAGGCATTGACAGTGCAAGTCATGGGAAAAGCTGGTGTCATGTGAAGCTAAGGAGTCCTTTGCATCTGATATCCTTCCTTTGGCCATGTCCAGCTCACTTTTCCGTGCACTCCTCCATCTGATTGAGTCTTGTTACCAGGATTTCTAGCTTACCTTCAATTTGAGTAGGCTGTTTTGCACTTCATGGAGAAATGCTGTAATATTAGAAAAGGTTCCGACCCTTATGGGACTCTGGGCACCTTTCTCCACTGTGAATGAGTCAACAGTGGGCTCGAATATGAGCTTGATCTGGAGCTGTTTGTATTTCCCATATTGAACCAAAGAAAGTGAGGCACAGTGAAATTTAAATTCTAGTGGCGAGTCAGTGTCAGATTTCACTAGTGAGGCAAACAATTCCTCACATTTCCAGTCTTCTGTGGTGGAGATTAGACTGTACTGCAGTGAATTTGAACTATTGCCTTTGGGTCCTTTTGAGTGTTCTCATGTGTTGCTGACCAGGATATGGTGTGTTGTTGCAGATGTCACAGCCATCATCCCTGGTAGGATGCCACTGTACAAGAGAGACAAGTTGTTGAACAGAGGGCTCTCTGCACCACAGAGGTCTTGCGAGCTCCCGCACCAGGCGCTTTAGTTGTAGTGTTGAATTGGGCCACAGCAACAGTTAGGTTTCCATGTGGGCTGCATATGGTGTTATCATGGTACCTAGTCATCCTTGTCTCCCACAGACAACTCTGCCTGGTGCCGACTCAGCCTCGTAAGTCACGAGCGACAGCTACACATGGCAAATAATTGTATTGATTTCTTCTGGTCCAGGACAGTTAGGGAGCAAAGCTAGGAGGAAGGGCACTCCCAAAGGTGGCCAACCGCCACTTCCCATTGCCTTCCAACCAGCCCAGGCTTGACCCTGCTGGGTCCCACTATGTCTCATTTCCCATCGCTGTGTCAAGGCCTCACCTCGAATGGGGATAGCAGGCTCCTCAGCACAGGTTAAGTTTGCACTGCTGCCAGTTCCTTCTCCACCCCACCAGGTACTCCACCGCTCCCCACTCTTATAACAAGCATACCAGCAGCATACCATGGGTATAGCCCTATTTGGCACATTTAATATACTTGTATGTTCCTACTACAACACATACCTTGGGCCTGTACATAAATGCTATTAGTGTGACACTCACTTAAGTAACCCAGTAAAATACGTCTCAAGGCCTGCTACTACAGCCTGGGTGTGCAGTTTTAAACTTCGATTTCGACCTAGCAAAATAAACCTTTTGCCAGGCTTAAACCTTATTTTTTAATACTTATACATCACCCCTAGGGTAGGTCTTAAAGGCCCATAGGGCAGGATGCATTGAATTTAAAACGTATGACATGAATATTCTATTTTTTCATGCTGTTTTTCAATGTGCAAGGCTTTCCCATAGGTTAACACTGGTTTACACTATTACATTTAATACATGCTAATTTTGAATGGGAAGAGCTAGAACAGTGGTTCAAGGACTCATTTTAATAGTAATCTGAAATCCAACTTAATGGACCATTCAGATATTATATTATTAGTTTTGAAATTAGACTTTCAGGAAGTTGCCATTTTCCTTTCTATAACCAAAAGACTTTCCTGCCAGTGTCCCGGAGTCACATGACCCATGATGACTCCCCTGTGGTGAGATGTGCATTGGCAGTGTACAAAGAGCTCTGGGTGTGGGGACGGGGGCACCTCCAATGACAGGATGGTCTGTGTTATCAGCCCCTAATGATCTTCAAAGGATGTCCGCCTTCTTACTGGCAAATGAAGCTCATCCTAAGCCTGCCTCTCTTTTGTCTCTGTAGGCAGGCTGGCACCAAACCCAGTGGGAGGAAAGGGACTGATCAGAATTAGTTTAGGAGGTTGGATGGCACTGGGCTAATAATTCGACCCCACAGCCCTCTCCTCAGAACACTCCTGGGTGTATGTAAATCAGAAGAAATATTGTTCTCCTGTCTGAGACCTGAAGGAAGATTGACCCTGCTTGCCTCAAATCCAGGATCTGAGAAGTGACTCCAAGGGTCAGTTAGCTTACCTCCTGTTTGAGCTACAGGGACACAACAAGTTTCCAGAGGCCCTTACTCTGTAACATCCCAGCTGACCAGTATCAATTGGACCTGCCCTGGACCCTGCTACTGGTTTCTATTGTAGAGATGTACTAATCCCCAAGTGGTATCCCCAGGACCTTGACAGGTATTAGAAAGCATTCTAGATAACCTGAGCTCACCTCTGGTAGTATGGCAAAGAGCAGTCAAGTCAGGCTTATCTGACATAGTGCATTTCTTCCTGTGCAGGAATGTGCCCAGGTGGTCACGTGGTGGTGCTGTTTAAGGCTCACAATGAGCACAACGCCACACCACCCGCCCACCAGACCACAAAATTACTTGTAAACTGGTGGGGGTGGAGGTGATTTTTAGCAGTCCTGGAGCAGAGCAGACCGCCGAAACGTGCAATCAGCCCCTAAGTCTTCTCCTGCTGCAGCCTGATAATGTGAAACGTGTTATCCTGGTGCACACAAAATTAACCTATCTTCAAAGTCAAATAATTTTTCTGATTTTAGTTAGCGCTGCTCAGGCCACAAGGCGTCCTGCCCTTGTCTTCAAGTAACTCGAAACGTAGAGTAGGAGGGGAACTCCCTCCTACAGCTGAGCGCGCTGTTTTACGACAGAACTCAAAAGTTTCTTTTCAGTATTTTACATATTTTCATAACATCAATTTTTCATGTATAATGAATCATGTGAATAATCCAAAGTTAGTCTGCTCGGTATAAAGCTTTTATTATTCAATCTTAAGCAATTTCGTTATACCAGGTTAGAAATTCATTTTAGCAAACCCAATGCATTTCGGGTCTGTCCAATAGACCCTTCATCAGGGGTCTATGAATAGAAAAGAAACAGGACCTGTTAATTCACTATACCAAATGAACACAAAAATAAGGGTACATATCAATCTGCATATATAATCATAATAGAATTCGAGCTCCTTGACATGATTACACATCTTTTCTGAGATGCTGTCTCTTGATTTTTTACCACAAAAAACGGCGTAAATATAATAACCTACTTAACTTCCTATAACCATACTGTTGAATAGCGCTAAAAACAATAATACATTCTCAATACAGCTGTACTTACAAAAGACCGTCCGGTCTGGTACCTAAGTTCGGCGTCTCTATGTTTCGCGCCAACACTAAACAACTCATATGTTAGTTCCGTGCACGTGATCGGAAAGCCTTCCAATCACGGCGGAAAGGCCCTCGTCATGTGACCTGTTCCATAACAGCTTCAAGGAAGTGTGAGGAGTATTTACGCGCTAGCAAAACAAATATAAATATAATATCGGTTACACCCGATAGAAACTGTATCTCTAAATGAAAAGACAAAAGTGGCCATGACATTAAAGTGACTATAAACATATCTACAATTAACATACCAATTTGAATTGAATGAAAAACGATACTTTCATGAGCAAAGAGAGTTATAGCAAACCTTAATGAACACATCAAGGGTCTCGGGTATGGTTCAAACCCATAGTTGAGTAGTTTATAAAAAACATGAATGTTCAATTCTGTCATTAAGCCCAATAGGGTGGCTTGAATTAAGTTTTTTGATCCAGTAGTATTCACTTCTGAGTCTTTGCTTAGTGGGATCCATGTCGTTACGTGGAAGGATTCTCTCTAAGACCATAAATTTTAGTTGGGAAATTTGATGACGTGCTTCAAGCCAGTGACTTGCCACTGTGGATTTTGGATTCATCAATCTAATATTACTCTTGTGTTCAGTTATGCGTTTTTTCACTTTTCTTTCCGTCTGTCCTACATAGGTTTTTCCGCATGGGCATTTTATAACATACACACAATTCATCGTGTCGCATGTACTATTGTGTTTCAGTTCAATTGGATATCCTTTGGTAGGGTGAGTGAATTGGTTTCCCATAATTACATTGCCACAGTGGGTGCAATTTTGACATTTTTGCATGCCTCGATAGGTCATAGTTGGTTTCTTAGGTGTGTTCAACATTTCTTTAATGTTCTTAGATCTTTGAAAAGCGAAAGTTATGTTGTCTTGATACAGGCCTGTTAGATCGGGTTCTCGTTGAATCAGTCCCCAGTGTTTATTCACTATTCTTTTGATTTTAGTTGCATCTGTAGAAAATTTCAATACGCACACTGTTTTGGTTTCTTTTGTTTTCTCCACTTCTTTCAGCATACTGGCTCGAGATTGTTTAGCCACTTTGTTTAACGATGTTTGCAGTACATCATTTGGATATCCTCTTGTTTGATACTTTTTTATTTGTTCCTGAAAATTTTGTTGCAACTCTGTTTCATTGGAAGTGATTCTTTTGATTCTTATGAATTGCGACGTAGGCAAATGCTTTTTCAATGTCATGGGATGAAAACTGTGAAACAATAATGCAGAGTTCTTGTCTGTTTTCTTGATATGGACATTAGTGGTGATAACATTCTTAGTTATGGACACTTTCACATCGAGGAATGCTATATTTTGCTCATCTATACTGTGAGTAAATTTTATCCTTTCGTTGCAGGCATTCAGGGCAATGATGTTGTTTTCCAAATCTCCTTTGGTTCCTCTCCATATTATGAATAGGTCATCTATGTACCTTTTGTACATGATCAAGTGGTTTGTCCAAGATGGATTCTCAAGAATGTGTTCTGTTTCAAATTTGCTCATGAAAATATTCGCATATGAGGGGGCCCCCCCAAATCCCATTGATGTTCCACTGCTTTGGTTGTAATATTTTCCATTCCATTCGAAGTAGCTACAGAATAATGCAAATTGCATGAGTTGTATGATGAGCAGTTTTTGTTCTTCCTGTAGATTGCTTTTCACAAGACTCCATTCCAATGCTTCTATACCCTCATTGTGGGGGATAGAGGTGTATAGGGCGGTTACATCTATAGTGCATAGTAGATATGTTTCATCAGTTTTTAGCACTAGCTTATTCAACATATTCAAGAAGGTTGTCGTATCCTTGATATACGTGGCTGAGTTTTGTACAATAGGCTGTAAAAACCTATCAATAAATTTTCCTATGGGCTCAGAGATAGACCCACACGCAGAGACAATGGGTCTAAATGGCGGGTTAGTCAAGTTTTTATGTATCTTGGGTGTCATATACAATTTAGGTCTTCTCGGGTATTTAATTTCTAGAAACTGTTTAGTTTTATCATTAATCCAGTTGTTTCCATGGGCATCATTGATGATCTTTTTAAGAATTGATTGATATTCTTCGGTAGGGTCCGATTCTAGTGGAAGGTAAATATCTGTGTTATTCACATGGTCATTCACTTTTTTAGTGTAGAAATCTGTGTCCATGACTACAAGGGCGCCTCCCTTGTCTGCCTTTTGAAATGTCAGTTGTTTGTTGTTGGTTAAATTTTTTAACGTATTCCATTCTCTAGATGTGAGATTATTTCTTTGAGGTTTACTGTAGGTTATTTGTTGTACCTCTGTGAGAACTGATCTCTCGAAAGCTTCAATGGTTTTATGAGTGAATGGAGCGCAAAATGAACTTTTTGGACGAAATTCTTTTTCCCAATTTGTTTCAGTTTGAGTATCCATCGAATCTTTAACACCTTGGCTGCTACCCAGATTTATATCCTGTGCTGACCCATAATGTTAATGGGTGTGGTCATGACGGAACGGTTCCGTCATGAGCACAGCTCAACCGATGCTCATGACGGAACCGTTCCGTCATGAGCATCGAAGGGGTTAAAGAAATATCTTAATTTCAGTGATCTGAAAAATTTAAACAGTGCTATGTCTGTTTCGGCTGCATTTGAACGGTATGTAGGTACAAATGTCATCCCTTTATTAAGTAGATCAGTTTCTGCTTGTGTGAATTGTTTGGATGAAATATTCACTATTAGTTGCTTTTCGTTTTCTCTTTCTGGCTCCTTGTTCTTTCTGCTATGCTTTTTTCCGTTTCCTCGTCTTGTTGGTTTGTACTGATTGGTGGTGCGTTTGCCGCAGGGCTGATCTCTAAAAAACTCACTTGAGGAGTGACATTGCTTGTAGAAGGTTTTTCTCCTGTAAGGTTTGTGGTTTTTGTTAAAGGTCTCCTTGTAGATGCGATGTCTGAGTCTGATACTATACTCTCTTGAGAGGATGTTGTGGTGGTTTTTTTTGGTTGTTGCTGCTGGGATTGCCATTTTTTTTGATTGTAAATATCGGCCCAGGTATAAACCTCATCTAGTTTATAGTCCAGAGTGTCTCTGCGGTATTTACGAATCTTTCTTTCATTCACTTCTTTAGCGTACTTATCTAGTTTATTGTTCACATCTTCTAACGTTTTTTCCAAATCTTCAATTGTACTGATTTGAGCTTTTAATGTTTTGATTTCTTCTTCGATTTCCATTAATGCTTTAGACAGTTCTTCCACTATAAGCAGAATCAAATCCAACGAACATTTATTTAAAATTTGATACCAACGTTCAATGAATTTTTTACTATTTTTGCACAACATGGGCTTGAGGGCAATCCTAAGGCCCCTGGGTATTCGTTGATTTCTATGGTAATGGATGAGTGTGGTGGCATGCATCCTCTGGTTTATTTCTTTTTTACTCAAGTATTCAAATTGGCGTATTAGCTGTGCCGTAGTGGTTTTCTGTGAAGTGAATTGCCTGGTCTCCTGAATCAAATCATAAATTTCTTTTGCTGCTTCAGCGGTAAACGCTAAAGTTTCTGCTTTGTTGGTGGTGGTCAGTGCAATGTCATCTAATTGCATGTTTATTTGTTTGTTGGTGCTACCACGGATCGGTAGGGCTGCAGGTAATAACTTGAAACGTGTTATCCTGGTGCACACAAAATTAACCTATCTTCAAAGTCAAATAATTTTTCTGATTTTAGTTAGCGCTGCTCAGGCCACAAGGCGTCCTGCCCTTGTCTTCAAGTAACTCGAAACGTAGAGTAGGAGGGGAACTCCCTCCTACAGCTGAGCGCGCTGTTTTACGACAGAACTCAAAAGTTTCTTTTCAGTATTTTACATATTTTCATAACATCAATTTTTCATGTATAATGAATCATGTGAATAATCCAAAGTTAGTCTGCTCGGTATAAAGCTTTTATTATTCAATCTTAAGCAATTTCGTTATACCAGGTTAGAAATTCATTTTAGCAAACCCAATGCATTTCGGGTCTGTCCAATAGACCCTTCATCAGGGGACTATGAATAGAAAAGAAACAGGACCTGTTAATTCACTATACCAAATGAACACAAAAATAAGGGTACATATCAATCTGCATATATAATCATAATAGAATTCGAGCTCCTTGACATGATTACACATCTTTTCTGAGATGCTGTCTCTTGATTTTTTACCACAAAAAACGGCGTAAATATAATAACCTACTTAACTTCCTATAACCATACTGTTGAATAGCGCTAAAAACAATAATACATTCTCAATACAGCTGTACTTACAAAAGACCGTCCGGTCTGGTACCTAAGTTCGGCGTCTCTATGTTTCGCGCCAACACTAAACAACTCATATGTTAGTTCCGTGCACGTGATCGGAAAGCCTTCCAATCACGGCGGAAAGGCCCTCGTCATGTGACCTGTTCCATAACAGCTTCAAGGAAGTGTGAGGAGTATTTACGCGCTAGCAAAACAAATATAAATATAATATCGGTTACACCCGATAGAAACTGTATCTCTAAATGAAAAGACAAAAGTGGCCATGACATTAAAGTGACTATAAACATATCTACAATTAACATACCAATTTGAATTGAATGAAAAAAGATACTTTCATGAGCAAAGAGAGTTATAGCAAACATTAATGAACACATCAAGGGTCTCGGGTATGGTTCAAACCCATAGTTGAGTAGTTTATAAAAAACATGAATGTTCAATTCTGTCATTAAGCCCAATAGGGTGGCTTGAATTAAGTTTTTTGATCCAGTAGTATTCACTTCTGAGTCTTTGCTTAGTGGGATCCATGTCGTTACGTGGAAGGATTCTCTCTAAGACCATAAATTTTAGTTGGGAAATTTGATGACGTGCTTCAAGCCAGTGACTTGCCACTGTGGATTTTGGATTCATCAATCTAATATTACTCTTGTGTTCAGTTATGCGTTTTTTCACTTTTCTTTCCGTCTGTCCTACATAGGTTTTTCCGCATGGGCATTTTATAACATACACACAATTCATCGTGTCGCATGTACTATTGTGTTTCAGTTCAATTGGATATCCTTTGGTAGGGTGAGTGAATTGGTTTCCCATAATTACATTGCCACAGTGGGTGCAATTTTGACATTTTTGCATGCCTCGATAGGTCATAGTTGGTTTCTTAGGTGTGTTCAACATTTCTTTAATGTTCTTAGATCTTTGAAAAGCGAAAGTTATGTTGTCTTGATACAGGCCTGTTAGATCGGGTTCTCGTTGAATCAGTCCCCAGTGTTTATTCACTATTCTTTTGATTTTAGTTGCATCTGTAGAAAATTTCAATACGCACACTGTTTTGGTTTCTTTTGTTTTCTCCACTTCTTTCAGCATACTGGCTCGAGATTGTTTAGCCACTTTGTTTAACGATGTTTGCAGTACATCATTTGGATATCCTCTTGTTTGATACTTTTTTATTTGTTCCTGAAAATTTTGTTGCAACTCTGTTTCATTGGAAGTGATTCTTTTGATTCTTATGAATTGCGACGTAGGCAAATGCTTTTTCAATGTCATGGGATGAAAACTGTGAAACAATAATGCAGAGTTCTTGTCTGTTTTCTTGATATGGACATTAGTGGTGCGTGTGGGTCTATCTCTGAGCCCATAGGAAAATTTATTGATAGGTTTTTACAGCCTATTGTACAAAACTCAGCCACGTATATCAAGGATACGACAACCTTCTTGAATATGTTGAATAAGCTAGTGCTAAAAACTGATGAAACATATCTACTATGCACTATAGATGTAACCGCCCTATACACCTCTATCCCCCACAATGAGGGTATAGAAGCATTGGAATGGAGTCTTGTGAAAAGCAATCTACAGGAAGAACAAAAACTGCTCATCATACAACTCATGCAATTTGCATTAATCTGTAGCTACTTCGAATGGAATGGAAAATATTACAACCAAAGCAGTGGAACATCAATGGGATTTGGGGGGGCCCCCTCATATGCGAATATTTTCATGAGCAAATTTGAAACAGAACACATTCTTGAGAATCCATCTTGGACAAACCACTTGATCATGTACAAAAGGTACATAGATGACCTATTCATAATATGGAGAGGAACCAAAGGAGATTTGGAAAACAACATCATTGCCCTGAATGCCTGCAACGAAAGGATAAAATTTACTCACAGTATAGATGAGCAAAATATAGCATTCCTCGATGTGAAAGTGTCCATAACTAAGAATGTTATCACCACTAATGTCCATATCAAGAAAACAGACAAGAACTCTGCATTATTGTTTCACAGTTTTCATCCCATGACATTGAAAAAGCATTTGCCTACGTCGCAATTCATAAGAATCAAAAGAATCACTTCCAATGAAACAGAGTTGCAACAAAATTTTCAGGAACAAATAAAAAAGTATCAAACAAGAGGATATCCAAATGATGTACTGCAAACATCGTTAAACAAAGTGGCTAAACAATCTCGAGCCAGTATGCTGAAAGAAGTGGAGAAAACAAAAGAAACCAAAACAGTGTGCGTATTGAAATTTTCTACAGATGCAACTAAAATCAAAAGAATAGTGAATAAACACTGGGGACTGATTCAACGAGAACCCGATCTAACAGGCCTGTATCAAGACAACATAACTTTCGCTTTTCAAAGATCTAAGAACATTAAAGAAATGTTGAACACACCTAAGAAACCAACTATGACCTATCGAGGCATGCAAAAATGTCAAAATTGCACCCACTGTGGCAATGTAATTATGGGAAACCAATTCACTCACCCTACCAAAGGATATCCAATTGAACTGAAACACAATAGTACATGCGACACGATGAATTGTGTGTATGTTATAAAATGCCCATGCGGAAAAACCTATGTAGGACAGACGGAAAGAAAAGTGAAAAAACGCATAACTGAACACAAGAGTAATATTAGATTGATGAATCCAAAATCCACAGTGGCAAGTCACTGGCTTGAAGCACGTCATCAAATTTCCCAACTAAAATTTATGGTCTTAGAGAGAATCCTTCCACGTAACGACATGGATCCCACTAAGCAAAGACTCAGAAGTGAATACTACTGGATCAAAAAACTTAATTCAAGCCACCCTATTGGGCTTAATGACAGAATTGAACATTCATGTTTTTTATAAACTACTCAACTATGGGTTTGAACCATACCCGAGACCCTTGATGTGTTCATTAAGGTTTGCTATAACTCTCTTTGCTCATGAAAGTATCGTTTTTCATTCAATTCAAATTGGTATGTTAATTGTAGATATGTTTATAGTCACTTTAATGTCATGGCCACTTTTGTCTTTTCATTTAGAGATACAGTTTCTATCGGGTGTAACCGATATTATATTTATATTTGTTTTGCTAGCGCGTAAATACTCCTCACACTTCCTTGAAGCTGTTATGGAACAGGTCACATGACGAGGGCCTTTCCGCCGTGATTGGAAGGCTTTCCGATCACGTGCACGGAACTAACATATGAGTTGTTTAGTGTTGGCGCGAAACATAGAGACGCCGAACTTAGGTACCAGACCGGACGGTCTTTTGTAAGTACAGCTGTATTGAGAATGTATTATTGTTTTTAGCGCTATTCAACAGTATGGTTATAGGAAGTTAAGTAGGTTATTATATTTACGCCGTTTTTTGTGGTAAAAAATCAAGAGACAGCATCTCAGAAAAGATGTGTAATCATGTCAAGGAGCTCGAATTCTATTATGATTATATATGCAGATTGATATGTACCCTTATTTTTGTGTTCATTTGGTATAGTGAATTAACAGGTCCTGTTTCTTTTCTATTCATAGTCCCCTGATGAAGGGTCTATTGGACAGACCCGAAATGCATTGGGTTTGCTAAAATGAATTTCTAACCTGGTATAACGAAATTGCTTAAGATTGAATAATAAAAGCTTTATACCGAGCAGACTAACTTTGGATTATTCACATGATTCATTATACATGAAAAATTGATGTTATGAAAATATGTAAAATACTGAAAAGAAACTTTTGAGTTCTGTCGTAAAACAGCGCGCTCAGCTGTAGGAGGGAGTTCCCCTCCTACTCTACGTTTCGAGCAGCCTGATAATGTGGCACCGACAAGTACCTCCCTCCTGCACTTCCACAAGCAAGTGAAGGAAATTCTCTTCACACAGAATCTTTTGAGATAAACGTTGCTAATAGCACGATAATATCCGTCGATGCGCGGCGATAAAAAAATTGCCGCTAAGCCTACTTAGCGATAAATATCGCTAGTTGTTGGTAAAATGCCCCTTAGTTTCTTAAAGATAGGAGCTGATATAGTATATTTTTCTTTCAGTTTCACTCATTGCAAGAACGTACGTGAATGTTTTGCACATCACATGTAGGAAGCACATTTCACTGCAGTTTTGTATTAATCACCAATATCTAGGTGAGGCAAAGGACTCTTCTCCCTGTCTTTGATCTCCACCCTTGGGTCACTGCTCTCCAAATGTTGCCACCTTTTTTACCCCGCTTGCTAATTGCAAAGAAGTTTACAGCTCGA
The DNA here is from genome assembly GCF_964263255.1 of Lissotriton vulgaris. NCBI lineage: Eukaryota > Metazoa > Chordata > Amphibia > Caudata > Salamandridae > Lissotriton > Lissotriton vulgaris. The sequence continues at coordinate 189,460,789 of NC_141699.1, read as the reverse complement.
TAAAGAACACTGAAGAAAGACAGATACGTGGGTTGGATACATCGTTCTCTAACCTATCGTAGACAAGTCTTACATTTTTAAAACTAGTGCTTCGAAGGCAGAATAGCCACTATTGTCCGGAAATAGAAACGACTGTCAGAAAGTTGGCACCGACCTCTCCATTCCTTCTTCTTCTGAGATAGATTGAATGCGCTGTACGCGTTGCATCGCACGTTCTTTATTAATATGTACAAGGTCACTGGAACATGCATTGATAAGCAATTGACCTTTGCACGCATGCGTCTCGTGGCTCCTCGAGACCCACCGCGCCAAGAGCAGCCGTTCTACAGGACTTCAAGTGGCGGCGTGGCGCCAAGGGCGGATGAGAAGAACCCTCATGTAAGCAAGCAATACGAAGCATTAGGAGATTCTGAATGATAAAGGAGTATTTTACTATGCAGGAAAGTGCATAACCTTACCAGTCTTAGCTTAAAAGCGCTGTTCATCAGTCATTTGAATGCCAAAGTAATGCATTCAGCTGCACGGAGGATAGAAGTTGTTTTCCATTTAAACAATCAAATGCGAATGTATTATATTCTGGGAGCATTGTAATAGTTTTATTAGTGCTGCTGAAGCATCGCTTTTTGAAGCGGGACATTATTAGCTACACTTCGCCTCATCCAAAACGCTGGCAAATACAATTTATTTCTGAAGAGACACCTCAGCAACATTTATCAAGGAAAAAACGAAAATAAAAAGCAACTCAGTGCGTTTTAATGTTAGACTGATAGCATCGCTCAGTATGTGCGTGTGTGCGCGGGTGCGTGCGTGAGGCGCGCAAGTGTTCGTGAAACCTCATTTTATTTGTAATCATGCTGCTGAGAATATTTGAACTTTGCATCTATTTATATTATTAACATTTGAAATATATATACCATGTTTATCTAGTCCCCTTTTTTTTGGAAAGTTCCCCAGTGGTTCCTCGAGCCCTTGTCACGATGGTGCAGCAGGACTCTGAGGCCAAGACTGGTAGGTGCAGCCGGTTTCGCAGCCTCAAGATGTCTTACGCATGTTTTGTGGTGCGTGGAAAGACCTTCTACTCTTCGAAATAGCAGCGCAGAGTGCCTGGAGATCTCAGCGAGGACCACAGCCAGTGGAAAATACCAGGTGAGACCAAGACACCTTTATACAGCACCCAGGCACTGGCCCAGGTTTGTCTCTTTATTCTTTTCCTCAACATTCATCAATGAAAGTGGTCAACTTTCCTTTGGTGATACTTATCACTGTCTGAATTTGTGGACATATCTTGAGACTTGGAAAGTATCTTAAGCATGACCTAGAAAACTGGTGCTGCATTTCTGACTCTTCATGCTTTATATCTTGTTTCACATCAGTCGGAAGCCGAAATGACATCCCAGGAAAATCACATATTCGTATCCAAATACATACACTTGTCTACCTCAAGACTGTCAAAGCTGTAACATTATTTGGTGTACGGTTCATCACAGGATTTTTAGTTGCTCATCAAATCTCTGCAATTGCAGAGAATACTAATTTCCAGCTCCTGATGTTAAGAAGAATCAGATGACTTTTTAATTTGAACAAGGCATCAAAATTACTACGTGGTGTGTCCAATACTCTTTAGAGATACAGACACTCTCTCCAATATCTTGTAACAGTTCCAAATGTAGTGGAATAGGATTTCAAAGTCATGCTAATCACTGTAAATTTACTAATGCTTTAGAGAGGTGTCTCAACACATACTAACTCTAGAAATACCTTTTCTGCATGGCCACCTTGGATCTTTCAGCTTTTCCTGGACCTTATTTTGCTAGTTTTAGTGCTCTGTGCATCATTATATTTCTCTTCAGTGCTACAGTGCTGGGCCCTGGCCCTAACATAATAATGCTACAATTGGCACAAGCCAAATGGTCTATTTAACGTTCCTCTAATGCCATGGATAATGGTACAGAAAATACCCTAAAGTTATGAGAGCTAACTGTCATATACTGGCTACAGTGCATTCACACCACCCACATACAAAGAAAATAAATATAGCTGCTAAGAGCAACATTGTGCTGGCTAGGCTGCAATTTAAAAGAAGTTCAGTGACACATAGAAAGGAAAAGAGCCTTTGCAATATTGGAAAACCTGTTTTACATATTAATAAGTCTTCCTTGGTGGGGCTCGATGCTACACCTGACTGTACGTGGGTCAGATCTTCAGTATCAAAAAAATCAGGCTGGTCCATCTTCTCTTGGCTAGATTACATTTCGTTAGCTTGGCTTTCTTTTAAGGTCTACTCACCTGAAGATTCATGTTCTTTTAGAGCAAAGATAGTCCTTTCAATCACCTCGAGGGTAACCCTCAACTCACAGAGTAGCAAGAACGAGTGCTTCAGTTAACCCCTGGGTAAAGGGGGTTTCTGTATTTTGAAAAGAAGAACGGATGAATGATCTCAAGTATCCTGACTTGAGGTTCAGTGTGTTGTCCCAGGATTCTAGACTCTCCCTCTGGTCTCGGATGTTGATGCACACTCAGCTTGGAGTTTCAGGTTCTCACTTCTTTTGGTAAATCACAAGCAAGGCTTAAAGAACAATGAACAACCCTTAATCCCCTATTACAGACATCATTCTAAATGTTACAAACACATTTCACCTCATGAAACATGCCCCCCAAATATTTTTACTTAGATCTGCCAGAGTTTCTTCCTATTCCATTAAAGGAGCAATGCCCATAGTTCTCCAAGTAAAGCATGTGAAATTGTTGCTTTAAATGATTCATCAGTTATAAAGTTCACTTATGCTTTGTTTGAGCAAAGGACAATTAATTTATTAAAGTCTCAATTGTTTTTTTTCTGCACACAATAGGTTCCGTGCACTGGCCTCGTTTGTGTTGGAAACTGTATTTTCTGTTATTCACCTTTTGAATATTGAAGTTCCTTCTTTTTTCTCTTTTCAGGTAGGAAATAGTTGGGTTGAGATTCGGAATTGGGAGCGGTTAGAGATGGGGGTCTCTAGTTGGCAGAGGGATGTACCTTTGTCCAAGTAGGGGCCCTTCTACCTAGTCAGGGTAAGGGGCATACACTTCTAAAAAAAGCCCTGCTCAACCCAATGGTAGCTTTGCACGAGCAGACAGGCTTATCTTAGCAGCATGTAAAGCATTTGTGAACACATACAGCAATACAGTGAAAACATTTCAAATGTACACCACACCAGTTTAGAAAAACAAAAACAAGACCAAACGACAAAAATAAACCCACAATAGTTATCATGATATCCTTAGAAATAGGTTATTCATTCAAATAAAGTTTGTAGCAACAAATAACTCCACCTGGAGTTATTAGGACGTAGTGACAATGAAAATCCCAAAGCCCTGCGCCAACTGCGAAGTGCGCGGCATCAGGCACAGAGTCAAGCAGACCCCTAAAGAACAGAACCTTTGAAATGAGAAAAGCAAGGACGGTGCACGGCATCAGGGAGGTGATGCTTTGTTGGCGCCGGGTGGCGTCGGTTCCTTACGACCCCAAGGGAGGTAAAGCCTCGGTTCCTTACTGCGATGCAGGGTAGGTGAGACGTTGGTTCATCACTGTGCCAGAGAGGTGACGTCATGGTGAAGGGGAGGCATCAGTTGCTTACGATGGTGCGGTGTCGATGGATTCAGGAGTCACCCACGTCGAGGATCGGCTCTGTGGTGATGAAGCACCGTCGTCAGTTAAGTCGGGGCTGCGGTGCGAATCGGGATGTTGCGTCATGGATTTTACGAGCGGTGTCCTCAACTCTGGTGCAGGCAGCTTCCTCAGTGACAGCTTCAGAGTTGATGGCGCACGGCATCAGCAAGCATCGGGCCTACGGTGCAAGTTCGGGTGGTGCATTGTGCTCTTCATGAGCGGTGCCTACGGCTTCGGTGCAGGTTACAGCGTTGCTCGCCGGCATTGGTGTTGCAATTTCCTTCTGTGGCAGCTGAAACAGCAGTTCCAGATGCAGAAAGACAGAAGAAATGAAGTCTTTGTGTCCCTGAGACTCCAGATCTGAAGGCAAGCTCTATTTCAAGCCCTTAGGGATCTTCCTCAAGCAGGAGACACAGCACACAACAAAGTCCTTCGCCTTTCCTTGTCAGCAAGTAGCCACTGCAGACCAACCCCAGACAGCAAAACACCACAGGGTCAGTATTCCTTTTCAGCTACTCTGGCTCTTCTCCTTGGCAAAGGTTCCTCTTGATTCCCAGAAGTGATACACGTCTGGGTTATGGGCCTCTCTTTTTATATAGCAAAATCCTTTGTTCTCTGGTGGCAGAGAAGTCCTGTTCTCAGTCAAAACCAGTTATGTCCTCTCTGGTGCAGCTTCCTAGCAGGCGATGGAGACATCATTGTGGAAGGTAGACCAGGCCCATGCAGTGAAAGGAAATCTCCCCTACTCTAAATACAGCCCAGGTCCATTCAACCCAGCCTTGACCCATCCAGACTCTATGGAGCCACAGCACTTCTCCAGCCCCTGTCACTCTAAAGCCAGACAGCTAATACACATCCTAACACATGCACAGCGGTTGGCTAAGCAAGAAAATACCTTCTTTCTAAAAGTGGTATTTTCAAACACGGAATGTAAAAATCACCCTTACTAAAAGATGCATTTTAACATTCTGAGTGCAGGCATACTAAACTTTATTTTTCTACCTTGTTCCCAGGGGTAGTTATGTTTATAAGATGTTATAAGCAAACCCTTCATTCTATCCTATAGGGAAAGGTAGCCTTGCAATAGTGAAAAACGAAATTGGCAGGATTTCACCATCAGGACATGCACCACATGCCACGCACACCAGAGCATGTCCTACCTTTCTCATATATTGCACCCTGCCCAAAGAGGTACATTTTGGGCCTACTTTAGGGGTGACAACATGTAAGAAAAGGTAAGGTTAGGGACTGACAAGTTTGTGCACTTGCCAAGTCGACATGGCAGTACCAGACTGCACACAGGCTCTGCAATGGCTGGCTTGAGTTGCATTTACAGGCTGCTTATGTGGGTGACACAATAAGTGCTGCAAGACCACTAGCAGCATTTGATTCACAGGCCCTAGGCACACACAGTGACCTGTACTAGGGATTGACTAATAAATCAAACAAGCCAATAAAGGAAACACCAATCCATAACAACAATTTATAAAGGGAGCACTTGCACTTTGGCACTGAACAGCAGTGGCAAAATGCTCATAGCATCTAGACCAGCAAAACAAAGTCCAACACACAGAAAAACACAGGTGGAAAAGGCAAAAACGCAGGGGAAACCCATACCAATGATGCCAGGTCTAACAGGGACCCACCAGGAGAAAGCCCTTTCGCTGCTAGGCCTTTTCCCCACCTGTACTAAGCCTTTTCTATGGCTATTTGGAGTAGTTCTCGCTTAGGCCTTTTAACCTTTTGACCACATAAAGGTATCCACGCCGAATTTGCGTTCTTTCCTTTCAACATCATGGGGATTCTAAAGGTACCCAGGGTTTGTGAATTCCCCTGGAGGGGACCCAGAAATTAGCCAAAATACAGCTACATTTTATTTATTTTTTTTAAATGGGAAAAAAGTGCTGCAAATGAAAGCGTCTGGGTTATTCCCTGCAAATGGTATCCAAAAAGGGTTTCGGGGACTGAAATCACTATTTCCCAGCTTTTACGGAATGACAGACATTTGTCAGAAAAGCAAAAATTGTTACACAGAAACTATTTTTGCTATTTTTTCTGCTTTCAACCCTCTTATAGTTAACGGTAGAAATGGGTATGAAAGCAATAATGGATCCTGGAAAGCTATACATTTCAAAAAAGAAAGTAGACAAAATTCTGAATTCAGCAAGGGGTCATTTGTGTAGATCCTTCAAGATTTCTTCATAGAAGCTAGCAGTAAAATATAGGAAAAGTTGAAAATTAGTTGAAAAAAACAGCCTTTTGTGTCAACATTTTCACCTGTAACTATGACAGCTCTTTAAAAGCAATATACCGTTACATCCGCTAGACCCTACTGGTTGTGGGAATATATAGGACTTGTAGGTTCACCAAGAACCCGACGAATCCAGAGCCAAAAACTGAGTAACAAATTGCGATTTTTTTTATTATGTACCAGGTATATAGCAATTATTCTGGGAACATGTATACATAAAAAATTGGTATGAAAGAAACCTATGTATTCCTGAAATGGGAACAAAATATGGAGTTTACAAACAGTAGATATTTGCACATCTCCGAAATTGGGAATACTCATACTAGCATGAGGGTTATCGGTCATTTTTCAAAATGACTTCTTTTTTACATATTGTCTTTTATTTGAAAGGCAGAAATGCATCGAAAGTCAATAGGTATTAATAGTTGCTCAACAAATATGAATCACCCTACGTCTCCCGATAAAAATTGTACCTCACTTGTGTGGGTAGGCATGGTGCGCATGACAGGAAATGGCTCAAAATGCAACAGAAACTCACCACATTTTCATAATGAAAAATTACCCTTTTTTGGCAAAGTGCCTAGTATTAGTTTTTGAACCCTAGCTCTGCTGGCACCTGGGAAAACCTATCAAACCTATACATTTTTGAAAACTAGATACCCAGGAAAATCCGGGATAGGGTGACTTGACTGCGTTTCACCAGGTTCTGTTAACCAGAATCCCTTGAAAACCAAACCCCAATACCAACATTTAAAAAACCCTGGTGTCTAGTGGCTTCTGCCCCCCTTGGGGGCAGATGGGGGCAGATGGGCATAAAACATACTGCTGATCTGCCACCCAAAGAGGGCAGAAGTAGCCCCAATGATTTTCCCATAAAGGGGAGCGACCCTGGCCCAAGGGGCAGCTCCCCAACATAACAAAAAACAGTGGTCAACTACATAAAATTGGCGAGATATGCCCCCCTAGGGGGACGCAGACAGCCAAAAACATGACCCTCAAGGGGGAGTGACCCTTGCCCAATGGGCCATTCCCCACGAAAGAATTCTTGGTGGTCTAGTGGGCCTCTAAATAAATAAATATGGTGAGACCTGGAGATGAGTGATTAACATCATAATCAGAGTGCTGGTGAAAGACAGACATCCAAATAGAAAATTCCTGCTTTCTTTTGAGCCAGGAGCCTTAACTGTGACTCGAATGAATGACACTGTAGTTTCAGCAAGAAAGGTGGCTGAGGTAATTGTGAGGAATGTCGCCTTCTTTAGGAGCTACTGGACCCCAGAGGCTAAACCTGTAAGGCAGGCAGGGCGATGGGCAGGTTGGAGGCCCGCAGAGAGGTTGATACCCAAAGTGATGGTGGGGAGGCTTCGATTGAATGGAGCCTCGGACAGGAACCAGAAGGGATAAGAGTGCTGGATCGCATGAGTGAGGGACGAGAGCCAGAGAGTGGTCCTGGACGTGAGCACCTTACAACCAGGGGTGATTTGGAAAGTCAGAGATGAGGGCTCCAGGGATATAACCTAAAGGTGAACCTCATTCCACCCCGGCAATACAAAGTCTTTGCTGTGGACAGATCAGACTGGAAGGATCCGTTTCACTAGTAAAGTGTCCTGAATCTGCTGCCTGTTTAAATCCCTAGTTGGTTCAGTGTGTGTGCATGTGTGTGTTTTGTGTGTGTGCCTTTGTTTGTGTGTGAGAGTGTACGTAGGGTGGGAGTGTTTTTTACTTCTGTTTGAGTGAAGGAGAAAAGTGCTGTTTGGAGGTGAGTCAATTGTGAAATTGCAAGGTGCAGGTTATTGGTAGCATCCTAATTGACATCATAGTATTAAAAAAAGACCTGCTTGCCATTAAAGAGGGGTCTCAGCTTATAACCAACTACTGCTATGTGGCCCATTTTGTGCACCCGCTAAGTATGCCACTACAACCTGTGTGGCACAACACCACAATCCCCTTATCTTTCTTATCTTTTCCAATTCCACTTTGTGAAATGTGCATGGTGGGTAACTTACTGAAGGGCTTGATAGTAATATCTTTGTACTGCCAATCATTAGAGTACTACTTGATGAGAAGCGTGTGTGTGGCTTTGTGTTGCCATTTTTTAATATTACGTGTGTGTGTGTGTGTGTGTACAATGGGTGGGAGTGCTTTTTACTTATGTTTGAGTTAAAGAGAAATGTGCTTTGGCGGTGAGTCAACCGTAACACTACAAGGTGCGGATTGTTAGTAGCATCCTAGGAGATGTAATAGGCAGGTCGCTCCCGCACGCCACCACACAGCCCGCCTGTGTGCCCTGAGCCGCTGCGCTGCTGCGCTGCTGCCGCTCGAACTGGTTTGTGCCTGCATTGTTGTTCTCTTTGTACTTTGTGCCCCACTTTGCCTTGTGTATCCCCCGCTCGCCCCCACCTGCTTGGTTAGCATTGTTGTTTTTTGTACTTTTGTGCCCCTCTGTTCCACACTTTGCCATCTGTATTCCCTGCTCACCATCATCCATGCTTTTTTCCCACCACTGCGTTCCCTGCGGCCCTCCGCCCCTGAGCTCCCATTCGCCACCCTGCTCCTGCCTCCCAGCTGCTCCTCCCTCCCACTCCCCCTCATATGGAGGCCAGGCAGCGGGCGCACAGCAGAGGACCCCGAAGGCAAGCCCATCTGTGCCCGTCTGCAACTGGACCGCTCCCAGCGCCAGGACCTCTGGCCCCCACACTCACCACGATGCCCGCCACCGCTACGACTCCAGCACCCTCCAAGCACTGAACACCGGATGGTCATGCACCTGCTGCCTGGCCACCCCAAAGCGCACCCAAGGACCCTTCTCCTGCCGAAGCTGCAGCTTCACCAGCATCTGGCCCGCCAACCCACCCACCGAAGAACCCAACTTCCTCAGATGCATCCTGCTCAACACCTGCTCTGCCCGCAAACACGCCATCGAACTCTGGGATCTACTCGACACCAGCGCCCCAGACGTCGCCTTCCTGATGGAGACCTGGCTGACCCCCACCTTGGTGCCTGACATCGACATAGCCATCCCAGAAGGCTACAAGCTCACCCGCAAGGACCGCATGAACGGAGTAGGTGGAGGAATTGCCATCGTCCACAGCAACACCATCAAAATCTCGACAGATGCTGACGACACCCTCAGCACCGCCAAACACTTGCACTTCCAGATCCACACCGACCCCAACACCACCCTCAGAGGCACCCTCATCTATAGACACCCTGTACCCCGACCGCAGTTCAGCGACTCCATTGCCGACTTCATCAGCACACATGCCCTCGCCTTCATGGACTACATTCTCCTAGGGGACTTCGAGAACAACAACAACCCGAGCACCTTCACCCCGATCGACAACCTCGGCAATCGTGGACTCAGACAAGTCGTCACAACACCCACTCACTCCGCCAGCCACACGATTTACCCCATCTTCTCGGCAAGCACCCACGTCTCCTTCGACCGCACCACAGAACTCCACTGGACCGACCACCGCTGAATACACTTCACCTTCCGGAAACACGCCACCCACCACCACACCTAGCCGATGCCTCGCGGCAGCTGGGGCAAGATCACCGAGGACCAGCTAACCACCGCCCTCGAGCAGAGTCCACCTGCAGACCCGGCCGACCCCGATGCCAAAGCCCGCAACCTCAGACAATGGATCGATGACTGTGCCAAACACCCTCGCCCCGCTCAAGAAACCCCCCCAACACCCAGACCATTAAGAGAGCCAGCTGGTTCACCCAAGACCTCCAGGCCTCCAAGCGAATATGCCGAAAACCGGAAAAAAACTGGACCCGTGAAAAAAACAGGAACGCCACCTGCCCACACCACCAACTCATCAGATTCACCAAAAGGACCACATTCAGAGACCGCACAGACAACAACGCACACAACAGCAAAGAGCTCTTCAGCATCGTGGAGGAACTCTCCAAAACCAGTTCCAACACCAACGACATCCCACCATCACAAGACCTGTGCGACTCACTGACCACCTTCTTCTATCGCAAGATTGCAGACATCTACGACAGCATTGACGCCGTCATCACCCCAGTAGATGCAGGTACCCCACTCCCACGACCACCACCCGCACCAACCGCCTGCTCGCCTAGACCAACATCAATGACAACAACACCATCAAGATCATGAACACCGTCCACTCCCGATCCCCGGAAGACACACACACCACATCTTCAACAAAGCCAGCAGCACCATTGCACCCCACCTCCAGAAAACCATCAGCATCTTCTTCCAGACAGCGACCTTCCCAGACAGCTGGACGCATGCAGAGATCATTGCCTTTCTCAAGAAACCCAAGGCAGACCGCAAGGACCTAAAAAACATCCAACCCATCTCCCTGCTTCTGTTCCTGGCGAAGGTCATCGAAAAGGCCGTCAACAAACAACTGACCAGCTTCCTCGAAGAAAACAACATACTGGACCCGTCCAAGTCCGGTTTCCGTAGCAACCACAGCACCGAAACTGACCTTATCGCCACCACCGATGACATCCGGATCCTGCTCGACAACGGAGAACCCTGTCACCTGTCAGCCGCTTTCGACAGTCTGCCACCGCACACTAAAAGCACGTCTCAACGACGCTGGAATCCAAGAGAAGGCCCTGGACTGGACCACCTCCTTCCTCTCCAGGAGGACCCAGAGTGTCCGCCTCCCCCCTTCCGCTCCAAAGCCACCGAGATCATCTGCAGCATTCCCCAAGGATCATCCCTCAGTCCAACGTTGTTAAAAGTTTACATGGCACCGCTCGCCCACGGTGCACGACGGCACAACCTAAACATCATCTCCTACGTTGATGACACCCAGCTGATCCTCTCGCTCACCAAGGACCCCCACATGGCCACAGCCAACGCCAACTAAGGAATAAAGGCCGTCGCCGACTGGATGAGGAACAGCTGTCTGAAGCTGAACTCGGACAAGACGTAGGTCCTCATCCTCGGTTCCACCCAATCAGCCTGGGACGACCCCTGGTAGTCGACGGCACTAGGAGCACCCCCTACACCCACCGACCATGCACGAAACCTGGGGGTCACCCTCGACTCCACACACTCCATGACAAAGCAGGTCAACGCCATCTCCTCCTCCTACTTCAACACCCTCCGCATGCTTCTCAGGATCTTCAAGTGGATCCCACCACAACTAGAAGGACGGTCCCCCAGGCCCTCGTCAGCAGTAGACTGGACTACGGCAATGCACTCTATGCAGGAGCCCCGGCCAAACTTTTGAAACAGCTCCAACACATCCAGAATGCCTCAGCACGCCTGATCCTCAACATCCCGCGCCGCAGCCACATCACACCCCACCTGAGAGACCTGCACTGGCTCCCCATCTACAAGAGGATAACCTTCAAACTCCTCACCCACGCACACAAGGCACTCCACGACACCGGACCAGCATACCTCATCAGCCGACTCAGACTCTACACCCCGTCCCGCCAGCTCCACTCTGAAGACCGGGCCCTCGCCACTGTCCCCCTCATCTGAAGAGTGACCGCCGGCGGCAGATCATTCTCCCATATCGCCGCCAAGACGTGGAACACCCTTCCCATCCGCCTACAGCAGACCAAACACCTCGTAATCTTCAGGAGACTCCTCATGACCTGGCTCTTCAAACAGTAGCAGCGTCCCCCCCGCCCCCCCCCCAGCGCTTTGAGAGGCTCTCAAGTATTTAGTGCGCTTTACAAATGCTATGATTGATTGATTGACCCACCAGCAATGGAAGTGGGGTCTCTGCCTATAGCCAACTAACGCTCTGTGGCCCTTTTTGTGCACCTGCTAAGAATGGCACCACAGCCAATGTGGCAAAAAACCACAATCCCCTATATTTCTTATCTTTTGCAAGCCAACTTTTTGAAATGTGTATGGTGGGTGACTTACTGAAGTGCTTAAAAGTAATAGCTCTGCACTGTCAGTCATGAGAGTACTACTTGACGAGGAGTGTGTGTGTGTGTGGAATTGTACTGCCTATTAATAGAGCCCTACGCGTGTGTGTGTCCGTGTGCCTATGTGTGTGTGAGAGTTAGTAGCTTTGTACTGCCTATAATTAGAGTACTATTTGTGTACATACATCAGTTTGTGTGCTCATTTATAGAGGAGAAACAGCCAAAAACTATGCCCACAAGGGGAGCGACCCTTGCCCAAGGGGCCACTCCCCATAAATGTATCCCTGGTGGTTTAGTGGGCCACTTTAATAAAAGAAAATGCTGCAATCTGCCCCCTAGGGGGGCAGACACAGCCAAAACAAATTTCCCCCAAACAGGGTAGCAACCCTTGTCCAAGGGGCGACTCCCCACAAACAGGTAAATAGTTTCATTAAAAAAAAATCCCTGGTGTCTAGTGGGCATACCTGCTGCATCATCCCATAAACGTGCAGCAGGAATGCCCAAAAGAGGCATCAGAGGAAACAAAAACCCTTTCCTTTCCCCTGATGCCTCTTTTTTAAAATCCCCTCTCCCAGGAGGAGAAACTCACCTTCGTGTTCTCCAACGAACTGAAAACAAATGGCTTCCAGCGCATTGGGAATCCCTCAATGACGTCTGCGTGCCTCGTGCGCTGACTTCATTGATGATGCGGAAGGGGCGTGGGGGAGGCAAGGAAAGGGCTTTCCCTGCCAATCCCCATTGTGGGCACGTAGATGGGCAGCCCATGGGAGAAGCGCAAGTGCTTCCCCTATGGGTCGGTGCTAAGACGGCCGGGGGCCGTCCTGAGCACACACCCACCGTTTCTCATGACAGCTCCCGGCTGTCCTGAGAACGGAAGGGGTTACATTTGGCAGGCAGAAATGCATCAAAATTCAATAGGTAATAAACAGTTGCTCTACAATTCTGTGTTGTGCTAAGTCTCCCAATAAAAATAGTACTTCACTTGTGTGGGCTGGCCTAGTGCTCACAATAGGAAACAGCCCAAAATGCAACGTGGACACACAACATTTTCACAGTGAAAACACAGTGAAAACAGATCCCTTTTTTGGAAAGTGCCTAGCTCTGGATTTTGAACCCTAGCTCAGCCGGCACCTAGGGAAACCCAGAGGAATCCAGGATGAGGTGACTTGAGTGTCTCTAACAAGGTTCTGTTATCCAGAATCCCTGGCAAACCTCAAACTTTGTAAAAAGACAAATTTTCCTCAAATGTCTGTGATGGAAAATTCTGGAATGGGAATGGATCCACAAAATTCTACCCACCCGCATTCTGCAAACTCTTTTTATAAATTTGTACCTCACATGTGTGGGTTGGCCTAGTGCCCGTGACAGGAAATGACCCAAAACGCAATGTGGACACACCACATTTTTACAGTGAAAATTGACCCATTTTTTCAAAGTGCCTAGCTGTGGATTACGAAATTACATACTACTATGAAACAGCGCAATATAAAAACACTAGAACTAGAAGATAAAATATTTGTTTTGGTGAAGTAAGAACCTGCGTGAAATAAGAGAAGATAAACAGTATTCAAGAAAAACAAATTGAAAAATTTTATATAAAAGAAATGAAAAAGGAGAAGAGAAAAGAGAAAAGAGAAAGAGGAGATAGAAAGAAAAGAAGATATGAAGAGAGAGAAAAAGTCAATAAATAGTATAAGAGAGAAAACTATAATGAAGGTGAATCCGATGATAGAAAAGTAGTGAATGGCAACCATAGTAAATCAGATTTAATTTGCAGCTGAATTGAAGTATTAGGCACATAGCAATTCTATGTTCATCACATATTAGATTCCACCAAAGTAAAAATGATAGTTTAGAGTTATCTTTCCAACAAATTAATATAACCTTAAAAGCTATAGCAATAAATAGGTCAAATAAAATTGATTTCGAAAAAATTAGATCAAAATCAGGGGCAAAGTTCCTAAAAATACATTGTGAATGTTGAATGGAATATTATAGGAAAAAATCAATACACATTTTGACCAAACAGCTTTCCATAAATCATGTACCTTAGGACAATAGAACAATAAATGCATTAAAGAACCTTCAGCAGTAAGACAAGACCAACAAGATGAAGAGACTGATTTGTTAAACTTATGTAAGAGAAGGGGAGTAATAATAACACGATCATAAATAAAATACAAGGATTGTATAATATTTGCAGCTTTGGATGTTTTAAAGAGTTTTTGCCAGAATTTGTCCCACTGATACCCTGAGAGTGTTTGAGGAAGATGCTGTTCCCATTCTAGTTCAATATGCGATTCAACCTGTGTGCAGTTAGGAGAAGATAAAGATTTATAAATAGAGGAGGCACTGGGAATAATGTCAGACGGAATTCGGTACAACTGAGTGTCAGGAGTGAGGGATGTAGGAATTAGGAGAGAATTAAAACTCTGTACACAACCCTGAAGTATTGGTGCTAAAATGTTATACTGTTGAATGAAGGAATCAGGAAGGTTAAATGTCACTTGCAGTGTATAAAAAGGTAAAATCACATTATTAACAATCATTTCACTAACATAAAAAATACACTTTTCTTTCCAGTGTTTGCATTAGAATGATTTATGACGGAATTTGATGTGTTTGTTATACCAAATTGAGGAGAGTAGGAAAAAACTAAGTATGGGCGGAAAATTCATTCCGCTGGTGAATTTGCAGATTTTCCGCGATTTCGCGATGTGCGAATTGTGAGAAATCGCGGCAAAATCCACGAATCCGCGAGCGGGACAAATTTTGCTCAGGAAGCACTTACAGGGTTACAGCAGGTGCCCAAGGTGAAGCTAATTTTTTTGTGACCATTTACAAAATGGTTACAAAGAAATTAACTTCAACTTGGGCGCCTGACTTGGGCACCTGCTGTAACCCTGTAAGTGCTTCCTGGTGCCTCGCTGCCTACTTGCAACTATTCTCTGACCCTCAAAGCAGGGTCAGAGAATAGTTACAATTAGGCAACAAGGCTTCTGTCACAAAAATTAAACCTCAGCAGGAAGCACTTACAGATATAAATAAAGCAGGTGCCCGAGTTGAAGCTCAAATTCAGTAATGCATTATAATCAGCCCAAGAATCTAGTGAGCACGGTCGATGCTAGGCAGGTGTGCTTTCTCCCCAGATCTACTGTCTACTGTAATCCGTGATGGGGGTCTAGGCATCCACGAGTTTCTCGAGCGCAATCCCCCTGTACTTCCAGTGACCAGCACTTACTGCTTTCTCCTCATTTGCTGCTCTGATCGGTCTCTGACCCTTTATAAACGAAAGGCATGTGAACTCGCACAGAAGCCCTGCCCGTTTGGCCCCTTCCTACACGCTCTAGGCTATGCAACCTCTTCCCTCCCTTTCCCCCACTGTGATGGACAGCTCACTCGAGGGACCTCGGCGCCTATGGGCGCAGTGGCAAAGTTACAGACACACGGGGTCACTGAAGACAACTCTTCCGGGCCTTTACGCTGCTGAAGTGTAGGAAAAGCACAAACATTTACCCAACGAGGTAGCACTTACTGCTTTCTCCTTATCTGCTGCTCTTATCAGTCTCTGACCTTTATAAACAAGACAAAAGAAGTGAGTGTTACTGCACACCTTATTTTTTAATGAAAACCACAATGGTTATCAGTACTCCGTGGTTAATTATGTGTGCAGGCTACCGATGTGTGGAGTGAGTAGACCCCTATCACTCCAAATGTATACAATGTGAAGAAGGCTCTGGACTACCAGAGTCTGAAAACGGTGCAATGCTTGAAGGACAACTATCTGTTGTCTCCCAGTTTTTCTACAAATTTTAAACAATAAACCAAATTGATTCAATGTTCATTCAAAGCTTTGTTCATTATTTGTATGAAAATTTCAAAGGGCAACATAATTAGTGCACATTCACGAGAAATAGTAATGAACATGAAAAATAATAATAAACAATTTCAACACAACAATATCTGACGTGTTTCATTGAATTTTAAAGTGCCATTAAACAACAGTACAATGAGGTAAATACTGATTAGAATAAACGAAAATCCCAATGCATTTCGGGTTCCAACATATGAACCCTTCGTCAGGGGAAAACAATAGATGAACAAACAATAAACAAGGTTCAGAAATCAGCAAAATCTTCCAATGTTATCATCCGCAGGAAGCCTGCAACACAAAAGTTGGCTACTATCAGCTCTCTGTTATATACATTGTGATACCCAAAAACCTTCACCTGTTACAGATTAGTGAAGTAGAATTTACAAATGAAGATGTTATGGCCCGACCAGATAAGACGACGTTTAAGTCTTACAGCTTTCAAGATGTGCATAAGTTCAGTAAATTCCAAGAAAAGCATTATGATTCCACGTGGTTTGTTAGCAGAAGGCTGAAGACGACCCAGACGATGCGCTTTTTGTAAGTTGAGAGGAGTTGATGATGATGGAAAGTCTAAGAGCTCTGGAAGAAATTTCTGAAGAAATGCAACCATATCAGGACCTTCAAAATTGTCCGGAAGTCCATAAAGTCGTAGATTATTCCTGCGGTTTTGATTTTCAAGGTCCTCAGTTCAGATTTTGTATTTTTATATTTCTTGTTGTAGTAGAGGGATCTTTGTAGAGATATCTTGTACGTTGCTAACTCATTGTTGAAGCTCTAAGACCTTTCCCTCCATTATAATCCATCTATCCTCAATTTGTTTTAGCTTTTCATTTGTAGTGGATATAAAGCGTTGGAGACCATGAACTTCATCGAGGATAGAGTCCAGAACTGGATTCTGTGAGGATAGAATTGGAGAAGGTGGGTCGTTCTTATGCCTTTTTGGTTTTGTACCAGATGAAGAAGGTCTGGCCATGTGGATATCATTAGCCATTTTTAATCTACAAAGGAAATCACTTTGAGAGATGTAGCAAGAAGTGAACACTTAATAAAGGCTGTAAGTGTTGTGAGGGGCAAGATATTCCTTGTAGTAAATGAACATTTGTAATGCAATGTCCCTCAGAATTCAACAATAATTAAAAAAAGTAGTGTACTTCAACTCAAATTCTGCACAGAAAATGATGTTAGAAACAATTAAGAAGGAATTACTTCATTAGAGGTGTCTGAAAGGTAAAAAGCAACATATTCATAGGTTGCGCCATGACCAAAAGGGCATCGACATATAGAATGTAGCATAAGTCAGTAAGGTCTCACCATTAGTTGAGGAAGACACCAGAATGTTGGTTTCAAGGCGAGACACAAGCACTGCGACCCAAAATGGCGGCTACCCGCGACTAACCTCTAAGGGCTGTGAGACACCAATTATGTACTGTAGTGAAGAATAAATAGTGGAAGTATTACTGTCATAATGCAGTGAACGGATCAAAATCCTCCATTAAAAGAAAGCAAAAGTATGCTCTGACTGAGTTCCTCACACAGTGAAAGCTGAAAATACTTGAAAAATAGCTGCTCCATATTGGTATTATTTTGAGGCAGAAAACGGAGTATCTGCACCTTGCAACATATCCAAAGGAATTTATAGATGCAGGCAGACGTCAGGATAAAAAAATGCCCCACCTTTGCTGCAGACGTCCAAAAAATGGCAGAAAGAAGGGACGCAAGCACCGTGATGCAAAATGGCGGCCACTCGCATCTTAGTGAGGCAGAAATAGCTGCACTGGTGAATGGGCACAAAAACAATGTCAGCAATGCTGAAGAGAGGCAGCAGGACTTACTGCAGCATCACATGAGCAGGACCGGCACTCCCAATAGTGAAGACAGGACAAAGAGGCTTGAACTGCGCATCTGAGTCCCGCGATGGAGCGGAGCTCCCATCATGTCCACCATGTCGCCTCGGCATCCAAGCCACGCCCCTCCCTAGCTGTAGATTGTGAACCCTATCTCTGACAGTACCTACGGAAACCTAGGAAACCAATATAATTATGAAAACTAGACACCTAGGCAAATCCAGGATGGGGTGGCTTATGTGGCTCTCACTAGGTTCTGTTACCCAGAATCCCTCGTAATCCTCAAACTTTGTAAAAAAAACACACATTCCACAAATTTTGCTGATGGAGAGTTCTGGAATCTGCATGGATCCACAAACTTCCACCAACCACACCTTCCCTAAAATCTTCTGATAAAAATGGTACCTCACTTGTGTGGGTAGGCTGATTGACAGCGACAGGAAATGGCCCAAAACGCAACGTGGACACACCACATTTTTACAGTGAAAACAGACCCTTTTATTTGCAAAGTGCCTAGCTACAGATTTTGAACCCTAGCTCTGCCGGCACGTGGGGAAACCTAGCAAACCAATACAATTTTGAAAACTAGACACCCAGGGAAATCCAGAATGGGGTGGCGTGTGTGGCTCTCACTAGATTCTGTTACCCAGAAAACTAGACACTCAGGAGAATCCAGAATGGTGTGACTTGTGTGGCTCCTCCCAGGTTCTGTTACCCAGAATACCTTGCAAAACTCAAACTTTAAAAAACCAAACAAACATATTTTCCTCATATTTCTGTGATGAAAAGTTCTGGAATCTGCGTGGATCCACGAAATCCCACCCACCCTACATTTCCCAAAGTCTTCTACTAAAAATGGGACATCACTAGTGTGGGTAGGACTTGCGCCTGCGACAGAAAACGACCCAAAACACAACGTTGACATACCATATTTTTATAGTGGAAACTGACCCTTTTTTTTGCAAAGTGCCTAGCTGTGCACTAGCTCTGCCGGCACCGTGGGAAACCTAGCACACCAATATACTTTTGAAAACTAGACACCCAGGGAAATCCAGAATGGGGTGGCTTGTATGGCTCTCACTAGGTTCTGTTACCCAGGATCCCTCGTAATCCTCAAGCTTTGTAAAAAAAACACACTTTCCTCGAATTTTGGTGATGGAAAGTTCTGGAATCTGCATGGATCCACAAAATTCCACCAACCCAGCATTCCGTAAAGTCTTCCGATAAAAATGGTACCTCACTTGTGTGGGAAGGCTGAATGACAGCGACAGAAAATTAACCAAAACGCAACGTGGACACACCACATTTGTACAGTGAAAACTGACCGATTTTTTTGCAAAGTGCCTAGCTCTAGCTTTTGAAGCACAATCTGCCGGCACCTAGGGAAACCTAGCAAACCTATACATTTTTTTAAAACTAGTCATCCCGAGGAATCCAGGAGGGGTGACTTGTATGGCTCTCACCAGGTTCTATTACCCAGAATCCCTTGAAATCCTCAAACTTTATTAAAAATAACATATTTTCCTCACATTTCTGTGATAGAAAGTTCTGGAATCTGCATGGATCCACAAACTTTTACCCACCCCACATTCTTCAAAGTCTTCAGATGAAAAAGGTACATCACTTGTGTGGGTAGGCCTTGTGTCCGTGACAGGAAACGGCCCAAAACGCAACATGGACACACCACATTTTTACATCAAAAACGGACCCTTTATTGGCAAAGCGCCTAGCCGTAGATATTGAACCCTACCTCTGCAGGTAGGGAAACCTAGCAAACCTATACATTTTAAAGACTAGGCACCCATGGGAATCCAGGATGGGGTGACTTGTGTGGCTCTCACCAGGTTTTGTTAACCAGACTCCCTTGCAAAACTCAAAGTTGGTAAAAAAACACATTTTACTACCATTTCTGTGATGGAAAGTTCTGGAATCTGTGTGGATCCACACATTTCCATGCACCCCGCACATTCCCCAAACTCTTCTGATAAAATTGGTATGATCTTGGCTCACCCACACAAGGTAGGTACCATTTTTATCAGGAGACCTGGGGGAATGCAGGGTGGTAGGAAATTTGTGTTAGCCCAGTGAGACACCCAGAAATCTCAGAAAAAATAGTTTTTTTTCAGCTACATTTGAGGTTTGCTTGGGATTCTGGATAACCCTGGGTGGTAAACTCTGCTCCACTCATGGAGTTGCTGAGAAAGAGGGGTCCCAGTAATCACACAAAAAGTTAGTTACAAAACATCGAGATAAATCAAATATGAAGACAAAAAGGTCAATCTGCTAGCATTGTTTTTAATTACAATGAAGCTAAGCCCATTATTTGGGCAAACATTCTTGATGCAACACTTGAAAATTTAATATAGTGCCCTGGAAAAGGGAGAGGGGAAGTGTGCAGTGAGTGTAGGAAAGGCTAAGTGACATAAAAACAAAGCCACAAGGCCACACAGTAATGGATTGACACATACACTAATTCAGATTATCACCGACCATAGGTTCAAATGTAATACTCCAAAATAACATGCTTTATGAATATACTTAATAACATAATTATTGAAATGAAGCTGAAAACACAAGAAAAAGTCGACGTTTCGACCCCTTTTATAAAGGCAGGCTTGAAATGATCCCTTGCATTTGGGTCTTCATCAGGACGGGAGACATGGACACAAACCTATTTAGTGCAAAAATGTCTACAATTAGGGACGAATCCACGGTGTTATAATTAAAAAACTAAGCACATCAGAACTAAGGAAAACAAGACATACCGGGGATGCTTGTTTTGAAGGGCGAAGAAGGAACTATCACTCTCACAAGACAGGCTAGAAAGAGCCTGGACTTCAAGACCAACCTCTGGTGTCAGACATGGGTAATGGATGAATGGGTAATTAAGATAGACGAAAGGTGTCCTTCTAGATAGGGAATAAATAATGAAATCAGTAAGCCAATACCAAGCGGTTTAAATGGTAAAAAGGCGTAGCGGAATTACAGTAAGTGAACTTACAATGAGCACCTGTCTTAATTCCCAAATGGATTCTCACTAGGTCAGGAAAACCAAAATCTGTGTGATTCGAAATTGGCCCTCCGAGTCACATCAATGTGTGAATCGGCAAAGGAAAAATCAGGCAACTGAAGGTCTCTAAAGGAAGAAAGGGAGGAGACCTTCACTTAATGTAACACACGTCGGGGAATGCCTTGATCAAAAACCAATTAAATGGAGCCTACCGGTTACAAGTTGATTGGAGGAGTCACCAAGCTTGCATACTGCACTCTGCAAAATCTTATTATTCAATCCGGCACCTGTCAGGGACAGAAACCGGAGGTCTCTGTTAAAATTCATTGGGGGACGGTAAGCTAAGTATATAAGCTGCGGATAATGGGGTGAGGGATGTACCTGATGCATGAGGAGTTGATCAGAGTACAAACAGCAGCAGCGTAGCAGAGTTTGCGTAGCGGAGTACGCCGAGTGTTTCCAAGCTTAAATTGCGATCACATGGTACTGATCGTCATAAAAATAGAAGAGGACAAGTATCTAATGCATTAGTACGCATCTTGAGGCGGCCATCATAGAATGACTCTTGGTATGTTGCACGATGGTACAAAACGGGCCAACATTACTCGGGAGCAGAAACCAATGCGGCATCGCAATGATGGCAACGGGGAGCATGTGAAAAATATTTTCATAATGTAAAAGATTTTTTTGTGTTGAGTGATCAAGGCATAGGTTCAACAGTATGCACTTCCAATCGGGATGAAATACAACCGGAAGGGGGGGGGGGGGGAGGGGGGATTGGGGGGTTGGGTTGGGTTTGGTGTCCGGCTGATTGAGTTCCGAAATTGAACCATAAACATGGCAAGTCATTATAAATAACATAGGGGTAAGGTAGGTTATTCCTAAAGACATGTATTGTATCACGAATGTCGATAGAGGAAGTTCAAGATTGTTAGGAGATTTTAGAAGAAACAACAACAAAGTATGGCGTACCTGTCACAAGACGGTATAGTCCACCCAGGCATGTTTATAGGATCTTGGATTAAAGGCACAAAAGCAAATTCACATAGAATGTTGTCATACATTTGATATACAATCACACCCATCAACCAGTATATATGTTGCAAAAAAGGCGTACCTGTCACAGGACGGTAAAGGCCCATATAACAATTGTTACCATATGCTGTTTATCACACATAATTTACGCCCATAAATCAAGATTGGAAAAAATTGAACAGTCTATGTAGATCAAGTCGTCATTAGGAGGGAATAGAAGGATGGATAAACTACCCTGCATTATATCTTGCGCAGTGGGGGGACAGACCTCACTAATTGAGAAGCGCCATATTAAATTAAAAGTGTTGCATCAAGAATGTTTGCCCAAATAATGGGCTTAGCTTCATTGTAATTAAAAACAATGCTAGCAGATTGACCTTTTTGTCTTCATATTTGATTTATCTCGATGTTTTGTAAATAACTTTTTGTGTGATTACTGGGACCCCTCTTTCTCAGCAATATACATACCCAGGCCCCAGTGACGATATTGGGTGAACCCTTTTGTTGTAACCCACTCATGGAGTTTTCAGAGTTTTTTGCACTCCGCGTTGAGCGGAGCTCGCGGAGTTCCAAAAAACTCTGCTCCACTTTGTATTTTTTCCTAGTTTCAATTTATCAACATCAAGTTAGGGACAAAAAGCGAGGAAAATCAAATTCCTGGCGAGATTTTTCCTTGTTCTCGATCTTCAACATCAAGTTGGCGTGCACGAGCATGGAAAATCAACATCCCAGTGAGATTTCTCAATGCGGGGGGGGGAGCAGGTTTCTCATTGCAAGTGGTCGCGTATGTTCGTGACAGCTTGTGTTGAGAAACTGCCCGTTCGCGTTGAGAAAGCTGCTGCGAGAGAAAATATCTACTCGAGTGGCAGAAAAGGAAAGCCGGGACCGCTTACGATGTGCATGGTGCCGTTCGCAATGATTGCACTTTGCAGACAGCATCCGGCACTGTACAATCAACGTGAACAGCATTTTTCTACTGTACTCCACCGCTTGCAGAGCTCCACGTATGCGGCAGAGTTTTTTTTGCAGTTTGCGGAGTTCTGGATAGTGCAACTCCGTGAACTCCGCCCAGGGTTAATTCTGGATAGGAAAACGTTGTGGAATCCACGCAAGTCACACAACCTGGACTCCCCAGGGCGCCTGGCTTTCAGAGATGTCTGGGATTGGTAGGTTTCTCTAGATGGCCGCCGAACCCAAGATCAAAAACGCAGGTGACTTCCTCACAAAACAAGATCTTTTTGTAATCTATAATTTTGAAGTCTCTGCAGTACATTTTGGGCTGTTTCATGTCACGGGCACTAGGCCTACCCACACAAGTGAGGTACCATTTTTATTGGGAGATTTTGATTAATGCTGGGTCTGTAGAAGTTTGTACTTCCTCACAGATTCCAGAACTTTCCATCACAGAACTGTTTGGAAAATTAGTTTTTTTGGCAATGGTTGAGGTTTGCAAGGTATTCTGGCTAATAGAACCTGGTGAGAGCCACCCAAGTCACCACATCCTGGATTCCCCAGTGTGTCTGGCTTTCAAAAATGTATAGGTATGCTAGGTTGTGATGTGTCCATGTTACATTTTGGGCCATTTCCTGTAGCTGCCACTAGGCCTACCCACACAAGTGCAGTACCATTTTTAT
The DNA here is from genome assembly GCF_964263255.1 of Lissotriton vulgaris. NCBI lineage: Eukaryota > Metazoa > Chordata > Amphibia > Caudata > Salamandridae > Lissotriton > Lissotriton vulgaris. The sequence continues at coordinate 189,437,609 of NC_141699.1, read as the reverse complement.
CGGGAGTCTTGGGGGAGTGCTTGATTTATGCAAGATTGTGGATCTGCGCAGGTTCCAGAACTTTCCATTACAGAAATATGAGGAAAATGTGTTTTTTTAAAACTAATTTTGAAATTTGCATGGGATTCTGGGTAACAGAACCCGGTGAGAGGCACACAAGTCACCCCTTCCTGGATTCCCCTTGTGTCTAGTTTTTAAAAATGTACAGGTTTGCTAGGTTTCCCTAGGTGCCAGCTGCGCTAGGACTCAAAATCCACAGGTTGGCACATTGTAAAAAAGTCAGTGCCTGGTGGGCTTTCTGTTGACCTGGGTAATGCCCCAATATGCTCCCAAGGGGGGCAGAAAGACTCTGGCTATTTTTGGAGGGTGGGGGCATGGGTATACTCATTCGGGGCAGCCCCCACCCCTATGTATAAAAAAGCCAGCATAATTGCTGGCGCCCAGTGGGCTTTCTGCCCCCCCAGGGGCAGATCAGGGACTACTGCCCCCATCTGTCTCCTGGGGGGGGGCAGAGACACTGTGGCCTTTTGGGGGGTTGGGAGCATTGGCATGCTCATTCTGGACAACCCACACCCCTGAACTAAAAATATTCCCCGGTGCCTAGTGGGCTTTATGCCCCCCGGGGCAGATAGGGGGTTATTACCCCCATCTGCCTCCCGAGGGGGGGGGGGTAGAAAGACTGTGGCTATGTTTTTTGTGGTGGGGCAATGGCTAGCCCGCACCCCTACATATAAAAAACCCCATCCTGGGTGCCTAGTGGGCTATCTGCCCTCCGGGGGGAGACAGATCAGGGGCTACTATCCCATCTGCCTCCTGGCGGGGCAAAAAAACTGTAGTAAGTTTTTTGGGGGGGCATTGGCATGCCCATTCTGGGCAGCACCCACCCCTGAACTCTGAAAAAAAGATTCCCCGGTGCTTAGTGGGCTTTCTGCTCCCCGCTGGGGGCAGATACGGGGCCATTTCCCTATCTGCCTTTCGGGGGCAGAATGACTGTAGAATTTTTTTTTAGGCGGAGGCACTGGCATGACCATTCTGGGGGGCCCCCACACCTATGTGCAACATTTTTTTAAAAATCTCTGGTGCCTAGTGGGCTTTCTTCCCCCCCTCATCCTCCCTCCCGGGCAGATCAGGGGCTATTGCCCCATCTGCCTCCTGGGGGGCAGAAAGACTTTTGCTTTTTTGCGGAGAAGGGGTGGGGGTATTGGCATGCCCATTGTGGGGAGCCCCCACCCCTGAGCTATGAAAAAATAATCCCTGGTTTCTAGGGTGGGCCCAGGAGGGTGATCCCCAAGCAGGGATCCTCTAGGGAGTGGTAGCATTGGATAGGGGAGATTCTCCCCTTTCCAACAATACCTCTCCCATGTGTTTCGGTGCTCGGGGGTTGAGATAGCCCCACAAACACTGTAACAGTGAAACTGAAACTATGTTTCAGTTTCTTTTTCAATGTAATGATGACACTGTAAGAAAAAAAAAAGCCCCTGGAGGTTGAAGAAGCTCTTCCCTATCCCAGAGGCAAACATTTAAAAAAAGGAAATCCCTCTGCTGTCTGTAGCAGGGGGATTTTGTGTGCCGCTGCACATGATGGAATGGTTCAGTCATGAGCACAGGAGCACTAGTGCTCGTCACAGAACCATTCCGTCATGAGCACAAGCAAAACAGCATCCTGAAGAAATCACCACCGTGTTTATAGACCACGCAATGACCGCCAACTCTCGCAAGAGCTTGAGATCTCATGAGATCCAGAGTCCCGCATGGAAACAGCCAGAAAGGAGGGAAAAGTGGACAGGAAGGAGGCCTTTTCTCTTGGGCTGATGAGGGAAGTGCTTGGGGTCACTTATTAGGGCACAGGCACTGTTTAATTTGAGCCAGTTGTTTCCGGTGCTCAGCACCGGCACTTAAGCCTCAACACCTGTGCTTGAGCACCAGTTAAGGACACATTCATTTTTGATAGGCACGGGGCACAGGCCGAGGTTCAAACTGGGTTCTTCATCCCCAAGGTCGGCATTCCGCCACATCCCCATCCCACTTGTAAGATTTATTGGTTCTGTGTTAGGCTGCACTAACAGGAGAATTGGGCTTGGTCGAAGCTGCCTCCCGACCAGAGCACCAGCACTTATTTTTTAACAAATTAACCACTGGGCATGGGGTTTCATTTTCTCAATGTGACATATCATGGACTGTGTCAGGGGTATGGCAGGCACAAGCCCAGGGAGTCATAAAAGGTGCACAGCATTGCAGCTGTAGGGAAGGGCCAGGCAAGAAAAGTCAGAGTGAAGGGTGAGTCTACCCTTTCACATGGTCCATGAGGAACAGGTCACAACAGTCACAGCACAACTTCGAGGGTGTGACAGAATCCCAATACATAGGTGCAGGAGACAGTAGAGGAGACAAAGAGTAGTCCCACATTTGAAACAAATAATTTCCAACTTTCCTTAGCTATCACAAACTTTAGGCTTCTAAAGACAGTGCGTGAGAGAAGGAATAATTACAACCATACAGGTAAAGACTTTGAAATGATGCTGTCGAAGGAATTTCAAGAAGAGCTGCAAACAAAAAATGTCTGAGAAGATGTTTATGATGTCAGAGGAGTACTAGTGAAGAGCAGAGCCCAAGCCAAGTAATAGAGAGGAAAGCCAAGCACCTTGATATGCCCTGGGTTCACTTTTATAGAATTCAGCATCCTCAATTCCTTCCCTTCAGTAGATGCTAGAATCCCAGGATTCTAAAATTCCGGTAGTAGATCCTTGAAATCTAGAATCCTTATAGGATCCTCAAATCTTGCAGTAGATCCTTGAATCCCCTGTAGCATCTCACTCAGATCGAACATTTGTGTATGGCCTTGCGGAACAGAATCGACTGCGCTGGTGATGGAGAGTAGCTAACAATTGGGCAGTACACATGCAACTGCTAAAATCTTGTCAGCATGACTCCTGCCATGACAGTTCAGATGACATCCTGAGTCGCAATGCCCTGAGCAAAGGGTGGAAGCAAAATCATTTGGTGCCCAGATCCAGTTGTGGATGGGATTTGGGGGTAAATATATCTGTTAGAAGTAAGGGTCTGCAAAATCTAAAGAATGTGCCTTTTGGTAATTACATTAACTTTTAGCAAAATGACATGAAATTGCACTTAATTAGGCAAAATGAAAAACTAGTTTTAGGAGTGGTAATTGAGCACTAAATCTGTATGTCTGTGTTGTTTGGAAGCAAGGATGCATTTTGCAGAAAAAAATACTAAAAAAAACATAAAAATCACTACCAACAACAATTGCTTGCGCTCTGATGGTAGCGTTGTTCCCATAAATTTACTGAATTTTTTTTACAATGAATCGTGTATTTTGGGTAAATTTTGCAGCCAACTGCACATAATTATGCAGTGTGGTATAATAGCATCATTTCAGGAATTTAGCATATTAAAAGTAACATGACATTACCGAACTTACGCTAATTATGCAGGTGTAGTGTAAATTTCGTCTGGGCCTTCTGATAAGACATGAACGCTACAATTTCGACTCTTATCCAGCAAAAGAACCAGTCTTGTCCCTCACAGAGTTGAGGTTTTCCCATCTAAATCGTATTGAGAAAGGGAGAAATAGAAGCCCTTCGGAAGGAAAAGGAAGCTAGCCTTTTTAGATGTAAGACTTCTGGAGATGTTTACTGTAAAACACAAAGGAAGAACAGAGAAAAGGAGGTGGGTATAGTGTGAGAAACAAAATAGGATTAAATGGGACACATTCTCCAATCATTAGCTAGTGCATAACCTGGTCTGGTGGCTTAGTGTCCACTGTAGGTGCCTGTGTTTGACCTAATGGTAACAGGTTCAAATACCCACAGGTCCACTGTCATAAGCCACCTACCTGGATCCCAGATGACTTCAATAGGGCAGCAAAGCTAGTTTGAGAATCCTCCTGAGACTTGCCCTTGGTTTACAGGAGAAGACACTGCTGTGGTGGGGAATCCTAGGGGGAAGGGGTTGGAATGGAGAGAGTGTGTCGAGTTAAAGATGCTGTGACTCGTCTACTCAACAGCAACACTGCAGCAGACATTCACACCAGTCTGATGAATGGTTCTGGCAGATATGGTACCTTTAGTTTTGTTGTTGATTTGCTTTCATTTAGATTGTCTGCAGAGGCTTCTTTATCGAATCTTTTAAAAATGTAGTGAGTATGATTTCATAATCCAACCCACAAGCAAATTTGGATGGGGTTAGCTTCACACAAGTCCTCTCTGGCAGAGCACTGCCAACGGTATCTACAATTTTAAGAAAAACAGTGGTTACTCAGTGTGTAGTAAAGTCAAGTCTGTTAATGTATATCTCCTTTTCTTTGTCTTCTTTTTTTCTATCCAGGTGCAAGAGTAATGCAGGACATTCTTTGCAGTGAGGTCAAAGCAGAAGGATCAAGGGAGCTGGGCAAGACTGAGTGCTGGAAGCCGGGAAACAGGTGCGGCAGGCGGATAGGCTAAGCGAACACAGTGACGGCTGGTGACACTTGAAAGTGGTGAGGTGTATAATTAGTGGTGGAGCACACCGCGGCGAGCAAGCGAGCCCAAACGACCTAAGCAGGGTTCGGGGCGTTCTCCCCCAAGAACATTTTGAAAACTGAGTGGGGAAATGGTGCATTTTCATGACTTTCGGAAGCCACTATGCTAAACAGAAACAGGCTACTGCCTCCTCTCACACTATCATCAGTTCCATGACATGTTAGTGATACTGGTAGGCAATATAGCTTAAGAGTCCATATTCTGGAAAAGCACACATTCTGAATTTAAAATGTAACACCATTGTTAGGGGTATTCTTTAATAACAAGAATTGTTTTCTACCCAACTGAACCCTTTTGGCAAGATTAGGATAATGAAAGACTGGGCAAAAAAAAACATATCAATCCAACATAATGCTTGCAGTATACACACAGCTGTTTGATGGCAGTTAACAGCACAAAGTTCTAAATTACGCTTTCTCATTTTCAAGATCCTGCGAAGACGAGACCCGCCATTTTCTCGGAAGTCCTGTACGCCTGAATATTGTTGTCGCTTCTGGAGGAGAATGCTGTTTCCCTCCTGCTTCTTGGGACCGTGAACTGCACTTGTCCAGCATGCTAGCATTTGCACAGGGAGGCAGCGCACCTTTTGTTCGTCCTCCGAGATATTTATCTTGTTCATTCGAATTTAACTGCTATAATAGCGAAAGGGTCCTTGGTGTTAACCCACGCCTCATCTGGATCCATCCTGTTTCCTGGTATAGACACAGTCGTTCAGATCTGTCTTCAGTCCGACCACTTGGCCCCAGACATTGCTGTCTTCAAGGCATCATCATTCTGTGTGTTATCGGCATCCTGTTCTGTCTTTTTCCCTTATAATCATCAGAGGACGGGCTGGTTACCGGATCTTCACTTTTACAGAACTGCTGTCTATGAAAAGTGTCCTTTTGACTCCCAGGCTGAGCATGTAAAAACCTTTCCCCTCCCGCCTGATTTTCCCCACCCCAGTGCTCTTTTCCAGATTTCTTTAGTGCCCTGAGGAAGGTGATGGCTACTTGTTAGCCCAGCACCAAAACGCGCATTGACACTGTGCAAGCCAGAAACCTTTGGACCACTAACTTCTGACAGCACATATTAGGTGCACTAGTGCCCTGTACCTTTTGTGGGTTTCTGCCTTTTGTATATATTGTCTGTGTATAATCTGCTTTATGTGATTTCTATGAGAGTGTGGATTGTATGAATGGTAAGACTGGTGGAAATATATGTGTATATCTTTGGTCGTTAGATTAAATTTTATGTTTAGAGCTCTTCCGTGGGGATAGAGAGAATTTATTTGTCTATTTAGATATATTTATCTGTCCAGACATATTTGCTTTGTTTAGTTATTATATATTTGTTGTTGAACCTGAGGGTTCGAAGTAAATATATTTGAGATGGAGGGACATTACGCAAGACGAGGGAATAAGATGTTTTGAAACACTGTAGAATAGGCAACATTTGGCCTTGATTACAATTTAATTCCCTGCGCTATATGTCATCCGTGTTGGCGGAATTCCCTCCACATGGACCTAAATGATTTATAAATCTACTAGTACCTCTGTAGCACCAGACTAAGGTAAGGGGGGTTACTATATGAGACTGGGACAGCCAAACGTCCTGAAGAAGACCGATGTGACCGACCATTTGAGGGCACGCTTAGGTCGAAACATGTTGACTTTAGCAGTAGAGGAGGAGTTTTAGGGGGTCCTAATTTCCTATTTCAATACCACCATCCGCAATTTAGTTTTAATCCTGACCTTGGAACCTACCAATAAAGCTTAAACAGGTATCCAGGAGCCAGTTTTAACCTCGCAGCAGACCCGATGATGAAGCATGTTTTTCATAATACACAAGTGTGTCACTGCTTGTACGCCTCATTTTATGTATTTCTTTACTCTCCACCCCTCTACGTGTATATTACATTTACTTTAGGGGGTTCGGGGTGACAGAGTTGTGTGTAGACCCTCTCCCCTCCCATTTGTGAGATCATATCTGCCTATGGCATAGTTTTCATGCATGATTCAAATTTAAACAGCGGAAAAGGTAACGTTATTAACCCATGGATGAACCAAACTGCTGAATTGGTTTCGGCCACAGTAAATGGTAGGAGTTCTAACTTTTCAATATGTAGCAGTGAAAACGTGGCATCTTTCATTGACATAAATTGTTGTTTGACAGTCAGATTAAATGGCAAAAATAATGAAGAAGTGTTCATGTAGTCCCAAGGCACTTTCCCAGCCTTTAACGTTTGTAAAGTCCATGCAAACTGCATAATAGAATGCAATTGATTTTGACCATGGTACAAAACTGAGACTTAATCTTGCACAATATCAACAACCGAAGAAACAATATTATATAATGTGAAAATGCGGGAAGAGAGAGTGTTAATGCTATTATCTACAACTTCAAGCCCTTTTTCTAAATTAGCTTGATCAATAGCACATAACCTAGAAGCAGCTTCAGTTTGGGACAACTTCCAAATTTCGTTATAAACTGCATAGATCTATCTTTTGGACCTGCCTTTCGCAGGACCTGTGACAAAGTTATTAAAGTCAACGGCGTCAGTCAATTTAGACAAATGTAGTTTAACTGACGCTAAGGTAGAGTGTTTGAACCAGGACTGACAAAGCTTGCCAACAGAATAGGTAGTGACAGAATGGTCAATCTCAAAACGGGGTTCCACCCTAACTTGTGCATAGCCAGGGTCTAAACCCAGAAAACAATGCTGGCATGAATTTGCACTTTTTTACCATAACAGCCAGACTTTGGGATCCAAACTGGAAATGTTAAAGGATGAATTCTATAACAGAGTTTGTAAATCACTAAGGGACCTACTGGTATGATTATTACAATTGGAGTATTCTCCCAAATTAGGAATAGAGGGGGCATTTAATTTTTTAGACGTTACCAACCCAAAGCATGTGATTTGTGAAATAGTCGAATTCAGAAACAACATATGGTTCGGAATGAGACATACATGATGCGACTCCTTAGTGCCTTGCACTTGCCAATGCTTAGTACCCCAAACAGATTTAAGATTGATGGTATATTTCCACAGCTCAAAGCCTCCTATGGGGACTTTGAATACAATAATTTAGTGTGGGTAATTCTAAATTTGGAAGAGGACTTTTCAGTCAACTTAAAATAAAATGCCTCAGGGTTGGTTTGATTAAAATCAGTAAAATATGAACACTTTTTTAAAAGAGTTTTGGAGCTGCCTTCAACAGGAGCCGGGCAATGTTCCCACTGTGTGTAATTAATCACATTTCTAAATGTGTTTGCTTTGTGCAGGAAGAGATTTCCATAGTGTTAAAAAAAACAAATCACCATAAATAGCAGAATCTTAATACAAATCTTCAGCATCAAAGGCAGCATAATATTTTAAATCAGAAAATAGAGCCTCTACGGCTTGGACGTCCCAATCATCAGAGCGAACATTTTGTTTAAGCACATCCCCCATTGAAACACAAAGTACATTAGGGACATTATTAACCTCTGGGGGTCTGTGGATTTGAAATTTTACAGCATCTAGGACAGGCCAAGCAGTGATATTCACAAAAGTCTGGTCCCTTTTCATTCTGTGTGAAGAGAAGTGGGGTGCCAAAGTTCCATCAATTAGCCTAGTCGTAGTTCTTTCTTTAACATAGTGTCCATTCACAAGACGGAAAAAATACACTACAAATCCAATGGACATGAACAAACAAATTAAAGCAAGCATTTACAGCAACAGGTCTTGCAATTTCAGGTTTTGAGGTTATTGGCATTGTAAATAGCAATGCTTTTAATAATATTAAAAGGCATTGTCATTTATAATACCAATAGTTCAAAGTTTTGAAAAAGCAATACCTGTTGTACTGCAGAGCGCACGGTGTTTAAGTTTAAAAAAATAAAATGAAACTTCTTGTTAGAGCTAACGCTACCCTATAATCTCTGTGCCTGTTAGAACGGTTACATTTAAGGTTTTTGATGCTTTTTAATGAAGGGCTGCGTATATTCTGTAGGATCTGTACTGGGGTTTAAAAAGGTTTAAAACTAAAACTTTCAAGGTTCTATTTAACCTTAAGTAGGTCTGTGCTGCATAAGCGAATGAGACCATACGATGTGTCAACCAGGCAATCTCTCTGCTGACTAAGATGCCTTCTTCAAAAGGCTGCCCGATGGTCATTGCTAAGTGTAGTAGCGTGGTTCTTTAGAGGAAACGAGATGCTATCAAATCAACACATTGTTATAAAAACGTCACCATTTGCATGGAGGAAAAGTTCTACTTCTGTAAAGGGATGGCAAAGCCTACTGAAACATTGAGATACACTGTAGCACAGAGGATTTTCCACGATTATGTAGTACGTTTAGTAATTTTGCACTTAAAGATGGAAGGTTTAAAATTCATCCACCTCTGACAGGTCCAATGGATTTTCAGTAAACCCCCCATTGCCCCTCCCTCTCCCCCAGTGCAGGGAATACTTTTTCGGAGTGAATGCACTCCTATTAATCCCACTGTAAATCTGCTTGCACCTAGCGACCCAACCACATGGCATTATTGATGATTTTTGTAGTGTAAATTCCAAATACATGTTTCTGAGGGTTCAGAAAATGTGGCATAAGGACCAGAGCTGTCGACTTTGGAACTGGGGTTCGGAGTTAAACATCCTGTGACTCTTGGAAAATCACTCATTGCCTGAAAAAAATAGTGAGCGAGGGAGCAACACATTCGTAGGATTAGAAATAAAGGAAATACTACCTCCGTCACATCGCGAGCGGCCGACATACAGCAATCAAATCAATCTACACTTGGTCCCTGCACCACATAATTAAACTGATGTGACGTAAAGCAGATGCTGACTAATGCTACGAAGTAAACACGCTTGTTCCCCCACCAAACACGGTCAGCCAGTCAGACAGCATGGGTAGACTAATTCAGAGCAGAAGACTAAAGTCTGCTGCAGAGGGCAGAAGACTAAAGTCTGCTGCGTAGGCCAGCAGCAGGAGCCACTTCAGAGCCCCAGCACGTGGGAGTGTTCTAAATAGCTGTAGCCTGAGTACATGGGAATGTAACTCCATAGTACAGGAGGGCACTATAAGAGTCCGCTTTGTCTTACTAAGAAGGCCTGCATGCAGAGAGTCAAAACCTGTCTCTCAGCTGCGAGCGCCCCTAAACAAAGCCCAATCCGGTGCCAGTTGCCGGCGCCCCTAAACAGAAACCAGTCAGACATGTTGATCGCACACTTCTTTCTTAAACTTCCTAGCGGCAGTGAATGGACATCAAAGCACATCCGAAGACCGCCCCCCACCCCGGCACTGCTGACAGCCGTCTACTCTCTAAGAGGCCCCTGAGTCTAGTTACACAGATGCCAGGGAGACCGGGAGGCTTGGGAGCTGTCAGGAGACCGGGCCAGGAATGTTTTACTTGGCAGCTATCATGGAAGCGCAGTGAGTTAAAACGCTGTCTATGCGCATATCAACAGATAATGAAGATTCCCCGTAGATGTCTGGCTGAAGTCACTGAGTTGACGGCATCCGACGCTGCAACTGAGCGCAGCAATTTTACTTGCCATTCCCGGGTTACAGAGATGGGCAATTTTGCCACAACGCTTGCACCAAAGGACCAATGCAATAAGCTAAAGCGCAGTGCTACGATTGCTCTAAAAGTCAAGAAAAAGATTTTTTTTTAAATCTTTTTTTCTATTTCTTGACTTTTGAAGCAATTGCGGCACTGCGCTTTAGCTTAAGATGTTTAAAACTAAACCCATGTGCCGCCATTGCAAGAACAGTAAACAAACAGAAAGACATGGTGGACCCGTTTATTTTCTTTCTATTTGTTTGCTTTTGTTACAATGGTGGCAAACGCGCTTTAGATTTAAACATCTTAAGTTAAAGCGCGTGTGACACAATTGCTTCCAAAGTCAAGAAAAAGAAAAAAATGAACATGTATTTTCTAATTATTTACTTTTGAAGCAATCACAGCACCCACGCTTTTGCTTAAAATATTTAAAGCTAGGGTTTGCGATTGTAACAAAAGTTAAACGATAGAAAAAACAAACAAACATGCACCTGTAAATGCCTGTTATATCAGCTAAGGCGACAACGCTGGTTACAAAACAAGTGTGGCGATGAGGCAGGGAAATGCACAAACAACAAAAGTAGTCCCCCAACGAAGACGTAAACATGTAGGACGTAATAATGTAGTAGTTGGTCGGTGCTGCACGGGGGAAACCGGAAACGAGAAGGATGGAGAAAGACGGCGGGTTGCCCATTTGAAAACAAGCATTTTTAGAGGGCACTAACAGACCAATTCAAGCAATCGGCTAAGAATGGGCGGAGTTCACCTTCTAAACCATACACAATAGGTGGCTAAGCGACTGCGCAAGCGCTGTATGCTCAATCCCAAAAAGCACCAGCCAAATGTAAGTCCATGGGGAAATAAAACAATGTTTTTTAAACCATATAGCAAAAATCGAAACTTTTGAAGGGGACTTTGATGTGGTAGAGTCAGTGTCAAATGAAAAACGTGATTGATTAGCCACACAGGTCTTTAAATCAGGCCTTGATAAGTCTGTTGCATAAATGTACTCAGTAACATCAAGAGGATTATCAGCCGGTGGATTCAATAGAGGATTTGTAACTGTAGTCATCTTGATGGTAACATCAGGTCCGGCAGCAGGTGTTGGAGCCAAAACAGGTGCCAAAACAGCGTTTCACACCATAGCTGGACAAGAGACCGTAGGTGTCATACTAAGAAGAATCGGCCACTCTGTAGTTTGACATTGTCAATAGGGATGTACCTGTTTTCCTTTCGGCCAGGAAGTGGAGGTAAAATGACTGTTCTTGTACCTTGCACGCCAAGCACAGGAGCTGGAGCACGATATGAGGGACCAAACTCCCTCTTTTTTGCGCCCTTTTCTCAGACCAGTTCACAAACTCGGGGTAGCCAGCCAACTACCGGAATGTGCAACGCAGCATCATATGTGGAGGGCAAATGTTCCTTTGCAAGACTGTCTCTGGTCTTTTGTAGATTCTGTAAAACATTAGAATGTTCATCTACGTCAAAGGATGCGGCCGACGCCGCCATATCTAGACCCTCAAGGTCCGGAACAAACTTGTTTCTGCCAAAGAGCCTTTCGTATGGGGTCCACCCACCCAGAGACCTTCTAGGGAGATTATTAAGTGCATGCTGTACGCTGTTGAGGTGGGCTAGCCAGTTTGGGCCTGTACCTAATACTCTAGCTGTCAAGGATTGCTTTAAGTCACGATTCATCCGCTCCACAACACCATTGGCCTAAGGCTGATATGGAGACGAAATTTTGACTTGGACCCTGTAATGGCAGGGTTTTTGGCTCTATTTAGCAGTAGTATAGACTTTAATCTTGCTCACATATAGGATATGTATTCCTAGCTTATGTTGGCCTTTTTAAGCCCTTTTTCCTGACCTAGAAGAGGATAGCTGCTTAATATGATGATAGATCCCTTATTCTTGACTCTAATCTGTCTATTGCCTATTGGCTTTGACATTCTTGCTTATAGTAGAGGTTGGATCCTGTGGTCCTGACTTTATATTACACATTGGTATGGTTTATGTAGGTACTCTGACAGAGCTAAGGGGTATTTCATCCTTCTCAGGCGTACAGGCCCAGAACTAGACAGACTCCATGTTGATGAAGCTGAGAGGCTTTCAGGGTAAAGGTAAAGTTTATAGTTAAGGCTGTTTGTGTGCTAGAGGAAGACCGGTTAGGACTGCTTCTTATCTGAGAAATTGTTATAATGTGTATGTGCTTGACTGATTGAGTATGTAAATTTAATTGGTTTTTTAATTATATGTTTGTTTGTCTTGCTTTTATGAGTAATACTCGAATAAAGCACTTTTTGAATTGAATTGTTTTTCTCTTGGGCCCAGACGTAACAAGCAGCTGGCCACTGCGGTTGCGTGGAAGCCTGGGAGCTGGCACAGGAATTCGGTAGGAGGCAGCCCTCTGTTGGAAATTTCCATGAGGGGAGAGGAATCCATATTAGCGAACTACAGGGGAGGAGGAGTGTTCATTCCAGCTTGTGTTCAGTCCAGCTTGTGTGCAGCGCAGCTTGGAGGTCAGCTCAGCTTGGAGTCAGAGCAGAGTACTATCTTTGCAGAGGAGAGAACAGGATTTCTGTTGGAGCTGCAGAATAGAGTGCAGTTCTGGAATGGAGAAAGAAGGCAGATGATTGCTGAAGATGAGGAGAGAGAGCAGTGCAGAGAGCATCAAAGAAGGCTGTCAGCTGGAGCAATTGAACCAGAGGCGTGGTGATGTGGTGACGGAGGGAGAGACAGAGAGAGCCCTGATACCACCAGGGTCAGAGAGAAATCTTCCTTCTAATAGGTGAGGTAGTCTGAACTAATCATACTTACATCTTAATCTTATCTTTATTCCCTAGGCTTTTGTATTGCTAATCCTTTTCCTTGCAGCGGTGTGTTCTATCTATAGTCTTTGTCAGTTACATGGGGATGTGTCCATTATAATACAGATCTGTGTATGTGTCTTTATCATTGTTACAATAAAGTGATTCCATTTAATTAGTGAACTAGTGTGTATGAGTTTGTTTATGATAAAGTTAGCCTGTCTTCAGAAGGGAGTAGGAGCGCTTAAATCAAGGAATAACTTAATCACATAGTGTGTATATTTTTGTCCCTATACAGTGAGGGTAATCCCGTTTTCTAGTCAATTATTACTGTTTGAACAGATGCTACCCCTGATCAGGTAAGTAATAGTGAATAATTAGGGAAACAGAAGACCTGCAACTAAGGGATAAAGGTTTATACCAATTTCTATTATTGTAGTAGCAAGCCCTTAGTGAATAGTGAGAGAGACTTCCCAAGAGAAAACCATAGGTGTCCATAGGAAAGTGGTCGTCATTGGTAAGTGGCGTTAGTGAGAGCACTGATTGCGGTCAGTGTGTATACCCACAGGATTGTGGCTTGTGTTAAATGAGAGCACCAGAGGGATACGGTGCGGAGGCCTGCCGGATTGTAGGCCGTGTGTAAGTGAGAGCACCCAAGATTGAGGGGTGTGTAGGTCTGCTGGATTGCAGACCGGGTATAAATGAGAGCACTGGGACTGCAGACCCATGTGTGTAATGAGAACACCAGGTAGGATACTGGTGTGTAATGGTAGATAATCAGAACTGCCCCAGGGTAGATTAGCCTGGACCCATGTGGTCGCCAGACTATAAGGTATGAGTGTGGTGTAGGGCATGGATGTCCTTAGTAATCAGTAAGTATTCTTAGTATCCCTATAGATTTAGTGGTGTTTCTGATAATATGAGCTTGTATATTGCGAGTTCCCCATCCTCAGGTAGGTACCCAGGTGCCTGAATAGATGGTCCTGAGGAGGGATGTGGTTACGTTTTGGCTGGGTTAGAGGGGCCCCTAGGGGCGGATCCCATCTAAGCAGAAAATCTGGCCATTACAGACCCCCAATGAACGCATGCCATCCTTGTATGCCTTAGAGGCAAACACTGGACCCTGGTCCAAATGGAAGGTACCACATGCAAAAATTCCCACAAAGACACACAAATCCCTTACGAGAGTTCGAGAATCAACACTCCTTTGTGGCAACAACCACACAAAGCGTATGCACGAATCAACTGCAACTAAGATGTACTTATACGCAGTTTCAGAGGAGAAAGGACCGCAGTGATCTAAATAAACACACACAAGTGGTTTATTAGATATGTAAAACTGTGTCTGGGGTAGACGTGCAGCAGTAGAAGGTTTAATCTGCTGGCAAATGTCACAATGAAGGACATAATCACGCGTTTGCTTGTACAATCCCCGCCACCAGTAATGCTGTTGCAGAGGAGAAACAGAAGCTGGCACGCTGCAATGCGCTGAGGCCATACCCTCGTGTGCCGCTGTAATCCAAGTCTGCCTGCGGTCTGCGTTCGGAATCAACCTGTCACCAACATCGTTAATTCTCACATAAGGAACTTTATCAGGGTTTAAATGATAAGAATATTTAGAAGGGAAACCTTTCGGGTAATTACCTCCCGTCTCAGTTGCGGCAATAGCTGCCAAGATGCCATCGTCAATTTTACTTTTGGAACGTGTAACTGCTGCTACTGAATATGCTGCAACTGCTGTCTTGGCTGCTTTATCTGCAAGACTATTGCCAACAGCGTGAACTCCTACACGCTGGTGACCAAGAGTATGAATTACAAACACAAGTGGGAGCCATTCTTTGAGCTCAGCCACTCAAGCCCAGATCATCTTATGTTTTATTGTGCTACCTTTGTAGTCAAAATAGTCATTCTGAGTCCAAAAGGATAAATTGTCTTTGTATGCTCGAACACAGTAGTAAGAGTCACTTACGATAAGAGTAGTCACACTAGAATCTGCGTACTCCAATGCAAGCATCAGAGCACAAAGCTCTGCCAATTGGGTGGTACAGTCCCCTATTGTCTGTGTATCCATAGTACCGACCACTATTGCACAGGCCAAAGAATATGCATGCTTAGAAACCGTAGCCACTTGCGCACCATCATCAGTGTAAATGATACAATGAAAATCCTCAAGTGGCCGCATGGTCAGAGGAGCAGGAGGAACAAATTCATACTGCAAAACCTCCTGAGTCTGCAGAGAGGAATCAAAAATGAATGTGACATCTGGAGATGTTAAGGACGTAGCCCATTGTATCCACCGTGGGTGCAAAGCCTTTGAAATTGGGACACTGGCTTTCGGCACTGCCTCCAAGGGAGGATACGGAGTAACAACCAAAATGCGCTTTCCCTGCGACAGAGCACGTTCCGTAAGAATCGCCATTTGCACTGCTGTCAAACTTTTTTCCACAGTGGAAAACCACAACTCAGCCAAAGTGTACAAGTGTGACTTGTAAGCAATAGGGACTGTGTCACCCTCATTTAAAATGAGGTACGTGAAACCCACCACCCCTGGTAAGGTTCGTATCACCAGCTTGGTGTGGTTATCATGGGTCAACAAGAATTTAGATTCTAGAAGATCAGCCTGCAAAGATTGCAAAATGGTTGAATGCGCGGGCAACCAGCACGATTTGGAGAAAGTAGGTTCTATCAAAGCGTAAAGAGGCTTGATACGCTGGGCTTAATCGGGAATATAAGTACGCCCAAAATTCAAAAAGCCCAGTAAATATTGTAGATTTTTCAGTGTTGTTGGAGCACACAGCTGTGCGCATTTCTCCAGGAAGTTCCTCCGCCATTTGCATCGAGCTATTGTGGATTGTGCCCCAGTCTTGTTTAGATATTGGCTGCTTGCTGCCATTTTGTTGTTGTTGTTCTGCCTCCTTGCCCTGATCTCCACCCCGCTCCCGCCTCCCAGCTGACCCTCCCTCCGACTGATACTGATCTCCCACTCTGCCGTGGTAGCGCTGTGACCGTCCTGCTCCCAGCAGAAGCGGTCGCTCCACACGCTGCTCCCAGCCTCCTCACCTGGTATCCTAGACTGCTGAGTGCCTATCTCGCCTACTGCTTAAGCCTGTATAATTATCTAACCTAGTTCGTAGCGCTAGATTGCCCCGCCTGCTTAGCATTATTTATAATATCTGCTGAGGTGAATTAGATCGTAGCGCTCGACTGCCAAGGTGCGCTTGTCCGACATTAGAACTTGTGCTGTGCTGCCTGCAGTTTTATTTGTGCCTGATTGTGCCTGCGCCTCTGCCATTTGCATCGCGCTATTGTGGATTGTGCCCCAGTCTTGTTTAGATATTGGCTGCTTGCTGCCATTTTGTTGTTGTTGTTCTGCCTCCTTGCCCTGATCTCCACCCCGCTGCTGCCTCCCAGCTGACCCTCCCTCCCACTGATACTGATCTCCCCGCTCTGCCGTGGTAGCTCTGTGACCGTCCTGCTCCCAGCAGAAGCGGTCGCTCCACACACTGCTCCCAGCCTCCTCACCTGGTATCGTAGACTGCTGAGTGCCTATCTCGCCTACTGCTTAAGCCTGTATAATTATCTAACCTAGTTCGTAGCGCTAGATTGCCCCGCCTGCTTAGCATTATTTATAATATCTGCTGAGGTGAATTAGATCGTAGCGCTCGACTGCCAAGGTGCGCTTGTCCGACATTAGAACTTGTGCTGTGCTGCCTGCAGTTTTATTTGTGCCTGATTGTGCCTGCGTCTCCGCCATTTGCATCGCGCTATTGTGGATTGTGCCCCAGTCTTGTTTAGATATTGGCTGCTTGCTGCCATTTTGTTGTTGTTGTTCTGCCTCCTTGCCCTGATCTCCACCCCGCTCCCGCCTCCCAGCTGACCCTCCCTCGCCCCTCCCCTTCACTATCCACTTATGACAGATGCTTTTGCGCGCAGCGTTCACACGCAGCAGTTGCGCCCTATGCGCGCCGAAGGTGTGCCAAAGGTAAGCCCGTCTACGCCCATCCGCGCCTGGACCGCGCCCAGCGCCAGACCACCTGGCCCCCGCTTCATTCCTTCCGCCCACATATCCTACGATGCCGCAACCCTCTTTGCTCTGAACCCCGGTCGAACGCCACAATGCTGCGAGGCTTCCCCAGGACACACCCATGGACTCTTCACCTGCCACGCCTGCAAGTTCACCTGCATCAGGACCCACACAAAATCCACTAACTCCAAACACAGCTCCAACTCTAATCACCTGAAGTGCATCCTGCTCAACATCCAATCGGTCCACAGACACGCCACTGAACTCTGGGACCTACTCGACACTACCGCGCCGGACGTCGCCTTCGTTACAGAAACATGGTTGAACGCCTCATCATCGCCCGACATCGCCATAGCCACGGCTACAAGATCACCCGTAAGGACCGCACCAACCAAACAGGAGGAGGCATCGCCATCGTCCCTAAGAACACCATCCGAATCACGACCAGCGCCAACGATAACCTCGCTACCGCCGAACACCATCACTTCCAGATCCACACCGACCCCAAGACCACACTCAGAGGCACCCTCATCTACAGACCACCAGGAACCCGCACACAATTCAGCGAAGACATCTCAGACTTCATCAGCCCACATGCCCTCACCTCCGAGAACTACATCCTACTAGGAGACCTCAACTTCCACCTGGAAAAGAAAAACGACAGCAACACCTCCACCCTTCTGGACAACCTGGCCAATCTCGGACTAAAATAACTTGTTGACACCCCCACCCACTTGGCGGGACACACGCTCGACCCCATCTTCACCTCCAGCAAACACATCTCCCTCGATCACACCACAGCTCTCCACTGGATGGACCACAGCTGCGTTCACTTCAGCTACAAACAGACCACGACCCACAACCCTCCACAACCTATTCCTCGAAGAAATTGGAAAAAAATCGCCACCGACCAACTTTTCCCTTCACTTAACCAAAACCCTCCCGCCATACCATCGGACCCAAACCAAGCGGCCACCAAATTCACACAATGGATCACCTACAGCGCTGACGAATTAGCACCCTTGAAAAACCATCAAATCAAACAAGGTAGCAAAAAGGCCCCCTGGTTCAACGATGACCTCAAGAAATCCAAGAAGTTATGTTGCACTCTCGAGAAAACCTGGAGAAAAAAACCAACCACTGACAACCTTGCCACATTCAAGGACGCCACACGCAAACACAACCGATTGATCCGATCCACCAAACAATCAGCATTCAAGGATCGTCTCGACAACAACGCCCACAACAGCAAGGAACTATTTAACATCGTCAAAGAATTTACCAACCCCTCCGCCGGCTCCAACGACATCACTCCCTCCCAAGACCTCTGCGACTCCTTATCCTCTTTCTTCCACAACAAAATCGTCGACATACATAACAGCTTTGAAAACCAGCCCGTAGAACAGTCCACCCCACCCACCTCCGAACCTAAACAACACCCTAACAACCTCTACGCCTGGAACCCAATCACTACTGAAGACACCATCCGCCTGATGAACTCCATCCACTCAGGTTCGCCTACCGACCCCTGCCCCCACCACATCTTCAATAAAGCAGACTCCATCATCGCACCCCATCTCCGCAATGTCATCAACTGTTCCTTCAACTCCGCTACCTTCCCGGAAAGCTGGAAACACGCCGAACTCAGCGCCCTTTTGAAGAAACCCACAGTTGACCCCACGGAACTCAAGAACTACCGCCCCATCTCGCTCGTCCCATTCCCTGCCAAAGTAATCGACAACAGCCAGCTCGCCACCTTCCTCGAATCCAACAAATCCCTCGACCCTT
This sequence comes from Lissotriton vulgaris, assembly GCF_964263255.1. NCBI lineage: Eukaryota > Metazoa > Chordata > Amphibia > Caudata > Salamandridae > Lissotriton > Lissotriton vulgaris. The sequence goes on along the minus strand of NC_141699.1, from coordinate 189,418,916 downwards.
CACAAGCCGGCTTCCGAGCCAAACATAGCACCGAAACCGCCCTCATCGCAGCAACTGACGACATCCGAACACTACTGGACAACGGAGAAACAGCTGCCCTCATACTACTCGACCTCTCCGCCGCCTTCGACACAGTCTGCCATAGCACCCTCATACAACGCCTCAGCAACGTTGGAATTCAAGGAAAAGCTTTGGACTGGATCATCTCGTTCCTCGCCGGAAGAACCCAGAGAGTCCGCCTCCCCCCATTCAAATCAGAAGCCACCGAAGTCATCTGTGGCGTACCACATGGTTCATCTCTCAGTCCCACCCTCTTCAATGTTTACATGAGTCCCCTCGCATCCATCGCGCGACAACACAACCCCAGCATCATCTCCTACACAGACGACACCCAGCTGATCCTGTCCCTCACCAAAGACCCAAACACCGCCGAATCCAATCTCCACGAAGGAATGAAAGAAGTAGCCGAATGGATGAAGATCAGCTGTTTAAAACTAAACTCGGACAAAACGGAAGTTCTCATCTTAGGATCATCCCCCTCTGCCTGGGACGACTCTTGGTGGCCACCCGCCCTGGGTACAGCACCCATACCCACAGATCACGCACGTAACCTAGGCTTCATCCTAGACTCCTCCCTCTCAATGACCAGACAAGTCAACGCCGTCTCATCTTCATGCTTCAACATCCTACGCATACTCAAAAAAGTCTTCTGCTGGATCCCCACCGAAACAAGAAAGACAGTTACCCACGCACTGGTCACGAGCCGACTTAACTATGGAAATACCCTTTACGCCGGAACCACAGCTAAACTACAGAAAAAACTCCAACGCAGCCAAAACGCCTCAGTCAGACTCATACTGGACATACCCCGTCAAGCTCACATCTCCGGTCACCTGAAAGACCTCCATTGGCTCCCCATCAACAAGAGAATAACGTTCCGTCTCCTCACCCACGCACACAAGGCCCTCTATGACCTAGGACCTGAATGTCTCAACACACGACTGTCCTTCTACACACCCACCCGCCAACTACGATCAACCAATCAAGCCATCGACGCAATTCCGCGCATCAAGAGATCCGCCATGGGAGGAAAATCCTTCTCCTACTTAGCGGCCAAGACCTGGAACTCCCTCCCCACTCACCTCCGCCTCACACAGAACCACCTCTCCTTCAGAAAGCAGCTTAAAACATGGCTATTCGATAAATAATGCACCCACCCTCCCTCAAGCGCCTTGAGACCCTCCTGGTGGATAGCGCGCTATACAAATTTCTGAACTTGAACTAGGAAGTGAGGAGCCAAGCCTCAATCTTCATAGTTGAACTCATAGCCCAGGAACAACACTTTATACTCTGCAATGTGTGATTTTGCAAAGTTGAATTTATATCCAAAATCCGCAAAATGGCAAATTTTGCGGTCAACACGACACAGATGAAGGGGAAAATTTGTCCCAACCACAGTGAGTACAATACAAATCCGGCGCAAGAGCCTTAGCCCAATCTTGTGCAAAATGCATGGCCTGCTCCTTCAGCACTGTGTGCGCGAAACTAGGGAAGATCACCTCCTCCCCTTGCGGAGCTGCCAAAACAAAAGGTGGTCGACCTCCGCCAACAAAATGTCATAGGTAGTAGTAAGATTTTCCCAAAATACCCTTTTATGGTACGTTGTATGTCACCTTCAATTAAAAGGACAATTTCAAAAAGTCTTTCAGGGGGTGTCACCCAAGTGTCAGCCGTCTTGACTACAACAAATTTCTCTGTCGCTGTCACCTTCAATAATGGATGCAGGGCCTCTCGCACTATGGTAATCTCCGCCGCGCTGTCAAACAGCGCAGCACCCACGTCAGATTACGAAGCTGCGTTCTCACTATCTGTGGCATATCTCGCTGTTACAGCTGCAACTTTCTTTTTCTGTAACTGTGGTCTCACACGTGGAGAATCGTCCTTCTTGCCTTTACCGTCAGCCTTGCCGGGTGGGTCTTGCTTACCCTTGCCGCCGTCTCCACCGGTGGGTGAGACAGATGAATCCTGCAAAGAGCGAGGAGAACATTGTTCAGGAACCTGAAAACGATCAGGTGACTTAATCGTAGCACGGTCGCGCAATTCATAAGTGCGCTCAGTAGACACAGGCATTGGCGAGGCAGAATGGGACCCTTGTTTCTGTTGCTTTTTCCCTTGTTTTTTATTTTTAGTCCAAGTCTGTTTTGGACCTGCGGAGCGATCATCTTTGTCAGACTTCGCTCCCTGTGTTTGCTTTTTCGCTGTCTTGGCAAAAGGCTTAACACCTAACCTATTATGGTCAGCAGTCTTATAAGCCGCTGTGATAATTCTCAGTAACTGACAGGGTTTCTTTGCATCGGGGACATCGCGCAAAGCATTCAACACCTGGAAGCTTACCACAACTCCCTTAACGTTAGCAAGGACAAGATCGGAAACTACGTCACACACTCCAACGAGTCTCATTCCCATTTCAACAGCTGCCTTCGGCCCGTGCTCATCCTGAACACGCTCAATGATGGAGGGTAGGACAGACATTGACGGGGTGCCGAAGCACCTGATATAGACTGCTGCAAAAATCATACCCCATGTGGTACAGTCAGTCACTTCAGGTACTAAGTCTTTCTGCAAACTAATCGTCAGAATACTGTGTGTACCGCCTCCAGTTGGTCAAATTTCTCGGCAAGCCAAAAAGGCATTTCATCCTTATCTTGGGGATGCTTGCCAATAGACGCATTAACCATAACGGGACTAAGCTTCAACCCGTTCGGCCCAACTGGATGCGCCGCAATACCAGGGCCCCCACCTGGCAAGATGCGGGAAATTTAATGAACCAGAGCCCTAATAACTGCTACTACAAAGGTATAAAGGGGCCTTAATTCAATTAAGGGACATTCCCCTGCACACGGGTGAGGGGTAAATCAAGCCAAAACATGCCAAGAAGCGCCTGGAATGGACAAAGGACCCAATCTAATTGTCGTTAGAGGGTGGGAAAGGGAGGCATCAAACCAAATGCTGTGCTGCCAAGCAGAAATCGGAACCTCCTGTGTCCTATAAGGAGTGTACTCCGCAGGCACGGCAGTGGGAGTGTACGTATGAAACACATTGGTATCCTCATTAACGGCTGTAAACGTAACCAATGAGTAGAAAAGCTCAAATGGGTAAGCTGCGTCGGCACTCACAACAAAAATGACTGCCATGCCTTCCAAGGCACCGTTGAAACCCTGCAGATGATTGCGAACAGCCAATCTACTGTGCTGTGGGATATCAACGGCTGCCATAAGGACACAGAAAGAAAACAGTACATTACAAAGTAATGTAGCACAACTGGGTAGTAATTCAATAGAAACCGTTTTTATATTATCAAGCTTCAAAAGACCTATGTTACTATAGGTAGGTTTATCTGTCACCACTGTCAACTGTAAACAATAGTGAGGAGGTCGTGGACTGATATAAGCACTACTCGAGAGTCTCACAATAAGACCACATTGTTAGGTGCGCCATGTCGCAGGGTTTCTGCTCCTACACAGTACTGTGCACAGAGACCCAGGACCTCAGTGAATTGTGGTGTACCAAAAAACTCACCTCAGTGCTTAGAAACCCTAACCAGCTAGCATCAGTGTCACATTAGCTCTTCGTCCTATAGCAAAGGAATCAATGATTAGACAACCCAGAACATGCAACTTAGGTTATACTCAGGAATGGTGGGAAGTAAGAACACACCTTCGTTATACTCTCATACCAGTCCACAACAGGAGTAAAAAAGCGACACGGGTAAGGTTAAAATGTTTATTTTAACAACGTGCTCTAAGATGCAGTATCTTTGCTAACATAAGCAGGCATATGATTAGAAATAATATGATCAGCATTGTTACAATTCCATAAAACACAAAGGGAGAAATCATATTAAATGATGAAGTACTGGGTTTATAAGAACCCAGCGGTGCCAGGGAACACACCCGAAAACCTTGAGTCCTTCCTGTTTCAGACTGCAGAAACACAGAGTCTTCTAGGTGAAGTCAAAGATCGTATCTATTGGCTGCAGCCAGTAACAGGTATCCTAGAAGTACAACACGGTGTATGTTCTCAGGAGACTGCTCAATCTCACAAAGCCAGCCTTCTCTTTTTATACAAAATATTATGCTTTAGGCAAACATTCCTTATTTTACAGTTGACCATTCACATATTTTCACTACAGAGAAAAAGCAGAGTCATGATGACAAGCCCATATTTCAATTTGTTCAGCCCACAATCAATTATCCGGCAAGGCCCAGTATTTTCATCAGATATCGACGGACCTCCAATAAAAATGGACACCTCCTCCTCGTAAAGCAAGTCATAAAGAAAGAAACAGGGACAGGTGTGTGTGTAAGATTAGGCATGGTTTGTGTGCGATGAAAGGTTTATGACATGTTGTGCTTTGATGCTAATCTCATTCGGCCACTGGGAAAGGAACCGGCCGAACAGGTTTGGCTTCAGGCAGTGGACTCAGCTCGCCCAGGTCACAGAGGAGTCAGCAAAGATGTACGTGTCCTTCAAACTCGATTTTGGCTTTAGTCATTTGGCCTAGGTGAGGGCAATCACACAATGGCTGCCGTGCACAAAATGGAACCCGAGGGTTCAAGGCGGAAACTCCGATTTCAGGGTGATTTCCTCACCCGAATATGACGGAAATGCTTGAACATAGTATCTTAATCATTCTCGGTCTGCTGATACCAAAATCGTCATGATACGACGATGTTTATAACACGGGTCCAGAATTTTCAGTACCACAATGATGGTGAAAATAGTTCCTATAGCGCCTAGTGCATCACCCTCCCTAGCTAGGAACTATATTTTTATAAAATATGGAATGTCTCTTAGGCTTGTTTAGGGGACCCCAGACCTCCAAGATCAGCAAGTGTGAATCACATCAGGATCTGCAAAAGCTCTCTGTCTGTCTAGAAAAAAGGGCTTCTTCCAAGTGTGTGAAATCATGCTTACAGTGTGATAATAAAGGCGCCAGAAACACATTGGCTTGCATCTGCATATGTTATGGCTAGAGCGTGAGCCAATCAGCTTGAACAACAGCTACTTTGTTATGATGACCTTGCAGGCTTTAGAACTCAGTGTGCAGACTAGAGTCACGATGTACGTTTAGGGATGCTGAAAACAAGCCCTTCTCATGTGAAGCATTTCATGCAGCCTAACTTATGACAACAATTATGTGCAGTGTTGTGTGCAAAAGTGGCAAAAATGTAAAACAGCTATCAAACTTCTAATAAGCCTATGCTAACTTAACAATGTGCGCAACAGGGCCCAGCCCACACTACATGATGCACAGCATAAAATTGCAGCCATCATATGAGTACTGTATAAATATGGTTCTAAATGTACATCTATGTCATTCAAATAAAATAGAAAATCTGTAATCTTGAAAACAAATCCATCAGTCAAGTAGACCATATCTACTTTTCCCATCTTCAGAAAAAAATTAGACGGCACCTGGCTCCTGGATGGGTATAGGCAAACATACAGACACACACATACACACCCATTCACACACTCGCACATACACACATGTTTGGCTTTTTTTTGCTCAGAAGCTCAGAAAAAACTCCAATCTGTGACTGGATCCTCACTGGATACAATCAAACATACAAACACATCACTACCCCAGCAAGTAGGCTCTATTGTTTTGGGATGATTTCCTAGCCTCAATAAAAATGCAAATAACGTCTTTATCCTCACTGGGGTACGAACACACACACTTATCTGCGACCTGCTGAGAACCTCAGATACTGTTTGAATTGTTTGTTAGCCTCAGAAGTAATCCTAACAGTGCTTGGTTAATTCATATTCATTAATACTCATTTACACTTAATATCACTCTTTTATTACCTCCTTGTCACATTCAGCTGCTTTGTCTAATTTATTATAGAATCTTACGAATGAGTAGCTTATGTCTATGTTTTTATGCCTTAAACTTTCTGATCCTTTCCTCCTAGTATTGTTCGGATTATTTAATTTGACTCTTATAGGTATTCTATATTTATCCCCATAGTCACAATACTTTTGTCATACTCTGAAGAAGCCGAACTCTGCCTTCTTAGTGTATTGTTTGTTAATTTCATATATGCATATCGAGTTTCATTCTTTCATGTATCTTTATTCGTAAGACTACATCTTTTTTCCACACTCAACATGTATTATTCTAGTATTCCAATTCCTTCTGACATCCTTTTTTGTTTTCTGAAGCATACACTACAATTACACCTCTAATATAGGAATGTGTAAAGTATTTATGCAGCACACAAACAGTAACAAAATTAAAATACAACACAAGAAAAATCCCACATGATTTCAGAAACATGTACAGAACATATTTGACACTAAAACGACAAATATCCAATAAGTAGAACTGGAGATATGGAATTTCAAAGATTTAGGTATGTATAGTGCCACTTGCGGTTATCTGGTCATATGAGACTGGGTGAAAGTCACAAGTTTAGGCCAACTGCAATGGATCACAGGCAAAATACAGTGTCACATTATTCCCGCTGAAAGAGTTACCTTCCTAAAATCCAGTGCGAAGAGTCCAGTTCTCAGTGCACAAGCCTGAGAAGAGCAGGCTAGACATCACAATGGTCATCACTGTAGCACAAAGATCCTGTGGTGCGGTCATTGCCGGAGCTTCGTGTTAGCAGTCACTGTGCCCTGTCTAAGCTGTAGTTTGAAGAGTTGAGTTTACTGAAACTTCGCTTTGGTGATCAACACGAGTGGCAGATCTCAGCACAAACGGGCCCGTTGGCAGTTTGCGGAGAGCCCACAACTTCTGGATTCTCCTTTGTGTTCAGAGAGGTGCTCCAATGACAACCCAGGACCTGGAGAGGTGCCTCTTGGGGATCAGGGACTCTCTCATGCAGCGGCCATCAGGACCTAGGCAGGTTCAATTGCAGCAGGTCAGCTGGGCAATTGCAGAAAGGCATCTGGAGCTTTTTATGGCCCTGTAGCTCTAAACCTGTCAGTCAGCTGACCTTTGGAATCACTTCAGGTAGCCTAGGAGGAAAAGAGCAGGTCGAGTCTTCCTTCTCAGGCAGCAGGGCATTCCTCTGGGGGCAGTCCAGACTTTCTTCTGTAGTATCCACAGGTCCAGGAGTGTAATATATATGCCACCCCTAAGGTAGGCCCTAGACAACCCATATGGCAAGGTGCATTGTAGTTAAAAAGTTAGACATAAACTTTTAAGGTTTTCATGTCATGTTAGTGAAAAACTCACAAATTCCGTTTTTACTACTACAAGGCTTACCTCTCTCATAGGATAACACTGAGTTACTTTATTACATTTATTATTAAGTGGAAATGTTTAATTGAGAACAGGTAGGGAAATTGTGTTTGGTATCTGATGAATTGTTATTTATAATCCTCTTTAATGGTAAAGTTTGATTTTAAGTCACAATTCAGAAAATTCCACTTTTAGAAAGTTTGCATTTTCTTGTCCTATCCATTTGGTGCTTGCAGCCTGTTTCCTGGGTCACAATATTAGGTGTAGTTGGCAATTGGTTGTTGTGTATTCCTACATGACAGTAACACAAAGGGGGAATTGGTGTTGGCAGGATGGGCAATCTTGTCAGAAATGGAGAGGCAGAGGTTCACACAGCCCCACTTACATTTCAAAGGATGTGCCTCAGCACAAACACCAAGAAATTGACACTAGCCTTATGTGACCCCAGGCACAGTGAAGCCTTGGCAGGGAGGCAGGTAATTCCAGGACCATCTCTGGGGTGAAAACTCTAGAAGTTTCTTCCACTTTAAAGCTGACAACAGGTATTAAAAGAGGACCCTCAGACATGCTCTTAAGTTCATTTATTGACCTGCAGAGGAGTCTCGGGGGACTGCTCTGCTGCCTGACATGAGGTGCACTTCCAAGGACTGCCCTACTGCTCCAGGAGGACTACTCTGCTGCCTGAAGCCTGCCTGGTTCCCTCAGAGGACTGCCCAGTGCCCTGCTGCTTGAGATTTGCTTTCCTGCATGGTCCATGGTCACCAGTGTGACTCAAAGGGCACTTTGCTGGCCTCCTGTTCAGACCAACAGGGACACAAATAGACTGCAACAACTTTTAAAGTGCACCTTCAACCAGTCTGAAGAGAGGCCCCACCCTCCAAGTGCTTCCCAGTCCTGGACCCTTGGAAGTGGTGCTAAAGGTGCAAATCCGCAAAAATTATAAACGTGGGACTGAAAATGTTCTGCCAAAAGTGCTCTGAAAACCGAGAGGAGACCAGTACCTACCTGTTTGCTGATACGCCCATGGTGCATCGCCAGCCGGCCTAACTTTACAGTAGCTCTCACTATGTTCTTCTCCACAACAGCAAAATCCAGTTCAGCACCTCTCAAGAAGGGTATCCAGCCTCCTGGAGAACTTATCAGATACCGCCTGCAGCTTCTCCCAATTGGAGATCTTTGATTTCCAAAAATGAGACTATGGGCCTGATTTAGATCTTGGTAGACAAGTTACTCCATTACAACGGTGATGGATATCCCATCCACCGAAGTATAAATACCACAGGTTATAATGGGTCACAGACAGAGTAACCACTCCACCGAAATCTAAATCAGGCCCTAACTCTGAACAAAGAAATCGTACTACAACTTCGTCAACTGGCTCCCTGATGACAACACCTCCTCCTCGGACATCGTCAGCTGCCTTGTCTCACTGAACTTTATCTTCTCAGACATTTGTCTATGAAATTTCTTCTAATTCCAAAGTCAAGCTGAGATCAGGGCCACTCCACAACTTGTATCCAAACCGCACCCTATCGCAGTTGTCTATAACTTTCAACTTTGCCCGACCTCGCGCAACTAGATATCCGCAGTTGGCGCTTTGATCTTTTATGAGCTAGATTGCAATAAAACCTTTAACAATTCAAAACTGTGGTTCCACTGACTGGACATTTGTCATTTTTGTGTCCAAGTGGACTTTTGTCGTTTTGCTGTCAAATAATTTATTGCATTTTACTCTATTTTTCTAAATTAGAATGGGGTTTTTCTTGGTTGTGCTTTCACTTTATTACTGTTCAAGTGCTTTAAAAAACACATTAAGTCTAAGCAAATCGTGACTGCTTTTGTGCCAATCTACCAAAGGGTTGAGCACTGGTTAATTTAATGACTTTTTGTTGTTCACCCTGACAAGGATGTTGGATGTAGCTTGAAAAGGGCACACACCCTCCTCAACCAAGAACACAATTTCTCACAAAGGCCTTATGTCAGTATGTAAAATTCTGGTGCCTCGAATTGCATTTCTCTTTGCAATCTTTTATTTCTAAGTCTCTTGGCTGAATGTGATCATATTTTATTGTATTGTATTGTATTGTTTTGGTAGAGCGCAAACAGCTGCCCCAGCAATGAGGCGTCCTGGCGCTAGGAACCACAGACCCTGGCCTGAGCGGGAAAGGGTGGGAGGGAATTAGGGGAGAGGGAATAGGTACGTTTTAATTGCTTTCCGGAATGCCGGCAGGCTTTCTATGGAGCGGATGTATTGTGGCAGACTGTTCCATAGTTTAGCTCCAAGGAACCTAAAAGAGCGGCCGCCCATGCGGCAGAGTTTTATGCGTGGAACGCATAGGAGATTTTGGTTTGAAGATCGCAGGTTACGTAACAGCGCGTAGGGGGTGAGGAGTGGTCGAAGCAGTGGGGGGGTATCCAGTTTGATGATTTTGAAGGTCATGATGAGGGCCTTGAACTTAATTCTGGAGTCGACGGGTAGCCAGTGTAGTTTGTATATGGTCGCTCTGGCTGAACATCTGCGGGGGAGGCCGACTAGAGTTCTAGCCGCAGAGTTTTGCACGCGTTGGAGTCGTGCTACCTCACTTTTGTTGGCGCCAAGAAGGAGAACATTGGCGTAGTCAAGACACGAAAGGATGGTGGCTTGAATGATAAGTTGGCGAGTCTTGGCGTAGAAGGAGCCTAGTATGTGGCTAAGACTCCTCAGCAGGCCAATACAGGTGCCAGCAACTTTTTTGGTGTGGGCCTGAAAGTTGAGTGAGGCATCCATCCAGACTCCTAGGTTTTTCACTAGGGATTTGGGAGATGGGATGGTGCCTAGGGAAGACGGCCACCAGTGCTCATTCCAGAGGCTGGTGTTTTTGCCAAGGAGTTACACCTCTGTTTTACCAGCATTAAGCTGTAGACAGTTATTTGTCATCCATTGAGCAAACGCGGAGAGACCGTTTTTAAAACTGGAGGATGAGATGGAGGGGGCTTCTGTAAGTGCGATGGCCCGCTGTGTGTCGTCGGCGTACAACACTAATGTCAGGCCCCACTCTTTGGCCACTGCCGCCAAAGGCTGGACGTAAAGATTAAAAAGGGATGGGCTCAACGCAGAGCCCTGCGGAACTCCCTGTGCAATAGGGTGGGGTTTGGATAGAAAGGGGGGAGCAGAGACCCGAAAGGATCTGTCTTTGAGAAAAGATCGGAACCAATCCAAAGCTTGGCCAGACACTCCAAATGTTTCCAAACGATTGAGGAGGATGTCATGGGATACCGTATCAAAGGCCGCGCTGAGGTCGAGAAGAATCAGCGCAGCACTTTGACTGGCATCTAAAATCGTTCGGAGGTGCTCTGTGGTGGCCAGGAGAGCAGACTCAGTACTATGGCCTGGTCTGAACCCATTTTGGGATGGGTCCAGGATGTGATTGTTGACCATGTGCTGAGATAGAGTGCTGTTCACATGTGCCTCAGCAAGTTTAGACAGCCATGGAAGCAGGGAGATTGGTCGAAAATTCTCCAGTTTCGATGGGTCGAGGGTGGGTTTCTTGATGATGGGTGAAACCCACGCTTGTTTCCAGGCAGATGGTACGCTCGCTGAGGTAAAGGAGAGGTTCAGCATAGAGGTGAGTGGGGGTAGAAAGAAGTTGAGTGACTCTAAGAATTGAGCTGGGCGCATGGGGTCAGCCGGTGAACCAGATTTAACTTTTTGGCAAAGTTTGATGAGGTTATCACTGGAAATTTCCGGGATGTGAGTCAAGGTAGAATAGTTGGAAGGAGGAGAAAGGCTATTGGTAGGGCTGGGGGAATGCTGAGGAAAAGAAGTATATATTTTCTGTACCTTGTCGACAAAAAACCTAGCAAGATCTTCGCATTGCTGTGCGGAGGAGATATTAGGGAGGGGGGATTTGCCGCTCTGAAGTTCTTGAACAAGTTTAAAAACTTCCTTGGCAGGGGTGGGACTAGATTCGATTTTGTCAGCATAGAAGGCAGTTCGCGCAGCACGGATGGCTTTGTGGTACGTTTTTTGTTTTAGTAGATAGTTGGATTTAGCTTCGTTGTTATAGTCCCTTCTCCAAAGGCGCTCCGCTCTTTTACAGTCTTTGCGCATGTTTTTGAGGGTGTCATTATACCAAGGGTTGGATGGGGAGTTGCGTCCTATCGACCATTTTGCTGGAATGAGGGCATCTAGCGCTCCCGTGATCCAATCATGAAACGCGCTATAGTTAGCGTTGATGTCAGAATTGGTGTCATGGTGGAATTCTCCAAGGGTGGTATGGAGGTCACTGCGGGACAGTTTGTGCCATGGTCTTTTTAGACGACGGGTCGATGCTGTTTTTCCTCTGAAGGGCTTTAATGATAGTTAAATGTCATGATGTCAGGTGGTTACCTCAAAGAAAATTGAATTCATGACTGTTTAAATAAAAGGAGATTGCATCATTGAATATAGTTCCATATTTAACTGTTAAATGAGAGATGCAGGGACTACATCTACCACAATGCTTAGAGGCTACTGAGCAAACACTCAATTGTGTCAATGTTACAACTCTCATTAATGTTCAAAGTTTATCTGATATCTTGTTGTGCCATCAAACCTTTCCTAAAGGTGGAGGAAATTGCTAAAATTGTAAGATCTAACTATTTAGTAACGTGAAAGGGTAAATAGATACAACATACACATTGTTTGGAATGTCTTGTAGACTTGTGTACTTAAAGAACTTACCACCACATGCATCAAAGTAGGCTTTTGCAATTCCTTAATTGCGATTATTAAGGAATCACACTTATGGAATCGCAAACGCCTATGCATGTAGGAACCGCTAACAAAATAGCGATTCTTTCAAACTCCTTGATTACGAGTCGCAAATTACGAGTCGCAATTAAGGAATGGCTTCCCATTCATTACGATGGGCCTACCGGCCCATAGGAATGAATGGGAATTGCATGCGCAATTTGCCAGTACAAATTAGGTTCTCGCGAATTGCGCATGCAATTTGAATTGTTCAAGGGCGCATAAGGACACCCTGTTGCACCCCTGAAATTGTGATGTGCACTCATGTTGTGCATACACATACCCCAAGGGCATGTGTGGGTGTAACCTGGAACTTTTCGCTAATTACCATCAGCTATAATTTTCCGGTATTAGTGGATACTAATAGCGAAATCGGTATTTTAAATGGCATCTTGCATTACATGCAAGGCGTCGCAATTTGCGATTCTTTAAATGCAAGCACAATTTGCGATGTTTGCATTTGGGATGATGCATCCCAAATGCAAAAAACAACTGTCGCAAAGGGGCAGATTCTGAGAATCTGCCTGTTTCGGACCGGTTTTTCATTGATGCATGGGGCCCTAAGCTTGTTATGCCATGCTTATGCTTGAATTACTGTTCTAATTTTCTAATTACATTCTTTAGACACTCTATCTTCATTATAAGATAACTCCGAGGTTAGTATGCATTTCACTTTTAGTCATTGCTTTGTTTCTGCACATGCTACTGCATACTATATGGCTAATGCTACTAATGATGCCTAGAATATCACATAGAAGATAAAAGCAGAAATCCTATGAAGACATTAGACAGAACTGAAGAAACAATAGAGCCTTGGTTTTTAAATGGGTGGTGTGTTCGCAGCACCCATACTTCAGGGCCGACTGTTTTCTTTATGAGGCTCTATGTTTGCGGTCAGTGCAGCTCAAATTAGTTCTATGAATTTCCCCAGCCATGCTACTGTTTGAGTTGAGGTTGAAGAAAAACACAAGTCAGAGATTTCACTGCATCGTGTGAGGCCCTGAGCTCTGCAGATTGGGGTGACCAAACGGTGCCACTCACTAGCTAGCTTTGGCCAACAACACAACAAATGGAGCCAGGATTCCTGATGGTACTTGCAAAGTCTGCATGCTGCTAATTTAACCGTACGGGCCCAGCTTTGATTAAAATCCACGTTGGGTAATGCGAGAAGCCTCATGTAAGTGATCTTTTTTCGGGTTTGGACAGATAGTGCTTGCTCAAGATAAGGCTGTACTTTTCCCTCTCTGTAGGAGACATCCAATGTAGAAAGATTTGGATGGTGATGCAGACTTTCCAGGTCTCTTACGTGTGATATATGCTTGACCTGTCTTTTCCATGCAGCTATTGAAATATTAGCGTTGTCCAAGTTTTGCACCTATATTTCTAGCAGATTTGTGGCTACTGACAATTGCGCTTGCCATGGGGATCCGCTTTCTTCGAAGATTGTTTTGATTTGCGCTTTTAAGGCTGTTGCTGGAGCTTGCAGGGTACTAATGTAGTATTTTATTGTGTCACCCAGGCAGGAAATATCTGGGCGAGATAGACCCAGCTCCAACCTTACTCTGGCTCTCCTGGCCTGTTGTGGGATTCCTTTACTTTCTTGTATACAGAAATTAGAAAACTCATGAAAAAGTTAGTAAGGGCGCCAGGAAAGATTAAGTGGCCGTAGTTAACTGAGGGCACTACTTTTGCTTTTAGGACTTTCAGAATGGGTTCTGTGGATGGACTGTGTAGTTTTCGGTTAAGACTTCTTAAGCTGCAGATGATTCTGACCCCTTTGTTTCTTAAGTGTTTCAAATGAGCTGTTGATTTTGCCCCTTCCATTAGCCTGAGACCCAGATAGTTATAGTTTTTACAAGATCTGATTTGATGGTCACCTAGGCGCCATTGAGCTGTTTGCTTTCGATGGTACTTCCCAAAGATAAGGATATTGGTCTTCTCCTGGTTTACCAGAAAATTATTCTTTTGATTGAATCTATGTAGCGCATCTAAGGCTTTCTGTAAACCTGTCCTAGTGTGGTCCCATATAACAAGATCGTCCGCGTATTGGAGGATTTGAAGCCGCACATTCCCCAACTTTGGAATAACTAGATTTGCCCCCTCCAGGGCTTGACCCAGATCGAATGTGTAGATGTTAAAGAGTAAAGGTGCAAGAACGCACCCTTGTTTTAGCCGTTATTATTTGGGACCTTAGTTGTTAACGACGTTTGGCTGGTCTTGATGCGTACCCAAGTCCCATCGTATAGAGCCATTATCGCCTTTAGCAACTTTTGAGGAATGCCCCAGTTGGTGAGGATGTTGTGCTCCTTTACCCAGCTTTCTAGTTCCTTCAGCAATACTCTAGGATATGCCTTTGCTTCGATGTCAGAGCCACAAGCCGATAATTTTCGAGTTTTGTGCGGTCACTTTTTTTATGTATAGGGAAAAGTATTGAGCCTTTCCATGATGATGGAATGGAGGCTGTTTCAAAGGCATACTTGAAGAGTGGGGTTAACTGGTCCGCCCAGAATCCATGAGACAATCTGAACACCGCCGCTGGCACTCCGTTAGGACCCAGTGCGCTGTCTGTCCTCATTTTCTTAATCCAATTGGTTATCTCTATTATATTGATAAATGGTCTTTTGTCCTCTTCTTCATTTGCTGGTGGGAAATGTTGTTCTTGGATGTCCGTCCTTTCCTGGTCTGTTGTGTACAGTTGCTTTACATACTTAACTCACTCTGCGGCTGCCACCCCATTTTCTTTGCTTTGACCGGTGTGGCACAATTGTCTGATGTGTCTCCAAAGTCAAGTATGTCCCTTTTCTTTAAGCATATTGAATATTTTCAGCCACTCTGCCTCAATTTTCTATGTTCGAATTTTCCATATTTTTTTTGCTATGTTCTCCTCGAAGCGCTTTAATTTCCTGTATGAGGTGATTTGTGACTCCTTTTCTTCTCGCCTTCAAGGCCTTTGAGAGACTCCGTTTGATTTGCTCTAGGTCCCTGGGGATTTTAGTTCCTCCAGTAATTCCTTCCAGTGCTCCAGGGGAGGTGCCAGTGTTTTGCACTGCTCTTTATGAGTGACCCACTCCATGAGTACTGGACATAGTTTTGTGGACCATTTTATTCTATTCAGTGCTGTGTGGTGCTCTTCCTCGGTTGAGATACCCAGTGTTCCGGGGTGTTTTACGGATTTCCCATTTATATCAAGGGTGACCCTCAATGGCCTGTGATCACTTTCCTCCCTGTTTCTCACCTCGAAGTCTTTATAGTATGTTAGCAATTTTTTGACGATAAAGATGTAATCAATTGTTGACTTATCCTGAAGGTGGGCAAGGGAAGCCATCGAGGGTCCACTGCTTTCTTGGAGGCGTGGGTGGAAACCATATTATGCTCGAAAAGCAGCCGATGTAGAGGCGCTAATTCTGTTATGTTTGGCTGGCCTGCCCTGCACTTCGTGGGACACCTTGACAAACCTGCCTTGCTGTTTGGATTGCCCGTGGACTCCTTGCATCTCCACCAACGCCTCGCGGAACCCGCTGCGCGGTTCCCGCTTCGCAGAAGGGCGCTCTCCTTTGTGGGCTGTTAGCTGCTGCTGGGGTAAAACAGGGGCTGAGGGCTGCGAGCAAGAGGGCTGGGACTACATTTCCCAGGAGTCCCAGTAACCCCGCCCGTTCCACCTGGGCTGCTCTCCCTCCCCGCCCAGCCCCCAACGACCGGGTGATCAAATACTGGCCTGCCCTGCACTTCGTGGGACACCTTGACAAACCTGCCTTGTTGTTTGGATTGCCCGTGGACTCCTTGCATCTCCACCAACTAAACGCGGAACCCGCTGCGCGAGTCCCGCTTCGCAGAAGGGCGCTCTCCTTTGTGGGCTGTTAGCTGCTGCTGGGGTAAAACAGGGGCTGAGGGCTGCGAGCAAGAGGGCTGGGACTACATTTCCCAGGAGTCCCAGTAACCCCGCCCGTTCCACCTGGGCTGCTCTCCCTCCCCGCCCCGCCCCCAACGACCGGGTGATCAAATAATGGCCTGCCCTGCACTTCGTGGGACACCGTGACAAACCTGCCTTGCTGTTTGGATTGCCCGTGGACTCCTTGCATCTCCACCAACGCCTCGCGGAACCCGCTGCGCGGGTCCCGCTTCGCAGAAGGGCACTCTCCTTTGTGGGCTGTTAGCTGCTGCTGGGGTAAAACAGGGGCTGAGGGCTGCGAGCAAGAGGGCTGGGACTACATTTCCCAGGAGTCCCAGTAACCCCGCCCGTTCCACCTGGGCTGCTCTCCCTCCCCGCCCAGCCCCCAACGACCGGGTGATCAAATACTGGCCTGCCCTGCACTTCGTGGGACACCTTGACAAACCTGCCTTGTTGTTTGGATTGCCCGTGGACTCCTTGCATCTCCACCAACTAAACGCGGAACCCGCTGCGCGAGTCCCGCTTCGCAGAAGGGCGCTCTCCTTTGTGGGCTGTTAGCTGCTGCTGGGGTAAAACAGGGGCTGAGGGCTGCGAGCAAGAGGGCTGGGACTACATTTCCCAGGAGTCCCAGTAACCCCGCCCGTTCCACCTGGGCTGCTCTCCCTCCCCGCCCCGCCCCCAACGACCGGGTGATCAAATACTGGCCTGCCCTGCACTTCGTGGGACACCTTGACAAACCTGCCTTGCTGTTTGGATTGCCCGTGGACTCCTTGCATCTCCACCAACGCCTCGCGGAACCCGCTGCGCGGGTCCCGCTTCGCAGAAGGGCACTCTCCTTTGTGGGCTGTTAGCTGCTGCTGGGGTAAAACAGGGGCTGAGGGCTGCGAGCAAGAGGGCTGGGACTACATTTCCCAGGAGTCCCAGTAACCCCGCCCGTTCCACCTGGGCTGCTCTCCCTCCCCGCCCCGCCCCCAACGACCGGGTGATCAAATACTGGCCTGCCCTGCACTTCGTGGGACACCTTGACAAACCTGCCTTGCTGTTTGGATTGCCCGTGGACTCCTTGCATCTCCACCAACGCCTCGCGGAACCCGCTGCGCGGGTCCCGCTTCGCAGAAGGGCACTCTCCTTTGTGGGCTGTTAGCTGCTGCTGGGGTAAAACAGGGGCTGAGGGCTGCGAGCAAGAGGGCTGGGACTACATTTCCCAGGAGTCCCAGTAACCCCGCCCGTTCCACCTGGGCTGCTCTCCCTCCCCGCCCAGCCCCCAACGACCGGGTGATCAAAAACTGGCCTGCCCTGCACTTCGTGGGACACCTTGACAAACCTGCCTTGCTGTTTGGATTGCCCGTGGACTCCTTGCATCTCCACCAACGCCTCGCGGAACCCGCTGCGCGGGTCCCGCTTCGCAGAAGGGAGCTCTCCTTTGTGGGCTGTTAGCTGCTGCTGGGGTAAAACAGGGGCTGAGGGCTGCGAGCAAGAGGGCTGGGACTACATTTCCCAGGAGTCCCAGTAACCCCGCCCGTTCCACCTGGGCTGCTCTCCCTCCCCGCCCAGCCCCCAACGACCGGGTGATCAAATGCTGGCCTGCCCTGCACTTTGTGGGACACCTTGACAAACCTGCCTTGCTGTTTGGATTGCCCGTGGACTCCTTGCATCTCCACCAACGCCTTGCGGAACTCGCTGCGTGGGTCCCGCTTCGCAGAAGGGCGCTCTCCTTTGTGGGCTGTTAGCTGCTGCTGGGGTAAAACAGGGGCTGAGGGCTGCGAGCAAGAGGGCTGGGACTACATTTCCCAGGAGTCCCAGTAACCCCGCCCGTTCCACCTGGGCTGCTCTCCCTCCCCGCCCCGCCCCCGACAACCCGTCCATCACCATAACAGCCATAAAATAACATGTGATTACCGCTGCGCGGGAGCACGCCGGGAGAAGCCCGGGACAAGGGCGGGCCCTCTAAGGCCCTCGTAGGCCAGAGGAGGCCGGGCTGGGCCACCTCCCTAACATCTGCTGCCCAGTGGCCCCTGACCTGCTTCGTCGGATATGACGACAGAGGAGGATACCCCTGGAAAAAAAGGTAGATTACGCAATGGGTCATTGGAGAACTATTTTCAGAAGAAGAGTGAGGGCGAAAAGGACTCTATTCTAGCAGAGCGTAGGGCAGAGCGCCGTCGCTCTGTTGAGAGCATGAAGCATAGACCCCTCACGGATAGCTCCTTGCTTGTTATGACCCGGGAAGGAGGTTCAGTAGACTTGAGTGAGGACAATGCTAGTCTAGAAGGCGTCCCACTATTGTTCCGTGATTTTGTATCCACACCTTGTCTGCCTGTGGATAATATCACAATAGTTTCTCCTACCCCTAGTCCCAGTCGCATTAGGGCCACACCTAAACCTAGGAAACAGAAACTTAAGCCTCTACCCGCGGCTCAGATTCATCGCCCACCACCTAGTAAAAGAGGAGAAAACTTAGGGAGGCCCCAGGTAAAGCAAAAACCCCGCATACTGAGTTTGGTAAAAGGGCAAAAAACCCCATTTCAATTGAGATTACCCCAGCAGAGGTTCGGGATTCTACACCAGCAGTAGTACCATCATTGATTTGTACTTTACCTGAAGTAGCCATGCAGGTGGCGGCTTCTGACAGTAATATTAGAGATACAGCAGCTGATACTTTACCTCCCCCCACATTGATAGGAAACTTGGAGTTTTTGTTGAGATCTCTCCTTGTACCAATCAATGAGTCTATTAAAAATGTGGAAATCAGACTTACCATATTGGAAGCAGCTATAACTAGTATGGCCACTCTGTCAAAAACCCAGGGGAGTGGGGTGGTGCATCCTACACCCCCGATAAGGCCCCCCCTACCTCTGTCCAAAAGAACCCACCTGCCCCAGCTCAGTCGGCCAAGCAAACTATTCAGCCCCAGGTTAGAGCTGACCTTCCCTCCGAAAACCCACTGCCTCCTGAACATGTAAAGACACCAGTAGTTGAATCGGGTG
The DNA here is from genome assembly GCF_964263255.1 of Lissotriton vulgaris. NCBI lineage: Eukaryota > Metazoa > Chordata > Amphibia > Caudata > Salamandridae > Lissotriton > Lissotriton vulgaris. The sequence continues at coordinate 189,400,011 of NC_141699.1, read as the reverse complement.
GCGCCTCAAATAAATCTATTCCTAAGGTCCCGGCAAGCAACAACCAGGATGTACAATGGGGAAACTAGTAATAATAGAATACCACGCAAAAAGGTGCCACAAGTGGAGATTCCCCCTGAAGCAGTGCCCTTTGTGGTGGTCCTAACAGGGGTCCCTCAGCTAGCAGAAAATAAGAAGGAGGGATATGTTGACCTTAGAAATAAAACTATTCATTGGTTAAGGACGTATAGGCCGATAGCGCCCAACATAGATGGAGATATAGTCCATGTTAGACGGATTAACTGGCTGGGGAGTAGAACTAAAAATATGGAGGGGGATCTAGTGGTGGTCAATTTTAGAGACCCTCGGGCCGTTGATTATATCCTAAATTGGCCACCAGGAAACGGGGGAACTTGCATCATTCCTCGGGCCCTAACATACTTCTATCCTAGGCCAGAGGACACCCCATTTAGATATCCAAATAAACCTCATTCTTATAGACCACCCCTTACTTTGCCCTACAATAACAATTATACCCATTTTGGGCAACACTTTTCCTTGGTACCTGAACAGATCTCTGCCTGGTCTACTGTCCCTTATAGACATACGATGAACCATGGCACCAGGATGAATCATTTGAGGCCTTTTACCCCACTGGACACTTACAATCGGTTTTCCCAGCTTTCTGGGCTGGAAGATTGCGATTGAAGTTCAGCGCCTGGGGGGGAGGCAAGTGAACTTCTGGATGGGGGGGCCCCAACAAGACCATGTGGTAGCATAGGTATAGGGGAAGGTAATTCTTTTCCAGCTCAAACTGTTAGTATTAATAACATTACAGAGGTTCCTTCCTTTGATGGGCCTATGACTAGCATGGTTGGTTGCCTCGTAACACCTATTCACCCGGCACAGGAGGGCGGGAGATGTAAGACCAGGGTGGATAAGGAGGGTGCGAATGGGGGGGGTCCACCATAGTGCCTAATGGACGGCGGGTAATAAATTTCCTTTCTTGGAACATTGCGGGGCTAAAAAGGAAGTTAGACATTCCAGAGTGGCATACGTTCATTGAGGGGTTCGATGTTTGCCTATTTCAGGAAACTTGGAGCCTATCACCATTACACAAATCAGGGTATACAACCCATTTTCTGTCAGCAGTAAGTAAGGGAAAGGGTAGACCAGCGGGTGGTCTCATGGTCTGGATTAAAGTAGAACTGGATTGGGTGGTCACACGTCACAATTTGGAGTGTAATGATATACTCCATCTCTCCTCCAGAGGAAAGTTAGAGGGTAGTAGGCTTGACATTTTCAATGTCTATGCTAGAGGGACACCTGGGGACTCTACCTCTCTGACTTTAACAGCCCTGGACTCCGCCTTAGCTAATTGCCCTTCAACAGCAAAAATTATTGTGGGGGGTGATTTTAATTGCACGTTTGAACCCCTCCTCGGAGATGACCCCTTGGGCATTGAAGAGGAGGATTCAAAATGGTCCATCCCAAGTTTATCCTTGCCCCATTAGGAGGTGGTCGGCTAGGGCTATTCAAATCAATACATTGACCAGGGTTCACAAGTTAAGAGCCCTCAATGGCAGGACTATATCCGACCAGGCAGGGGCATTGACCTTTAATAGGCTTACTGGGCCATCCCGAATTGACTATATCCTAATGGATATTAATTTTTGTGCAGAGCTTATTGACATGGAAGTCCTCCCAAGCCAGGATAGCGATCACAATCCCTTGTGCTGCAAGTTTTATTGGGGCACCCTTAAAGATAGGAGGATGAATGTCACCTTAAAAACATCTAAAGAGATTATCCCCTATAATAACAACCGTAGATTAAAATGGGATAAGGCTAAACTCAAGGAGGAAGATTTAGGGGCGATAACATTATTGGTTGAGGGCTTGTCTTCTGATCTGGAAGATTGGGTGGGTGAAAATCAGACCAACAGGGTCCCATACCCCTCCCTTGACTCAGCCTATAAAGCTACAATTGATCATGTTGGCAAATGTTTCATCTCGAAAGGGAAAAGCAATAGGGATACTGTCAATCCCCCCTCTTCTAATAAACCTTGGTATACAGTCCTGTGTAAGGGCAAAAGGAAAAATCTGACAAAAGCCCTGATTTCTGGGGATCCTTTGCTGGTTAGAGCGGCCAGGAAGGAATACCTACATGTATTATTATTGGCCAAGCGGGAGTAGGAGGAACAGCATTGGCAGGACTTATCCAATGCTGTAAGTAGTAGGAACCCGAACCTTTTCTGGGACCTGATGAATAGAACTAGGCAGAGGAAATCGCAACCATTGGCTGCACATATAACCAGCCAGCAATGGTTTGATCATTTCTCATCCCTTTATGGAGGTAATGAGGAAACAACTAGCCCTGGGGCAGATAGTTTGAGAGATGGAGTTTTCTCTGGGGTGGACGATCCTCCATTTACGACCATGGAAGTAGTGATGGCGATCAGGCACCTAACCCCAAAGAAAGCAGCTGGACAGGACGGGATTCCTGGAGACCTGTTGATAGCGGAGCCGCAGGCTTGGGCTAAATTAATCGCTACTATAATGAATTTGATCACCAGGGGTCACCAGGTGCCAGACTCCTGGAAAGGGGCAGAGGTAGTAACCGTGTTCAAGAAGGGGGTAAGAGACGACCCTGCGAACTACAGACCTATTAGTCTGATAGACATAATTCAGAAAGTGGTCGGCAGGGTCATCATCTCAAGAGTAGGAGATTGGATGGAGGAGGCCAGTATTCTCTCTCACCTACAGGCGGGGTTCAGAAGAAAGGTAGGCACGATGGACCAGGTCTTTCGTTTTTTTGTTATCTATTGGAAGGCAGTTACCATCAAGAAAGGCAGTTTATATATGGCCTTCATAGATCTCAAGACGGCTTTTGACCTGGTCCCCCGGGCAAAATTATGGGAGATTCTAGGAGAGATGGGTTTCCCAAGTGGTCTCCTGAACCTTATCGTAAAGCTCCACGAGGGGAATTACGCGAAGGTTAGATGGGGACCCCAGGGACAATTGACAGAGAGGATCCCTGTGCGGAGAGGAGTACGTCAGGGATGTGTTATGGCTCCGACCCTCTTCTCCCTATTCGTGAATGGAGTGGTGGAGCATCTGAAGGGGGAGGAGACGGATGCCCCATCCCTGGCGGGGGAAAGAATCCCCACTTTACTCTTCGCCGATGACACCATATTAATCTCCAAATCCCCAGTGGGTCTACAAAAACTCTTGAACCGGTTTAGCTCCTTCTGTACCGCCCGAGGCTTAACCATCAATACCTCAAAAACTAAATTGATGGCACTCTCCCCCTCTAAAAGATTCAAAAATAATTTCCTGCTTAATGGTGTCCCTTTGGAGCTGGTTGAGTCTTTTGACTACCTTGGTGTCCGGATAAACAGCCGAATGACCTGGAAGGATCACTTGGCCAAAATGTTACTCAGTCATCAAAGAGTATCGGGGGTGATTCTGAGGGAAGTCCGTGAATCATGTAGTAAACCTGTCTCCCCGGCCATGGCCATATACGAGGGTCAGATTATCCCAGCTGCATTATATGGCTCTGAACTTTGGGGGTTCGAAAATGTATCAGATCTATCGACAGCGGAAAATAATTTTCTAAGGAAGGTGGTGGCTCTTCCTGCTTCCACCCCACTAATTCCCCTGAGATTAGATCTGGGCAGAAGAGCATTTAAGGACTTGGCAAGGCTACGCCCGTTGCTCTTTTGGACCCGTTTAAGAAGAACGGAAGAGCTTGCAAAATATGCTGAGGGGCTGGACGATCTTTTTTTACTGGACACGGGAAAAAAAATTGAATAAATTGAAAGACTTGGTTCTTAAGTTAGGGCTAAGAGATGCTTGGGAGTCACAATCGCCGCCACCAAAGGATGTGATCAAAAAGTTATACTGGGACTGGGTTCAGAGTAATGTGTTGAGGGCCACGGATGGGGGCTCACTCACGGACCAATTTTTGTTATTTAAATGTGTGAGGAAATTGGAGCCCTTCCTCGACCTGATAACTAAACCCTTTGATCGCGCACTATACCTAAAACTGCGATATGGGACGCTTCCGGTGCATGACTTTATGGTGAGGTGGTCAAACTCTGGTGCCCCCCTGCGTTCATGCCCTGGCTGTGTAGCACCAACTGAGTCTGTGGCCCATCTATTTTTTGCCTGCCCAGCTTATAAAGGGGCGCGGAAATTTTGGCTGAAACCTGTCTGCAGGGAACTGGGGTTGAGGTGCCATAGACAGGCTCTTCGTGTACTCTCCACGGACTCATCATCTTCCTTTATGATTTGTGGGATAGCAAAGTTCTTGGGAAGTGCATGGATGACGCGATCCCACTTACTGAAACTGCAGTCGGGGGGCCCAACGGTCTGATGCCATATCTGCTGGTAGCAAATTGGTGATTGTGTTGCACCTTATTCTTTTACTGTATTTTAATATTTTATTGTGTATTGGAAATGTATTTTATATGTATTCTTTTATGGTGATCAAGTTGCCGAATAAAGATATTCAAAGTTATGTTTGGAGGTTTCCTCGTACCATCTCCCAAGCCCCTGATATTCATGTCCCCTACGATGATTGGGAAATGAGAGGCATATTTGTTTATAAGGTGGTCCATTTTTTTGGTTAATGATTTTAATGCTTGCTTTTTTGCCTTGTGGCAGGAGTTATGTAACAATTGATTATTAGCAGTCGAATTGAGTTATTTTTGCTTTTAAATCCACCGATCAGTACTGCTTGGAGGTTGGGGGGGTTGGTTTCTATTGATTTTACCTCCATTTTGCGGTTGTGATTGATATAGATTGAGAGCCCACCTGCTGCTCTCCCAAAGATGTTGCTTTATATTGCTGCAGTGTGAATCTCATAGTAGCCTGAGAGAATTAGAGGTTCAGTGCCTCATGTCTCTTGTAGGCAGAGAATGTCATTTTCTCGAAGGTGCAAGCATGGTGCTTAACAGCTGAGCAGTCTTTTTAGCCCTGCGACGTTCCACGATAGGATGGACAGAAGAGTGATATTCCCCGCTCTTCTATTCTTGTTCAAAAAACTGGCTGCCTTATTACTGTTAGATATGCCGTCGAGGGCTCGAGCCACCCGGAACCAATCAGCGTGTTCTGCCTTGCGCTGTGCTTTGGTTCCGTGTAGAACACTGCCCTTTGCTCTGCTGTGCTTTTTATCTTGTAAGCGTTGTACAGTCTGGGTTCAGTGGCAGAGCTTTTCCCTATTTGATTAACGACCGTCCCCCTTAAAACCGAATAAACTTCCCTTGTTGGAGAAGTTACTGCTAATACATGTGGGTATTTCTCGCGTATGGGAAATGCTATGTCAATACCCCAGGCAGACATTTTTGCTGTTTCATCTGTTGTGAGACTCACTTGGGCGTGTCGACTCAAACCAATCGAGGTTGATTCACCATGAGAGTCGCTGGTTAGACTTAGGAACTTAACCCAGACTAAGTCGTTTGACTGTATTTCCGTAAGAGACAGGATGTGCTTAAAAAGTCTGAGTAGATTTCCCCTATTTAAAATATCATGTTGGCCTTTGATATGATATCTGGGGGTAAGAATCACCTTGTACGTTGTTTTACAGATTTGGTTTGCTTTGCCCTGATTATTTAGGTCTCCTTCGCAGATGCTTGCTTTGTGACTAGAACCAAAAGTCCCTTGGCATAGATCTGATTGCTGGGACAAACTTTGGATTGGCTGTACTGCTTGGTCACTGATTTTCTGCCCGCCTGGGGCAGGGAATTGGTATTATTCTTTCTCAAGTTTTTTTTTACCCCCTGTAAAACACTGAAGGCCCAATTCAGGTCTGGATGCCATGTCCATACGTAAATTAACATTATGCACACAAGTGGGTTGATGAGTGCAAGGAATTCTTAAAAAGGTAACTTGCTATGAAAAATCTATTTAGACATGCATAATATTAACCTACAAAGGTGTCATTTTAGGCATGGATGAATACTACTTTACGCTCAAGGGAAGGAAAGCCCTGGAGAATTTGAGAACACCCCTAACTAACTCATTCCTACCATGAGAATGGCCCGATATGCATTTCTCAAAAGAGTAATAGTAATCTTTTTTCCAGCTTCAAAATAATTGTGAGAGGGGGAAGTAAAGTACGTTTTTTCCAATGGAAAAAATAATTTCCCAGTAGAGAAATAAAGTTGCAGTTGCATTAAAAGTACCATGGCACGTCTAACCATGTGACATGATACACTATGTGCAATATGCAGGAGAAAATTCTATTATAGGGTCATAAGCCAAAATTCACATATCTTTTCTAGGAGTATATCTGGAAACCTACCAGGGTCGCGGGTTTACATAAGTAGTTTTGGAAACCCTGACATTTCTTGAGATTGTTAAATCTCACCAATCTGAAGTCGTCAACTTGCAAATGCAAATTATGTACATCTTTATCCTGAGCATTTCAACATATTGTACAACCTGAGAATGTGTATGTTAGTTCACAGTCTTCAGAAAATCATACAGTAGGTAAAACCACGGATAAAGCTTATGCAATGTCGCATCATTTTGGATCAGCATTATTATGTTCACGTAGGATTAATGTAAACATTATTTGGGGATTTGTATAAACTTTGATATTTTGATATTACACTTACTCAGCACAGACAACAAATGCATACGCTGGGCTGCCAACATATAGTTGTGTAAAAACATCGGCTGATATTTTCACTTTTCATTTCTACTGAATCTATGGGTCAGTAAAACATAAACATGATGTATAGAGCATGAACAAAATTGGGCAAACATCAGTGGAAATTATCAACATTTCACAGTCCCCCTGATTGATCATTTGTGGTGATATTTTAGAGCAAATGTAGACACTTTAGCCCCACAAAGATTCTAATGGATAAGTTAAATACCAACAGACAAACTTGACTAACTTAACCATCTTGACCATCTCCCAATATAATTACTGGAGACTGAAAGGATACAGATGCAGGATCATTCTGAAAAAGAAAAATACATCTGCGCTATGACTATCCCCTCATCCAATTGAGCCATTCTATGTAACAGCTCTTTTTTATTTTTCTCTTTACTAATATTTTTCATAATTAGTCATATGTTGTCAAAGTATGATGTCATTAACATAAGTAGTATTCTCTATGAGTCATGAAAGAGATGTTTGCAATAGATTATTTTCAAAATACCTGTTTGGAAAAAAAGGCAAAGGCTTAATGATTTCCTTTTTTTTAAAAAAAAGAGTTGTTTTCTATATTACTAGTAAGAGTAACTTTGTGGATTATGTTAACACTGACTGTGGGTTGTGGAATTCCATATAAAATGCATGTAGGTGAAATAGAATGTGATGTAGTCCTGGCATTTGAGATGAAAAATCTAAAGATTGTATGATACTGTGTCAAGTTATGGGCATACAGAATATTGAAATATATCGAAATTGAGGAGAGGGAGGTGGGGTTGGGTCGTTGCTTCAAGATGGCCTAAAGGATGTGATTTCTAGGCACTCTGCCTTTTACTCCTTCCACTCCGGTGATCTATAAAATTGTGACCTGTTGCTGTGACACCATAGTCAAGAAAAACCACCTCTGTGCAGCAACGGGATACAGAAAGAAGGCGCCAAGTTTATGGTAAACTGTCTGGCCTGGGGCCATAATTATCATTATTTCACGCAGCGCTGCAAAACACTTTTTCTGCACTGCATAAAAAAGGAGGGTGCAGGAATGCATCATATCTATCAAGATAGGGCACATTCTTGCGCTCTGCCTGTGCTAGCACACAAACTGCTGCCTAGTGCCAATCCAGGAACCCTTGTACCCTGGCATTGGTCCTTCCTCTTTTTTTTTAGTTCAACAAGATTTTATTGAGAGAAATAAGGATCCAAATAATAGCAGTCAAAATACAAAGAGGTGATACATTCCAATATGAGTAGAACGTGAAAAAACAAACATGGATATCATTTGATCAGTAACTCAATTATATGTAAATAAAATTAGAAAGAAGGGAATCAATATGGAGTTACCAATATAAGTCAATAATGGGTATATCATGCAGAACGTGGAACATAACAGCCTCTGAGATGAGGGTAGGGGCAGGGGAAGAAACAAGAGCAAAAGGAGGAAGGAAGGAAAGAAAGGAAAAATAGCAGTAGAAAGAAAGAACGGGATGAGAGGACAGGAAAGAGGGAAAAAGAGAGAAGGAATCCCACAGGAATAACCCAATGCAACGTAACTAGCAGACCAAACATTAAGTAGACAAACCAACAGGAAATCGAGGGACTACACCTTGCGAGGAGAGTTCCATGTATTTATCCAGGGATGCCCAAACCCCACTCGAAATGGAAGGCGATAGGTGTGCTAGATCTACTGAGGTGTGAGCACTGCGTAAGAAGGAAACCCATGCCCACCACGTATGGTAAGAGACTGACGAGAAAGATTTCCAATCCATAAGGATAACCTTGACCGCAATAGATAAAAGAAGATCTAACAGCTGTAATTGCAACAAATCAAGGGGAAGGGGCGTAGGAGCAGCCCAGGGACCTAATATAACTAGAGGAAAAGAGAGCTGGAGCTGAATGTCAAAGATAAGAGATAAATGTTGCTGAATAAGGTCCCAGAAAGGTTTAAGTAAGGAACAATTATAGAACATATGAGGGAAATCCCCCGCCTCCAGGCCACAACTCCAACAGAGATCATCTTCTTTAAGGTTGAGAGAATGAAGACGTACAGGTGTCCAGTGGAGTAAGTTAATCGAGAAAAACTTGGACTGTATTAGGGAAGGAGCTATTTTGTTACGAAGCGCAAATTTGCTAATGGATTGCCAAGCTTCAGATGATAAATGATCTGTAATATTGTGATCAAAATGACGCATCCATTTTTGTTGTGCAACCGTCTGGTCAGGAAGCGAAGTAGAAGATAGAAACTTATATATGTGGGAGGCAACATGACCAGCTTTGAGCCAAATACAAAATAGCGAAATGGTAGGGGAGGAGGGGTGAATATAACTAGAGGAAAAGAGAGCTGGAGCTGAATGTCAAAGATAAGAGATAAATGTTGCTGAATAAGGTCCCAGAAAGGTTTAAGTAAGGAACAATTATAGAACATATGAGAATATAATTAGAGGAAAAGAGAGCTGGAGCTGAATGTCAAAGATAAGAGATAAATGTTGCTGAATAAGGTCCCAGAAAGGTTTAAGTAAGGAACAATTATAGAACATATGAGAGGTCCTTCCTCTTTTAAAAAAAAAATCAACCTGGACCCCACATGTCCAGCCAAGTATAGACCCTCACTTCTCCCAGTTAGTGGAAAGATGCTGGAATCCCTGGTTAATCATAAGGTTACCAACTTCTTTGAGGAGGCTAACATCTTCCATCCTTCGCAATTCAGCTTCCGGGCAGATTTAAGTACAGAGACAGCACTTTTAGAAGGGACAGAATTTATGAACCCGATTTGATCTGAGCACAAAAACTATTGTGCTTCTGCTTGCCCTAATTGCTACTTTCGGACAAGAAGATATTTGCTCGTAGGGGGTACTTGAAGTGGTTTGAGGGTTTTAGTTTTATTAGTATTTTGAGATTGGTGCTTTCATCAAAGGTTTTGAATGTGCTCCATGAGGCATTGTTTTTGGGGGTGTTGTCTCAGAGGATTAATGGCTTATCGATCCCCAGCAGGGATGAGTTAACATGAGATGTGAGAGAGAGGTGCTCTATACCTTTTTTGCAGATCACTTTTGATCTGTCTTGTTTTTTCCTTGAAGAAGTAGGCAAAGTCCTCACAGTTCAGCTGTGGATTAGAGTCTGTAGCAGTAGAGTTGGGTTGTCCATTGGTTTATAGCGTGATAAGTTTGAATAACTTTCTTGGGCGATTTCCAGCATTATCCACTTGGTTACTAAAGAAGTTCACTTTCGAGATTCGGATCCGTTTGTTGTAAGTGTTCCTCAATGATCTCAAGTGTTTAAGATGTCTGATGGAGTGTGCGAATCTCCACGATCATTCGGCTAGTCGGAGCTTACGTTTATCTACATTTACGATGTTATGAAACCATGGTTTAGGTTTGTGGGCATTCTTTTGAATTGTAATGGTGCTATCATATCTAGAACTTTCAGCATTGACTTGTTGTAATGGGCTGGGAGGATTTTAGACCTCTGCCATATTCAAGGGATGTGTCAAGATGTTATTGCAGAGGGATGCCAGACTGTTTAGGTTGGTACTGTGCATGCTTCTTTTCCAGTGTATGGGTTTCTTTGGTTGAGCCTTTCTTGTTTTTACTGATTATGTGATGAGGAAAGTGATGAGGTGGGGATCACAAGGGGTGATCGATTCCATCTGGATGTTGTTAGACTTGGTGATAATAAGGTCCAAAGTGGCCCCTAAATTGTGGCTAGATCTGTCACAGACTTGTGTCACGTTGAGGTCTACTAAGAAGGATTTAAGGCTACTGACTGGTGGGTCATTACGGTCATTCCAGTGGAGGTTGAAATCTCAGAGGAAGATCTGGGTGCAATGTTGTCCTGCGTTAGAAGAGATGGTATCCATAATTTGTTCTATGAATGCAATGTTATCTTGTGGTGGATGGCAATTTGTGTGGAGTTTGCACACTGGGTTGTTGTAATTCAGAATATCAATGCCTAAGTATTCACATGAGGATAGGGCAATGTTGTGTGACTGTTTCACATAGAGGTTGTTACGGTGGATACAAGCAATACCTCCTCCTGGTCTGCTGGGTCTTTTTGATCTGCTAATGTCATGGTTAGGCGGAACTAGTAAGTTCAGGGTAGGTGTGGATGAGTCATTTAGACAACTTTCTGTAAGGAGTAGTATGTCCAGCTTGTGTGCATGTATGAGGTTTGCTATGTCTTCTGCATGTTTCATTGCCGATCTGCAATTGAGTAACATGCATATCAAGTGTGCTTTGGTGTCCTTGACGGTTATTTGAGTGATGGGCAGTGTTAGACCTGTCTGGCTTTTTGACGTAGTCCCTCCTATTTAATATTTATTTTGTCCCCTTTTTGACCCTCATACCCTTGATAATTTTTGTCCACTGACTTTTTCTAGGTGTTGGCCCAGGGGATAGGTGTTCTTTTCCCCCCTCATAATTTTTCACCTCAGGCCCAGAGGCCTGTTCTGACAGGAAAAGTTGGAACCACACAAAATGGTGGCCACCAACTGCCCTAACTGTCACACTCAGAACTTGGCCATAGCCTAGCATAGGGCGTTCTAGAACCTTCTGGTCCATTCTGGACCACTGAAGGGCAGCCTATATAAGGCGGAATGCTGGATAGCCATTTTGTCTGTCAGTGAGGAGCAGCTAGAGTGAAGGTTGAGGTCTGGCAGGGGCAGGATCCTGAAGGGTGGTTTCCTCTACAAGAGTAGCCCTCTGTCTGGGTTTCTTTCCCCCCCATTTCCTGTTGTCCTAACCAAGTTAGCCCATCCTGCTGATCCTGGGCAGTTAGGTGAAGGGGTTAATTCTAGTAGTCTTGGAAACTGAGGAGAGCCTTACCCTGGGAGCTGAATTAAGAGTTCCCCTGTGCCCCTAGTCTGTCCAGTAAAGAGGGAAAGGGGATTAGTGCTGAGGAAGTGCACTGTGGCTTTTTCCTGAAGGAGCCCCCCGTTTTTACCCCCCTCTTCGTTATAGTGAAGAAAGGAAATAACTCCCCTGAACAACTTCAAGATTTCCTTACCATTGACTGGCTCTGTGGCGTGTGTCAAGCCTCCCCGCCTGTGGGGTGGAAGGTGCGAGGTGAAGAACTTGTTCCCTTCCTTGAACTGGGAGCGGGGCCTCTGGAACACCGTTTGCGCTCTGTGCCAGCAACCCCCCCCGGGATCCACTGAGCCTGAGAAGCCTGGCGAGGCTTCCCTTCGAGAGCGGGACCCCGGGGGCGCCTACCGCGCTTAATTGCGTTGTCTGTAGCATCCCAGCTGAAAGGAGAGTGAGGGCGCCTACACGCATGCCCCGTCGGAAGCTGATGTCCCCGGAAGGAGGGGAAAAGAGGTGAGCAGGCCCAAGAGTAGTGTTCGTCCCTGGAGCGGGAGCAGTGGGAGGCGGCAACAGCAGGAGCGCTACCGCGCATGCCCGCCGGAGGAGTGTCTTCAGAGCTCAGCGCTGAGGAGAGGCGCCGGAGGTTCCTTCATCTGGCCGAGTGTTCGGCTCGTTTTCCTCCTGCTCGAGCGCCGCGCTGAGGAGCCGGCCCGAGCTGAGAGGGAGAGATACAAGGCCCGGTAGAGGTCTGGGGGCATTGTGATAACTGCCTTTGTTGTTCCTGCGCTAGTGCAGCGCGGAGGAGTCGGCCCGAGTTGGGGAGCCCTGAGGGGTCTTCAGAGGCGTGAGAGCCTCTTCAGCCTTACTTCCTTAGCCCCCCCGCTCTTGTTGCTTCTTCACCTCTGGCGCAGGACTACTTCATGAACAACACCAACAAGTAAGGAGGTAGTTACGTGGGGGAGTGACTTCCACAAGATTAACCAGTCCATGAGGAATCTTTGACAGGGTTCTATGGGAAGCTGATTGAAGTCGTTCTTAACCGATTGCTTTTAAACAGGAGTAGAAGAAGAACTGTAATGTTATCCATGTAAAGGAAAGTATTATTCTGATCTGATTTAAGTGTTGATCTTGCCAAACTTTAAAGTAATGCTGTGATGAGAGATGATATAAAGTAAGCAGTGTGTAGTAAATGCCTAACTGAGCTAAAAAAAATGTAAGAGTTACCTGCTAGTTTTGGTTAGGGGATCTGTCTATATTATAAATGCTGGTTGTTAATATGATTTAGAACTTAAAAGTATTCTTGCCAAATTCCAAACCAACTGAAGTGTAAATTAATAGTGAACTCTGAAAGTAAAAGTACAACGACATTATTTTTATAAACCAGTACATATTTTTCCACATTTTGGTGTAGCGTTATCTTTTTGTGTGCTATTGCGTGGTTTTACTGTTGGGTGGTCTGCAACCTTTACACTGTGCCTCTGAAATGAATGTCTTGCCCTAGGCCAGGCTACCCCAGTTCCAACAGATTGGTGCCTAGCGGTGGGATACTGACTTGTTTGCAGCTACTCAATAGTAATTCAACGTAATACACTAAACCTACACCAGGAGTTTTCTCCTTGCGGCCCTCCTAATTTGTCTTTTTGATTTTTCCAAATTTGTTCCTGGTGGTGGGTGGAGGTGGCTTTAGGTTGCCCTTGCAACTCTGCAATTTCTGGTGTGTTATCTAGGTTTGCCTGACTCAAAATGGAGTTCGCTGTGGAAAACCTAGAGGTCTATTCTGTGTCACAGTTGAGAATGTTCTGCCAGCAAATGGGGGTATTTTTCAAACATGGTGCCAGGAAGGGGGAGCTCCAGACCAGTCTTAGGGCTTGGGTGGAGGCACACCAAGAAAAGAAGGAGGAGGAAGAGGGGGTAGATCAGGACACGGTGGGGGAGATAGATGAGTTATTCCACACTGAAGGGGAAAACTTACTCCCAGGACCAGTGTCCTACTCCAGAAGGGGCAGTAGCGCCTCTGGGGGAAGGTTAACTGAAGCCGAGCTCACAGATAGGAGGGAGAAAAGACAGTTGAGATGGGAGTTGGCTAAGTTGGAGCAGGAGAAAGAGGAGAGGAGGATGGCCCACGAGTTCAGACTGAAGGAACTGGAGATCCAAAGCCTGCGACGGGGGTCCTCTCCTGAAAGGAATGGTGGCAGCGAACCAAAGGAGACAGCCAGGGAGACAAAACCCTATTTACCAAAAGACCTGATAGCGAGCTTCAGTCAGGGGGATGATATAGCTAAGTGGCTGGCTGCTTATGAGGTTTCTCTGAGGGTTCATGGGGTGCAGGAGAAGCACTGGGGGGGTAGTTTTGTACAAGTACATGCCTCCTGCTGGTCGGGACACCTTGCTGGCCCTGGAACCAGAGGAACAAACTAACTACCCCACCATGAAGCTGGCGTTGTTAAGGAAGTTCGGGCTTACCCCAGAAAGGTACCGACAGAAGTTCAGGGGGAGCCACAAATTAAGCACCCAGAACTGGGTGGACTTCCTTGACTACGCCAGAAAGGCCTTAGAGGGTTGGGTCAAGGGCAGTGAGGTGAAAGATTATGAGGGGCTGTACGATCTATTTTTGAGAGAACACCTCCTCGAGAAATGTTTTCCCGAGCTGCGCCAACACCTGGTGGACAGCAAGCTGACCAATCCCCGGAAGCTTGCAGAGGAGGCGGACATCTGGGCAAGTACCCGGGTGTCCTCCAAGGGGACTGGAGGGGATTCTCAAAAAGCCGGACAGGGCGCCCCCCAGAAGAAGGAGGGGGGGAGAAAAAGAAAGAGTTCTCTAAAGGTCCCCAAAATAAATTCCAAGGGAAGGGAGCAGGTTTCACCCCTAGGGCAAACCCGCCCAGAAACCCTAATCCTGGCCAAAGCCAGCAGCCAAGGGCTCTCCACTGTTTTGAATGTGGTGGTGTTGGACATTATAAGGGGGATGTCAGATGCCCAAAGAGACCACCCCCTCCCACCGGAGGAAAGTCACCGGGAGTAGCTAGTGTAGCGCTCGGGGAGGAGTTGCCCTTAGATAAGGGGGGTGAGTGGGCAGGTGTCACCTTAGTGTCCCTGGGAGAGCAGGAGATGGTTCCAAAGATCCAGGTGCCCCCAAATACTACAAAGTATGGGCAATGGGTTACCATCAATGGCCAGAGAGGGGAGGCTCTGAGAGATACAGGAGCCAGTATGACTATGGTGAGAAGTCAGCTGGTGTCTCCAGAGCAGGTTGTTCCTAATGTACTCCACCCCGCCGCGATGGCTGACGGCAGAATGGGCCACTATCCAGTGGCTGAGGTTCCCTTTGAATGGGAGGGGGTTGCAGGTTCACTTCGAGTTGCCGTAAGCCCTGCCGTGCCAGTCGATTGTCTGTTGGGGAATGACATGGAGCACAACACTTGGAGAGAGGTGGAATACCGGACGCATTCTGCGATGCTGGGTACACCTGACTGGGCCTGTGCAAGCACACGGTCTGCGACTGCCCGGAGAGGGAGACCGCCTGGGTTGGAGCCTGGAACAATGGCCCAACCCGCTGCTAAGTAGGGACAGACCCGGAGACAGAGAAAGCCTGCTCCGGCTTCCACACCCCATGTGACAGATCGGCCACCTGCGGTGGTGGACCAGGAGTCCGTGGAGGGGGAAGTAGACTCTCTGGAGGATTTACCCATCCCTGCGGAGTGGCATGTGGAGGGAGGTCCTACCAGAGAGGAATTCTGTAAGGGGCAAAGGGAGTGCCCCACCCTTGAGGGACTGAGGCGACAGGCTGAAGCCCAAGCAGCAGGTGATGTTACGGGACACTACCATATTTACTGGGAGGATGGACTCCTCTACAGTGAACCCAAGGTACCCTTGCCGGGTTCATCAAGGGCCTTGGTAGTCCCGCAACAGTACCGAGCCTTTCTTTTGGAATTGGCTCATGCCATACCCCTGGCAGGACACTTAGGCCAGGACAAGACCTTTGCACGGCTTGTCCTCCACTTTTACTGGCCTCAGATGAAAGGGGCGTCCAACACTTACTGTCGGACATGTGTAACCTGCCAGGCCAGTGGGAAAACAGGGGTGAAGCTAAAGGCTCCCCTGGAACCACTTCCAGTCGTTAGCACACCCTTTGAGAGGGTGGGCATCGACATTGTAGGGCCTTTGGATCCACCAACAACAGCTGGTCACAGGTTTATCCTGGTTTTGGTGGATCATGCCACACGGTACCCAGAGGCAATACCTCTGAGGACAGTCACTGCACCTGTAGTGGCAAGAGCCCTAATGGGAATCTTTACCCGAGTGGGATTTCCCAAGGAAGTTGTGTCTGACAGGGGGACCAACTTCATGTCAGCTTACATGCGGGCAATGTGGAAGGAGTGTGGAGTGACCTACCGGTTCACCACTCCCTATCACCCCCAGTCGAATGGACTGGTTGAGAAGTTTAATAAGACCTTGAAGGGCATGATCAGAAGTCTGCCCGAAAGCCTGCGGAGGAAATGGGACGTCCTCCTACCCTGTTTGCTCTTTTCTTACAGGGAAGTGCCACAGAAGAGAGTGGGCTTCAGCCCCTTTGAGCTTCTGTATGGGCACCCTGTACGCGGTCCTCTCAGCCTGGTGAAGGAAGGTTGGGAGAAATCTCCCAGGAAACCCCCCCAGGATGTGGTGAGCTACATGCTGGCCTTCAGGAGCCAAATGGCGAAGTTGTGGAAGCAAGCTTCTGACAACTTGGAGGCCAGCCAGGCAGTCATGAAGGAGTGGTATGACCACAATGCTCACCAGGTGGAATTGGAGCCTGGCCAGAAAGTGTGGGTGATGGAGCCTGGAGAGCTTAGCGCCCTCCAGGATCGCTGGACAGGCCCCTTTGAGGTGTTGGAGAAGAAGGGTAAGGCCACATACCTGGTGACCTTAAGACCCCTCGACAGCCCCTACGGGTGCTGCATGCCAACCGTCTCAAGCCCCACCATGAGAGGCCCGAAGTCATGTTGATGATGGTGACTGACGGGGAAGAGGAAGCGGAAAGCGAACCTCTCCCAGATCTATTCTCGTCTCAAGAGAAGGATGGGTCAGTGGAGGGAGTGATTCTCTCTCCTACTCTAACTCCTGAGCAACGGGAGGACTGCCGCCAGATCCTGGAGCAGTACTCTTCGTTGTTCTCCCTTGTCCCGGGAAGGACTCACCTGTGTACCCATGACGTGGACACAGGGGACAGCCCACCAGTGAAGTCAAAGACCTACCGGCTGTCCGACAAGGTGAAGGCTAGCATCCATGGAGAGGTTGCCAAGATGCTAGAGCTGGGAGTTATTGAACCTTCCAACAGCCCTTGGTCCAGTCCGGTGGTGCTCGTGCCAAAAGCCGCACCACCAGGCACCACACCTGAACTGAGGTTCTGTGTGGATTACCGATAACTGAACTCAGTAACCAAGACTGATGCTCATCCGATCCCTAGGGCGGATGAATTGATTGACCGGCTAGGATCTGCCCAATATCTGAGTACCTTTGACCTCACTTCAGGGTACTGGCAGATCTCCTTGACAGATGGAGCAAGGGAAAGGTCAGCCTTCTCCATGCCTGAGGGACACTTCCAGTTCTGTGTGATGCCCTTTGGGCTCAAGAACGCCCCTGCCACATTTCAGCGGCTGGTGAACCAGGTCCTCTCTGGATTGGAGAGTTTCTCTGCTGCTTACTTGGAAGACATTGCTGTCTTCAGTAGCAGTTGGGAGGACCATTTGCAGCATTTGCAAGCAGTTCTCCAGGCCCTGAAACAAGCTGGATTGACAATCAAGGCCAGCAAATGTCAGATTGGGCAGGGGTCAGTTGTGTACCTTGGACACTTGGTGGGTAGAGGGACTGTGCAGCCCCTGCAGGCGAAGATTGAGGCAATCATGGCCTGGGAACCCCCCAAGACACAGACTGAGGTCCGAGCTTTTCTGGGCCTCACAGGTTACTACCGTCGCTTTGTGAAGGGGTATGGCACTATTGTAGCGCCCCTCACAGAGCTCACCTCTAAGAAACAACCTCGACGGGTAGTTTGGACAAAGGCTTGTCAGCAAGCCTTTGAAAAGTTGAAGCAGGCAATGTGTGTAGCACCGGTCCTGTAGGCCCCAGACTTCTCCAAGGAGTTCATTGTCCAAACAGATGCATCAGAACATGGCATTGGGGCAGTGTTATCGCAACTAAATGAAGAGGGCCTGGATCAGCCTGTAGTCTTCTTATCCAGGAGACTGCTTCCCCGGGAACAGAAGTGGAGTGCGATTGAGAGGGAAGCTTTTGCGGTGGTGTGGGCTCTGAAGAAGCTGCAGCCATACCTCTTTGGCTCGCACTTCCTGGTTCAGACTGACCACCGACCCCTTCGTTGGCTGATGCAGATGAAGGGGGAAAAATCCCAAGCTGTTGAGGTGGTCCATCTCCCTACAGGGAATGGACTTCCGGGTGGAACATCGGCCTGGAGTGGACCACGCCAATGCAGACGGTCTCTCCAGGTATTTCCGCCTTAGTGATGAGGACTCCCAAGGGGTTGGGTAGTTCTCCCCACTTTCAGCTGGGGGGGACGCGTGTTAGACCTGTCTGGCTTTTTGACGTAGTCCCTCCTATTTATTATTTATTTTGTCCCCTTTTTGCCCCTCATACCCTTGATAATTTTTGTCCACTGACTTTTTCTAGGTGTTGGCCCAGGGGATAGGTGTTCTTTTCCCCCCTCATAATTTTTCACCTCAGGCCCAGAGGCCTGTTCTGACATGAAAAGTTGGAACCACACAAAATGGTGGCCACCAACTGCCCTAACTGTCACACTCAGAACTCGGCCATAGCCTAGCATAGGGCGTTCTAGAACCTTCTGGTCCATTCTGGACCACTGAAGGGCAGCCTATATAAGGCGGAATGCTGGACAGCCATTTTGTCTGTCAGTGAGGAGCAGCTAGAGTGAAGGTTGAGGTCTGGCAGGGGCAGGATCCTGAAGGGTGGTTTCCTCTACAAGAGTAGCCCTCTGTCTGGGTTTCTTTCCCCCCCATTTCCTGTTGTCCTAACCAAGTTAGCCCATCCTGCTGATCCTGGGCAGATAGGTGAAGGGGTTAATTCTAGTAGTCTTGGAAACTGAGGAGAGCCTTACCCTGGGAGCTGAATTAAGAGTTCCCCTGTGCCCCTAGTCTGTCCAGTAAAGAGGGAAAGGGGATTAGTGCTGAGGAAGTGCACTGTGGCTTTTTCCTGAAGGAGCCCCCCGTTTTTACCTCCCTCTTCGTTATAGTGAAGAAAGGAAATAACTCCCCTGAACAACTTCAAGATTTCCTTACCATTGACTGGCTCTGTGGCATGTGTCAAGCCTCCCCGCCTGTTGGGTGGAAGGTGCGAGGTGAAGAACTTGTTCCCTTCCTTGAACTGGGAGCGGGGCCTCTGGAACACCGTTTGCGCTCTGTGCCAGCAACCCCCCCCCCCGGGATCCACTGAGCCTGAGAAGCCTGGCGAGGCTTCCCTTCGAGAGCGGGACCCCGGGGGCGCCTACTGCGCTTAATCGCGTTGTCTGTAGCAACCCAGCTGAAAGGAGAGTGAGGGCGCCTACGCGCATGCCCCGTCGGAAGCTGATGTCCCCGGAAGGAGGGGCAAAGAGGTGAGCAGGCCCAAGAGTAGTGTTCGTCCCTGGAGAGGGAGCAGTGGGAGGCGGCAACAGCAGGAGCGCTACCGCGCATGCCCGCCTGAGGAGTGTCTTTAGAGCTCAGCGCTGAGGAGAGGCGCCGGAGGTTCCTTCATCTGGCCGAGTGTTCGGCTCGTTTTCCTCCTGCTGGAGTGCCGCGCTGAGGAGCCGGCCCGAGCTGAGAGGGAGAGATACAAGGCCCGGTAGAGGTCTGGGGGCATTGTGATAACTGCCTTTGTTGTTCCTGCGCTAGTGCAGTGCGGAGGAGTCGGCCCGAGTTGGGGAGCCCTGAGGGGTCTTCAGAGGCGTGAGAGCCTCTTCAGCCTTACTTCCTTAGCCCCCCCCGCTCTTGTTGCTTCTTCACCTCTGGCGCAGGACTACTTCATGAACAACACCAACAAGTAAGGAGGTAGTTACGTGGGGGAGTGACTTCCACAAGATTAACCAGTCCATGAGGAATCTTTGACAGGGTTCTGTGGGAAGCTGATTTAAGTGGTTCTTAACCGATTGCTTTTAAACAGGAGTAGAAGAAGAACTGTAATGTTATCCATGTAAAGGAAAGTATTATTCTGATCTGATTTAAGTGTTGATCTTGCCAAACTTTAAAGTAATGCTGTGATGAGAGATGATATAAAGTAAGCAGTGTGTAGTAAATGCCTAACTGAGCTAAAAAAAAATGTAAGAGTTACCTGCTAGTTTTGGTTAGGCGATCTGTCCATATTATAAATGCTGGTTGTTAATATGATTTAGAACTTAAAAGTATTCTTGCCAAATTCCAAACCAACTGAAGTGTAAATTAATAGTGAACTCTGAAAGTAAAAGTACAACGACATTATTTTTATAAACCAGTACATATTTTTCCACATTTTGGTGTAGCGTTATCTTTTTGGGTGCTATTGCGTGGTTTTACTGTTGGGTGGTCTGCAACCTTTACACTGTGCCTCTGAAATGAATGTCTTCCCCTAGGCCAGGCTACCCCAGTTCCAACAGGCAGTAACTTGAGGTTTGACTTGTTTGCAGTTCTGTGATTGTGCCATGGTTCTATGTGCGGGTTTTTAAAAATTGTTTGTATTTGGTCCAATTCAGCTCTATGCCGGACTCTGTAGAATTATACGAGAGGAGGAGGGTGTGAATTTCACCTTCGGAAAGAGGATCTTTGAGTCTTGAGGGCCGAGTGTAGGGAATGGGGTAGGGTCTTGTTCTCCATTTAAGATGTGTAGATGCTGAGAAAGTTGGGGTCCCATTGGTTGTGCAGCCTGAAGGCGGTTTAGTGCCTGGAACGTATTGTGGCTATTCCTCACGGGAGTTTTGCAGATCCATCTGTTGTTAGCCAATTCTGTGACAATGCTAATTAGATTCGTAGGTTTGCCTTAAGAAGTTGTAGGTCTCTTGTAAGTGCATCACTTTTAGAATCTAGTGATGTGTGAGAGCAAGAGGTTGAGGTTTGGGTCCAGAGCCCTGGAAAAGGGGGGAGCTCATTACTGTTCTGTTAGATGGTTGCTGACCTGGTAGAACCAGCCGAGTGGAGATTGAGGTGTAGATGGGAAGGGGTTTGAGGAGTGGAAGAAGAGGGTTGGTGATCTGGCCAGGTATGTTATGTGATGTTGTTCGGTAGGGGGTAATCAGGCATCATGGGTGAGATAATTTGGGCCAAAGGGAGTGACTTAGGTGAATTTGATGAATTCATGGGTGTGTGTTGAGCCGTTAGGGGGACAGTCAAGGGGGTATGGTTATTTTGTTGACTGTTAATAATCTCTGTATGGGCTATATTAGCAGGATAATAAGGTGGTAGTCAAGTTTGGTGCCTTATGGGTGGGGATTTATTTTTCTCAGAAGGAGGTGGAGAGTTGGTTTTATGTGTGTAGCACACCATGGGGAGGGGGGTAAGAGGGGTAAGGGGTGGAACACTTAATGCAGATAAGATATGAGGGTACATTACTGTGGGTTCCCGAGAGGAGCCTGCAGAGTCAAGATAGCCTTGTGATGGGGAGTGTTCGTTACTATGTAAAGAGTTTTTGATGATAGAGAAGGTTTCACTAAAGAATTCTAGGTGTCAGTCTGAAGATTGGATAAGTGGTAGAAATGGGATTTCTGGTTGGCTAGGGCATGCCCCAAAGCCAGGCAGAAACCAACACTCAAGTCAGGGCAAGGGAGTAACACACTGAAGATAACCCCTGCTCCCCCCCTTAGTAGCTTGGCAGAGCAGTCAGGCTTACCCCAGAGGCAATGTGTGAAGCATTTGCGCAACGCACTCACACAGCAGCGACACACTAGGCACACCACAAAGGAAACTGCACACAAAATGGTTACATAAAAATTGCTTTGAATTATCATAAAACACATTAGAACATATCACATATATATATTATGCCACCAGGCCCTTTTCATGTATTTACAGGTATTTGCATAAATGACCAATCGGGCCACTGTAATAATCATCACAATTCGCAATTAGTGAGGATAACCAGTAATGACTGGCAAGATTGCACTAGGAACAACACAATTAGGCATAAACCTTACAGAAGGGGTCACCAGTAACTACTATTAGGATCACACTGAGCATAATACATTATACATAACATCAGCATCAGTGCACCGTAGTAAAGATTAGTAGGTTGCACACCTTATAAATCCATTATGCCCACCTTAGGCATATCACCATTAACGTGCATAGGGTGTAACCCAGAAAAGTGGTTACCACAACTAAGGAGCGGTCCTGCTACCTGTACTGTCTTTCCCTGCGTAGGCTCCTGTGCTACCTGCCGGCCTGCTACAGGGAATGCAATACATTTGAGGAGATCCTTTCTCCTTTGGGACAAGGGGGTCTTCGTTGAGGTTCCACCCTCATTCCTGGTAATCAAGATTGTCCCCAGTGCCCAGCACACCAAATAAGGGGGCGGGCGCAACATGCACCCGGTCTTGGCCCAACACCAGGAGGCAAAGTGCAGCCAGTATCTTGTTCCCACGTTGCCTGAGCAGAATGGCCCTGGTGCCCAGTGCACAAAATCTAGGGTGGGGTGCAACACACACCCTGTCCTTACTAAAGAAGAGTGTCCTCAGTGTCCAGCGCACATAGCATGGCGGGGAGGCTGCTGCACCCCCATCTCACCTGGAATCCTCCTGCAATCATGCAGAGTCACTGCCAAAGCTTCTACAACAGTGTGGTTGGCGTGGGAGTGGTTCTCTAGCCCCCATTGGAGGAATCCCACAGAGACAGCTGCCCGCGACTAAGCATGGGCGGAAAATCCGTTCCACTCGCGGATTTTGCAGATTTTCGGTAAATTCGCAATCCGCGAACGCTCGCGAATATACCGAAAATCCGCAAATTCGCACGCAGCGTTCACTTACCGTCATTCAGCATTTGCCGAGTTGTTTTCTCGATATTTTGCAAATGCTGCGCCATTTTGGATCTTGCTGCGGGAGTTTGGCGACGCATCGCGAGAGTTCGCAATTGCGAACATGTAGGTGCGGCGGGCAGCAACAATCTCGCACTCGCGAAATTACAAAATTTGCAATTCTGCACAAGAAATCCACTAGCAAGCAGCATAGACCTTCTGAAAATGATGATTTTTATCAGAATAACTCCTCAGGTTTACATTTGCCTGCACTTTTTTGGATTTGAGGCCTTTTGACTTTCTTTGGATCACTTTTGGATTAGAAATCAACTTTCACAAGTAAGTTTGTTTGGGGCATAGCAGTTGCTGTTCTGCAGAAAAACGAGTTTTGCAAAACTGAAAGCACTCAGCAGGTGCAAAAGTTCACTCATCATTAGTAACCATTCCCTGTAGTACTTCCTGAGGGGCCCCTCCAGAGTTCAGTTGCCTATGTTTGTTTGGGGCATTATAGTTGCTGTTCTGCAGATAAACGAGTTTTGCAAAACTGAAAGCACTCAGCAGGTGCAAAATTTCAACTTCAAACTCATCATTAGTAACCATTCCCTGTAGTGCTTCCTGACTGGGGCCCCTCCAGTGTGCAGTTGCTAGTTGCAACAATTGTATGACCCTGCTCTGACCCTCACAGCAGGCTCATAGAATAGCTACAAGTAGGCCACAAAGGTCCTGGAAAAAAAATTCCACTGCAACAGAAAGCAAATTACAGATAAGGAAGCAGGTGCCAGACTGGAATTTTAAAACAGTGACACATAAATAAATCAACCCCAAAATAATTCATGTCAGTTGAAGCAGGGCAGGTGTGCTTGCTTTCCCCCCCCATAATCTAGAGTGATGATGAACCAGAGGGTGGCATTGATGTACCAGAGGGTGGCATGGGTGAAACAGAGGGTGGCAGTGGTGAAACAGAGGGTGCTGGGAACCTGTGATGATGAACCAGACGTAGAAACAACATAGTCGCGACCGTTGCGAGCCGACAAGTAAGTTCGCAATTGCGAACTGGTACTAAACCCTCGCGAACTTGCAGAAACCCTTGCGAACACAAAAAAAATAAAAATACGCAAATTCCCGAGAATTCGGGGATTTTGCGGATTGCGAGTTCGCAAATACGCAAATTCGAGAACGCCAGATTCGCAAAATTCGCCCATGCTTACCCGTGACTGTGTGACACAACAACAGAACAGAGACAGCCTAACTTGGTTGCCTCGCTGGTTTCCTCCGGTGCCGGCTGCATGTACCCACGCGAAACCGGCCCGGAAGGGAGAGTCTTGCTGCCGGCCACACATGGAGCGGTCTCAAACGTTTCTGCTCCTTTTTGCTTATGGGAATTGGACCCACCCACAGTCAGGCCAAGACACCACCTGACTTCTGGCTACACTACAACACCCACCGCGCCGGCCGTGGGGGGGGTTGAGCCCAGGTGGGGTTGAGCCCACTCCTTGGGCTCAGGAAGACCACGCGCCCTCCATTCTCTCGTTGCAAACCTTTGGCGGCCCCCAGATGAAGGTAGGCCCGAGGCTTGATTTCCTCCTTGTAGGGGTCCTCACCCTCAACCAGGCAACAGCTGCATGGCTTCCTGTTCTGTGGCTTCTCTGCAACGGCGCCCACCCCACTTAATGTAGGAGTCCCCACCTCAGGCTCAGGAAATAAAATTTAAAAAACGCCCACCACGCACTTCTGGTGTGCGGGCACAGCGCTAAGGGGCTCAGTGAAGGCAAAGCGCTCCTCATGCTTCAGGGCAATGGAAAGAACACAGTTCTCAGGTCAGTCCTAAGTCTCCAGATTCTCACAAGGCAGGCTATCCCACTGGACTTTTCAGCAGAGGGGGGGGGGTCCTTCCAGCTCCCCCAGTAGGTCAGTCAATGTGGCGGTTCCTCCTAGCACACAGCGGTTCATGCAGTGTCTTAGTTCTAAGCAGGTCAACAGACATGCAGTCCCAGCCCTAATATTTATATTCCACAAAGGCTTTGTTCAGCCCTAGTACAAGGCCCTGGACTCAGTCCAAACCAGTTCTGGGAGGCACTTATCAAGTGTACAACACTCCCTATTGTGAGAGTAGGCTCTCGACCCAGACACACCACAGGGGGGCAGGCCCAGCAATGTGGATGGCAGGCACAGCCCTATTCAGGTTTAGGTACTACTCCTCCCACTACTGCAAATGCAGATCAGGCCTATTCAGCCTAGTACTGACTCACCCAGACTCTCCGGGCTACTGCACCTCCCCAGCCCCGGTCACTCCAAGGCCAGACAGTCAATACACAACAGGCAGGCACAAAGACACCTAGCACTAAGGGTGGGTGTAGTGAGCGTAGTGAGGCTACACAAAGCTTTGTGAAGTGGGGAGGGCGCTACGCCCACCCACACACTTCGCGTAGCCCAACTACGCGCTGCCCGCCTCCCTCCCGCTCTCTTTTACATGCTTCTATTAGTTTAAAATACAGTTAAAGTACATTAAAAGCACTTACCTTATTTGAGGCGTCCCAGGGCTCCCGCTTCTGATGACGCGGCAAGTTCTTCTAGCTAAATGCGCATGCGCCCGCACATTACTTGCAAGAAATGCGCATACGCAGGCGCCCGCGCATGCGCATTTGGCTAGAAGTACTCGCCGCAACATCAGAAGAGGGAACCCTGGGACGCCGCATAAAAGGTAAGTGCTATTAATGTACTTTAAATGTATTTTAAATTAATAGAAGCATGTAGAAGAGGGCGGGAGGGAGGCGGGTGGCGGGCAACTTCGCTCCGTTCATGGAGTGTGCGTAGCATTGCCTACTCCGCCTACTTTGCAAAGTGCGAAGTAGGCAACACTGCGTACACTCCGTGGGCGAAGCGTAGCACTGCGCCCAGGGTTACCTAGCACACAGAAATGGCCACTTCTAAAAGTGGCATATCTAAAATAGTAATAATAAATCCGGGAACACCATTACAGAGCATTCCAAACATACCAAACTTGATCCTGCTACCCCTCTCAGTTCAGGAATTACCACTGAAGCACATATCAGGGAATCCCCAATGCATTCCTATAAGAGGGCAGCCTCACAGCAGTGAGAAAGAAAATAGGATGTTTGTCACTAGAAGGACATGCCACACAGTTAGGGCACATGTCCTACCTTTTATCTACACCACACTCCGCCCATAGAGCTAGCTAGGGCCAACTTAGGGGTGACTGATATGTAGTAAAAGAGGAGTCATGGATGTGGCAACCACTTTATGTGCCACGTCACAGTGGCAGTGGCAGTAAACTGTGTGTGAAGGCCCTGCAATGCCAGAGGCCTGAGACAGGTTTGAAAGGCCACTTTGGTTGGTGGCGCAAGCAGCGCTGCAAGCTCACCTGTAGCATTTAATTTACTGCCACTGGGTATATGAGATCCCACTGAACAAGGGACTGACAGGTACATTAAATATGTCAAACAGGTGTGAACCCATCTTACCAAGTTCACCATAGAGAGCACATGCACTTTAGCCCTGAACAGCAGTGATAAAGTGCCCAGAGTCCTAAAACCACCAACACAGGTCAGAAAAAATACAGCAGGAAGGCGAAAAGTTCTAGGATAAACCCTGCAAAAAGGGCAAAGTTCAACAATGAGAATGATCGAGTTATTGCATAGGGTGAATTTTGCCTCAGCTCACAAGTTGATGAGGGGGCTACTGAGAGTTTGAGCCCATGTGGAATTTTCCTGGATGCCATGATCCGGAGCTGAGAGAGCAAGCCTTTCCTACATTGTGCTCTTCTCTTAGTGTAGAAAATAAGATCACTTATAGTGTACTTGTGAAGCGCGCTACTTAGCCTTGAGGGTCCCAAGGCGCTGAGCGGAGAGGGGGGTGCTGCTACAGCTCGAAGAGCCGAGTCTTGAGGAGTCTTCTGAAGGCGAGTAGGTCTTGGGTCTGCCGTATGTGGGTAGGGAGGGTGTTCCAGGTCTTGTCGGCGAGGTAGGAGAAGGATCTGCCACCGGAGGTCATTTGTTGGATGCGGGGGACAGTGGCGAGGGCGAGGCTGGCGGAGAGGTGCAGGCAGGTGGGGGTGTGGAAGCTGAGTTTGCTGTTCAGGTAGGCTGGTCCGGCGTTGTGAAGTGCTTTGTGTGCGTGGGTGAGGAGCTTGAAGGTGATTCTCTTGTCGATGGGGAGCCAGTGTAGGACTCTTAGGTGGGGGTGATGTGGCTGCAGCGGGGGACGTTGACGATCAATCGGACGGAGGCGTTTTGGATGCGTTGTAGTCGTTGTAGGTGTTTGGCTGAGATTCCTGCGTAGAGTGCGTTGCTGTAGTCTAGTCTGCTGCTGACGAGGGCCTGTGTCACCGTGTTTCTTGTTTCGGTCGGGATACACTTGTAGATCTTGTGTAACCGCTATTTAAAGCCAATTCTACTCAGACAAGGAATTAGAACGATAAAGGAGGTGGTCAACTATCTATTCACAATGGAAACAGTGAAAGACATGGCGGTGTTCAGCAAATTCATTCAACAGACACGCAGGAAGCTGATGGCCCAGCACAATTAGGCCAGCGGCCGCTAACTACCACATCAATGAGACATTTCAGTTTACGTGGAAATGGACTAATGAACTTAGCTCTTTTAACCATGTTTTTACTCATTTTTAAACCTTTTTTTTCTTTTTCTTTATTTTATCTCTGATACGAAAACAATACCTATTTAAAGTTTGACATCTTCTTTAATGGTTTTGAGTAACCAAATAAAGTATTGTTGGCATGCGGAGGGTGTTGTAGCTAAGTATGGGCGAATTTTGCGGATTTGCGGTCCACAAATTAGTGCAAAATTGCAAACAAATCTGCGATTGCACAAAGACTGTTTCGACTTTCTCTACTGGCTAATCAGTAAGTGCTTGCTCGTTGGGTGAATGTATAGTGCTTTTCGTACATTGCAACTGCGTAAAGGGACAGAAGATTTACCTCCAGGGATACGGTTGTTGGCGACTCTGCCCCGTGGGGCTGGCGGCCGGGGGGAGTGGCTCCCGGGCGTGCGGGAGCGCGCACGTCTTCCCCCATGTGCGGCGCGGTGGCGCAGTCATTGACATTATTGCCCTTTGGACGTTGAAGTTCTGTAATGATTTCGGCTTCTGGATGGTGGCGGTGGCGGTGCCATTGTGTTGTGTGTGGGGGGATGCGCGTGTGTTTGTGTGCTTTGGGGGTCGCTCCGGGTTGGTGCCATTTTTTTGGTTGCCGGTTTCTTGGGGTAGAGTTGGTTGCAGCTGTGCTTGTGGTGGTGGTGCGGGGGGTCTTGGGGCGTCTGGGGTGTACATGGTGTGCGCGGTGCCGGGGGGGGGGCATGTGCAAAATGGGTTGTAGTGGTTGTAGGAGGTTCTGGTAAAATGTAAGAGCTAAGCCCATGGTTAATAGATGGACATCTTTAATGTCACCTTTAATGTCACTGATGTCGCCTAAACTGCAAGATAAGAAGAGAAGTGCGCTTGGTAAGCACAAAGAGCAGATATTTGTGGCCTCTCCGTCATTTGGTACACTATGGTCCCTCGTCGGCAACATGGGCCTTTGATCATAGAGATTGGGCATCCGAGCCCAGCGGTAGGGCATTTGCTTGGCTATTAAGAGTTCACAGTTCTAATCTGGCGTCAGCTTTTGCGAGTGGGTGACTCGCGGCCCTGATGGGTGCACGGGCTCCCTCGGGTGTGGGGTGGCCACGTGCCTATTGAAACAGCCTCTTCGGATCGCATGATAGACGGCCCTTTCGTGGGTGATGGGTGGCACGTGTGGTCGCAGAACTGTCCCGAGGTCCGGAGTGCGGATATATTCTGGCGGGATTTAACTGTTTCAGCCAGCCTCGCTAACATTTTAAAGTGTTCTCAGAAGTAGCAATATATCTACACTAGATACTTCGGCATAACTCAGATTCTCGAATGCATTATGTTCATCAACCCCCACCCCCGCCCCCCAATATAACCCACCCACTATCGTCCCTGTTTGTGGCTTGTGTTTTCGGTGTTTGCTTCTCTTTAGAGTGGGGGGACATTGCTAGTTAGTTTGACCGGACTGAATCTATGCGGGGAGCACGTGTGCAAATCACACGTCGGCCATGGTGGGGCACCAAAGTACAAACTCTACACTCTTTGAATGATTTGAATGCTTTGAGAGGGGGGGGCTCCCGTTGAGCGGATTTGTGGATTTTTCGGCAATTTCGTGAGATTCGCAGATCGCGAAATAGCCTAAAATCCGCAAATTCCACGAGCGGAACGGATTTTCGGCCCATACTTAGTTGTAGGCGGAGGAGGAGACGGCGCTGACCTGCTTAGACATGGAGAGGGAGGAGTCGAGGATGAACCCTAGATTTCATGCATGGTCCGTGGGTGTTGCTGCTGTTCCCAGTGGGGTCGGCCACCAGGAGTCGTCCCAGGCTGAGGGGGTGGGTCCGAGGATGAGGACATCCGTCTTGTCCGAATTCAGCTTTAGACGGCTGCTCCTCATCCAGTCGGCGATGGCCTTCATTCCCTTGTGGAGGTTGGTGTGCAGAAATATGGTCAGAGATTAGCATTTCTGGGTTGTAGTCGGGAAATCTGTGTTTTGGGCTCTTGGATGCATTTATAGTTAGATTAGGGGGATATGTAAGTCTAAAGGAGTTGCAGCCTACCGGCTGGATGCCCCAGTAACAGTTCAAGAGATTGAAGAAGCGGACATATGATCACATGTAAGAAGGTAACCCCTGAGACAAATAATTCTAGGTCTGGGTGCAGGGAGATAAACTACTACAAGAATATGCAAAACACCCACAGGGCTGTATTGCTTCAAATTTGCTGATGCATGTCGTTGGTACTGACCCACATTTGATAGGATATTTGCACATAAAAAGATTGTCTTAAGATCAATTTTATCATGTCTTCTTTCAAATTTATTTTTACAAAATGTTCTGTTACTCCCTATAAATTATTTTGAAAATCATTTCATTATTGAAAAATGTCTTCAAGCATATTTCAAAGTCCTTTCTATATATTGTGACACATTTGTAAACATAGGTTTCTTTGATTTTGTTAAAAACACAAGGGTTTCACCGTAGATGAACTACCTGCTGTCATACCCAACACTTGCATTATTACTATCATGCACACTGTAACCCTAGCAAATTAAACATTCCTTCAAGAGTCCTAGTAATCTGTACATAAAAATGAGCCTCAGCAGTACTACAGCAATTGTTGTTATCCGCTGTGGTGTGATGTCAACACACATTTTGGTGTGGGCATATACTGTGCCTATCACCTTCTTCAGGACCACACAACAATTTTCTGAACCATTTCCATAGGATTGGCATGATGTGGAGACTCTAATTAAAACAAAAAAGGGTATGAGGACAAACCAAATTATCCTACTAGGCTCTGGAGGAAAGCCTTTATATTTGATAGGTGGGTTCACATGTGTAGTACCATCAAAGTGACACCCAAACCTGATGCTGGACAGATTGTGATAATGTAGGAGAAAATTGCTACCTCACCCAAGCATTCCTAGTGCAGGACCAATGCATGTTCATTATTCACATGTCAAACATGAGATTTTAAATGAGATCCCAAGAATCAAAGAAAAGGTTTTTGACAGGAGAGCGGCAGAACATATCGCCCATGCATATTTATAAATACTTCTGCACGTATTATGCTTATTATGTGGACATCCCTAATCCTAGGGTGCTTTCAGTCCTTTTCAATGGGGATCCAGGAACTCAGTCTCCTAAGATGATGCACAAGTCTCTTTAGATGTATGTCTGCATTGAGGTCACTATTTTTTATTTGTTGATAAAGTAGCTAAGTATTATTCTAAAAGGATATTGAAACGTTATCTGTTGTTACTTC
The DNA here is from genome assembly GCF_964263255.1 of Lissotriton vulgaris. Classification (NCBI taxonomy): domain Eukaryota; kingdom Metazoa; phylum Chordata; class Amphibia; order Caudata; family Salamandridae; genus Lissotriton; species Lissotriton vulgaris. The sequence continues at coordinate 189,369,765 of NC_141699.1, read as the reverse complement.
TAGGGTGTATAGTGTTACATTGGTCCGGTGTTAGCTCGGTGACTGCCCGGTCTGTTGGTGTGCCTTCCATATGGCATTTCAATTAAGCTTATTTACTTTAGGACTCCACAGCCAGTATCCTGGTAAGTAAAAAAGGGTAGTCAGATGTTACCGAAATGTCTGAACAGTGATAAAGGGGAAAGTATATAGCTTATGCATATCAGAAAGAAGAAAGAATCAAAAAAAGATTCCAAGCTAGCTTATGTCTGTCTCCTGTTAATAAATGTGCAGAGAGGCACATAATGTCTTGACATATTGTCGCTCCTGACATGAATTAATGCCCTACATTACGAGGTGGTGTTCTTTCTGCAACTGTAAATCTAATATGAGGTGACTAAGTTAAAGTGTGTTCTGCATTCGATATGACATATTTTTATGTGCTGCTTATCCGGTAAAGGCAGAATGAATAAAGAGATTGGAAAAAGTATAGAAAGTTACAGTGAGAGCTCTTCGGCGAACAGCGCTGCCTTCCTGCCAGCCAGCCCTCCATTCAGGGTTCGAGCTTCCCCTCAGCCCGCTAATTCCTGTGTCAGCTGTTTATATTCTCCTCTGGTATTGTGCTCGTAAGCTAACCTTTGTGCCCATGAGTTAGCTTATGCCTGTAAGTAAAGCTTTGTTGTATTTTGTCTGCATTCCCTGCCTGCTTTTCCCGTCGTTTCTTCTTCTATCCTGCACCCCCCGCTCCCGCCTCCCAGCTGCTCATTTCTCCCCCCTCTCCTACATATACCGGCCACTGCGTAGTTGCGTGCTGCGGGCGTGCCTAAGGCAAGTCAGTCTGTGCCCGTCTGCGCCTGGACTGTGCCCAACGCCAGAACCCCTGGCCTACGCGAACGCCACAACGCCCATCCTTGCTACGACTCCAGCACCCTCGACGCACTCAGCGCTGGACGATCACGCACCTGCTCCCTAGCCTCCCCGAAGCGCACCCAAGGACCCTTCCCCTGCTGGAACTGCAGCTTCACCAACATCCAGTTCGCCACCCCACCTATCAAAGAACCCAACTACCTCAGATGCATCCTTCTCAACACCCGCTCCGCCCGCAAACACGCCGTTGAACTATGGGACCTTCTCGACTCCAACACCCCGGACGTCGCCTTCCTGACGGAGACTTGGTTGAGCCCTTCCTTTGCACCCGACATTGTCATAGCCATCCCGAAAGACTATAAGAACACCCGCTAGGACAGAACCAATGGAGTAGGAAGAGGAATCGCTATCATCCACAGGAACACTCTCAAAGTCTTGACTTATACCAACGACACCCTCAGCACTGCCGAGCACCTGCACTTCCAGATCCACACCGACCCCAGCACCACACTCAGATGAACCCTCATCAACAGAACCACAGACTCCGACCACAGTTCAGCAAATCCATCGCCGACTTCATCAGCACACACGCCCTCGCCTCCTTGGATTACATCCTCCTTGGGGCCCTGAACTTCCACCTCGAAAACAACAACGACTCCAACTCCTCTACCCTGAGCACCAACCTCACCAACCTCGGACTCAGACAACTCGTCACAACACCCACCCACTCTGTCAGCCACGCGATTGACCCCATCTTCTCCGCAAGCTCCCACGTCTCCTTCAACCACACCACCGAGCTCCACTGGACCTCCATTGGTGCATCCACTTCACCTTCCGGAAACCCACCATGCAACACCGCACCCAACAGATGCCACGCCACTGCTGGAGCAAAGTCACCAAAGACCAGCTATCCACCACCCTTGACCAGAGCCCACCGGCAGACCCGACTGACCCCGATGCCTCGGCCCGCAACCTCAGACAGTGGATCAACGACTGTGCCAACACCCTCACCCGCTCAAGATGCCCCCCACCAGCCACACCAGAAAGAAAGCCAGCTGGTTCTCCGGAGACCTCCTAAACCTGCCGAAAGCTGGAGAAGAACAGGATCCGTGAACGAACACCGGAAAGCTATGCAGCCCACAAGAACGCCTCCTGCAGACACCACCACCTCATCAGGTCTGCCAAAAGGGCCTCCTTCAAAGACCGCCTAGACAACAATGCATACAACAGCAAAGAGCTCTTTAACATCATGAAGGAACTCTCCAACCCCAGCTCAAACACCAACGATATCCCACCGTTGCAAGACCTGTGCGACTCGCTGGCCACCTTCTTCCACCGCAAGATCACAAACATCCACAACAGCTTCAACTCCGTGACCACCCCAGCAACCACCGAGACCGTGGCCCCCATGACCACCATCCGCACCAACCGCCTGCTCTCCTGGACCAACATCAAAGACGACAACACCATCAAGATCATGAACACCGTCCACTCTGGATCTGCGTCAGACCCCTGCCCACACCACATCTTCAACAAAGCCAGCATCAACATTCCACCCCACCTCCAGAAAGCCATCAACTTCTCCTTCGAGACAGCAACCTTTCCGGAGAGCTGGAAACACGCCGAGATCAACGCCTTACTCAAGAAGCCAAAGGAGGACCCCAAGGACCTCAAGAACCTCCGACCCATCTCCCTGCTCCTGTTCCCGGCAAAGGTCATTGAGAAGACCATCAACAAACAATTGACAGGCTTCCTTGAGGAGAACATCATCCTAGACCCGTCCCAGTCTGGATTCTGCAGCAACCACAGCACCGAAACTGCCCTCATCGCCGCCACTGATGACATCAGGACCCTGCTAGACAACAGAGAAACCCCGGCCCTCATCGTCCTGGACCTGTCAGCCACCTACGACACAATCTGCCACCGCACACTACGAACACGCCTCTTTGACGCCGGAATCCAAGAGAAGGCCCTGCACTGGACCACCTCCTTCCTCTCCGGCAGAACACAGAGTGTCTGGCTCCCCCATTCCGCTCCGAAGCCACCGAGATCATCTACAGCATACCCCAGGGCGCATCCCTAAGCCTAACGCTGTTTAACATATACATCGCACCGCTCACCCACGTCGCCCGACTGCACGACCTCAACATCATCTCCTACGCCTACGACACCCTCTCCCTCACCAAAGAGCCCTTCACCACCCAAAAAATACTCCACGAAGTAATGAAGGCCGTCACAGAATGGATGAGGAACAGCCGACTGAAGCTGAACTCGGACAAGAAGAGGTCCTCATCCTCGGATCCACCCCCTCGGCCTGGGACGACTCCTGGTGGCCAACTGCACTAGGAACAGCTCCAACACCCACTCACCACGCACGAAACCAAGGGGTCTTCTTCAACTCGCCCCTCTCCATGAGGTAGCATGCCAACGCCGTCTCCTCCTCCTGCTTCAACACCCTCTGCATGCTCTGCAGGATCTAAAAGTGGATCCCCACCGAAACAAGTAGGACAGTCACCCAGGCCCTCGTCAGCAGCAGACGGGACTACGGAAATGCCCTCTACGCAGTAGCCTCGGCCAAACTCCTGAAACTGCTCCAACGCATCCAGAACGCCTCCTAACACCTGATCCTCGACATCCCTCGCCGCAGCCACATCACACCACACCTAAAAGACCTGCACTGGCTCCCTGTCAACAAGTGGATAACCTTCAAACTCCTCACCCACGCACACAAGGCACTCCACAACACCGGACCAGCGTACCTCAACAGCCGACTCAGCTTCTACACCCCCACCCGCCAGCTCCGCTCTGCAGACTGCGCCCTTGCCACCGTCCCCCGCATCTGAAGAGTGAGCACCGGCGGCAGATCATTCTCCCACCTCGCCGCCAAGACATGGAACACCCTCCCCATCCTTCTACAGCAGACCCAAGACCTCCTGACCTTCAGAAGACTCCTCAAGACCTGGCTCTTCGAACAGTAACAGAATCCCCCCTGCACCTTGAGACCCTCACAGATAAGTAGTGCACTTTATAAATGCTATGATTTATTGATCGATTGGTATTCAGTTACTGCAAATTGAATGCACTGTGTCTGTTTTATTAGTAAGATGTCACAGAAAAAGGCAAGTGCTAGAAAGGATTAAACTACTGTCTGTGCATATACGAAAATATGTGAGGTACCAATCTGCAAAGCTTACCCGATTTCAAGTTGCACCTAGAGTGGAATCCTATCCAGCGGGAAAAGTCCACATGGGACGTCTCCAATGGCATCCAGCTAGTTTCCTGTTACTGGACACACCATGATGCAAGTACGTAAAGAAAGAGAGAACTTTTCGATCTTCTCTCTCAATACAGTAAAAGAAAGAGTAAACTAAGAGATCAAAAGGAAAATTACATAAAGAGATCTAGGTGGCACCAGCAATTCATAGCATTATGAGATCATCCCTGGCTTTCCTTTTATCCTTTTCATCACAAGGTTTTCCGCTGTGAGTCATACATCTCTTATTTCAGATAAATCTTGGAATTCTTTTAATTTCACCCTAGGTACATGTAGATCTCTTGAGGAAGGCTATTAGTGAACCCCATGTGTAGATAATGTAGTAACTAATAGGGGGTATTCTTATCCCCAAGTACTAGGTGAACAGCCATGACAACGCTGGGAATACCCCGCACTGCCATTACAACGCGAGGATTACAACAAAAGTCTTTACAACGACTTTCGCTGGAGAGCGCTGTTGGATAGGGAATAGTTTAATTTTCTATCCAACATCTTCCCTACTGTCAACGTGGGCTGGAGTTGGAATAGAAAATGTAACTATTCCACTATCCAGCGCCCTCCAGAGCAAAAGTCGTTGTACCGACTTTCGTTGTAATCCCCGCGTTGTAATGGCACACTTGGTAATACCACGCGTTGTCATGATATACAACCAAAGTACTATGTATACCAACTTAGTCTGTGTACTAATGACAACTGTACTAATACTATTGGCATGTATTTCTCTTTAAGCTGTCTAAACAAAAATCAAGGAAACTCATTGATATCATGTGTAAATTAACTTTCATCTATTACAGACTAGCTTACCCGTCGCGCGTTGCTGCGATCTCAGAAGAAAGGAAATTTAAGGAAACTTGTTATGATAACATTCAATTTACATTGTGTCATTTTTATTGAAACGTATTCATTTTAATATGGAAAACATTCTAAAGTGCTGTTTTAATTCTGTTTATTTATTCGAGTGCTTGTGGATACACAGTATTTTTTGTTTTTCTGTCTGGTGCGTACACAAATAAATCAGAAGGTTTTCCGACTCGTGAGCTTGCCACATACAGTTGTCCATGTGAGAAGTACGGATTCTCCAAATCTAGTCCACACACTTGCAGTGATTGTCCTTGTGCTTTGTTGATGGTCATTGAAAAAGCTAGTTGCACCGGAAACTGTAAACGTTCAGTATTGGATGGATTATGAGGGCCTTGGGGGCCGGGGGGGCCGATATTTAACAATTGTTTTTTTTGCCAGAAACCTTCGCCAGAGTGTACTCAACAACTTCCCAAAGTTTCATGGCGATCGGATGAATGGTGTAGTAATGCATAAAGGACAAACAGACATACTTTCATTTTCATATATATAGATTTAAACCAGGGTTTGATTTCAGGAGGGGGGGTGTGCAGCTCCAGTTTCAGTCAAAGAGCCAGGTCTTGAGGTTCTTCATGAACAGGTGAAGAGTCGGGAGAGTCTGATGTTCACTGGGAGCTGGTTCCAGGTCTTGGCTGCGATGTAGGAGGAGGCTCTTTTGCCTGCTTGGCTTCTGCAGATGTGGGGGGGTCTCTGCCAGGTCAAGGTCGGCGGAACGGATGTTCAAATCAAATCAAATCAAAACAAGCTTTTTTCGATTTTTGATTTAAAATCATAAAAGCATAAAATCACACTTTTACAAATTTTTAAAATAGACAAAATACAATCCATATTATACAGAATAGGCTTGATTGATATCTAAAAAACCATCTTCAGTCATCTAATAAAAATTATTAAAAACAGGAAAATGACATTAATAATGTATTATCAAGCAGAGCCAATTACAGGGAACTTCTAACTTTTATCACAGCTTTTAAAAAACATGAGACAGCATAAATAACATGTTCATCTCCTAGTTGTAGAAGTTTCACGAATGCTGATCTACATGTACGAATCCCCCAGGATTTAAGGATTGGTAATAAAAACATCTTTCTGGTATTCATGTAAAATTTACAAAATAACGCAAAGTGAATGTTCGATTGGGATGCACTGTTGTTACAAGGGCAAATTAATTTGGCAGCAGACCAATCATTACAAGTTGGTAGAGGGACCATACGGAAAAAGTTACCCAATCTTCAGCGTGTCAACAACATGTGGGAGTAAGGGCTCTGGACCAGGACAAGATAAGGTTGTAACCCCTCGCAAAGTGTAATTTCCTGAAATCTGAGCACAGTATTTTTAGATTTTTCATGATTCCATCTGATGGTATTGAAGTGAGTGGCCACCATCTTTTTCAGTAAGGATCTAGTAATCCCTTCTAAGGTGGTAGGCTTGTCAAAGAACTCTGGATGACCTAATTCAATGAACAAGTTTCTCACGTAAGATAACCATCTGATGTTAGCTACCCCGTCCAATGCCAGACAGGCGCTGATTAGGTCTCTATTCAGCGTGGTTTCTTCTGTAACCCAAACCTTATGCAATAGCAGGATAGGGGACATCCTGATAATATCGCTAATATAGGTGACTCCCGCTTCAATATGTGTCATGTAAGTTGATGTAGTTTTTGATACACCCAGTAAGTAGCGAATAAACCGGTTTTCACAACATTGTTAAGTCTGGGAACTCTCAATTCCCCATAACCCTGCACCATACGTGGCCATGGATACACACTTTGCCTTGTATATGTGTATTAATTCTTTGACTGGTTTACCGCCAATTTTTACAGAAAAGTTTCTTAGGGCACCTATGGTCCGGGTAAAAGCAATTTCCTAGCAGCTATTGCGGCCTGCCAGCCACCCCGCCTATCGAACATTACTCCCAGATAACAAAATCTGTCGGCTGTTTCAATTCTTTGGTCTTCTAAGAATATGGGTCAGGGAACCCTCCTTAACTTTGATGCACAGGGCATGGTGTAAGTTTTAGAAATGTTCACCTTTAGGCCTCTGTCCCTCATGAAGCCTGTAAATTTTTCCACTGCCCGCTGTAATCCAAGCCTCGTTCGTGACATTATTGCCGCATCCTCGGAGTATAGTAGGATAGGCACCAGGGACCCGTTTACAGAAGGGTAGTCATATAATGAGTCTGTTATATGTTGCCCAATAGAATTGATGTATAGGGTAAATAACAGCGGTGCTAATATGCAACCTTGTCTAACCCCTCTCAGTATGGGAAATTTATCTGAGCATTCTCCTTGTTGACCAAACCTCACTCTAGCACCTGCATCCTTATAGAGTTCTTTTATAAAGGTGATGATTGGATCATCGATGCCAATATCACAAAGTGTTATCAAGAGGAGCTCGTGGTCGTACCGCCAGGGTTTAGTCCATTTTGTTGTCCTGACGAATGCCTGGTACAATTACACCGTTTCAAAGGCAGAAACATGTTGACTGATGTAAACATCTATTGGAATTAACCTAACAATTAATTTGGGTTCATCTTCCAACACTAGATTTTATTAATGTCCTAGTGATCATATAATAAATAATTTTTGATACACTTAAGACATTTTTTATCTCACACTACCACTAATTAGTTTCACATCACGCCTGAACTCACAAAAAAACCCGCTCTGCAGTAGATCTAGCGTCGCAGCACACTGAAGAGGCACTCGGCCTCTTCAGTGGGGCCCGATGATGAAGCATGTCATCGACCAGGTCGGTGAGTGAGGGCTTTTCTAACTGACCAAAGCGAGGCCAGTGACATTTCCCTTCTCTTTGCTCCAAGTGTGGTTCTCTATGTACCATTGAACACACTTTTTTTATTCAGCATATGCCCATGTGGCTTGATTACGAGGAGACAACACTCCAATATGGCGATAGGTTTTCATCAACTCTTTAGGCATGGTTAAGCGCACACATCAACTACGTGCATACACCTATTTTTTTTAAAACAGCTTCTGGTAACAATAAACTAGCAGGATGCCATGGGAGACATCCCATGTGGACTTTACCCACTAGATAGGATTCAATTCTAGGTGCAACCTTGAATCGGGTAAGCTTTGCAAATTGAGACCTCTTATGTTCTCGTATATACACAAACAATAATTTAATAATTTCTAGCACTTGTCTTTTTGTGTGAGATCTTACTAATAAAACAGACACAGTTCATTCAATTTGTAGTAACTGAATACCTCTTTCTACAGTTTTCTGAACTCTCTTTATACAACAATAGCTCACAAGATTTCTGTAACAAGATGGCTAAATATTTCCACTCAAAAATCTCAGAAATATATTCCTCCCTGGACAATCTTAATTCAGGGCTGTATAATACACCGGTAACAGCCAGCTCTGTTCCCTATAATCCTCCCTTACTCAACGAGGGGGAAGCCAAACTATCTGCCTTCCCTTCCTTGTTTCATGAGCATATAGATCTTTTCTTAGGGGGAATTACACCTGGTCCCCCTCTGGAACTCTGCCCCCTGTGGATTATGAAATTAGGTAGGGAGATGATTGTCCCTCACCTAACAACCACGCTCAACGTGGCCATTTCATCAGGGCAGTACCCACTCATTTGGAAAACAGCGGTAGTTAAACCATTATTTAAAAAAGTTACTTTGGACTCCTCAGAACTAAAAAATTATCAGCCAATTTCTCTGCTACCAGTCCCTGCCAACATTTTGGAGAAGCATCTAAATATCCAACTTAGCTCCTACTTGGAGCAACATCACCTGCTTGATGGCTCCCAGCATGGGTTCAGGAGAGGCCTTAGCCCGGATTCTGCTTTAACATCTGCAGTAAATAACATAGGTATTCAAGTAGAAGCTGGGTACACTTCTCTGTTAGTTCTCTTAGATCTAACTGTGGCCTTTGATACCATGTGCTGGTCAGCCGCCTTAAAGAAATTGGGGTCTTAGGCTCCCCTTTGGAGCTTCTGTCCTCATTTCTCACAGATAGGTCACAAAAAGTAAAACTGGACCAATTCTACTCTGACTTCACTTACACATTCTGCGAGGTGCCCCAGGGTTCCTCATTGAGTCCAACCTTATTCAACATCTATGTCGCCCCACTGGCCAAGGTTGTTAGAACTTTTGGGCTGGAGGCCTTGTCCTATGCGGACGATAGACAAACAATTGTGTCAATCATCAACAGGATTGAGGCGTACCCAGCAAACTTCAAAAGCTGCATGCGGGCCATGGCTGCCTGGATGGTAGAAAACTACTTACAACTCATTGGGGACAAAACAGAAGTCCTGATTTTTGGCAGTGAACTAGACAAACATTCATTCATTCCTTCAATCTGCCTCTACCTGATAAGCGACACTTATTATGTTGGATAGAATGCAGAACACACTTTAACATTAGTCTCCTCATATTAGATTTACAGCTACAGAAAGAACCCCACCTCATACTGGAGGGCAGTAATTCATCTCAGCAGTTCGAATATGTCATGATATTATGTGTCTCTCTGCGCATATATTAACAGGAGACAGACATAAGCTAGGTTGGAATCGTTTTTGATTCTTTGCACGTTTCCTTTCTGATATGCATAAACTATATACTTTCCCCTATATCATAGTTCGTACGTCTCAGTAACATCTGACTAAATAGGCTATCTTTTTTCACTTACCAGGATACTGGCTGTTTAGTACCAAAGTAAATAAGCTTAATTGAAGTGCTATATAGAGGACACACCTACAGACCTGGCAGTCACCGAGCTAACACCGGACCATGGTAACTCTAGACACCCTAGTATTAACAACAGATAACGTTTCTACATCCTTTTGGGATAATAATTACCTACTTTATCAATTTTTTAGAAAACTAACCTCTATACAGACATGCATCTAAAGAGACTCGCGCATCATCTTAGGAGACTGTGCTCCTGGATAAGTATGGGCGAATTTTGCGAATTCGCGGTTCGCAAATTCGCGCAAATTCGCAAAAAAAATCTGCGAATTCGCAGATTTCCCCGTGAAATCCCGGATTTTGTTGCAATTGCACACTATACTCAACTGGAGTACTTTCTACTGGCTAATTAGTAAGTGCTACCTCATTGGGTAAATGTATCGTGCTTTTCCTGCAGTTCAGCTGTGTAAAGGCCCAGAAGAGTTGTCTCCAGTGAGCCCGTGTGTCTGTAACTTTGCCACCACGCCCATAGGCACCAAGGCCCTTCGAGTGAGCTGTCCATCACAGTGGGGAAAAGGGCGGGAAGAGGTTGCATAGCCTAGTGTGTGTGGGGCCGGGCTTCTGTGCGAGTTCACATGCCTCTTGTTTGTAAAGGTCAGTGGCCGATCAGCGCAGCAGATGAGGAGAAAGCAGTAAGTGCTACCTTGTTGGATAAATGTATCGTGCTTTTCTTGCACTACAGCTGTGTAAAGGTCCAGAAGAGTTGCCTCCAGTGAGCATGGCTGTCTGTAACTTTGCCACCGTGCCCAAAGGCGCCGAGGTCCCTCTAGTGAGCTGTCCATCACAGTGGGGGAAAGAGCGGGAAGAGGTTGCATAGCCTAGTGTGTGTGGGGCCGGGCTTCTGTACGAGTTCACATGCATCTTGTTTATAAAGGTCATTGTAACTCCATCGGCATAAAAACAGTTATGTACGCCAACGATACCCAGCTGGTAGTCTCCATAAACCAGTCGACTAAATGTCTGGACAACTTGTCATCATGCCTCCAGAATATCTTTCAATGGATGTGAAAATCGCGTCTGAAACTAAACGGAGAGAAATCCGAGATCCTTCTTCTGGGAGACCCACACAGACTCCCCATCCCTCTCCTGGCCACCCTGTATGGGATCACCCCCCACCCCCAAGTCCGAAGTCAAGAGCCTAGGTATCTGGTTGTACCAAGACCTCAACTTTAAAGTCCAGGCCAGAAAAACCGCCGGCACATGCTTCGGCCTTATTCAAACAGCGCGAAAAATCCTCCACTTAATCCCCTTTCAGTCCAGGAAACTGCTCATACAGGGGCTAGTTAATTCCAGACTGGACTACGGAAATGCCCTTTATCTAGGGACTCCCGCATCGGTCATCAACAGACTGCAATACGCCCAAAACGTCGCCGCCAGACTCCTGACTGGGACCAAATCTAGATGCTCTGCCAAACCAGCCCTCAGATCCCTACACTGGCTCCTGATCAAGGAAATGATCACCTTTAAGACCCTCTGCATCTCACACAAAATACTTCAAGGCCGAGGCCCACCTATTCTGAGATCTCTTGTCAAACTGCACCATTCAAATAGACAACTCAGATCAGACTCCCTTTCCTTGGCCAGTGTCCCCAGAATAAGAAAGGCCTGCTCTGGGGGGCGACTGTTTTCAAACAATGCTCCAAAGCTGTGGAACTCCCTCCCACTCTCCATCCGAAGAGAACACAACCTACTAGCCTTTCGTAGGCAACTAAAAACGTGGCTCTTCCCATAACCCATCCCTACAACTCCCCCCCCTCTGAAAGCTACAGGTTGATTGTCAGCGCTTGGACGCCCCAGGGCAGCTATGCGCTTCACAAATCTACATTCAAATTCAAAATCAAATTCAAATTCAGGCCGATCAGCGCAGCAGATGAGGAGAAAGCAGTAAGTGCTACCTTGTTGGATAAATGTATTTTGCTTTTCCTGCACTACAGCTGTGTAAAGGCCCAGAAGAGTTGTCTCCAGTGAGCCCGTGTGTCTGTAACTTTGACACCGCACCCATAGGCGCCGAGGTCCCTCGAGTGAGCTGTCCATCACAGTGGGGGAAAGGGCGGGAAGAGGTTGCATGGCCTAGTGTGTGTGGGGCCGGGATTCTGTGCGAGTTCACATGCCTATGGTTTAAAAGGTCAGAGGCCGATCAGCGCTGCAGATGAGGAGAAAGCAGTAAGTGCAACCCCATTGGATAAATGTATTGCGCTTTTCCTGCACTACAGCTGTGTAAAGGCCCAGAAGAGTTGTCTCCAGTGAGCCCCTGTGTCTGTAACTTTGCCACCGCGCCCAGAGGCGCCGAGGTCCCTCGTGTTAGCTGTCCATCACAGTGGGGGAAAGGGCGGGAAGAGGTTGCATAGCCTAGTGTGTTTGGGGCCGGGCTTCTGTGCGAGTTCACATGCCTCTTGTTTATAAAGGTCAGAGGCCGATTAGAGCAGCAGATGAGGAGAAAGCAGCCTCCTGGTCACTGGAAGCACAGGGGGGCTGCGCTTAAGAAACTCTTGGATGCCTAGACCTCCATCACCCATTACAGCTATTTGGGGAGAAAGCACACCTGCCTAGCATCGACCGTGCTCACTAGATTCTTGGGCTGTTGATTATAATGAGTTACTGAATTTGAGCTTGAACTCGGGCACCTGATTTATATCTGTAAGTGCTTCCTGCTGAGGTTTAATTTTTGTGACAGGAGCCTCATTGCCTAATTGTAACTATTCTCTGACCCTGCTTCGAGGGTCAGAGCAGGGTCAGAGAATAGTTGCAAGTAGGCAACGAGGCGCCGCTCAGGTAGCACTTACAGGGTTACAGCAGGTGCCCAAGTTGAAGTTAATTTCTTTGTAACCATTTTGTAAATGGTTACAAAGAAATTAGCTTCAACTTGGGCACCTGCTGTAACCCTGTAAGTGCTTCCTGAGCATAATTCATCCAGCTCAAGGATTTTGCCACGATTACGCGCGATTCGCAGATCGCGAAATCGCAGAAAATCCGCAAATTCGCAAGCGGAACAAATTTTTCGCCCATGCTTACTCCTGGTTCCCCATTTAATCTCCAAAGACTGAAAGCACTCTAGGAGTAGGGACGTCCACATGATAAGCATAGTAAGTGCAAAAGTATTTATAAATATACCCTTGCATGGTCGATAAGAAATATAACTATGAATAAGAAAGAGACTTCCTATGCACGTATTTATCTGCCGCTCTCTATCAAAAATGTTTTCTTTGAATCTTGGGATCTCATTTGAAATCTCATGTTTGACACATGGAATAATGAACACGCATGGGTTCTGCACTAGGAATGCTTGGGTGAAGTAGCACTTTTTTCCTACATTATCACAATCTGTTCAGCACCAGTTTTGGGTGTGTCTTTGATGGTACAGCACATGTAAACCCACCTTTAACAGAAGGGTTTTTCTCCAGATCCTAGGAGCTTATTTTGGTTTGTCCTGATCCCATTTTTTTGTTTTTATTAGAGTCTTCACATCAAACCCACCTATAGAAATGATTTAGAACATTGTTGTGTGGTCCTGAAGAAGGTCAGAGTCAAGAAAGAAGCCCCTTTGGCTAAATACACATTTTTCACTACAATCATACACAGATATGCCTCTCAACAGTGGTTATCTATCTTTTCACTGTAAATTATGGTGTAAACTCTATTAAAAACATATATCCATACACACAACACATAAAAATACAGCAATTAAATTCTACACAAAATTCTGCACAAAAAATTATACAAGAACTTAATAAGGGACATAAAAGGAAAAATTAATTCATATCACAAAAGAAAGCCAGTAAATCATTCAAGGATCAATTGTAACAGCTGTACTTGATCTACGAGAAATGCTGCAATTGGAAACAATCGTTACCATAGATTTTAAAAAGGTTTTCTCTGAAAAGCATTGACACATTTCGGTGGGCACTAATAGTTGGCCATCACCTTCTTCAGGAAAATGTATATTAAAAAAGTCCCAATCAAAGAAAATATCTGTAAGTTCTGGGAAATCGAAACTCCAGAGTCCAATATCCACCATAGTTTATAAACACTACTGCCGGCAGGCTCTGTTTCTCATTAATACCTTACAACAGATTCACATCTCAGTGTAATGTTTGTCACTAGTAAAGAGATTGTCTACCCTCTCCACCTCAAAGTGCTTCCTCCATCTTGAGGCTGTTTGTTCTGTTAGGTTATTAACATGCGCCATCATACGCGTTTCGGTTGCCCAGCGAATGGAAGATCCCAACAATCCCTCAGGGAGTGTCCTGCCTGTACACAAATGTATAAGTGAACATCAAAATCTGTCTCCTAAAAACTTGTTATGCATCGGGTATATTTATTGCTTCACACCCGTGCTGTAACATCCACATCCACTCATCCTCTCCCCTTGCTCATGCCAGGTCACCCTAAGACCCACGCCGCAACTCCTATGAGACCTCGCGCCCAGCTATAGCACTTCCATGATCCTCGCACAGCTGTCCCAATACTAATTCCCTCAGGTAAGCGGTACACCGTGCACAGTGTTTGTACGCATTAGGAACTGTCTATGTTTACCGCAGCGGTCCATTAGTCTGATGTCCCTTAATTATGCCCTTCAGACTACTTGCAACCACGGTGCCGAGTCTACTGCTTCAATCATTCCCAGGGCACTCGGTAAGCCTTTTTCTTTAGGGTGTGGGGTCATGGCTTGGTTTGTCAATTAAACTCATCCCCTGACCATTGCAATTCCCACCCAGGCACAAGCGCATCGGCGCACCGCGGCTAGTTAGCTCTGACCCAGTCCCCCCCAGCCCATCTGGACCTTACGTGGCAGCTCAACTTCTCCTTGCCCTGATGTAATTATCCCATTGCTTTCACTTCTTTGTTCACCCACTCCTTCACCCAATGCCAATATAGTATTAACCACCAAGGCATGTGAGACACATATTGAATTACAATCACATTTGTACACCTTGTTCCCGTCGCATGTATTGAACACCTTGCGCCGTGGATGCTCAGCACAGGTTGCTTGACACTTCTCACACAGGAATTAATTAGCAACACCTTAAAAGCATGGTATGAGTCCGAATTCTAGAAATATTTCAAGTGCTACACAGAAGTCTAATTCGTTGTTATATGTTCCCCTTGTCCACGTTTTTACAGGCTTTTATTCAGGCAGACAATGGTTGTCCTGATGATGATCCACTATCCCTGAATGGATCAAAACGCCGTCGACATGATATGTGGGCTTAACACTGGTTCACTATTATGTGCATAATCTGTTTTGTTCCCCACATATGTGAAGCAAGCGTGTTATAGAGTTTCCCTTTCTTGCTCCATTTTGTTCACATGCCTGATACATCTTATATGTTTGTCTCTAAGTTTGTGTAAGCGTTGTGGATACAGGACTGTGTCCCACTGTTTTATTGTTCCCTTTAAATTGGTTTACTGAATTATTGAATAAATTTGTAAGTCCGGCTGGACTTTTTTGCTATTATAGCGCACATTGTGGCCTATAATTATTATAACCTTCTATTTTTGTGTCAAGGACCATTGTTTTTCTTACAATTGATACCCCAGGTCCTTGCCTACCTAGCGGGTTCCCTTGTTCTTTATAGTAGTAACAGCAGCTGTAGCGGCAGCTATCTACAACGTAATATTTTAGTCTGTAGCAGCGACCTGGCTCTTGTAGCGACCTTCGAGCGGGGCAGGAAACCTCCCGCAGTCAGCAGTCCTGAAGGTGACAGGCGCATTATAAGCCCACACCGAAACGTGTGTTGATCACTGTTGGATAACAGATCCCAGCTCACACACCACAGCGGATAACAACAATTGCTGTATTACTGCTAAGGCTTGTTTTGATGTACATATTACTGGGACTCAGTGTTACAGTGTGAACAATAGTAAGATTGAAAGGGTTGGGTATGAGAGCAGGTGGTTCATCTTTGGTGAAGCCATTGTGTTTTTAACAAAAGCAAAGAAACCTATGTTTACAAATGTGTCACAATAAATAGAAAGGACTTTAAAATGTGTTTGTAGACATTTTTCAATAAGGAAATGATTTTCATAATAATTCATATGGAGTAACAGAAATTGTTTGTAAAAATAAATGTGAAAGAAGACATAAGCAAAATTGTTCTTAAGACTATCTTTTTATATGTGAATATCCAATCATAAGTAGGTCGGTACCAACAGCATTCGTCAGCAAAATTGAAGCAATACAGGCCTGTGGGTGCTTATAATTTTCTTGAAGCGGACACATGGACAGGAAAAAGACTTCGGGGTGAATAGCTTACCATTAGAATTCTATGAGTTGTGCAAAAGATAGTTATGCCCCAGACTGTTGGACTTAGATAATGTGGTGATAAAAGGGTTATCACTACCTTATGCAACAAGAGAGGCGTTGCTCCAACACAACCCTGGAAAAGGCAAACTGGAAAAGGGGTCTTATAGATCCCTCTCCTTACTTAATGTAACTATAACATTTTGAGTAAAGTAATGGCTGACTTGGGACAGCTAGTGCTACACGTGATAATACATTCTTATCAAAATGGCTTACCGCTAGGGCAGAGTTTATCAGCTAATTTTCAATTACATTTCTATTTGATGTCTTTGGTCCTGGAGCATGGACCACCCTCAGGGATTGCATCAATGGACATGAAGTTGGTGTTAAATGTGGATTGTTGGAACTATTTAGAGGTAGTTCTAGAGCAGCTAGGCTTCAGATCGTAAATACAAAACTGGATTTCTTTGTTGTTGTAAAGCTTTATTCGAGATATATACTCATAAAAGCACAAACATACATTTAAAAACACATGTTAATTAAAATCCATATTTCATACATATAAATACATTTAAAACATTTCTGCAAGCTTTAACACAAAAAGGGAAAAAAAGTAATTTAAACTTATATAAACGTATATAACAATGTCAGTTCATATTAGCAGATAAAGCCCTCCGCCTAATGGACCATGCCCACCCCAAGTACTTTGCTGTTCCCAGCACAATGGGCATATCAGTGGAGGTACAGATGATTCTTAGCCCCTCAACATCACTAGATGCCCCAAGGTTTCTGCAAACTGGGGCCAGCCATACTCTCCTTGGAATGGGATTTCTTTGTAATAGGGAGCTCATATGCAAAAGGTCCATACAAGATATGTATATATTAATTACAGTGGGCAGCTGAAATAGCATTTAGACAGTGATGCCTTTACTCTTGCTATTTACTCTGTTAATGGAGTCATTGACATGTAGGGTTCTGACTGGGGGTTGATGTTATCAAGGCATCAACTAATTATCTCTTTAGATGTAAAGGTTATCCTATTGATACATTATTGTATATTAGTGAACCCACAAACCATCACCTGGCAGTAATGAAGAAGTTAGAGGATGTGGCTGTATTTTTGGACTTTTACTTTGATTGGGAAAAATTCCGTTTATTCCCAATGAGAGAGAATGAGGAGGAAAAATTTGGTAAAACTGATATAGCTCCTTTTGAATGGAACTCGTGTATGCCCAGATATTTAGAAATACATGTGTACCAGTCAGACAGTAACTTGGTAGAGAATCAAATCAATAAAACTTTAGGATAGGACAATTCTTCCTTGAATTCTCTCTTACTTTGCAAACCTTTCAGTGATACTGCTGCATACACTTTTTAAAGGGGTTTGGATTATAGTTGGCAGCAGTGGTGGCTCTTCGAGGGAGTGCTGTGGTGAGGTGGGCGGGGGAGGGCAGAATCGGGGGTAGTAAACTCTGCATACAGCCGAACAGAGTTAAGTAAATAAATAAAAAGAATTACATTGCGTGCGCTGCAATGCCAAATGGTGATGCAGCGCGTGCAATGTAATTCGTTTTATTTGTTTATTTACTTAAATTCCGACGGCCATATGACAGAGTTTACTACCCCCAACCATGCCCCTCCCCCACCCCACCGGCCCATGGCACTCCCTAGAGGAACAACCACTGGTTGGCATCCTGGTTTTCTGGAAAAGTAGATGGAGGGTAGTGTTAGGTAAGATTCACCTTTTCACGTAGGGTGTACTGAGAGTACTATCTTAGGAATTATACTATTGGGCAGCATAATTACAATACAGATAGGTGGGATACCCAAATACGGCCTCAGGAGCTACAAAGGACTGTGGGGGGTATAACTACTGAAATTGAACTAACAGACAGGAGACTTTCACTTGGCTCAGGTACTGCACCAGGTGCTATAGGTACTAGTGCGTCCCTTTCTCCCAGCAACATGCTGGGGCATTCACCAAGGGTGCCCCCTTCTGAATAGCAGATATGCTCAAATTGATAAGTTTTTACCACCACAGGCAGCTTACAGCCATCTGCAATTGCCAAATGACCTAGGCGGGCGGCCCAAAACAAATCTATAGAGGGTGCTAGTCAAACCTCAACTGTTTATTTGCCCCTCGCTATGGTACCATCAATGCTCATGAAGAACGCTGAAGGAGCAATCATGTCCAAAACTCCCTGGGTAGCAAAACTGCTGGAGGACTGCATTGTTAAAGTCAAAGATTTACTGTTGCAGAATTAACCCCGGTAATAGATTGTCTGGCAGCGATTGAGCATGAGGCTGGCTGCTATTAAGCTACCTCATCCAAAACCCGAGGCTGCACAAGAACCAATTATGCCTCCTGCGACTAACCTGGGTAAGGTGCCCACTCTAAGAAACTCATTATGTGCAGCTGAGCCTGTATCATTACTTAGCCTTAGCTGGATAGTCATCGCCCTGAGCCCATAATTCCAACCTTTACCAGTAAGCCAAGTTTGTTGATCACAATGCAAACCACCATGATGGGAATAATCACCAGAAAGCCACAATCCAGGATCATCCTGGGTCTGTCAAGCCTTCCAGAACCCTAACGATCATGTGGGAATTCTCCCCCTGCATCGTGCCCTTATATGACAATTGTGACTGGAGTTCCTCCTCGCGAAAAGATCCGAGGGAAATTCATGATGAACTCTCTAACAACACATTCACTCAATCCTTCCGGGCAGGCTCGAAACGCAATGTAGTTAGCTTCTATTGGATATAATACTTATTGAACATTACTCTCCTGCAGGGAGCAATTGGTTACAAAAATTCTTTTGACCCTTTAGTATACAAACGTGTACCCAGTAGGCAACAGCCTTTGCAGTAAAAATAACTAAATGTAAAGAATAACCTCCCAAATGGCTGTTGTGTTGTGTATTGACTGGATTCAACCTGATTGTAACCTAATTGGGGTTATAATTTGTATATATTGTATGTTTAGTTAAATTTTAGCACAGTGTGCATATATGTGTAGATAATTGTTGTAGGTGGTCTGTCTTTCAAATTGACATGTTTCCCAAATGATATGAACATGCAGAAATATTTAAAGAGAAGTAAATAAATACTTCAGATCATTTGAATCAGAGAATGCTCTTAGTCTGTTGAAGTAAAAGCAGCACTCTAAAATGAAGGCTGATCCTTGTTTGTTTAGAAAGTTGCATAGGCTCTACATAGCCGCCTTGGAGCCCTACCCCTTTCTTCTCCATTTACGAGAGTGATCACAGCGCTTCTATCCTTTCACTTAGACTCTCAGCCCGCATTAGTCATGTCAGCTGTGTTGAACCCTTTGATGGAAGGCTCCATTTGACTGATAATCGGAGCAGAGTGAAATGGAGTGCCATGACCCGGTCTCAGGAGCAAGTTGGTCGTGATCTGCAAACAAGTTGTCCTACTGCATCTGTCACTGGACCAAGGGGAAACTCTAGATAAGATTATTACTATCTACATCCAAGTGTTTCAGAGCTTAAAAACATTATTTTTATGTAGAACCAAGCAGGGAGAAAAACATCCCTTTTGGGTACAATAAGCAGTGTAGAAGTGCCAGGGCAGTGCTCACTGATAATATAAAACAACAAGATAGATCCCTGATCCAAGTAACAAGGGTGTGTACAAAAGCACTGTCACCGATGCAAAAAGATTTGCTAGTTGCAGCTACAGAAGGGGACCACCGTTGTTTTTGGAACACTGTGTCACAGGATGCTCCGATGGCTTCTGCACTTTTGAAAATAACATGGCTGTGCCAGTTTGGGTTGCACATTTTTCCAGCTTGTATTCTTTGCCAGGAGGACTTAACGTCTCCCAAAGTGAACCAGTTGGCCCTTGCACTGACAGAGTTTCAGGAAAATCTATTTGACGGTCTAGATCCATCAAACTGAATGGTCATGCAGAGAGCCTCTTTATTTCAAACCTGGAGATAAGTAAGGCCATCAAGAAAATAGTCCCCAATAACACCAGGGTTAGATAAGGTCCGGGAGATTGCTCTCCAAATCTCCTATGGGGCTGCAAAAAATGTAGATCATTTTAAGGGCTTCTGCAGACAAAGGGGCCTAAAGATTAAAGTAGGGAAACCAAGTATATGGTTTTGAATCCATGCAACTTCACAGGATCAAATGCCACCCTAAGGAGGATCGCTGTGGATAATGTGCATACCTTTGATTGATTAGGGATCACACTTACAGCCTAACTGGCAGACTCACATAGCACAACAAAGGCTTAAATTAAAATAATCTACCAGGGGAATGTTAATAATGCACAGAGGGTCCCAATTTTTCCCTATCTCTCCGGCTCTTACAGACTACAATCCATACGTCTTGTGAGCCGCCCTTTATGGTTTGAGTTCATGGGGCACAGGGATGTGACCGCCCTGGTGGCAGCCAAATACCTATATTTGCAAAAAACACAGTTGATGGATAGAATGCAGAGCAATGTCTTACATTCACCCCAGTACAAAGATCTGGGCCTAAATCCATCGTTTTTTTGCACTCCACACCACCCTAGGTCAGACAATGGCTATATGCAAATCAGCCTTCCATATGGGACTCTTCCGCTTTTTTCTTTTACTGTTAAGTGGGATGTAATTCCAGAACAGATTTCAATTAATTCAGTTGAACTGTCTACACCAATGGGCTCATTATGCTGTCAGGTTGAAAGTCTCTGCCCGACAGTCGGAATCACTGCGAATGTGCCAGAGCCTTTCTGACCGACTAATCGGTTTACAGTTCGACCGCCCGATTACAATGTTCGCGGCCATAATGTTCACAGGCCGGTTATTCTGAGTAGATTCCCTCCAACTTGCGGCTTAATTGTGTCGATCGGAACAGCAATGTAGCCCCCTATGGATGGCGTTTCTCCAGTCAGGATTACGATGTCGGTTTCCAACAGCCTTTCCACAAAGGCCTGTCCAACATGGAAAGGTTGTCGGAAAGAGGCTCTGAGGGCCCTGGCAGGGCCCCTTGGCCCCACGGCCTTCAGTTGGTAGCCGAGGGGGTACCTAAGGTAGCCCCTGTGAAACCCTGCACTGTGTGGGAGGCACCATGGGGTGCCTGCGACAGGATGCAGGGTTTTCCTCCCACACCCTATTTCCCCATAGGAGCCTGTGTTCTTGGGCATAACACAGGCTCCTTTAGGAAACAATGGTTACCCGACCGAACAGTTTTAGGTCGCATCATGATGAGGTGGTTGGAACTGCCGACACAAGTGGGTCAGTCCCGAATCCGATACAGAGTTGGGCGTACGCTCTCCGTCCGACATTGTATTTAACTTCAGTTAGGTGAAATGACTATTGAGTGCTAACTCTGGTAAATGCATGCAATGGCATGTGGACGTATGTTGCCTGCCTCCGCACCGCCAAGTCTTAATTAGTCCCTTAGTGAAGGCTCAGTGCCTAGAGCAAAACATACTGCACAATGTTACTGCACAGAACGACCATAATGTCACACTACCTAAAACTTAAACTAGTGGTATGAAACACATCAGTGAACATGTACCACAGCACCCTATATTGGCAGCGGAACAGAAGATGCTACAAGTAATAACACTGCAATGAACCACTGAAGACCATGGTAAAGGCATTGTGCTGCTCTTGTACATTTACGGGGGCCCCAAAGTAATCCCCTTTGTATTCCCTCCTTGGAATTACCCTTGCCGGAGTTGCGGGAGGAATAACGTGGGAATTTAATAATATCACAGGATCATTTCGAGTTTGCAGAATGGCCTACAGAATCAAGTGCAAAAACAACAGTTGATGGACAGAATGCAGACCAATGTCATACATTCACCCCAGTACAGAGATCTGGGCCTAAATCCATAGTTTGTTTGCTCACCACACCACCTCAGTTCAGACATGGCAATATGCAAATCAGCTTTGACCCTGTGCCTCATGGGAACAGTCCAGCCCGAACTGCCAAGCCTTGTCTTCCCTGGACCGGAATCAAGCATCCTAGGACCGGTTTCTGGCTATCAGCCATCTTCAGCCAGGATAGCTTGACTCCAGTGGCGTGGAGAGCACAGGACTCACGTCTGAGCATACCCGTCCCACTCGGGGTGACAAATGCAAAAGCAACAGTTGATGGACAGAATGCAGAACAATGTCATACATTCACCCCAGTACAGAGATCTGGGCCTAAATCCATCGTTTTTTTGCTCACCACACGACCTCAGTTCAGACATGGCAATATGCAAATCAGCCTTGACCCTGTGCCTCATGGGAACAGTCGAGCCTGAACTGCCAAGCCATGTCTTCCCTGGACCGTAATCAAGCATCCTAGGACCGGTTTCTGGCTATCAGCCGTCTTCAGCCAGGATAGCTTGACTCCAGTGGCATGGAGAGCACGGGACTCACGTCTGAGCATACCCATCCAACTCGGGGTGACAAATGCAAAAACAACAGTTGATGGACAGAATGCAGAACAATGTCATACATTCACCCCAGTACAGAGATCTGGGCCTAAATCCATCGTTTTTTTTGCTCACCACCGACATTGTAATGAGCCCCCGAATGTATTTAACTTCAGTTAGGTGAGATGACTTTTGAGTGCTAACTCTGGTAAATGCATGCAATGGCATGTGGACGTATGTTGCCTGCCCCTGCACCGCCAAGTCTTAATTAGTCCCTTAGTGATGGCTCAGTGCCTAGAGCAAAACATACTGCACAATGTTACTGCACAGAACAACCATAATGTCACACTACCTAAAACTTAAACTAGTGGTATGAAACACATCAATGAACATGTACCACAGCACCCTATATTGGCAGCGGAACAGAAGATGCTACAAGTAATAACACTGCAATGAATCACTGAAGACCATGGTAAAGGCATTGTGCTGCTCTTGTACATATTACGGGGGCCCCAAAGTAATCCCCGTTGTATTCCCTCCTTGGAATTACCCTTGCCAGAGTTGCGGGTAACTCCAAGAGTGGGAAATAACTGGAATAACACATTTTGGGGGAATAACGTGGGAATTTAATAATACCATTGCATCATTTCGAGTTTGCAAAATGGCCTACAGAATCAAGTGGCATTACTGCATGTTTCTTCTTTTACGCGCTGCAAAACTCAGCATATTGTTGTTACTTCCCAAGACAATTGTGTGAGGTTTTAATTTGGAAATTTGTACTCGGAAATCCACTTGGTCAATAAAATATTGTTTGTGCTCGAATCAGGGATATTGTGACTCTCAGGCGGCTGTGATACCTTTATCACATCAGCATCAAGGGGGCGAAAGGTGTTGGACAGCTGCCACGGCCAATGTTGATTCTGTATCTGTCCAATAAAACCGGTAGGTGGGCAGAGCGCCTTTCATTACCATTTAAATCACTTAATGACGCCTCCATGTGGTAAATTTTACCTTTGGAACCACATGCACAATCACTGTCACACTTGATGAATCGTCACATTGACCTTTCATGATGCTTCTAGGTTAAAAAAATGGTGCCCCAGCACAAATCGCGTGGAGCAAGCTAAAATCATGACCACTGAATACATAAGTTGATAGGTATGTGCTGAATTAATTAACCAGATTCTTGCCAACACTCAATTGTGTAACCAACATTAGGCCACACAGGCTTGAAACTATACCTTTCATTAGCTTTGGGCGGGATAGACATCTCTTTTCCAGCACTGACGGAAAGCAGAGGCCTTATATCAGGCTTTCCCACAGAGATGGACGAAGCTATTAGCCTTCTAGAACTCATCTAAATGATTTCTGAGCACAAACTATCGACGCGATGTAATATATTGTAGGTAGTATATTTAGAAGAGCTGCTGCCTAATGAGTTGAAGATTTACCGCCTCCATCAATAACATCTGGGGATAGAATCCCCCCATTCTCCCCAGGGCAGGGTTTAGGCTGTCAACAAAGCAACCTAATTGAATCTTTAGGTTACAGCCTTTTCATTTGAAAAAGGTCTCGCGCATTAAGTCTGAATAATTCGACAGGCAACATCTGCCTCTCGCTCTCGGAGTACCGTTCTTTTCTGGAAAGTTTGACTTTTCGCTTTACAGATGAAACTGGTCCCTTTCTACATCGGCAGCATTTTTCTTTCTGAGAACGCAAATTGTTTGTTATGAATCACAAGTAAACAGCTTGATGGTGATGTAGGAAACAGATCTCGTGCCAGCCCGCGCGCGCGCGCGCCTTTGAACGGGACGCCCGGAGCCTGCTTTCCATATCACAACACGAGCAATTGCCCGTTTCCGAGATTTAAAATCAAAGCCTCGCTTGAAAGGAGCGCATTGAGCTGCACTGGGGGTGCGCTCGGGGGATATTTGTTTTTAATTAATTAAGAAGGCGAGTTTAATTAAAATCATTTTCCACGCAAATTTTTCGCCCATTAAATGGGTAAGAGAACGTTCCCTATTGCATCTTGGCCTTTGAAATGCTAAGAGGTGTTTGGCTGAGCAGAAAATAGCCGCTGTGTACAAAGTGTGGGACTTGCAGAAAAAGATTCTTGTAGCCAAAGGTTGCAGTGAGAGTTGAATTATTCAGGCGGTTGTGTTGTTTGTTTTCTGCTTCTCCTGGTTCCACGCGGGTGCAGGCAGATTGATAGATGAAGGCAGAAAAACACTTCGAGGCTTGGAGGAAAATTCTTAATCATAACTCACTGACACCAAGTAGATGTCTTTTAGTGCTGGAGGTGTATGCTGCGCTGGAACCATGCACAGCCGCATTCCACTACTTGGCTTTTAAGCTAATGGTGCTGGCAGCAACCCTTGCTACTGGCTTGTCACTCACTCTCAGCAAACATTTGTGAACAAACGACACGAAAATATAGAGGATGATCAACATTTTGTTTTGATCTGATTTTTTTTTCTTCATGAATGGAAGGCTCAGCCCGTCTCATTTATCGAGACCGAAACCTATTGCTTCCTCCGCGCAACTCCATTGCAGCTGAAAGCAAAGCAAGGGCGAGTGGGCATAGCGGAGCGCAGGAAACCCTTCAGTGGTTTTGTTTTGTGTAAATTGGATCAATTTTCTCTTTCTTCAAAAATGGAGCAGAAGCAGTGGTATGGCTTGCTGCCATTCATCACTTCAGAGCTAACAAAGCACAATGGTCTTTTAGGAATTTATGGCCCCTGCTCTGAAGGCTGAAGCATGCCATTATTTCTTTTATCTCAGGAAATACCAAGGTTCCTTATGGGATCATTCATTGTATTCAATGCTGCATAAACTGTGGGATAGATCAAAAATTTAATAAGGAAATAGCTTATGTCATACGGTCTATAAACCACAATCTCATCAAAATGGCACTTGATGGGTGACTAGTTAAGTACAAGGTTAGACTACCATGTTCTTCATGGTCACTGGTTCCAATGCACCTTTAGTCACTTAATGGGAACAGGATAAAAGCTCTTGACAACAGTTAAGGCTCAATTCCTCTAGTAATTTATGTGCATAATGATTGGGTAGGTACACAAAAAACATTTGCTAATAGAAATTCCTACTCCTACTTCTCAGGAAGAGTAGTATTGGTAATAATCTACATTTTTTAATTCAGAAATGCGTCTCCTTTGCTGGAATTTCCACATTCACAAGCATATGTTTAGGGGCAAGATCATGGGTGTTTCTGGTGGGCCACCCTGCAAAAGTAAAGAAACACTCACATACGTATAAGTCTGTCAACTTTCCACACATTTCTTACATCTAGTTTCACATCTTGGAAGTTCCTGAAAAGTTGTTCTCGTGAAAGGAAAGAGTAAGTGCATTTTGAGTAAGTGGAGCAGAACGTCGAAGTCCAGAGTTTCTTCTTGTAAAGTTGTTCAGGATAATCTAATTTGGAATGGGTCCAGCTCCTACCTTTATTCAGCTAAAGGAGGCTGCACTACGACTAGGTCCCTCCCCTGGGTGGGACCAGGAAGGGGGGTGGTTACACCCCCTATCCTTTGTCCGGTCTTGCGCCAGCTCTGGGGCTGGAGTGCCCCAGGAACTGGTTTAGACCGGAGTATCCACAGAGACACCTTGTGTGCCCCAGGCATGTCTCATTCCTTTCAGCCCTGTCCTACCTAATACAAAAAATCCTGTCAGGGGTGGTGCTAGCACCTCCCAAGGCAGGAAACCCTTTGTCCAAGCCTCCCTCACTGGAAGGACTCCCAGCAGCAGGAGGTCAGACTTGTGTCTGTGGTGGCAGCATCCATTTTGTGATGCTGAGGCTCGAGTTAACTTTAACCGGGGTTCACAGTTACATACATGTCGTGTCCCTCTAGAAGGGTGGAATGCTACCCCCGTCGCCAGAATTGGCGAGGGGGTAGTATTACAATTCGTTTGACACCTTACTCGACATGTTTTGATAATGCTATACCAAAGTTAGCATTTAACCACGAGGATTATAATGCACTTAAGAGTATATGGTATAGCGTTATCATGGAACAGCTATTAGGACTTGGTTCCGCAAGCTGAAAACGGGCTCAGCTCATGCCAGAGCACCATCTCACATAATTCCAAGCACCCTGCCTTCAGGATTGACTGATAGGAATATATGTGTCCATTTTAAGTTTAGATATAGGGGACTATATCTAAAGCAAAGGGTGATTACACCACCTTGCCCCAGCTGTCGGGCAGCCAGTTGTGTCTGTTTAGATGGCCAGCCAGGGGTGGGATAATACATGCTTCAGCCCCTGGTAGGCCCTGGGTACACCTATGCCCTGGATACCTAAGGTATGCTGTACAAGGACTGATAAGGTGGCCCAGTACCAATTGGTAAATGCACCTAAGGTACATGGTTGTCAATTTAGAGAGAGAACAGCTAGGCTGTGGGTCTGATTAGCAGGCCCACAGCCAGGGAAAGTCGTAAACCAGTGAAGCAAAAAGCAAAAATCGGGGGTGACCATAGGATTGCAGACCCTACTCTCCTACAGAGAACGCCACAGAATGAAAGAACAGTGGGAGTGTGCTTAATTCACGTCATCTGTTTTTGCACGTGCAGGCAACATTTTGAAAAATGATGAGAAATTACTTGAAAAGCAAAACCGGTATTTTGTATTAAAGTTTAGAGTCCTAGCATCCATGTAGGACTAGAGGATGCATTTTCCTCAGGAAAAAAAGCACAAATATACCCTTGGGCTCATTGCTTTCTGTTCTGGTATGTTGTTACCCTATGCTAGGGCTAAATTTCTGCTGAGTACAGGACATAATCACACGATGTGACATAATAATTTCGGCCATTTCATGTAATACGTGTAACAAAATGATGCAAGATTATCTCACTGTAACAGAAATGTCACCCAGATCTATAAAAAAAGTTGCACTTTACCTCGTAGTAGAACCAGCTACAAACTAAAAAACATTTTCAATATGAACCCTTTACGCCATGTATCGCCTAGAGATCAGAAGGAGAAAACAGGGTCGGCGGGTAGTCATTATTAGCTATATTTATTGAGAAGTTGGGTAAACAAACACTATGCAGTCAGACAATTCCAACACGTGCAGATCTTGTTTGCACCCCATTGGCTTGGCAATGCAAACTATCATACCACTGTAGCCTATTGTTTGAGGCAGGACCTTGAGTGCATTACTAAGAAAAGTCCCTATAAGCAGCATGGTCTGAGACTACCGACCACCCCCTCCCCATCATGCAAAGAACATTTACAATCCCCATAGTAAATTAGCCAGGCGAGAGAATTGACCTTACCGCCTGACCAGCGCAATAAATACGACAATTAAGAAACATATGAAGGGAAAAGGGCCTAAGGAAAAAACAAGTAAATACACATCCACATATCAAAATGCGCACATTCCACTAATCTTGCCTGTACACGGGAAAAAAAGGCTTTAGGAAGAAAACTACACACATATCTACAGCACTCAATACCATCACCAGTGATACTTACCAACGTTCAAACTGAAATTCTGCTAACAGGAATGGTGGGTGGGGAAAAATTACTGGCCCCACAGCGGGGTGAGGAGCGAGCCTGGGGAGCGCGGATACAAGAGGGCGCTTCCTGCGCCCCCAGGCCTCTTAAAGCCCCCCTGGTCCCGCCCCTTGACCCGGAAGCACTCGCACCGCTTCGGGGTCAACGATTGGACCCACCAATCAGGAGGGGAGAGGGGGCCGGGCCCAGCCATGGGTGCGTGGGGGCCAAGCGGCCCCCCTTTCCTCATGGTCTGGGACTACCGACCACCCCTTCCCCATCATGCAAGGAACATTTACAATCCCCATAGTAAATTAGCCAGGCGAGAGAATTCTTTGGAAGGCAGGGGGTCTCGCGACCGCCCGGCCGTATTTATTAAAATATGAAAACAAATAAAATTGAGAAAATGAAACATTATTTACATAATTATTTAAATGCAAAATTCCGACATTAGATTTACAGCAATGTAGAGAGGTATGAAGGGCTAACCTTAACAAATGTCTAATACAGCGTGTTCCTAACCGAATCTAACATCCTGCGTATCATTTTTGCATTCTAATAATTTCTGGGCCTACTGCAAGGTCATTAACCGGTGTCAGAGCCTTTCCCCAGCTACGCCCTCATGTCTGAGTGCGCATGCGCAACAAGGGCCCGGTTACTGGGAGAGTTCGTTCCTCTCCTGGTTACCCTCGTACGCTCCGCGAACTCCATTTAACCAAAAAGGAGGGCCCTTTCACTCGCGCCGTTTGTTGACATCATAGTGTATGTGCTGGGTGGCTACCAGCCAGAGGAAAGCGTAACTCCCTCCCCCGCACCCTTCCAAGCAAGCGGATATCCTGTCCCTGAAGTTCTAGGAAAGACCAGTGGCCCCTCCCCCTGGGCATCCCCATTCGATAATGCTGCCGCCCCCTAAGGACCTTAAATTTCTGCTCACCGATTATGACCTTACCGCCACAGGCCAGCATAGTTGACCGACTATCTGACTCCCCCAAAATGCCTACACTGAAAGGTCATACCTACCTCGCAAAACCTTCTAACCATGCCAGTATGTTCCTTACTAATAGGTCATTACCTGCCTCAGTCAAGTGGACCCCATCCCTTAAGTAGAAATGATCTCCCCAAATGCACCCATGTGGGATACTCTGCAGTTGAGGTGTTCGAAACAGCTTCTCGATCTTGTTGTTGACCCTCTTTACCGAGTGATTTAATGCCCTAACTG
Organism: Lissotriton vulgaris; assembly: GCF_964263255.1. NCBI lineage: Eukaryota > Metazoa > Chordata > Amphibia > Caudata > Salamandridae > Lissotriton > Lissotriton vulgaris. The sequence goes on along the minus strand of NC_141699.1, from coordinate 189,340,719 downwards.
ATTCCCCTCCCCTCCACTGAAGTCTAGGAATTAAATGTGACCACACTATGGTGCAACCCAGTAGCAACTTCGCCAGCCAACCCGCTGCTGAGATAATCTCTTCCAACAAGACCCTTCTGCCCAGCGTCACCAAATTGTTCCCCCCAGGTGCAGGATAACCACTGAGGGCGGTGGGGTGTCTTTCAAGTAAGTCAGAAATAAAGCCCCTAAGCTGGCTAAGGCAGAGCCCCCCTCTGCCATGAAAGGAAACATTGAAACCCCCGCTCTCCACCCTCCGTCTACACCCTCCTTCACATAAGAATGACCAACAACCCATACTACATGTGTCCTCCTCTTGTCTTCCTACCGTTGCCGAATTGTTGGTGGTTGCATTTGATGACCCTGTGGTAGTTTCTGTCCTGCGTCACAGGCCTGAGAAACTGAAAGATAAACATACACAAGGCAGGTGTCAGGGGGGTGTAGTTGACCCTCACAACATGTGCAGCCGCACATAACGCTTATGGGCATTGGAAGACCACCTCCAAATCCTCTTCACACTGTTGGCGTCCAATCCTCTCGCAGTGGCCTCGGTGGCCGCCACTATTTAAAAAGAATGTGTCCCAAATTCCTTGGGGTTCAAACCCGCTTTGGCGATTGCCATTGCCAACACTCTCTGGAACTGAAACCTGGTCAAAGGGGTACCATCTGCATGTATTAACAATGCTTCCAACGCCACACCTGCCTGTTGTCTGATGAACGCCTCCACATGCGACACTGGGCAGCACAGGTTGTTCGGCGCCCGGTGTAGCACTAAACTATTACCCCGGGCCTCCTGATCAGTTTTGGATTTCCGAATGGTCACCCACATAGAGTTGCCCCATATCGTAGTGTCTACCAAGTGCAGGCCACCTAACCTGTTGAGTTTGTTCTTAGCCACTAGTTCACTTAACCGCAATGCCCCGTAAAATGCCAGGGAAAAGGCAGCTTTAAATAGGAGTACCTCCCCTGAAGAGCTGCATGTGTCCGGTATGGCAACTAATACCACTAAAATAATTTAGGGAAGGGCACTCCTAAGTTGCTTCACTTTTTCTGAACTGTCTGAAAAAATACTCAATGCGTGCTACTGAGGTTCGCACAATGTCCCAATTGCGCCTGAAACATGAATTACAACCAAGCGAAACCGCTTGCCCTCTGTGCACTGTTGCTAGTCCCTGTTGGGAATTTGTAACCAAAGCTAATCAGATATGCTTCATAACATTCCGCAAAATGTTCATCATTTGGTTTTGATCAATGCTTTTTTACTGAAAGTTTATAGTCCATCAGAACATTATTATGATTCATAATATCCAGTATACATATACGATACATTCCTTTGACAATCCAATACTTTTTTCAAGAAATGCTTAGATACCCAATGCATTTCGGGCCCCACGGCCCTTCATCAGACGATGTATATGAAAAACATTAAATAATACATTCACTGCACTAATCAAATCTCCAATGACATGGGTTACAGTCTATAGCTTCCTCATTACATATGCAACATAATGTCATCCATTGGTAATATATAAACAAAAAATTCATTAACACATGACTTGTATTTGTAGTGAAAAGAAGGGAAATCGAAATAGTGACATGATTGTACAAATGAACTTAATGCGCTTTGAGAAACACTCACTTGTGTGTGAAAACCCGTGATGCTCAAAAAAAGTGGTCCTGGCTTTTCAAGGTTGTCCCGTAATAAACTAGCATCTAACTGTTGACAAAAGAAACCGGTCTCACTTCACTGTGGCAACAATATGAAATAAAAATAAAACGTGCATATGTTGCACAAGACTAACCTTAGAAGGGGCGACGCTCTGTTTTTCAGATACAGCCCCTGACGAAGGGCTGTGGGGCCCAAAATGCATTGGGCATCTGAGCATTTCTTGAAAAAAGTATTGGATTGTCAAAGGAATGTATCGTATATGTATACTGGATATTATGAATCATAATAATGTTCTGATGGACTATAAACTTTCAGTAAAAAAGCATTGATCAAAACCAAATGTTGAACATTTTGTGGAATGTTATGAAGCATATCTGATTAGCTTTGGTTACAAATTCCCAACAGGGACTAGCAACAGTGCACAGAGGGCAAGCGGTTTCGCTTGGTTGTAATTCAACTAATACCACTGCCAACCGTTCTAAACCTATCGGCCTTCTGCCATCGGCGGTGTTTGCCTGTAGGCGCCACCACCCCTTCATCGCCTTTCATACCACAAAGCTATTCGTGGGAATTCTGGCCCTCTTAGCCTGTGCGAAGAAAGAAACAGCTGCCTTGTGCCTGCTAGCTGTCACAGCTGAGCGCCCCTCCCTGTGCAATGAGTCAAAGTTTCTAGTAAAGTTTGCCTCCTGATCCCATTTGGCCTCCCAATCCTGTCCCAGAAAATTGCAGTAAGACCTGAACGCCCCTTCGTAAGCTTTCCTGGCCCTGGGAGCTAGGCTGGCTGCCACAAGGTCCTGTAGTTGGGGGCACCAATCTGCCAAAGTGTTGTTGGGAAGTGTGCTGGTGAAGCCTCTGCAGCTGGTAGGTGTTCCCTGAATACCTGCATCTTAAAGCGAGAATGGGCGTCAACTGGGTTATTCAAGACCCCTGGAACATGTTTGGCCCTGAATTGTACGTTCAACTTCATGCATCTTAGCACGATCTCCTTCATAAGGCGGAGTATCAACTTACACCGTGCTGCCTGTTGATTGATGTATTCTACTACTGTCATGTTATCCGAGCAGAAAATCACGGATCGATTACACAATTGATCAGGCCAAACCCTTAAAGCAACCCATATTGGGAAGAGCTCCAGAAATCCACAGTTTGCTGTCAAACTGCTCTCCTACGACCATCGGGCCACTTTTCTGCCACCCACTTGTTGCCAAGTATGGCGCCAAACCCTACACTGCCAGCAGCGTCGGTCCATAGTCCCAACTCCGCCGAGGTAATGTGGGGGACACCCCACACTACTCTGCCATTGAAATCCTCCAGGAATGCAATCCATATCCGCATGTCCTGGCGAACCTCGGCTGACAGTCTCGTGCGATGATGCTTGTCTCGCAGGCCCTTTGTGGCCTGTGTAATTGAGCGGGAAAATGGGCGCGCCATAGGGATGACCCTTAATGCAAACTTCAGCTGGACCACAGTCTGCTGCAACTGCTGTAATGTGACTTTCTCCTTAACCAAACATTGTTGTAGGGCTGCCCCGAACTTTGCAATTTTTTCCTTGGGTAACCTGAAACAACTCTCAATGGAGTCCAATTCGATGCCTACGAATTCCAGGCATGTAGATGGCCCCACCGTTTTTCCTGGGGCCAGCGGGACCCCAAAAGCACGCATGAGCACAAAAAACTCATGCAATGCCCACGCACACTCCTGTGAGCCCGACACCCCCAGCAAAAGAAAATCGTCAATGTAATGCATCACATGCTGGTGGTTTGTAGATTGTCTCAAAACCCATTCCAGGAAAGAACTGAATGTCTCCAAGTAGGCACATGTACCAGAGCAACCCATGGGCATACACATGCCCATATAATATTTGCCTTCGAAGGAAAAGCCTAGCAGGTGTTGGTCAGATGGATGTACTGGCAGTAGTCTCAACGCGGACTCAATGTCTGATTTTGCCATCAATGCCCCAGGGCCCCAAACTCTCAACATCACTACTGCCTGATCAAAAGACGCATATCTTACGCTGCAAATGCCCTCATCAATCGCATCATTCAATGACAAGCCCCTAGGTGCAGAGAGATTGTGTATGAGTCTGAATTCGCCCTTTTCTTTTTTCGGTACCACCCCCAGAGGTGAGCAGACAAAATCTGGTACTGGGATGTCAATGAAGGGACCCGCTACTCTACCTAGGCGCAATTCTTTCTCAATTTTCGCCGCTACCACCCCAGGATTGTGTTTCACTGACAACTGGTTCCTACACTGCGGTGTCCCGGTATATCCCCCAGCTGGAATCCGAAAACCATGTGTGAAACCTTCTTGTGGCATCCTTGCGGAGGTATGGTCTGGGTATCTGTTCAGCCAAGGAATCATAGCCAAAAGGTCAATGGGGGAGTGAGCGACCCGGGGGTGTCCCCCACTATTCTGGTTTCTTTCTCCCCCTGTTACCTGAAGTACTACCCTTTGAACGGCATGCCGTTTCTGGGTGGGAAGGGTGGCCGCATATGTAACAGGCACGTCTGAATTTGCACGTGCCTGCTGCCCTGGTACATGTTCGCCTGTTGAAATCCCAGCACACGCCCTTCCCGCCTGTATTGCCTCTGGCCTTATTGGTCGCTTCCCCTCCTTGTGCTGAGCGAAAGGGCTGCTGAAAGGGCTGCTGGGGCTTGGGCGAATATCCTTTGTTCCAGCTAGTGCTACCGCCTGCTGATTGACCCCCTGAAAACTGAGAATGCCAGGAAACAAATCAACTTTGTCCCAGGCTAAAGATTGATCAAATTCCCTAGCTTTCCTGAAAGCTATGTCATATTCTTTCCATGCATCCCCCCCATGTTTGTCACTGAACATCGTAATCCTACTCTGATAACAAGCCATCTCCGCCTGCATTGAAGGTGAACGTTCAGCGGTAACCGTCATAAATACACAAAAAACCCTGATCCAGTTGATGAGCGTCTCCTCCACCCTTAATTTATACAACTGAGACCGCCATTCGCTAGGCAACATCATATCTTTCTGTGACTTGGCATACTCCCACTCCCTGTTGTCAATCAGCAATGAAAATATATTTACATCTTTGTCTGCCCAGATCAATTCTTTAACCCTCTGCGAGACATGTTGCGCCAAGTTCTCCCCCGTGGAGGGTATTGCGCCTTCGCCTAATACTGGCAAGGCAACCTTCTTACCACTTTCAGCGAGTCGCGTTGGTTCTATGGTCTTTCCCCGCAACGCCCGCAACGCTCGCTGACCCTGTTTGGGGAGAAATTGGTGTGCTTGGCATGCTACCCTCTCCCCTAGCCACCATGATTTTTGCGACCATTCTCTGTGTATCGGCCGTGGGATCAGCTGGTGAGGGTAACAGTCCCCCAATCCCTAACCATGGGAGCACTGCCACTATCTGTGCTGCCAATTCTGGGGGTACCTGACCCACCCCAGGGGATGGGCTGGCCAGAATTACTGGTGGGACCACTGTCGGTACTGAGTTTACAGGTGGCGTGACTGGAGCCGGTGCTACCGGTACATTTATCGGGTTGGTGGGGGTGGTGTGGGCGTCCCAGGTGATGTAGGTGCTCCGCTAGGGCCTGGCCCCGGGGACCCCCCTCCCAACCGTGACTTGGGGGGGCGACTACCACCCTTCTTTGCTCTGCCATGCTTAGGTGGGGCCTCATATTCCCCCCTGGGTCTAGGTGGTACGATCACCCGCCTGGGCCTTTCTGATGGCCCTGCCTGTGCCTCAAACCTCTCACCCAAATCCGCCACGGTCTTTCCCAATTTATCCACTTTCCCCAATCTCTTGTCCATCGCTGACATTCTGCGCATCATGGTTTGAAACATTAGCTCCCTGCGGGAGTTTCCTGCGCCCCACTTACCAGAAATTTTCTACTATTCTACAGCACCTACACTACACAATACGGTAATTATGGGCACGATGTGCCTTGTACCTGTCCAAAGATGGAGGCTCACAGGCCGGCTGTATGCACCACGCAACTGTGACCGCAACACACCAGCTAGCCTGGGTGCTTGGGTGAGCGCACTCTAGCCCCGCGGCCCACCAGCAGCAGTGAAATGCAGGCCTGCCCGTGTCCTCGGATCACACAGTCCACTGTGCGCTCCTCCGCAACTCGGTCTGCTGCGCACCCTGTCTGTAAGCCTACAATGAAAGAAATGTTAAACAAATCCGGCTCAATGCGACAATGACCGTTGCAGTTTGTAAGGTGGGGTAATTCACCCTTTCAAAACACTCTAGCTTTCGTTCTGCACCGTAATCAAATGAATGCAATGGGGCTGCCCCTTAATCACACTTATCTTTATACAGTCCCCTTTTGGCCTCACCTGGTCCCTAATCGCAGCTATAGCATTAAAAAAGGACCTCGCTGTACATTGTGCAGGATTATATTTATACAGACCGTACGTCAAAACACACCCTCTTGCTGACCGCCTGCCCCCTTTTATATGTTGATAAAGCTGGGCTGGGCACAGTATTTAAATAATGTGGTGTCAAGGGGTTTTTAATCCTGTCCTGCCCAATAAATAGGCCTGGGGTTTTATAATTCCTTAAACACCACACAATCTTGCACTTGTTTCTACAATTCTGCAAAATTAAGGCACCGCAAGGCTTTCCCCCATTGATCTATCTGTGGTCTCCCATTCAGCTATTACCCGGGCCGACCCTGCTTCGCTTCACAAACAATGAAATTCAGTGCAGCTATTCCACCATCCCACTGAAGTCGGGCCGATACTTGCTCCACAACTGCCCTGCCTAGCACAGCCCCTTATACTACCTACTCACTTGTTCACCACCGGCCGTGACTGTCGCCTACAATTGCGCCGAGTGCCCTGTGAAAACGCTGACCGCTCAAGAAATGCTCCGTGTCCCAGGCGCCTCACACGCTATGCCAGAGATGCCGCCTGCTCCTCCAATTCACTGGGTGCCAGTGCCGGTGCCGGGTGTCCGCTCGTAGTTCACCCGCAATGCCGACAGCCTCTCGCTCCGTTGGCTTGTAGACCTGCAGTAAATAAAAAGCAAAAGAAAAATTACCGGCCCCACAGCGGGGCGAGGAGCGAGCCTGGGGAGCGTGGGTACAAGAGGGTGCTTCCCGCGCCCCCCCAAGCCTCTTAAAGCCCGCCTGGTCCCGCTCCTTGACCCAGAAGCACTTGCAGCGCTTCCGGGTCAACGGTGGGACCCACCAATCAGGAGGGGTGAGGGGGGCCGGGCCCAGCCATGCGTGCGTGGGGGCCGAGCGGCCCCCCATTTCCTTTCGCACTCTGTCTTTTCAAATACAGCTGCAGACATTCAGAACACTAAGGTCAATAACAATATATTAGGTGCATTTGTTAATATGATGGGAAATACATATTAATTAACCTACTTTCAGAAATGAGTATATGTTCAGATTTTTGCGATTATTTGAAAGTCCCTAAATGCATATACAATTTGCCCAAAGGCTTTTCGTGTATTCCTGCAGATTTTCAGCAAACAGAGGTTACATTTTCGAGGTTGCGCTTGTTGCTAAAGTCATGGGAGTCATATCTTGATATGTCCACCTCCAACAGTGTGCAAATTTTCAGGCACAATATGAGCCAATATTGCCCCACGACCCACGTATCAAGTGGTGTGCAATGCAAAGTTCTTCAGACCCAGTGACGTGTTATCCTGGGAACACACATGACTCCTGCATGTTTCACTATTCAGCACTATAGGCTGGCTGGTTAGACCTAAAAGATGAATAGTAAATTGGGTGTGTTTATATCACAGTAGCACTGTTTGCTAAGAAAGTCTGAACAGAGCAAAATATACTGTCGATTACTGTGCATGTATGACCATGGATAATGCCATGCTACACGACGCCCCATATTTGGATTTATTGGATCAAAAATTCTGCTGCGTTACACAAAAGTGGAGGGATCCAAAAATATGACCCAGAGAAATGATGCAGAATCCTTGCCATGCATGCAATGTTACTTACCATTGCAATTGGGAAGGGTCCATCAGTTGGAATGGGTGATGATGATAATCAATAAATAGGGCGCCCCCCCACATCCCCAGGAAGGGATGCCGTGAGAGCTTCAAAGGGAAGGGTTAAAAATGCTAAAATTTTCAACATATCTTTCTAAGGTAGGCTGCATGGGCAGAAAATAAAAGGCTCATGCAATTATCAGAAATGCATGCTAACATATTCTTGTTTTATGTTATACACACCGAGCACAGGGGTTTGAGGCTATGCGATATTGCACCTATCCACTAGTGTCACACTAGTATCTGCAATCTTTAGGTGCTAAGGACAGGAGATCCAGACCCCTAGGTCTCCCTGAGACTAAAAAAGTCTCAAACATGCACAATTTATCACAATGTCCAGCACTCTGCAGCAATATAAGAGCGATCTATTTCTATGTAGTATAATACCAAAAACAATATTCTTTTTGGATGTACACCATAAAGTCACAATATTTCATTCAGACAATCCTGGTAAGTTAAGAGTCTTCAGTGGATGAGTAGAAAATTCTTTATTTGATTTAAAAAGCATGGATTCTATCTTCATAAAAACAATGTTGTAGCCGGTGCCTACGCATTTCGTCCAAACGGACTTCTTCAGGGCTACAAATGACACATATATATACATTAATTACAATTTATACATATATACAATTTTCATGATCTACTTGTACTATCAATTTTTTTTTTTTAAACAAGCAAGAAAAATTTATATACACTATTTACATTTTTTACATTTGTTTAACATGCAGTTTTGAACTCGAAATAACTCCACTGAAGCATTTTCTTTCCTACATAGTTTCTAGTTTGTTCTATAATCGGACTGAGAATTTTTTATCTATTTTTTCAATAAGAGCACAACCGATTAGCATGTATTTTTGCGGTCTGGTGGGTAGAGCAGAAGTTGTTACTGATGCTAAGATAAGCAGTGAAACCATCCCTTGAGCAGAAATTTGTTACAAGTACTAAGATAAGCAGTGAGAGCAGCATTTGGGTGACCATAGTTATTCTTTTAAAAGAGAGAACCTTTAAATAAACACAACATTTCTTTAAAAAAGCTGGCCGTAACATTTTCTTATGAAGGGTGAGAAATCAGAAACTTTTCGTGTTATAACTGTATATCTTATTTTTTAATCCTAAGAGCATTCGATATTTCCCTATTAATCACAGTTTAATTAAAATATGCGTGATATGTCTTACCAGGTCAGTCACTGTCTTTATTTAAGTAGGGTTTATCTCTTTCTTCTTAAGAGGAGTTAGTTGCGAGTCACATTCTTAGTATATTTTCAGAAACATTGTAGCGAGTATCTATGAAAAATATTTATACAGTGTGTTCAGTATTGTAGAAAGGTCCCTCCTTAGTTTCAGTTCAAAGCTAAAGCACAACACAGCAAAGTATCATACCGAGGTTGTTGTCAGGCACATAAGTTTCTATTAACACATTATATATTAGCCTACCTTGTAATTTATCAAGGTATCGTTTTTCTGTTGGGGGTCCTGTGTCTGTGAAGTGTATCTCACACTGTCTTGAGCAGAAGGTCTTTATTATGTCGGATTCTCATAGATTCAACATGCTACAAAAGCAAGTATTTAGTTTATATTATAAACCGAAAGTGCAAACATTTTTATTGCATAGGATGTGCTTAGAGCTAGACAATACATTGTAACGCGACGACCACTTAATTTTATAAAGTAATGAGTATTTTGTCATCCAGTAAATGAAATAGGGAAGCTTCCATGTCTTAAAGTACTGAATAATTTTTTAAGAGAAAGGACAAGCACATCTATTGCAAGGTATAAAGTTCTTTATAAAGAACAATATGTCTGTGACATTATTGTTTATGGCACTTATTAGCTGTAGGGAAGAAGTGGCGATCTCTGACTATCATTTTTTTTTTTTTAAGATTTCTGGGGTTAGGTGGAAAAAACGTCCTTTAGTTTATTCTACGCAAAGCACATCGAGCAGAGTAATCCCTTCACAATTACTTGTTTGGTTCGTAAATCACGGACTTCGTGGCGTCGTAACCACAGCAGCTTGCAAGTGGACGTGGTTTGTCCTGGATTTAAATAGCCCGCTCGGATCTCCTAATCGTGCACAGCTGATCGCATTTCTCGAAAGACGTCACCCTTCGCTTCGGTACATAGGCGCCATCTTTGAGCGTACCTATGCGCTTCGTTATTTAACGCAAGTTGTGGCAGTTTTGTCTAATAAAGGTTCTGTCTAATGTGGCAAAACTAGATATTCTCATATGGTTTTATGCCAATTTACGAGCCTGTTTATCCATGTATTCTAAGACCGCCCATATCATGCTTAATGCAATGCGTAAAACAATGGGCACCATTTTGAAATGGTTTCATTTCATATATAATATTAGCACAAGGCATCTTTTACAATTGCCTATGTGTTAGAAGAAGGGGGGACATCGCCAGCGCACACCGGCTCCAGGAGGGGTCATAGCGCTACACTGCTTGCCTGCACGCTGCACCAACCTGCCAGGTTTCACCACGCAGCGCCGCTGGGTTCCTGACGCTGTGACAGGACTACAGCTCCCAGCTTGCTCTGCATTCCACACCGCTTCCTCTTCCTGTGGGGAGCGCCAGGAGGCGCTCAAAAGGGAACAGCTTCCTCCGCGTCGCGGACGCGCGCGGACGGCGCCGGGCGGAGCCCGGGCAGAGGGCGGGCCGTCTGTGGCCGTCTAGGGACGACGAGGGACGGGACGGGCCACCCCCCTTACGCTCAGTACCCAGGATCCAGGAGTCAGGCTCAAAATGGGTAAGAGAAAGCTACCCTCCCCCACTGCTGGTGTTACACCCAAGGATAAAGCCCCCAGGAAATCTAATAGCATTCTCTCTTTCTTGACCTCGGAGGTGGGGAAGTTGACTACTGAAATTGAAAGAACTGAACGCAAACTGGGGCTAGAACCATCGCTGAATACCAAGGAGAGTACTAGCCATCTACAATCTGGTACTACACCTGTTCCCCTGGAACCAAAAATCGTCATTGCCCCGCCTAAGGTGACTGTGTTACCTCCCCCCCCTAATACTGCTGACCCTAATGGGGCTATTCCCAAACTCCCTAGCTCAGCCCGAGCATGCAGATCATCAAGCACAAAGCACACAAAAAGACAGTATAAAAAAAGGAATACGCAGAATCTCAAGGGAGGAAAGGGCACAGTGGGCTCACTTGAAAAGGCTATCAGAGACATGGTGGAAAAAGTAATCACTGACAAGATAGAGACCACACTCACAAAAATAGCCTCGGATATCATAGACGTCTTACAACACCCTTAAATATACGAATGAGTATATGTCTGATACAATATCCTTACTACCCCTCGCAAATAAACACGAAAATGGAAATAAATAAAAAAATTACGCATTTCACACTGTTTTCTTCTAACACATAGGCAATTGTAAAAGATGCCTTGTGCTAATATTATATATGAAATGAAACCATTTCAAAATGGCGCCCATTGTTTTACGCATTGCATTAAGCATGAAATGGGCGGTCTTAGAATACATGGATAAACAGGCTCGTAAATTGGCATAAAACCATATGAGAATATCTAGTTTTGCCACATTAGACAGAACCTTTATTAGACAAAACTGCCACAACTTGCGTTAAATAACGAAGCGCATAGGTACGCTCAAAGATGGCGCCTATGTACCGAAGCGAAGGGTGACGTCTTTCGAGAAATGCGATCAGCTGTGCACGATTAGGAGATCCGAGCGGGCTATTTAAATCCAGGACAAACCACGTCCACTTGCAAGCTGCTGTGGTTACGACGCCACGAAGTCCGTGATTTACGAACCAAACAAGTAAGTGTGAAGGGATTACTCTGCTCGATGTGCTTTGCGTAGAATAAACTAAAGGGCGTTTTTTCCACCTAACCCCAGAAATCTTAAAAAATAAATAAAAAAATGAGTCAGAGATCGCCACTTCTTCCCTACAGCTAATAAGTGCCATAAACAATAATGTCACAGACATATTGTTCTTTATAAAGAACTTTATACCTTGCAATAGATGTGCTTGTCCTTTCTCTTAAAAAATTATTCAGTACTTTAAGACATGGAAGCTTCCCTATTTCATTTACTGGATGACAAAATACTCATTACGTTATAAATTAAGTGGTGGTCGCTTTACAATGTATTGTCTAGCTCTAAGCACATCCTATGCAATACAAATGTTTGCACTTTCGGTTTATAATATAAACTAAATACTTGCTTTTGTAGCATGTTGGATCTATGAGAATCCGGCATAATAAAGACCTTCTGCTCAAGACAGTGTGAGATACACTTCACAGACACGGGACCTCCAACAGAAAGACGATACCTTGATAAATTACAAGGTAGGCTAATATATAATGTGTTAATAGAAACTTATGTGCCTGACAACAACCTCGGTATGATACTTTGCTGTGTTGTGCTTTAGCTTTGAACTGAAACTAAGGAGGGACCTTTCTACAATACTGAACACACTGTATAAATATTTTTCATAGATACTCGCTACAATGTTTCTGAAAATATACTAAGAATGTGACTCGCAACTAACTCCTCTTAAGAAGAAAGAGATAAACCCTACTTAAATAAAGACAGTGACTGACCTGGTAAGACATATCACGCATATTTTAATTAAACTGTGATTAATAGGGAAATATCGAATGCTCTTAGGATTAAAAAATAAGATATACAGTTATAACACGAAAAGTTTCTGATTTCTCACCCTTCATAAGAAAATGTTACGGCCAGCTTTTTTAAAGAAATGTTGTGTTTATTTAAAGGTTCTCTCTTTTAAAAGAATAACTATGGTCACCCAAATGCTGCTCTCACTGCTTATCTTAGTACTTGTAACAAATTTCTGCTCAAGGGATGGTTTCACTGCTTATCTTAGCATCAGTAACAACTTCTGCTCTACCCACCAGACCGCAAAAATACATGCTAATCGGTTGTGCTCTTATTGAAAAAATAGATAAAAAATTCTCACTCCGATTATAGAACAAACTAGAAACTATGTAGGAAAGAAAATGCTTCAGTGGAGTGATTTCGAGTTCAAAACTGCATGTTAAAGAAATGTAAAAAATGTAAATAGTGTATATAAATTTTTCTTGCTTGTTTTTAAAAAAAAAATTGATAGTACAAGTAGATCATGAAAATGGTATATATGTATAAATTGTAATTAATGTATATATATGTGTCATTTGTAGCCCTGAAGAAGTCCGTTTGGACGAAACGCGTAGGCACCGGCTACAACATTGTTTTTATGAAGATAGAATCCATGATTTTTGAATCAAATAAAGAATTTTCTACTCATCCACTGAAGACTCTTAACTTACCAGGATTGTCTGAATGAAATATTGTGACTTTATGGTGTACATCCAAAAAGAATATTGTTTTTGTTATTATACTACATATTCTTGTTTTATATCAAACTCCAATCCAATGCAGAATACCAAAGCAGACCATTCACAGCCCTGTTTCATGTGCGTTTTCTGGCTCCTCAGATGTATTGCCGCACATACAGATTTGTGCAGATTATTTCTGGCTGACCATTGACCACCAGTGATTTTAGACATCATTTTCAGTTTTATCAATCTTGTAATATTTCATTGGCTTGTGCTTGCCATTTTAACAGTACTCTGTGGATAAATACACCTCACACATGTGTGACTCTGCTACTGATGTCAGTCACCCTGTGTTCATTTCAGGGCTGTTAGCCATTGACCCTTCACTCAGTAGTACAGCCGTCTTCTACGATCTTCTATTTTCCACTTAGCTGCCATCTTTCAAGGAGTGCTCTACATTGTGGTCACTCAAGCGGTCTAACTTCCTGGGATAAGTCACCCAACATATTTTTTTTATTTAGAGGTGGCTACTGGATTTGGGCCTCCAGGTTCATACTGTCAGTAAAAGTTTGTGCAGAGGATCTCTGGAAAATCTTTGTCCATTAGTGACTTTTGGCATAATTTTCATTTGCAGCAAACTTGTTTTATTTCATTGACTCTCTATTTGTCATCTCAAGTGTTCTAAGGGGTTAAATTTGCCACCCAATGGTATCACTTTCTGTTAATTTTTAGTCTCCTGGCTCATCAGGTAATCTTTCAACTTCTATTTCTCAGTAAATCACCACGCTTGGAGAAACACTGTATCTCGCACCCATTGAAGCAGCACCGCTTTCTAGAATGTATTGTCAAGTAGGTGCCAATTTAGATGTGATGCAGACAAGCCCTTTTGCCACCATTGACTGAAGGGCATAATTTTTAGTTTCTGCAAGTTTGCAAAATTTCATTGACCAGATGTTTGTCATCCTATAGATACTCTTGGATGGTTAACTTTGCCTCTTATATCTTTCTCTATATCAATCAATCAATCAATCAAGAGTATTTGTAAAGCGCGCTACTCACCCGCTAGGGTCTCAAGGTGCTGGGGGGGGCTGCTACTGCTCGAAAAGCCAGGTTTCGAGTTGCTTCCTGAAGGAGAGATGGTCCTGGGTGAGTCGTAGGTGGGTGGGGAGGGTGTTCCAGGTCTTGGGGACCTCTCTGTACCTCTCGTGTGACCATGACTCTGTGACCTTTTTGCCTTCTTCTCCCCTCGTGTGCCCCTGATTCTATGCCCGTTTTTGTTTTCTGTGCCCCGGTTTCTGTGACCATTTTTCCTTCTGTACCCCTCGTGTGCCCCTGATTCTATGACCTTTTTGCCTCTGTTCCCCTCGTGTGACCCTGATTCTACGTTCGTTTTCGCCTTCTGTACCCCCGTTTGTGTGACCATTTTGCCTTCTCTACTCCTCGTGTGCCCCTCCCTGACTCTGTAACATTTTTGCCTCTGTTCCTCTCGTGTGCCCCTGATCCTGCGCCCATTTTGCCTTCTGTGCCCTGATTCCGTTCCTGGTTGCCCCTGGTGCATGCCGCTGCATCCCCTGTGGCCCCGCCTCCCTCACTGCCCATTCGCTGCCCCTGCCTCCCGCCTCCCAGCCGCTCCTCCAACCCACCTCCCCATACATGGCGGCCGCTGCGCTGTGAGGACAGCGACCCTTGACCTTGCCAGGTAGGTCGTTCCCCTACCACACAGCTCCGCCTGTGTTCTCCTACCCGCTGCTGCTGCTGGTAAGGTCGCCCCTCTGCTTGCTGTCTCTGTGCCCTTGCCAGCTGTCCAGCTCGCTGCCCCCGGTCTTCTGTGTCCCTCTCCCTCTGCTTGTTCCCCTTTTTTGCCTTCTGTACCCATCGTGTGACCATGACTCTGTGACTTTTTTGTCTTCTGCTCCCCTCGTGTGCCCCTGATTCTATGCCCGTTTTTGCCTTCTGTGCCCCCGTATCTGTGACCATTTTGCCTTCTGTCCCCCCTCGTGTGCTGTACCCCCCTTCTCTCGCCCTCTGTTCTGCCCCGCCGTTTCCACCGTGGCATCCCCTGCGGCCCCACCCTCCTCGTCCCCCATTGGCATCCCTGCTCCCGCCTCCCAGCTGCACCTCCCTCCCACCCCTATCTATGGTGGACACCGCGCGGCTGCGCCGCTGGTGCGCCAAAGACGCGCCTGTCCGTGCCTGGACTGCGACCAGTGCCAGAACCCCTGGCCCCACGGATACAACAACACCCAACTAAGCTACGATGCCAGCACCTTCCACGCACTCAACACCGGCCGAGAACACACCTGCTACCGGGCCACCCTGAAGCGCACCCAAGGACCCTTCACCTGCCGGAGCTGCAGCTTCACCAGCATCATACCCAACTACCTCAACTGTATCCTCCTCAACACCCACTCCGCCCGCAAACACGCTGTTGAAGTCTGGGACGTTCTCTACTCCACCACCCCAGACGTCGCCTTCCTGACAGAGACCTGGCTGAACCCCGCCTCAGCACCTGACATCACCATAGCCATCCCAGAAGGCTACAAGATCACCCCCAGAGACCATTCCAACGGAGTAGGAGGAGGATTCACCATCGTCCACAGGAACACTCTCAGAGTCTCGAACAACACCGACGACACCCTCAGCACCGCCGAACACATGCACTTCCAGATCCACACTGACCCCAACACCACCCTCAGAGGAACCCTCATCTACAGACCCCCCGGACCCCGACAGCAGTTCAGCGACTCCATCGCCGACTTCATCAGCACGCACGCCCTCGCCTCCACTGACTACATCCTCCTAGGATACCTGATTTTCCACCTTGAGAACAACAACGATGCCAACTCCTCCACCCTGATCGACAACACCCACCCCACTGGACAGACCACCACTACATCCACTTCACCTTCAGGAAGCCCACCAAGCACCAACGCACTCAAAAGGGGCCTCGACGCTGCTGGAGCAAAGTCACTGAAGACCAGCTAACCGCTACCCTCACCCAGAACCTGCCCGCCAACTCCAACAATCCCAATACCGCCGCCCGCAACCTCAGAAAATGGATCAATGACTGCGCCAACACCCTCGCCCCGCTCAAGACACCCTCCAACAGCTGCACCAGCAAGTAAGCCACCTGGTTCACCAAAGACCTTTAGACCTCCAAACGAACATGCCGAAAATTGGAGAAGAACTGGCTCCGCGAACGATCACCGGACAGCTACAAAGCCCACAAGTACGCCACCCACAGACATCATCAACTCATCAGAGCCACCAAGAGGGCTTCCTACAAGGACCGCCTAGATAACAACGCACACAACAGCAAAGAGCTCTTCAACATCATGAAGGAACTCTCCAACCCCAGCTCCAACACCAATGACATCCCGCCTTCGAAAGACCTGTGCGACTCACTGGCCACCTTCTTACCACCGCAAGATCGCCGACATTTACGACAGCTTCAGCGCCACAACCACCCCGACAACCACCACCCCCACGACCACCACCCACACCAACCGCCTGCTATCCTGGACCAGCGTCAATGACGAGGACACCAGCAAAATCATAAACACCATTCACTCTGGATCACCATTACACCCATGCTCTCACCACATTTTCAACAAAGCCAGCACAGCCATTGCACCCCATCTCCGGAGAATAATCAACATCTCCTTCAGGACAGCAACCTTCCTGGAGAGCTGGAAGCACGCCAAGATCAACGCCTTACTCAAGAAACCCAAGGCGGACCCCAAGGACCTCAAGAACCTGCGACCCATCTCCCTGCTTCCATTCCCGGCGAAGGTCACCGAGAAAATCGTCAACAAACAACTGACCCGCTACCTCGAGGAGAACAACATCTTGGACCCATCCCAGTCCAGTTTCCCCAGAAACCACAGCACCAAAACCGCCCTCATCGCCACCACTGATGACATCAGGACCCTGCTAGACAACGGAGAAACAGCGGTCCTCATCCTCCTGGACCTGTCAGCCGCCTTCGACACGGTCTGCCACAACACACTACGAACACGCTTACACGACGCCGGAATCCAAGAGAAGGCCCTGGACTGGACCACATCTTTCCTCTCTGGCAGAACTCAGAGAATACGCCTCCCCTCCTTCCGCTCCAAAGCCACTGAGATCATCTGCGGCGTACCCCAGGGATCTTCTCTCAGCCCGACGCTGTTCAATATCTACATAGCACCCCTCACACCCGTCGCCCGACAGCACAACCTCAACATCATCTCCTAAGCCGACGACACCCAGCTGATCATCTACCTCACTAAAGACCCTCACACTGCCAAAACCAACCTCCACGAAGGAATGGAGGACGTCGCTGAATGGATGAAGAACATCCGACTGAAGCTGAACTCAGACAAGACGGAGGTCCTCATCCTCTGCCCCAGCCCCTTAGCCTGGGAAGACTCCTGGTGTCCGACAACACTGGGAACAGCACCCCCCACCCACCCCCAGCGCCTTGAGACCCTAACGGGTGTGTAGTGTGCTTTATAAGTGTCTTGAATGATTGATCTATTGATTGATTGCTCTCTGCTTCAGGCATCGCTTCTTGTTATATTCTTCTGCTGGCCGATAACAGGATCTTTCTACTGAAATGTCCAGTATCGCTTTACCTTTTTTCAAAAAGAAAATAATTTGGGTCAGATTCCACGATCTGGGTGCTTGTTGCCCATTACCAATAGCGCTGATCACATCAGCAAATAGTGGTAATAGTTCTTCAGTGCAATATTTATACATTTCCAAGGGGATAAGATCTTCCCCGACCGCTTTACCCATTGCCAGAGATTTAATTGCACCCCTCACTTCTAAAGGCGTGATCTCGGCCTCTAATTGAGCCGATTGGTCTGAATCTAAGTGCTTAACTTTATTAACATCAATATAATCCTTAATACATTCATCTAAAATAACATCTTCCGGTGTATAAAGAGTTTGATAAAAGGAGGCAAACTGTTGTAAAATTGATTTTGGATCAGAAAATAATTGATTATTGTCCCCTTTCATTTCTTTAACCATGTTAATGGAGCGATCTTCCGCCACTTTGTAAGCCAGCAATTTCCCAATTTTATCTCCACTTTCATACTGTTCCATATGATACTTTCTAAGTTTAATAATACTTTTATCCCTCAGAAGGTTTTTAATTGCTGCTTTAAGTTCGATTAATCTGAGGTTCAGATCTTCTAAGTTTGAAGCATTGTTACATATGGCCTCAGATATCTGGAGTTCGATATCCCTTATTTCATTTAACCTTTGCTGATTAATATTTCGAAGTTCTTTATTTTGTCGCCATATGTATTGTTGGGTAAATCCCCGTACACTAGCTTTACATGCATCCCAGACTATCCATGGTAAGCTTGAATGTCTTTTGATGTCAATGAATTCCTTTATATGCTCCCTAAGCTGATTTATAAACATGGTGTCAGAAAATAAATAGCGTGGAAAGGAGAAGGCGCGAGTGGTATTTTCCTCCGTTATAAGTATAAATGTTATAGAGATCGGATTATGATCAGATGTCACCCTTGGATATATGTCCATTGAACATTTACATTTATCAAGAATCAAACCTGATGCCCAAATCATATCAATACGTGAGCACACCTTATGAGCCGCAGAATAAAAAGTATATCCACCTGTATCAGGATATAAAGATCTCCATACATCTTTTAGAAGATGAATTGCTGCCAAAACCAAAATTGCCGCCCTAGTTTTCCTCATCCTTTGAAAAGCATTTTTTCTTGTAATATCCAATTTATAATTCATTATACAATTAAAATCTCCTAGCACAATTATCTCACCCCTCCATCCCAATAATTCCATATTAATTTGGTCAAAGATTAAAGGTTCATCTTGATTAGAAGCATAAACTCCACATATTGCAAGTTTGAAATTTTCTAGCTTTATCTGCGCTGTCGCCCATCTCCCCGCTTTATCGGTTAATGTCTTAATTATTTCACATTTCAGCCCTTTATGCTTTAAAATTGCTACCCCCCTAATAGAAGCATTGAATTCCGTGCTAACTATAAGATCAAATCCTAGTTGTTTAATAAATGTTTTGTCTTTATAGGCGATATGTGTCTCAGTTAGGACTACTATTTGTGGACTATACATCCTGAGTTCCTCATAGACAAGCCGGCGTTTAATTTTGTTGTTTAATCCTGAAACATTCCAGGTTAAGCACTTTATTAAATGCATCCTAAATTATATATTTCCTTCCCTATGTAGCCTATGTAACCAAAAAAAATAACCACAATCAGTGTCTTGTAAAGTTTCTTAATTTTTTCCTTTGTCATTTTTGTGCCCTTTGATGCAGTTTTTGCCCCCAACCATAACTACCCTTAACCCCCCCCATATTCTGATATTACCTCCCCCCACCCCGTGTTTACCTGTGGATCCCCCCTTCCTGTTGACTGCCGTTCACTTGGCAGTAGGTGGGTGGAAAGGACGCTAATCGGGTCCAGGTATTATAGTTAATCCGTGCAATACAGTCCACCATATATTTCTCACTGACTCTCTTTTAGTTATTTCAATGTCATATAAGCATTAAATTCATGCCCTGCAAAACATTTATATATATAATGAAAAGCTAGAAGAAAGAGAAAGATTACATCAGTTTTTACTTCACATTAGTCTTAAATTCAATCAATCCAATCATCATTTCCCAGTTTTCCAGGAGGTAATTGCTTTTTCAACATCAACTGTATCAAAGAAAAAATATGAGTGACCATTTTTGATCACTTTAAGCTTTGCAGGCTCTTGCAGATAAGCTTGAAATCCAAGTTCTTTAATCGGATCTATGAACTGTTTTAGCTTCCACCTTTTCTCCAATGATATCTTACTTAAATCCGACCTCACAAAAAAGGTGACTGACTCAATAGTGACTGGGGTATTAGGCCGTGCTTTCAAAGAGATGGCCTGTCGAAGCAGAAAATTGCCAATGTAAATCAAAATAGGTCTTGGGAATTTCCCGCTCTTATCTCTCTGGAATAAGGGTAAACGATGCGCCCGTTG
This sequence comes from Lissotriton vulgaris, assembly GCF_964263255.1. Classification (NCBI taxonomy): domain Eukaryota; kingdom Metazoa; phylum Chordata; class Amphibia; order Caudata; family Salamandridae; genus Lissotriton; species Lissotriton vulgaris. The sequence goes on along the minus strand of NC_141699.1, from coordinate 189,320,702 downwards.
GATCTGTGAATCCCAGTCCCAGTCAGAGAGGTCTGGAAAAGCCTTCTGAAACAGATGGGTAATGTATGCCCTTGGATCTGCCCCCTCCGCTCCTTCCGGAATACCAAAAACACGGAGATTCTGCCTTCTATTCCTATTTTCCAAATCCTCCAGTTTGGCCTGCATCTGGGTTATTTGTGAATCATGCCTATTCAACTCTGCTTCAGAGTTTTGCGATCTCTCCTCCGTAGTGGTCACTCTTTGCTGCAGTTCTTCTATGTCCTGTGACACAGCTCCCAATTTACATGCCATCTCCTGTAAAGAGATTTGAGTTCTATTGTTATCATCTCTCATTTGCTGGTAGTGAATTTTAGCCTCTTGTTTCTGTTCGTTTAAGAGGTGTAAGATTGTCTGAAAAGAAGCAGTCACTTCGCCCTGCGGTATCCATTCAGTAGCCCCGGAAGATGAGGCTGAAACGTTGTCACCCATGCACCCAGCTGGAGTAGGTTCACCTAGCAGGGTCCTAGCAACCTCAGGAGTAGAAGCTTTCGGCGTATCACACATGTCACCACTTAGGCTATCACTATTGCTGATATTATTGCAATCCATTAACCCAGAAGCAGAAGTTGATGCAATATTATCTTCAGTGGGTTTCAGGGTGAATACAAAAGACTGAGGCTGTGATTGAACCATGGTATTAACTTCAGTGCCAGCTCCAGTGCTGGCTTCCTTTGATTTCTTTGTAAGAGTAGACTGAATAGGGCTGGATGGAGCATCACCTTTTGTTTTATCGGTGGATACAATGCCTACATCATTGGGGCTGTTGCCAGATAGACGTAAAGCCATGGTTTTCACTCCACCTTTAGCCTGCACCCACTGTCTGATAGGGCTATTTTCAGCGATAGCCTTCAAGACATTTGACTTTGATTTGCCCGCCATTTTAGCCAGTTTATTCTTACTTTTCCCCTTGGGTTTTTTGGATACTATTTTGTTTTTGTCTTTCGTCAAACATGAGTGTGTGCTACTCCCCTGCTCGTTGACATCCACATATTCCTCATCTGTTTCACTTATGTCAGCGATAACATCATTCTCGATTCCTTCTGTTTCAGTAACCTCCCCAGTGCAGCTTTTATCGAGAGAAAGACTAGTAGTAACATTAGTAGTAGCTGTGGGAGTTATAACGTAAATGTCAGTGCAGTCAGTGCAGTCAGAAGACTGGAGTGCTTCAGGGTCGCTACGAAGGGCAAAAATACTGCTGATATATTCAGTAGAGGTAGCGGTAGTACTAGCGTTGGGATTTAAATCAGTACTATTTTCCATCACCACAATGTCTGTGCTCCGTATCCCAATATTGCCCTGTGCTGCAGGAGCTGTGATATCAACAGTAGCTGTAATAGTATCATTTTGACAAGGCTTCACGGGGTCCTTTAAGTTATTCTGCACTCTTTCCGCCCCATCTACAGCATTGCCTCCCTTCTGACCCTTATCCGTTTCATTACCTTGTGCCTTTTCACCATTGTTATCCGCTGCCACTGCCGCCGCTTCTGCCGTTGCTGTGCCTGTGCCTGTGCCTGTGCCTGCTACGTTCTGTATCACCTGCCCAGCGCTCTGAGCCAAGCTTTGCGCCGTGCCCGCGATGTTCTTCTTGCTTGCAAGAATCTCGTTTACAGCAGTCACTGACAAAGAAACTGCCGCTGCTCCTGCTCTCCCGCTCGCTGTAGTATTGCGCGTTGTCCGTGTGGGAGGTTTCGGCGCCATCCTGCTGACGCTCGCTCTCTCTGGTTGGGCTGCTGCCGGTGCTGTGGTGGAACGCAGACCTGGCCAACGGATCGCTGCTGGGGCTGAAGTCGAACCCAGCCTAATCCACGCTAACAGGCTTCCCCAGCCTCGCCGAGACCCTGCAGTTACTTGCTGCTGCTGCTGCGGTAACTCGTTTCCTTTAGCAGGCTTTTTGGCAGCAGTGGTGAAAAATAGCTTTTGAAAGCAGTTCCGGACTTGCCGCAATTTCCACATCACTCGCTGCTCGTTGCTTGCTGTTCACAATATTGCCGAAGCCCTCAAGGTAGGATTCCTCCGTGCTCCGTGCTCTATGCTGCACGCTGTAATTTACAATTCATCGCTGTATACGCTGCATACTGTGTCGGGATGTAGCGCTCAATGCGCAGTTGCCGCTTCAGACCTGGACCCGACTTCAGCGCTTCCACTCCTGGCGGTGTCAATCCGCCATCTTAAAAAAAGGTAAAGCACCACAAGAGAGGGGATCTTATAGGCCTATTTCCCTTATTAACAGTGATGCCAAAATCTTCGCTAAAATACTGGCTACTAGATTAGCTCCATATATGTCCCAACTTGTTTCTCCCCAACAACATGGATTCATCCCTAAACGGGACACCACAGCACACATTAACATGGCTATTTCAGCCTTTGATGCGGCGCGGATTAAACACACCCCACTCGGTATGATTTTACTAGACGCTGAAAAGGCATTTGACCGGGTGGGGTGGGGTTTTTTGTGGGCCACACTACCAGCATTCGGGATTAAAGTAAAACAATTACGATGGATCCAATCTCTATATGATAATCCAATGGGTAAGGTTTCATATATGGGAAAATGCTCCTCTCTGTTTCCTATTAAAAGAGGGACAAGGCAAGGGTGCCCTTTATCACCATTACTTTTTGCTCTTGCAATAGAGCCCTTTTTAATTGCTCTACAACATCAAACTTTAATTTGCCCTCTTCTTAATGGATTAGAGAAATTAGATATCACGGTATATGCTGACGACATAGCTGTTTTTACCCCAGACGTCGCTAAGACTATGGAGGGTATATTAAAAGAAGCTGGCATTTATGGCTCAGTTTCTGGCTACAAACTCAATACCACCAAAACCCAAATCGTCATGAACTATCAAGCTACTACCCCTGTCCTTGGAATTAGCAATATAGCCACCTACTTAGGTGTCAAAATTTGTGCGGATATTGATTCCATAATAGGATTGAATTATGAGCCCTTATTAAAAGAAACTGCTATGCAACTTAAGAAATGGCATAAACTCCCTATCAATATCATTGGTCGAATAAATTTAGTAAAAATGAAAATTTTGCCTAAATTCCTGTATCTGTTTCGCACAATCCCTCTGCGGGTCAATAATTCCTTCTTTTCCAGGTTAGAAGGTATAATTGGCAGCTTTATATGGGGGTACAAAAAGGCCCGGCGTGCTCTATCACTACTTAAACTTCCCTTTAGTCAAGGAGGATTGTTACTTCCGGACTTCAAATTATACTATTGGTCAGCATTTATGACTCGGATCCGCAGCTTAGCTGTTTTGGATAAATGCACATATTTTCACAAGTTTTTACTAGGACTAGATGTCAATATGTTTGTGTATAGGATGAACGACCCCAATTATTTCAAAAGGGTAAAATTCAAGACCATTAAGGATACTATGAGCATTTGGCGATCTATTATGGCTAAATGCAATACCTCTCTTTTTCATAGCCAAACACCTGTTTGGGGCAACCCCGGATTTCCTAGTATCTTTCATGATGTAGCTTGTCAAGTGTTTTTAAACTCTGGTATTAGATTTCTGGGGGATTTATATGACAATCTTGGTTTTATGGCTTTTGATAAAATGAAACTATGCTTCAACTTACCAGAAATAGCTAGGTTTAAGTATTATCAGATCAGAGATTATCTGGTGAAAACAATAGAACTTATCACAATCCCAGAATCTGAGATATGGGACTGCATTTATAGGGATGATGATAAATCTATCATAAGTTTGGGCTACAAGCTCTTTTCTGATCTCAAGACCAGTGATATTACCATTTTAACCGAGAAATGGAATAGGAAACTGGCCATAAATATCCCTACAGATTTGATTGTTAAAACATTTATAAGCCTAAACACAACAGTACTATCCTCCAGCTTAAAACTGCAGATGTTTAAAACAATATGTCAATTATATTACACGCCTGACAGGATACTTAAATGGTCAACGAATAATACTTACTCAGATAAAACGAAATGCCCTAAATGTGATTTGAGGGGGGCTGATATTGTTCACATGTTCCTTACTTGCCCTCACCTTAAGGAATATTGGGAAGGAATAACTAAGGTTATTACTGAGAGACTGGAGCAACCTTTTTTACTCTCAAATACAGATGTTTGTGTAGGCATCAGTGGGGGGGATAGGTTTAAAGATCTGCTGAATGTTCTAATTACTTGTGGAAGGTTAATTGTTGCTAGAGCTTGGATTGAAAAGAACCCACCAACAGTTCTAGATTGGTGGAGGTTAGTAACTGAAACTTATAGTATGGAAGCCGCTATTGCAGATTTAAGAGGAGTGCAGGCCAGGCGAAAAATTAACAGAATATGGGGCCTATTTATGTCTTAGTAGGTGTCTTTCAAAAATACAAGTTTTTTTTTTTTTTTTTGATCCTTTATTGTATGCTTTGCACTGTACAAGTAATGCTATGTTTATTTTTATATTTATCTAAAGGTAATTATGGAATATTGCTATCTTTTAATTTCTGCTTCTGTTTTCTTATGTTGGAAAAATGAATTGTTTATTATTGTTTATGTGACCCTTTGATGCAAATAAAAAATATTTAAGAAAAAAAAAAAAAATGAAATGTCCAGTATCTCTTCTATTCCCTGCGATGTGTCGACTAGCAGGCAACTATTAAGGGGCAGCAGCTATGCAAATGTGCTGGTGGCAGGCCAAAGTTGCACTATAGGCAGATCTATTTGCACTAAGTTTGCTTGTTTGGAGGGTATTGCTGCTGGTTCTAACTCCAGTGGCTATATCTTAAATCTGTGTTATGCACCCCTTTCTCTCTGCTACTGGCATCATTCCATATTCATTTCAGGACTGCAGGATACTTGAGCACTCTTTTGCTTGAGCTGTTGAGTCCCACTTCTATTTTTTGTATAGCTGCCATCTTGAAAGAAGCGCTGTACCTAATGTTTGGGTTAGCTTCCTGTGATGTATTCATCAGCAGACACCTATTTAAAGGCTGCTGCTGCACAGCCAAATGCGCACTAAGGGAAAATTCATATGCTCCAAGTTGGTGTCAGCATTCCATGCTGGCTGATGTTCTTCCTCTCACCACTTCATGTTTTTTTCTGGTAAGAAATCTAGGACCAGGTATTCTATTTTATGTTTGCAAACTCTGCACTACACAAAATCACTATAAATGTGTTTCTCACTAGCAAAAGGGTTTCTTTTGAATCACTGTGATTGGCAAATTAGGAGAGGGTATGAATAGGTGCTCCCCTCCTAATTTTGATTCTCCATTGTATTTGTGCGCACAAATCATGAAAAGTTACCAACATCTCAAAGAGAGTGGTAACTGATTTCCAAGGATTCCAGGGGGTTGGAGGCCCCATTGGTGATAGGACAATCTATACTACTATTATAAAGAGAGAACACAAACCTTTTGGCAAGGTAAACTCGGGAACCACAGCGCCAATCCACACACCCGATACATTGTAGAAATTGTCAGGGTGTGCATATGGACATAGGCTATAAAAAATAAAAATAAAACGTACATTTAAAAATATAACTTTAAAAAAAAAGTAGTGCCCTGAAAGTAGCGCCGGCCGCGACGCTGCTCTGGCCGTGACATAGCGCTGGCGACGTGCGGGATGACGAGTAGGAGAGACATGGAGCTGCGGTGAAGTGAGCATGGAGCTGCGGTGAAGTGAGGAGCGCGGGCGCGTCATGGCGAAGAGGAGCGGAGGTGAAGTGATGATCGCGGGAAGGCAGCTCAGGTAAAGTAAATGCTCATTGAAATCAGGGCAGGAGGGAGTCGGGCCGGGAGGGGGGCGGGAGCGGGTGTGCACAGAGGGACAGGCAGGAAAAGTGGGGGCGGGAGGAGTGGGGGCGGGAGGAAGTGGGGGCGGGAGGGGGGCGGGCGAGAGCGGGTGTACTGACCCCAGCCCCTTTCTGCCCCCGGCAACGCTGGGGCGGGCTGCTAGTTTATCTAATAAAAATATTGTGATACAAAGATATTATGCCAAGAATATTGGGATGTAAAAAATATTGTCGACAGGAATATCGAAGGTAAAAATATTGTTTTAAGTTTTGTTTTTACTATTGTTGTAAAATATATTGATTTACAAAACATTGTTCTAATTAATATTGTTTATGTTATTTCGTATTCAATCTATTGTAGTGTGTTTCATTCAATGGGGCCGATTACGATCTCAGTCGGAAAGCCTCCAACCTGTGGTCGGAGGCTTTCTGACCAAAGTCGTCGGTTTCACTTCCGGCCGCCTAATTACAATTTAGGCGGTTGGAAGTGAAACTGGCCAGTAATTCCGGCTGGATTCCGCTGGAGACACAACAAGCCCATTGGCCAGTCGGAGAAAAGCCCGCAATCCATATGGACAGCATTTCACGCCATTCCTTATTACAATGCTCGGTTTCTGGCAGCTTTTAATGCTTGGCTTCATGACATGGAAAACCTGTCAGAAAGCAAGTTTAGGGGCCCCTTGAAAGGCCCCTTCAACGAGCAACCTATGGTTGTTTTATTTTTATTTGAGCATTTATAAAGCGCACACCTTCCCATGTGTGTCTAGGCGCTAGTATCATGAAGTTCAACAAGGTTGCCAAAGAGAATGAATAGGCGAAGTTAGTTGATGAAGAGCCAAGTTTTTAATGTTTTCCTGAAGGCTAGCAGTGTTGGGCTGTTCTTTATGCCAAATGGAAACATTTTCCAGGTTTTAACAGTCCCTACCAGGAATTCTTTTCCACCCAAACTCTCTTTTTTTAAACCTGGGTGTGTGTAGAAGCTTGCTGTGAGCAGATCTTAGGTTTCTGGGTGGTAGATACCACTTCAAATCGTTCTTCAGGTAGTCAGGACCAGATCCATACAGTGCCTTAAACGCTAGGCATTGGGATTTAAATTTGATCCTCTTTTCTACTGGGAGCCTGTGCAAGGTTCTCAGCTTGTGAGAGACTGGCTGAAATTTCGGGCGTACAGCAGCAATCTAGCTGTTGCATTTTGAAGACGCTGCAATTTTTAAAGGTGTTGCGCTTGGATACCTACATACAACGCATTACCATAGTCAAATCTGGCCAAGGCCAATGCAGTCCCCAGGATTTTTAATGTGTCCGAAGGAATGAAAGGGCAAACTTTCCTGAACATCTATAAAATAAAAAAGATTGATGAAGTGAGGACACTAATCTGGTTTTTAAAAGTAAGCTTATCATGAAAGATAAAACATAGATTTTTTTGCCTTGTGCACAGGGACCGGAAGGTCTCCCAGGCTGGATGGCCACCATCTAGGCGACCAAAAAGAGGTATCTGTACCCAGCAAGAGAACCTCCATTTTTTCATGATTCGATTTCAGGCAGTTAGAGCTCATCCATCGGTTGACCTGGGTCATATAGTGATTAAAAAAATCTACTGTCTCACCAACATTGCTTGGAAACAGACACTACTAGATGGGTTTTGTCAGCATAGGATACCGCTGAGAAGCCAAACTGTCTGATGATTTTAGCCAGAGGGGAGACATATAGATTAAACAACGTAGGGCTTAAGGCCAAGCCCTGTACGACCCCACAAGGGAGTGAAAACTGTTCAGATGAGAAGTCTCCGGCCTCTACACATTGTACTGGAGGTGGTGGCTAGCAGGCCAACATGGCGGACGCGAGCTGATAATGCTCAGTCCGTAAACCCTTCGTTATCCTGACAATCCTCCTTCATCTGTGCCATCCGCACCTGGAAAGTTCGGCATCTGGTGAGCAGTGAGTTGCAGCTCCTGAAATGTCGTTGTACCTGCCTGGTAGCCGATCGTAGCCTACACCATTGCCGCAGTGAAATCTGCGGCCTACACATCAAGCTGCAAGGTGGGGGAAGAGTGCAACGAGGGCGGAAGCCGATCAGGCCGATCTCAGCTGCTGACGCTTAGGAGAAGTGCGCATCGATGGGAACACGCAGCTGTCCAATTCCAATGGAGCCATTGTGAATGGGGCGACATAACAGCGACCACCCGGAGACACCAATATTTTCCCAAAAGTTTGAGTGGGGTGGCCCTGACTGGGCCCAGTACTCCCCTTTGACTACCTGGCAGCAACGAGGACGGCTTATTTGCCAAATATACGTCCGCCCTCACAAGACACCTCTCAGGCGGAGCGAAGCCTACCATACACCCAGCACCGCTGCCTTGCATAGCAGCACCATCTGCGAGGCGAGCCCAGTCGCGGCCTGCAATGAGACCGGGCGTCTAGCAGTGCCTCCGCACACCACTGATCAACACTGCACACTGCTGCCTAAGGGGGAAACTACAGTGAAGCATGCATGAAAGTCACAACAAGCCTGTACATCTGCAAGCCTGAAAACCAGGCCGCGGCCTGTGAGAAGGCTGGGGCATCAAACAAGGATCACCGATTGCCACTGATCACCGCTGTCACCTGGGGAGTCACAGCGGACCCTGCCTGGAAATTGAAGCAATCGTGCAACGTGCAGGTAGGTTGGTGTGAGTGCTCTGTATATGTGGCCTGTGTAATACGCTCCCTGCGGAGGCCCCCCACAGGCATACTCTCAAAAACTGACTTCAGTGGATAGCTCCATGGGCAGTGCAGATTGAAGAGGCCTAAAGTCACTGCAGTAGGTGGTCGCAGGCCCATTCCAACCCCCCCACACAAGACATCCAGGGCAGAAGAGAGGCCGGGCCAGACAATACTGGGTGTCAAAGCTCCTAAAGACAATCCTGATGCCATAAAGGGGGCCTAGTGCATAATGAGAGGCTGACCATCAAACACCCAGTGACGAGCATTGAGGCGTGACTGTACCCCATACACACTCCCCGACAGCCTCTTCGACAGCTGAGAGCCCTCGCGGAATGGCCAGAGATGGTGCAAGAGGAGTCCTCCTGTAAGCACCCTTCAAAACCTGGGATGGCACAACAACAGATGTGACCGGAACATCACCTGTCCATGACCTGCAGCAGGATCCAGCAAGGGAATTACTAGCTGGGACTACTGAAGAGCACAGGATCGCACACTTGGTGGTGGGGGAGACCCTTGTGCCCTCACTCTACTTGCAGGAGAGACCCCTGCACCATTACACACCGCTGGAAAATGCCAGGGCTGGATGGCCTGCCAGCCAAGTGCTACAAGGCATACCGTGAGTCTCTCAAGAAAAGCCTTCACACTCTATACAATGCATCTCTAGAAGAGCGAGAATTACCTCCCTCGATGTGTGAGGCGTATCTGGTGTCCCTATTAAAACCAGATAGAGATCCCTTGGCCTTAGTTAATACCAACTATGAAATACTTGCCAAGGTGTTAGCGGACAGACTGGCACCTGTGGTCCCAAGCTGGTTCATGCGGACCAGAACAGCTTTGTGCCTGCAGGGAGCACCTCCCTTAATCTGAGGCCTTTTTTTTAGAGGGGCGACAGATGCTATATAGGAATAGCCCACGGCAGGGTGCCTAATATTAGATCTAGAAAAGGCATTTGATTCTTTAGAGTGGGGCTACCTGTCTGCAAAATTATTAAAATATGATCTGGGCCTAGGGTTTCTACAACTGGTTAACTTACGGTACACAAACCCTACAGTTCGTGTGCGAATGGGGCCGTATATATCGGATGCCTACCTTCTTGCTGTGTGTCGGGCTGGGCAGCAGTTCTTGGACCCTACTGTGGATTTCTGCTAACAGCGCTGCAGCTTGCCGCACCCGCTTCGCGGTTGCCGCTTCGCGCTCAGGACCGTGGGCTCAGGCGGCAGGACTGTGCTGCGGATTGTGTGGGAGACTTGGAGTGTGGCAGTTGTCTCAGTGGTGGTGCGCGGCAGGGACTCTGTCTCCCAGGAGTCCCTGCACACCCAGGAAGATCGTGGACGCGCCCCCTGATAGCCGCGCCCCCTGATAGCCACGCCCCCAGCCTGTCCAGGTGGATATAGTTAGGCTCTCCCTGCGAGCCTGTGGGACGCCTACCTTCTTGCTGTGTGTCGGGCTGGGCAGCAGTTCTTGGACCCTACTGTGGATTTCTGCTAACAGCGCTGCAGCTTGCCGCACCCGCTTCGCGGGTGCCGCTTAGCGCTCAGGACCGTGGGCTCAGGCGGCAGGACTGTGCTGCGGATTGTGTGGGAGACTTGGAGTGTGGCAGTTGTCTCAGTGGTGGTGCGTGGCAGGGACTCTGTCTCCCAGGAGTCCCTGCACACCCAGGAAGATCGTGGACGCGCCCCCTGATAGCCACGCCCCCAGCCTGCAACGCCCCTTATTTCAACAGCCCGTCCACCGTCTCGCGGGACGTGAGCGGGACGCCGAGCGAAGCCCGAGCAAAGGGCAGGCAGTCTGTGGCGGTCAGGGGCTGACAGAGGCTGGGCTGGGCCAGGTCCCCAACATCTTCTATATTGGCTCTGAAAGGTACTGTGTCACTGTCAGAGGGCAAAACATCAATCATGTCCACTCGCTCTGGGAAACCGCTCAGAGCTGTAGGAGAAGGGGTTGGGGGGAATCCAATTATAGGCACTATGGATAGGTTTATAACTAGAGTAGCGGCAGTCATAGAGAAGGAGATTGCGATGACGGAACGTCGCCTCTCCGGGGAGCTTTTACCAGCCAGACGATCCTCTCTTGGCCCTGCGGGTAAAGTCTTGTCACCTCTCACAGTTAGGGCTCTATCCCCACCTATTGTAGAAGTGCCTGAGCATCCCCGGATATCCGAAATAGGCGGAAGTATTGACAGGTTAGAGAATTTAGTAGTACAGCTAACACCAGGTGTTGCTAGTGACGAGATTGAGGGAGGGTGTGTCTCACCTTTATCTTCCCCTGTCATTAGTCATAACCCCCCGTTGCCAGACCCTGCTCCTCCTGTGGGCACCTCAGTGCCTTGCGTGTTTCAGGGTGCTTCGAAACATGCCAAGAGGAAAAGAGTTGTGAGCACACGCAAAGGTAGTCACCCTACACTGTACAAGCGCTTCAGGAAACAAGGGTTAAGGGCCACAGGTGAGAAAATAGATAATGGTCAGAGTCCGGAGCTCTTAGATGGGTCGGGAGAGCCCCTGTCCCAGGTAAGCGGTCTTGATTCTAATGACAAGCTATCCCCAATCCAAGTCCCTGTTTGCCTGGACCAATTTATCAACGCGCTCAACCACTCTTTGATACCGCTCATAGACCAAATTAAGAGGGTGGAGGCCAGAGTAAATAGTCTTGAGCAGTCGACCCTTGACAACTTTTTTTCACTCAAAACCCTGATCAAACAACAGACTAGAAATAGTCAGGACCCCACATGTGGCAAGTTGGGAAAAGGAGCAGCTGTTCCTGCTGCTCCGCTACAGGATCCAGTCACGCTAAGGACGGTGTCTCCAATAGCACCAAGTGTGGCACCAACCTCAACCAATATTGCCCCACCTAAGTCCAAACCAGGTCCTGCCCCGCAATCTAATCCACCGCAAGGGAATTCTACTAACGTCCCCAAAGCCCACAAGATAGCAACGCAACCAAAGGCTCCAGTGGGTGGGCAAAATCCCAACTCCAAACTTAAGCAATTACCCTTAAATAGTGCTAAAACCAAGGGAGATGGGGCAGCTCTGCTAGTTAACCCTGTCGAAACCCACTCGGCAGTACATGCTCCAGCTGCACCCGCCTTGAAGAAATTTCCCCGTATTCCTTGCACTGACCTTCCCCCGGATTGCCACCCCTATGTAGTTGTACTGGTTAAGGTCCCACCCTTGAAAGATAACCAATCAGAGACCCACCAGGCCTTAAAAAATAAATGCCTTCACTGGCTAAAAACAAATAGACCACTCCCTGCGGGAGTTGATGGATTAATCCTCGGTGTCCGCAGGGTGAGCTGGGTTGGCAAGAGCAAGAAGCAGCTGGAGGGGGACTGTGTCATTATTAACTTCCAGGATAAAAGAGTGGCCAGATTGATATGCAGTCAAGATCAAACGGTGGGGGGCATTGGAGTTAGTACAGTGGACCTGACCTATTTCTACCCGCGGCATGTAAATCATGCCATCCTTAGGCCTGTGCTGGGGGAAACAAGCAAGGGTGCTATTGGTGGAATGTACAGCATGTTTGAGCCCTTTCCCTATCCACAGACTAGGTGGCTCGGTGAAAATTGTGGCCCTATGAGCCACTGACTTGGGGTAATGGGAGGCCTAGATAGGGGGGAAATGGGTGAGCCCCTATACGATACAGCAATGTCACCTACCCCTTCTTCCCCTAATGAAACCCAAACTATTCCACTGGTTACTTTGGACCCTTTGGGGGACCCAGTTCCTAGTGGTCATTGGGGAGCATTGCCAGGTACAGATAGGGCGGCTCCATGCCAGGAAATAGTTTCCCGTTGCGCTCCTGCTGTGACGGACCAAGTCTTAAAGGTCTTCAGCTGGAACGTTGCAGGAATAACTAGAAAACTGGCACTGCCCGACTGGAATGCATTAGTGGAAGAGTATTTCATATGCATTTTCCAGGAGACGTGGAGTAGGGAACCAGTACACAGGGTGGGGTACTCTGCTTATGCTATCCCAGCTGTCTGCCCAGACTCGGGCAGAGGACGACCTTCGGGGGGACTTCTTATCTGGGTAGCTTCATCCCTAAATTGCAGGGTAGTGGAAACTAAGACCAATAGCCCAGGTTTACTTAACATCACATTGAAGGACGCCAGGGGCCGTGCTGTTTTGAATATATTTAATGTTTATGCCCGTGGCACTAAGGAGGACTTGTTAGGGGCATCGCCATACAAAGCCTGCAGCTTGGTTGCAGGTGATGTAAACTGTACGTTCGAGCCCTTGGGCTCGGATGTTACCCAGGACCAGGACGAGGAGGATGGTAGGAGGGGGATACCTGTCCTAGAGCTGCCCCCGATCAAAAATGGACTGAGGTGGCACTGCAGCTAAACGCCCTTAGTATAGAGTACGGTGTGAGGGCCCTAAATGGAAGGACAAGCTCGGACAGGGGGGGGGCCCATACATATAATAGGCCCAATCACACATCAAGAATCGATTACATCCTGCTTGATGTGTGCTTATGGAGCTCAGTGAGGGATATGGTAATATTACCTTCAGTTGAGAGTGATCATAATCTGTTGTCCCTCACTCTAGCCCCTTGGTGGTCTGTTAGTAGTGGGGCTCCTGTATCTAGCCCCACAGTTGACTTTGGTGAGGCGGAGGTATCCCTTTGCGGAAGACGCCTGAAGTGGTCAAAACTTCTCTTGTCCGCAAGCAAACTTGAGGCTGTGTCCCAATTACTGGCCCTAGCCCACCAGAATCTAGGCGCAGTTGAAGGGGGTTTGGGGGAGGTATGTGAAGTATTTTGTGGACTAACTGGGGCCTTGACAAATCTGTTTACTGTACGTAAGAGGCATGGACGGGCGAAAGAAAGGGCCAACAAAAGAGACGGTTGGTATACCCACAACTGTAGGGAGGCGAAAAAAAACCTAGTCGAGACAGTTAAATCAAAATCCCAAGTCAGGACAAGGGAGGCTAGGAAGGTCAACTCCAAGTCGATCCATTTAGCAAAGAAGGAATGGGAGGAGAAATTCTGGGCGGACTTGCTGGTTGCTAGTAAAGATAAAGATGCTAGGGGGTTCTGGAAATTGATAGGCTCCCGTAGTAGACCCGACGATACTCTGAGAACTTGCACCATCCCACCCCAGAACTGGTTTCGTCATTTTGGGGCCTTATATTCAGCGATAGAAGGGCCCCTAAACGAGCCAGCTCTATTCCCTTTCTCTACGGAGGATAACTCCTTTGGCTTGTTCACACCCCGGGAGGTCGAGAATGCCATCAAAACCGTGGTTCCACTGAAAGCTGC